>NC_089491.1:229453453-230109170 GCF_036850765.1 Saccopteryx bilineata | reverse complement strand
GAAAGCAATGAACAACTAAGGCACAAATATGAGTTGATGCTTCTCACCTCTCTCCCTGTCTTTCTCTCCCTGTATCTCTCTGTCTTTTTAAATCTCTGTCTCTTTCTCTCTCTAGCTAAAAAAAAAAAAAAAAGAAGACATTAGAATGATGAAACTGCACACCAGGGAACACTAGGATTACTGGCAACTGTCAGAAGCTATGAAGGAACACCTGACCTGTGGTAGCGCAGTGGATAAAGCGTCAGCCTGGAACACTGAGGTCACCGGTTGAAAACCCTGGGCTTGCTCAGTCAAGGCACATATGGGAGTTGATGCTTCCTGCCCACCTCCTCTCTAAAATGAATAAACAAAGGTTTTTTTTAAAATTAAGAAGCTAGGAAGGATCAAGCAAGGAATCCTCCCTAGAGCCTCCGGACGCTGGCCCTCCTGACACCCGATTTCGGACTTCTAGTCTTCTGGATAAGACAATAAATTTCTTTGTTTTAAACCACCACTTTGTGGTCCTCTGCTGTGGGTACCACAGGCAACCTCTGGAGACTGATACAAACTTTGGTACTGGGAAACAGGATGTATGTTTTTTAAGAGAAAGAAGGGGGCCAGCTAGACAAGGGCCCAGGTGACAAGGGCCCTTGTCTAGCTTCTCCTGTGGAGAGAGGCCCAGAGGATGAGAAGCCATTGGGGATGGTTCCCACGCTCCCCAAATAAATGTGCTTCACCCCACTTCTCTGTGAACTCATCCTCATACCAGCCGCTACTCAGACAGACTTGTGCCTCTCTTCAAAGGCCAGTCCTTTTGTTCACTTGACATTTTCCAAAGCACTTTCTCATTATCTTATCTTGCAAGATAGCAACTACCTGGTCATCTCCACTTGTCGGAGAAAATGGGCTCAAGGTCATAGAGCATATGTGGAAGCCAGCTGGGCCTGCAAAAATCAACTCACTGCATGATCTGGGGCTGAGTGACCAACAACTTGCTGAATGACCATGCAGTTATTTGCTGAATTTATGGTGATGGACGGAAGCCCTGTTTCCCTGTGGACTTACTGCAGTTTCACTCTGCCTTTCCAATGCAGGTGATCTGCTCCACATTTGTGGGAGCAAAATGTTGGCCCTCCAGGGACTCACATTTCTGGGGTCAAGCCCTGCCCATCACACCATGTTTTATAGATGACTGCATAAGCTGGGCCCTGCCTGAATTACTTCCCTCTCTTTCTGAGAACTGATGTCCAGTTTCTGCTTCCACTTCTGGCTTCAGCATCAAAACCAAAGTCTGCTCCGACCCAGACTGAGGACTCTATTTCATGGTTTCAGATAATGGGTGGTCCTGGGAATTAATTTTCTGCCAAGTGACCTTGAGCCTCAGTAACTGGCAGAACCAGGAGGACCTGAACGCAAAATGGTTCTCCCACACCAAGTTGTCTTCATGGAGTCTTACACGAGGCCCCGTACTGTGTGTTCTGCGCTCGTTCACACTTCTGGTTGGGGCCTGCACAGCCCCTGTGTGAGTTTAGTTCCTTTCGACCCAGCCCCTGGCATCTCTGGGCTGTGCCTTCCTCAACTTGTCCTTCCACATGCAGGTAGGTGCCTGATATAGGCTCCATGCTGCTCCTGAGGGTAATGAGAGCAACGGCTGTCTCCTGATGCTAAAAGGTACAGAATTGTTGCTCCTCCCCAGGGTGTTGGAGGAACTCCTCTCTGGAGACAGCACATCTCTCTCCATCAATATCAGGGCATTCATGGCCTGCAACACAAAGCAAAGGAAAGGGTTTCCAAAGAGTGTTTCCAGACCCAGGGGTGCACGAAAAGGGTGGCTCTATGCCTTCATCACCCCTTTCATTTATCTGCTTCTAATGTTGATCCATCGGATATCCATAGAAATGAGTATCATGGTGTAATGTGTTCACAATGGTCATCCACTCTCCCTGCTCCTCAGCCTCTGACTAGCCCACCCACCTGCCTGTCCTTGGTTGTCTGAACAGAAAGTCGCTAGCTATGTGGACCTTGATCAGTGAGGCTCTAGAGCTTTAGCTTCACGTGTAACTTATTTTTTTAAACTCTTGGTCTGGAATCAAGGGACCTATCTATACAAATCAGAATCCAACCATTCCTCCCTACAGTTCCCTACAGGCGGTAACTTACAGATACTCCCAAAACAGCTGAGTGAGCTAAAAACTGACAGACAGGATGAGGGGTTGTCTGACTGAAAGTCTTCGCCCACCTTCTCCATTTCTCATGTGCCTTTTGTCAAAGAGAGAGTTCCATCAATCCAAAAAGGCAACAGGAATATGGAAACAACCTGTGTCCATGGTGAAAGGATAAAGAAAATATGGCGTGTATACCCAATGGAATATTATTCATCCATTAAAAGGAATGAAGTCTTTCCATTTCCAACAACATGGATAGGCCTTGAGGGCATTATGCTAAGTGAAGACAGTCAGTCAGAGCAAGATAAACACCCTATGATCTCACTTATATGTGGAATCGGAAAAACAAAAATCCCACTCACAGACACAAAGAACAGATTAGTGGTTGCCAGAGGAGGGGGGTGGTGGGTGGATGAAATGGGCAAAAGAAGTCAAAAGGCATAAACTTCTGGTTGTAAGATAACTCCCGGAGATGTAACATGCAGCACGGTGACTATAGTTAATGATACTCTAGTGTATATTGGAAAGTTGCTGAGAGTAGATCCTAAAAGTTCTTGTCACAAGAAAAAGAGAGTCCTGTAACCACGTGTGGCGACAGATGTTGACTGGATGTGCCATGGTCATTTCCCAATGTACATGAATATCAAATCATTATATTGTACACCTGAAACTAATATAATGCTATGTGTCAATTATAGCTCAATTTTTTAAAAAAGCCACAGGAAGCATGCACATTGTCACTTTTCAGTCCAAAAAAATGCCATTGGTTTTGGGGCTTCCGCAACAGGAAAGTAGCCATATGATTTTGCCCTATTGCAGCCAAGACTGGAACACCTGAGCTGCACGGTGGCACCACATCTGTGACACTGGCCAGTTAACATTTGTCACTGCATTGCCAACACTCATCTGGCCCTTCCTCCTGACCTGTAATACAGGAGTGTCCATTAAGAAGAAAGCAATGTTCCCCTGACAGGTCACAGAAAAACAAACACTGCCCCACACTGGCTATCCAACCGTAACACAGTGTACTAGACTCTCAGGTAAATATTTGTGGAGTGGATGAATGAGTATCAACGCAGGCAGTTGTTGAGAGATATTTCTATATAATTATTTGAATGATCAGAAGTTAAATGTGGGCCCCTGACTTTATCAAATAATCCTATTTTCTTAAGTACCTCTGTTGTCCAGCACTGTGGTTGTCCTTAAGTGTCCAGGCTACTGAAGGGTCTACATGACCTGCCCTGAACTCACATCTTCAGCTTCATATCCCTGTTATCAACATCCTCCACCAGAAGCAGATTTAACAGTGGGCACATCTGGCACACGCCCTGGGTTCTAACTTCTGAAGGGCCCCACAAAACCCCAACTTTACATTTTTTTCTAATGTAATGGGCCCAATATTTTCTTCTGCGCCTGGGGCCTCAACCGACCTTAATCTACCTCTGTCCTCCACCCAAATACAATTCCCTTCACTTTTATAAAGGGCCAGGCCTCTGCTTGCCCTTGGACCTTTGCACATCCTGCTCTCTCTACTGGAGAATTCTTCCACAACCAGTGCCACCCCTAACCTATTCCATTCATACTCACTCTTCAAATCCCAATTTGGGGTCATTGCCCTAGGACGCCTTCCACAACCCCCTAATTCCTCTGGGTCAGACACACTTCCTGCCTCCCTACAATTTCCCTGTTTCAGCGCTCATCACACTGTGTTGTAACAGCTCACCACCTGTTGTACCTCTTTTCGGGCTGTACACGTAGTGCAGGGAAGTGTGTTTCCTGTTGTATCTTCAGGGCCTAACAAATGGGAGGTGCCCACGTCACGTGTGATTTTGGTTGGTTGGCTGAATGAATCAATAAATTGGCCATCAGGGCTCTGTTCTTGTGTGTTCCAGGAGGTTGACAATGCAGGGTTCAGAGAACAGATTTTGCAATCAGACAGTCTTGGGCATGCAGGCCTGACCTATCCATACCCGTTATCTAAATAAGATAATAGAAACCACTTCAGATAGTTTAAACCTAAAAGGAATATATTTTTAAATATTAGCTCATAGAGAATGGAAAGGTAGGGAACTGGGCATAAAGCTATGCTGTTTTTTAAAACCTGTCTGCCCAGTCAGGGCTCCACAGTGTCTTTTTATAAACAGAATATTCTGATTTTAAGTAGTCCTATTTATCAGTCTTTTCCTCAGTGAGTAGTGCTTTTTATTTCCTGTTTAAAACATATTTGTCTATCTGAGGTCATGATGATATCATCCTGTTATTGTCTAGAAGCTGTATTATTTTACCTTTCACATTTAGATCTACAGATGACCTGGACTGATTTTTTTTTTGAGCACGGTGTAGGAGGATTCATGATTCAGCGTTTTTCCATATGAATATTTATTTGACCTGTACCATTTATCAAGATGTCCTTTTTACAGCACTCTATAGTACCACCTTTGTCTTAAATCAAATATCCATACTATTTGTGTGGGTCTATTTCTCAGCTCATTCTGTTTCATTGTGCTAATATCACACCATCTTAATTATTGTACCATTATAACAAGTCTTAATATCTGGCAGCTAGCAGAGGCATTTCATATCAGTGATGACTCTGATCCTTTCAATGTACATTCTTCAGCATCAAAATTCAGTGACAGTTTGAAAGAAGATGCCAGGAAGGACTTAAAGTTTGTCAGTGACATTGAGAAGGAAATGGAAGCCCTTGTGGAAGCCGTGAATAAGGTTGAAGGCAAAGCATCCAATTGGACATGTCTCTAAGGCCAGCTTGATAAAAAATCAAGTCCCAGAAACACTGTTGATATAGAATAGTTGATATAGAAAGTAATTAAAAAATTCACAACTTCCTTTTGAGGATCCTTATCTTTCCCAAAAGCCCAGCCAAAATACTATCCACAGAACCCCTATCCTGGTTCAGAAAAGATATCTGCAAATTACATGTAAATAAAAATCCTAGGTCAGAGCCTCAGAATGGGTGGAGAAACCTAGGCAAAGGGTTTCAATAGTGATGGCTGAATAACTGAAATGCTTAGGGAGACATGCTGGGCCCTCAGATCTCTGAAGGGCTATTGTAAAATAGGACATCCTCATTCTTGTTACCCCAGAGGTAGGAAAGAAAGCCTTGGGTAAAGAGAAAAAGGTGAATGACTAGAGCTGAAGAGTAATGGCATAGACTCCCTCAAGAGTCTCAAGAGAGTGAGGCCTCCCTCTTCACTGAGCAGGACTCTGAGGATGAGATGCTGCTTTAACTTCATGTCTAATAAAGGGTTTCCTTTCCGCCATCTGTCTTACCCCTTCCCCTCCTCCCTCTTCCCACCTCCCAGCAGGATACTAACACAGAGGAGGGAATGGAATCATTCTTCCTCTCCAAATTAGGAAACCTCTGCCTGTGTGTATCTGCACACTCATGGTTTGAGTGCAGAATGTACTGAAGTGAGAGTTTCTTGTTTTATAAGTTTTACATTTATTTAGTCATTTTTTGGATCTATAGCTCACGTCCCACTTATGGTTCCCCTGGGCCCGTGATGGCGAACCTTTTTATAAGGACGCCCGCTTTTGCAGTGCTGGTCGGCCTGGTCCCTCCCGCCTACTGGTGGGAGGTCCAGCTTTCATGGTGGGTGGTAGCAGAGCAACCAAACGGTGCCGCGATTGGCCCACCATGGGGGCTGGAGCGCCCACTGGTGGTGGTGAGGGGAGACCAGGTTGACCAGCACTGCAAAAGTGGACGGTTTTTATGGGGAGGTTGGCTATCACGGCCCTAGGAGAAACTGTTCACTATCTGTAAGTCTTATTCACTTACCCTTTGTCCCTAACCCTGGCCCGCTGCTACCATGTGGCTCACAAGTAGATTAAGTGCATCAGCTCTAGTCCCTCCCAAAGCACTCGGCTTGCTTGGCAGTCGCTTAAATGCTATACACTATAGCCTCTAAAACTCAGACACCTCGTTATTGACCCAGGCTGTTCTGGTGTGCAGGGAAGGACCTTTAGACCAACGCCGGATCATCCACGAGCTAGCCCAAGTGTACGGCCTGGAGAGCATGAGCTATGACAGTGAACCAAAGCGCAATGTCGTGGTCACTGCCATTAGAGGGAAGTCCATTTGTCCTCCTATCACGCTGACAGGTATACTAGAAAAGGAAATGCAGTCACGGCCTCCACCACCAATTCCACATCACAGACATCAGCCAGACAAGAATCCTGGGAGCAATAATTTACAGAAAATAGCCAAGGAGCCGGTAATTGACTACTTTGATGTCCAGGACTGAGAAGCTCAAGATGTATTTTAATGATTAGGTGGGGTGGAGATTCATTTGCCATAAGATAGATCATGCTTGTTCCCAACTTCCTGGTGGACTCACAGCCTCACATACTTTGTTGTATTGCTGCATCCAAAACATGAGTGTGTCAGAAAAAAAAAATTTAAAAAAAACCTGTCTGTAAATTCTTAGACACTTGTCCTAGTAAAGGTGGGCCAGCTTTAGCAGCAGGACTCTGAAGGTAGGTGACACAGCTTCTGCCTGGCTCTGTCTCTCTTACTCTCTCTCTCTCTCTCTCTCTCTCTCTCTCTCTCTCTCTGTTCCCTCTTGAAACCATGTCACCTTATTGTGAGGAAGCCAAGTGCCACATGGGAAGACAACATGTAGTATTCTGGCCACAGATCCAGCCAGGGGCACAGCCTTGTCCATGGTGATGGTCCCAGCCCACCCACCCACTGATCACTCTAACCAAAGCTGAGTGGGATAGAGGTGATTGCCCTGCCAAGTGCAGCCCCAATTGCTGGTTCACAAGCAAAATGATGAATATTGCTACGGTTTGACGCTGCCTGCCTCGGCTCTGGAGCAGTAATAGAAGACCTGAACAGCAGCTCTGAGGCCAAGAGCATTGTCCCAAGGATGCTGTAGGAGTGCTGTAAAGTGGGTTTCTAATTCTGAATTTTAAACAGGAATACACCCCATTTTCAGAGTATGGAGACTCCACCCCCAACGTTATTCTTCCCTGGGACAGACCAGTGCATGTCCAAGAACACCCAGGGGTGCCGTGTATCCAAAGGGAGATTCCAGTTCCCTTCTCATCAAAAGAAACTGCCTGTTCAAAAGGGGCACCCAGTGGGAACCACAAGCACATGCATTTTCTCCTGTGTCTGAGGGAACACACCAAACCCATGAGTCCCAGAATGGACTCACACAGTCAGTTTAGAAGGTAGTACCAGCTGCCTTGGCCACAAGCTGGTGTCTGGTGGTTACAAGGGGAGAAAGGAGGTATCTTCCATCAGTGTGTTTAGTACCCAATAAGCAGTGAAAGTTAAAATAATTACCTGCGAACAACTATGTAAACTTCTGTCACCTAATTAGGTAATCTGCCCAGGTGTTTAGTACCAAGGGGATGAAAAGCCCAATTTGGGACCAGATTGAAGACAAAAGCAGCCCAGACTCCAAAGATTAGGAAACCCAAGGACACACCAATCAGAATACGTTGTCATGAACGCCATTCTTCTGTCCCCGCTTCTCTCCCTTGGTGACCTGGATTTTGTTAGGTTCTCCAGCCAAGTTAGTGCTGAAGAACTTCAACTTGGGCCCCACAAGGAAAAGTAACTTGAACCATCATTATGAGGCCCACTTCTTTGATTTCTCCCAAAACAGACAAAAACTTAAGAAAGAAAGGGAAAAAAAACCTTTCTAGGGATTTGCATTAATTCAGTATCTGCTGTTTGGAAAATTTTTTTAAAAAATACAGAAAATGGGCTTTTACCACCTTTCCCTCTAGAATGTAAACTGACTCTGAAAACACCCCTGTGTCCCAAGCACTGGTCCTCTAGAGGTTGTGGCTTAGAAACTGGGATGTAAATAAAACCTGTGTGTACACGGTGATGTGCCCTCCCGGCACCTGCTTTGGGAGGTGCTTCTGGTGTGTTTATTTATTTATTGTTTCCCTTCTCCCTTTGTTTGACACATGCTAGGTTTTCTGAGCTTGCAACCAAACACAGCTCACACGGAAGGTTAAAATAATGGGGCCATTATTGGGCTATTCCTGAGAAACGGGCAGGAGGAACCCACGACTGTAGTGGTGCAGCTGTTAGGCAGTGCAATTCCATCCACAGGGGAATGGGCTTATTTCTACATCACAATCTCCCACCTTGATAAAAAAAAAAAAGAAGAAGAAGAAGAAAAAGAAAAAAACCACACCCATTTTATTTGGACTGTGTGCTAAGAATAATTGCCAACAATATTGATTGGCCCTTGGGGACCCAGCTGAATTTAAAAATTACAGACTGTGAAATCCCAGTTGATGTAGCCTCGCAGAGACCACTGCTTATTTGTGACATGGTTCCTATGTTTAAACTTATCTACAAAAACCGTGAAATTAATAGCCCCATGTTGAGTGCAATATGGAGGGACGCCAGTCTGAAATGCAGGGCTATTTTTGTTCTTATTATTTTAACACCGGATTCTGTCTGCACGCTGTTGCAAATCTTTCTAATGATGATGAAGACATTTGCTTCCTTGATTGACCATTGTCTAACTGTTTATTTTCAGGGATGGGGTGAGTGTGAGATTTCTTTTCTTTCTTTCTTTCTTTCTTTCTTTCTTTCTTTCTTTCTTTCTTTCTCTCTCTCTCTCTCTCTCTCTCTCTCTCTCTCTCTTTCTTTCTTTTTTTTTTTTTGCCTGTACAGTTTCTTGCGCTAGGTTTTTAAACAAGCAGCCCCTCTTGAGGCCTCTGGCTTGCATGTAAATTTACCACAGGTGTGTTCTCAGTTTCTCCTTCATCCTGCATGGCCCAAGCACAGGAAGGCAAAAACTGGACAGTTCCTGACAAGTGCCCTCGTCTGTAGAAAGCAGCGAGGAAAATGCGCTAAGGATCTTAACCACTCAATCCACGTCCTTAAGCTGCAAGGTTCAGCTATGTCAAGGCTGGGCATGTCCAATGTTTCCAAAACGAATCAGCTAAAAAGGAAGAGTTCATCCTACTTGCTCATTCTTAAATCATACAGAGACATGTGCTTTTTGCCTGCACAAATGTATATATAATTCGGACACTGGGAGTGGTAAGGCATCGTGCACCGTGGCCAGCAGGTGAAACACAGGCAGCAAAGAATTGGCCATCACTTTCCATTTATCCAGCCATTCTATGTTCCACTCACGATTATCAGAGAGTCCTTGCAGAATTGTGTCCCTCCTCTTCTCCATTCCAATATCCTCCCTTCTCCATATTATCATATATACAAACAAAGTGACAGTTTTAAAAGAACCTAGGCAATACCACTTTTAAAAACTAAATGCATGCAGAAAGAAGGATTGGAAAGATGAACATTAGAATCACAGACATTCTCTCTGCCCGGTACGGTTCCCTGTGACTTTTATTTTCTTTTTGTGCTTATCACTATCCCCCAAATCTCCTATAATGTAGATGTAGCACTAGTGTAATAAGAAAACAACTGCATTTAAAATACACAATGGCTACAAGTACCGTGACTTCTATCGTTCATGTGCAAATCAAATATAACTTCACTGCTGTGTTAACGGGAAAAACTATAAACAAAAAAAGTTAATATTGCCACCAATTTTCCTGCTTAAATTTTAAGTATAGAGAATTCACTTTTGTAAAGTTAATTTTTTTTTCAAATTTATTCCGACATACCCCAGTGAGTAATTAAAATGCAGCTGTTCTTTCTTTTGTATTTTTTTGTGTAGTTTTTGTTTGTTTGTTTGGTTGGTTTTTGTTTGTTTGTTTGGGGGGTTGGTGATTAGTTGGTTGGTGATTAGTTGGTTGGTTGGTTGATTGGTTGGTTGGTTTTGTTTGAACTTTGGTGGTAGGTTTGTTTGTTTTTCACTTTTATTGAGCCTTTTGCCTTATTGTCATCCTGAGGTTTCTAACAAATTTTGCAAATCCAAGTCATAACTTATGAATAGGAAAGCCCATAGAATGTGAAGGGTACGAATGCAACACACACACACACACACACACACACACAACTGACTTCACTACCCCAAATTTTGAGAATAGTTTTTTTTTTTTATAATTTTATTTTTTTAATGGGGTGACATCAATAAATCAGGATACATATATTCAAAGATAACAAGTCCAGGTTATCTTGTCGTTCAATTATGTTGCATACCCAACACCCAAAGTCAGATTGTCCTTTGTCACCTTCTATCTTGTTTTCTTTGTGCCCCTCCCCACCCCCTGT
This sequence comes from Saccopteryx bilineata, assembly GCF_036850765.1. Lineage (NCBI taxonomy): Eukaryota > Metazoa > Chordata > Mammalia > Chiroptera > Emballonuridae > Saccopteryx > Saccopteryx bilineata. The sequence goes on along the minus strand of NC_089491.1, from coordinate 230,098,841 downwards.
CCCTCTCCCATTCCCCCCTCCCCCCCGTAACCACCACACTCTTATCAATGTCTCTTAGTTTCACTATTATGTCCCACCTACGTATGGAATAATACAGTTCCTGTTTTTTTCTGATTTACTTATTTTGCTTCGTATCATGTTATCAAGATCCCACCATTTTGCTGTAAATGTTCCGATGTCATCATTTCTTATGGCTGAGTAGTATTCCATAATGTATATGTGCCACATCTTCTTTATCCAGTCATCTATTGATGGGCTTTTTGGTTGTTTTCATGTCCTGGCCACTGTGAACAATGCTGCAATAAACATGGGGCTGCATGTGTCTTTACGTATCAATGTTTCTGAGTTTTGGGGATATATACCCAGTAGAGGGATTGCTGGGTCATAAGGTAGTTCTATTTGCAGTTTTTTGAGGAACCACCATACTTTCTTCCATAATGGTTGTACTACTTTACATTCCCACCAACAGTGTATGAGGGTTCCTTTTTCTCCACAGCCTCTCCAACATTTGCTATTACCTGACTTGCTAATAACAGCTAATCAAACAGGTGTGAGGTGGTATCTCATTGCCGTTTTGATTTGCATTTCTCTAATAGCTAAAGAAGATGAGCATCTTTTCATATATCTGTTGGCCATTTGTATTTCTTCCTGGGAGAAGTGTCTATTCATATCTTCTTCCCATTTTTTTTTATTGGATTGTTTGTTTGTTTGTTGTTGAGTTTTATGAGTTCTTTGTATATTTTGGATATTAGGTCCTTATCTGAGCTGTTGTTTGAAAATATCATTTCCCATTTAGTTGGCTTTCTGTTTATTTTGTTATCAGTTTCTCTTGCTGAGCAAAAACTTCTTAGTCTGATGTAGTCCCATTCATTAATTTTTGCCTTCACTTCTCTTGCCATTGGAGTCAAATTCATAAAATGCTCTTTAAAACCCAGGTCCATGAGTTGAGTACCTATGTCTTCTTCTATGTACTTAATTGTTTCAGGTCTTATGTTTAGATCTTTGATCCATTTTGAGTTAATTTTAGTACAGGGGGAGAGACTGTAGTCCAGTTTCATTCTTTTGCATGTGGCTTTCCAGTTTTCCCAGCACCATTTATTGAAGAGGCTTTCTTTTCTCCATTGTGTGTTGTTGGCCCCTTTATCAAAAATTATTTGACTATATATATGTGGTTTTATTTCTGGACTTTCTATTCTGTTCCATTGGTCTGAGTGTCTATTTTTCTGCCAATACCATGCTGTTTTGATTGTCGTGGCCCTATAATAGAGTTTGAAGTCAGGTATTGTTATGCCTCCAGCTTCATTCTTTTTCTTTAGGATTGCTTTGGCTATTTGGGGTTTTTTATAGTTCCATATAAATCTGATGATTTTTCGCTCTATTTCTTTAAAAAATGTCATTGGAAGTTTGATGGGAATTGCATTAAATTTGTATATTGCTTTGGGTAATATAGCCATCTTGATTATATTTATTCTTCCTAGCCAAGAACAAGGTATATTCTTCCATCTCATTATATCTTTTTCGATTTCCCTTAACAATGGTTTATAGTTTGCATTATATAAGTCCTTTACATTCTTTGTTATGTTTATTCCTAAGTATTTTATTTTTTTTGTTGCAATCGTGAAGGGGATTACTCTTTTGAGTTCCTTCTCAGTTGTTTCATTGTTGGCATATAGAAAGGCTATTGACTTCTGTATGTTAATTTTGTATCCTGCGACCTTACTGTATTGGCTTATTGTTTCTAGTAGTCTTTTTGTGGATTCTTTGGGGTTTTCGATGTATAGGATCATATCATCTGCAAAAAGTGATACCTTTACTTCTTCTTTTCCGATATGGATGCCTTTTATTTCTTTGTCTTGTCTGATTGCTCTGGCTAGAACCTTTAGTACCACATTAAATAAGAGTGGAGAGAGTGGACAACCCTGTCTTGTTCCTGATTTAAGGGGGAAAGCCTTCAGTTTAGTGCCATTTAATATGATGTTAGCTGATGGTTTATCATATATGGCCTTTATCATGTTGAGATATTTTCCTTCTATACCCATTTTGTTGAGAGTCTTAAACATAAAATTGTGTTGTATTTTATCGAAAGCCTTTTCTGCATCTATTGATAAGATCATGTGGTTTTTGTTCTTTGTTTTGTTGATATGGTGTATTACATTAACCGTTTTACGTATGTTGAACCATCCTTGAGATTCTGGGATGAATCCCACTTGATCATGATGTATTATTTTTTTAATATGTTGTTGTATTCGATTTGCTAGTATTTTGTTTAGTATTTTAGCATCTGTATTCATTAGAGATATTGGTCTGTAGTTTTCTTTTTTTGTGCCATCCTTGCCTGGTTTTGGTATGAGGGTTATGTTGGCCTCATAAAATGTGTTCGGAAGTATTGCTTCTTCTTCAATTTTTTGGAAGACTTTGAGTAGAATAGGAACCAAGTCTTCTTTGAATGTTTGATAAAATTCGCTGGTATAGCCGTCAGGGCCTGGACTTTTATTTTTGGGGAGGTTTTTAATGGTTTTTTCTATTTCTTCTCTACCGATTGGTCTGTTTAGGCTTTCTCCTTCTTCTTGACTCAGTCTAGGAAGGTTGTATTGTTCTAGGAATTTATCCATTTCTTCTAGGTTGTTGAATTTAGTGGCATAAAGTTTTTCATAGTATTCTACAATAATTCTTTGTATATCTACGGTGTCCGTGGTGATTTCTCCTCTTTCATTTTGGATTTTGTTTATATGAGTTCTTTCTCTTTTTTCCTTGGTAAGTCTTGCCAAGGGTTTGTCAATTTTGTTGATCTTTTCAAAGAACCAGCTCCTTGTTCTATTAATTTTTTCTATAGTTTTTCTGTTCTCTAATTCATTTATTTCTGCTCTGATTTTTATTATCTCCTTTCTTCGGCTGGTTTTGGGTTGTCTTTGTTCTTCTTTTTCTAGTTCCTTAAGGTGGGAAGTTAAGTGGTTCACTTGGGCTCTCTCTTGTTTGTTCATATATGCCTGAAGCGATATGAATTTCCCTCTTATCACTGCTTTTGCTGCATCCCATAGATTCTGCTATGTTGTATTGTCATTTTCATTAGTCTGTATATATCTTTTGATCTCTGCACTTATTTCTTCTTTGACCCATTCATTTTTTAAAAGTATGTTGTTTAGTTTCCACATTTTTGTGGGATTTTTTTCCTCTTTTTTGCAGTTGAATTCTAGTTTCAAGGCTTTATGATCAGAAAATATGCTTGGTACAACTTCAGTTTTTCTGAATTTGCTGATGTTGTTTTTGTGGCCCAACACATGGTCAATTCTTGAGAATGATCCATGTACACTGGAGAAAAATGTATACTCAGTCACTTTGGGATGAAATGTCCTGTAGATGTCTATCATATCCAGGTGCTCTAGTGTTTTGTTTAAGGCCACTATGTCTTTGTTGATTCTCTGTTTGGATGACCGATCTAGAGCCGTCAGCGGTGTATTGAGGTCTCCAAGTATGATTGTATTTTTGTCAGTTTTTGTTTTAAGATCAATAAGTAGCTGTCTTATATATTTTGGTGCTCCTTGGTTTGGTGCATATATATTAAGAATTGTTATGTCTTCTTGATTCAGTGTCCCCTTAGCCATTATGAAATGGCCATTTTTGTCTCTGAGTACTTTTCCTGTCTTGTAGTCAGCATTATCCTATATGAGTATTGCTACACCTGCTTTTTTTTGGATGTTATTTGCTTGGAGTATTGTTTTCCAGCCTTTCACTTTGAATTTGTTTTTATCCTTGTTACTTAGATGAGTTTCCTGTAGGCAGCATACAGTTGGATTTTCTTTTTTAATCCATTCTGCTACTCTGTGCCTTTTTATTGGTGAGTTTAATCCATTTACATTTAGTGTAATTATTGATACTTGTGAGTTCCCTATTGCCATTTTATATCTTGCTTTCTGTTAGTTTTGTGTCTTGTTTGATCCTTCTCTTTCGTTTTTCTATCTTTTGTTTTTATTTGGTTGTATTCCATACATCTTTCCTCTGTTGCTATCTTTTTTATCTCATGTGCTTCTGTGGTGGTTTTTTCAATGGTGGTTACCTTTGAGTAATGAAAAGGGTCCCTACCCTGTTCATTGTAGCGAACTATTTTGTGAGTACTTTTGCACTCCATCGTCCTTTGCTACTGTTAATCTCCATCTTCTCCCCCTCTTTCTTTTTGTTGTTGTCACAGTTTAAATTTGGTTTTATTGTGTTCTTCTTGGAGCTTTTACTTGTGGCTCTGTTTTTTTTTGTTCTTTGTATCTGATTGGAAAACCCCCTTTAGTAATTCCTGGAGTGGGGGTTTTCTGATGATAAATTCCCTCATCTTTTCTGTATCTGTGAATGTTTTTATTTCTCCTTTGTATTTGAAGGATAGCTTTGATGGGTATAGTATTCGTGGCTGAAAGTTCCTCTCTTTCAGGACTTTAAATATTGGAGTCCACTCTCTTCTAGCTTGCAGAGTTTCTGCTGAGAAATCTGATGATAATCTAATGGGCCTTCCTTTATAGGTTGTATTCTTCTTTTCCCTGGCTGCCTTGAGAATTTTTTCTTTGCTGTTGGTTTGTGTCAATTTCATTATGATATGCCTTGGAGTAGGTTTGTTGGGGTTAAGAAAACTTGGAGTTCTGTTTGCTTCTTGAACTTGAGGCTTTAGTTCTTTCCACAGGCTTGGGAAGTTCTCATCTATTATTTGTTTGAGTATGTTCTCCATTCCATTTTCTCTCTCTTCTCCCTCTGATATACCTATTATTCTTATGTTATTCTTTTTGATGGAGTCAGATAATTCTTGTAGGGCTATCTCATTTTTTTAATTTTTGAGTCTCTTTCTTCTTCTCTCTGTTGTGCCTCAAGTTGCTTGTCTTCTATTTCACTAATCCTCTCTTCTATCTGACCTGTTCTATTAGCTAAGCTTGTTACTTCGTTTTTCAGCTCGTGAATTGAGTTTTTCATCTCTGTTTGATTTGTTTTTATAGTTTCAATTTCCTTGGACATATATTCTTTGTGTTCATTGAGTTGTTTTCTGAGCTCCCTAAATTGCCTTTCTGTGTTTTCTTGTATATCTCGGAGGATTTTTAGGATTTCTATCTTGAATTCTCTGTCATTTAGCTCCAAGGTTTCCAATATATTAAATTTTTTCTCCATAGATTTTTCCTCATCTAGCTGTGTTACCTCTCTTTCTTTTGTATCCATGATATTCGATTTTCTCTTCCTTAATGGCATCTGAGGGTGGTTTTGTTGATAGTATTAATGAGATTTAATAAAGAATAAAAAGTTAAAAAAAAATAAAAAATCAAAAAGAGTTGTTTTTTTTAAAAAAAAATTAATAATGAAATAAAGAAAAATAAAATAAAATAAAAATTAGAAAAAAGGGAATTATTCCCCCCCTCCTTTTTTCCTCTCCTGTCCTCTCCCCTCTTTCTTGAGAAAATCTTGTGGTGGACTGTGAATTATAACAAACAATGCCTGTGATGAAGGGCCTGAATTGGGGAAAAGTAATAAAAGGGCAAAAAAAAAAAAAGAAAAAAAAAGGAAGAAAAAAGAAAAAAAAAGAGCGTATGGACCCACAAAAAGCAAATAAGGAAAAAATTTGGGTCAAGAATAAAATGATTTGCTTTTAGGTGTTGGTTGTCTAAGAGTTATGATGAGAGGAATAAGAGGAAAACGGAAAAATGGGGGGACAAATTAAAAAATTACTATTGTATTTAGTGGAACAAGAACTAGATAATATGGAGAGCCAGGGATGGGAGCACTGCTAGTGAGTTAAAAAGGTGAAATAAAAACCCCCCAAAATGCCACAAACATAGGTTTGAGTCCCAGATAAGATAATTTGTTTGTTATTGAGGTTTGAATGAGAGGAGATGTAAAGGAGAAAAGAAGAAACTAATATAGAGGGAGAAAAGAAAGAGAGAGAGAGAAAAAAAGAAGGAACCACTAAAAGAAGAAAAAAGAAAGGAGAGAGAGAGAGAGAGAGTTAAGGGTTTTGGAGTGCAACCCTCATAGAGAGAAAGGAAGAGAAGAGAAAAGATAATGGGAGATGTAACACTTATGGGTAGTGTAGTTCAAGGAGAGGAGAGAGTAAGACCGGTAGAGAGTTAATCGGCCAAATTGGAGGAGGAAAAAAAAGTATCAAGAATGAAGATAAGAGAAACAAACGAACAAATATAATAAAATGAGATAGGTTATAAAGTCTGCAGATTATTCTTGATTTTGAGAGGTTATCTTCTTGCTTTTTCTTTTCTCTCCCTCTTCCTGGTCGGTGACTCTGTACCCCGGGTTCTGCCCCTTTGGCACGCTCAGGTAGAGGTTTGCAGTTGATAAGTCTCTATGGCAATGTCATGTATTGTGCTTTAGTCTCGTTGGCAGTCGAAGCTCACTAGCATTTATAGGCTCCGACAGTGAGAGAGTCCGTGTTCCTGGAGCCTTTCTCCTAGTCTTTCCTTCCTCAATTAGTAGCCTGATAATCCAGCTATGGGGTTGCTGCTGCCTCTGCCTGGATAGTAAGAGGCTCAAAGAGCTGGCAACTCCCCACTCTATTTCCACTCAGCACAGGGCTCTGGGTAGGGCTCAGTCAGTCAGAGCTGCTAGCATAATCAGGCGGGCTTTCCACCCACTCAAAGACCTCTGGCTCTGCCACTCTGTCCGGTAACACAAGCGGGCGCCCACTTCCGGGGCGCTTGGAGGAAACTCTCACTCACTGTCTGCAACCAGGATATCTGGCCAGCAGTCTCACGCTCTGAGTGAAACCCCCAACCGCAGGGAAAAGTTGCAGCGTTGGAATTGAGTCTCGCTCCGTCCCCGTGCACGGCTTTTGCAAGGCGCTGGGGTGGCTCAAGATTCCGCTTTGGCCCACACAAAGGCCCCTGACTCTGCCCCTCTGTGCGATAACACAGGCGCGCACTGCCGAGGCACTCGGAGGAATTGCTCACTCCTTATCTGCTCTCGCAAACCAGGATATGAGGCCGGCCGCGTTTCCCTCTGAGTGAAACACCCTCCAGCACGGAAAATCTCCACCGTTGGAATTAGTTCTCACTCCCTCCCGTGCGTGGCTTTCCCAGGGCGCTGGGGCTACCCAGAGACTCTGCCCTCGGCCCACAGAAAGGCCTCTGACCCTGCCTCTCCGTGGGGTAACATGGGCACCCACTCTCGGGGCCTAGGAAGAAATTCTCGCCCACTAACTGCGCACCGACCAGGAGACCGGGTAAAATGGCCACTCCGCTTGTCTTTCTTTGTTTGGGTTTGGCGCGAGTGTTAGCTTGTATTGCCCGGGTTGCCACAGGATCAGATTTTCCTCGGCTTGGATCTCCGTGCCACAGCCTGGTTCGGCCATTTGTGCCGCGGCGGCCTGGATCTATTCACCCCCTTTGCCCGCCTCAGTTTCTATATTCACAGTTACCAAAGAAAGACGCCCTGTTTAGGTTAGTGAGGAAGGCGGAGCAGTTCTTACTCCCTATTTCCTTCGGGGTTTGGTTATATATTTAGCCAATTTTTCACTCAATCATACCTTTGGGTGTATTGCGATGCATGTGGAAGCTCCAAGTATAGGTTTTTCTGTTTCTGGTTGAAGATCTTGTTGAGTTTTGGGGGAGATTTATCGGTATCGCTTCCTACCCCGCCATTACTCTGACGTCATCCCCCGAGAATAGTTTTTTAAATTGCAAATCAGCTATTTCAACAAATATGCTTGTGTGCACTGGAGAAGAGCAGAAAACAATTCTAAATTCACTTACCCCCACCCCCAACAGAGGCACCGAGTAATTTAAACAGCAACTTGATTTATTTCCATATAGACCTTCTCCCTTTCCACTAGCAATAGAGCAAGAAAAACAAAGTATACTCCTAATCACTTGGAGAACATTGTTAGCTTCAGGTTGTTTTAAACCAACATATTGAAAATTGGTCAGAAGCAACAGGCCAGTAGGGTCCCCACTGCCACCCACTGCCACCAGGGGAGGCCCCAAGTCAGGAGGCGAAGGGGAAGTTCTCTTCCAAAATTCAACTGTCATCTCCCACTGGAGGGGTTTGTTATTATGACAGGCAACTACAGTTGGGTTTGTTGGGTGTCCTGAGTATTTTAACTTGTGATGACAGGTGTTCAAAAGTATCAGAGAGAAGACCTCAGAGTGGCCCCTCAGGCTATCATAGCTAAGTTTGGTGACTTGTACACAGTCATCATTCCCCTAATTAAAAATAAAAAAGCTTCTAGTTCTAGAACCTTCCCTCTGGTCTTGGGCTCTATAAGAAGTGATTACCAAAAAGTAACATAATGCTGTTGTTATTTTAGCAGCCACATTTTGGAGAGCATTTGGTGTGAAATTTTACAAAAGAATAAAAAATAAAATAAAGGAGAGGAGGAAGAAGGGGGGAGAGTTTCCCCTCATTTGAATGTGGAGGGTGGGCCGAGAACAAACCCAGAGGTGTTGCAGCATAGCGTCTTCTGGGAAAAGACAGGAGAGGCCATGCATCCCATCAAAATTCGAACTTGGGAAACTTCAAATGCCGTATGGTGCAGAGGTCCTCAGAAAATAAATCAGAAGTTTCTCCCAAACACACTGCATAAACGAACAGACGGTTAGCGCTTTCTCTCCACCGGGTGATGTACGAAGAACTCACAGGATAATGTGTGAGTACAACAGGTGTTCTAACATGTGGGGTTTTTTACTAGAAAAGACACTTTAGGGGTATTTCATGCAGAAAATTTTATCTCCTTACTGAAGTCTAAGGAACCACATTCAGGGGTCACCTGTGGGGATGATGCAACGAGGTCCCAGACAGCCACTGCCTCCCAGTGCCCCTGGCCAGGGCCCGGAGAGCCAGGTGCAGGCTGACAGAGGAAGCAAGTGGCTATTCTGCGGTGAAGGCCACCTCCTCTATCCACTGCAGCCCCTATACCATTGGTCATACAGGAACTCACCAGGTAAAATACAGGACACCCAGTTAAATCTGAATTCCAGCAAAATCATGACATTCTTTTAGTATAAATATGTCTCAAATACTGCATGGGACATACTAAAAAAATTGTACTATAATTTAGTATGAGTAGTAGTTTATGTACTACATTATATGTACATATGATATTAAAAGTTTGTATATTATACTAAAAATTTATTTATTTTGATCTTAAATTCTATTTCAAATTAAAAAATACAGGGTACCCTGTGTTTTTATTTGCCAACTCTGGTAACCCTGGCACACATGACCTGAGTGGTGACTTCAGGAGAGGGTGTCACATGACTTCCCCAAGCCCCCCACCTGAACCCTCCTCCTCTTCCTTCCATATCTGCACAGAGATCCCCCTGACCATCCATCCACATTGCACTCTCCCCACATTCCCGTCCCCCTAGCCTGCCTTATTTTCCTCCAGACCTCTCACTACATGGCATACTATCTATTTTAAATAAGTGAAATTTATTTTCCATCTCTCCCCATAAGCTCCATGAGGTCAAGATTCTCAGCTTTATTCTCAGCCCTTGCAATGGGCCCGCTGTGTAGCGGCCCTCAACAAACATTTGGAATTGCATGAACCAGAATGACTTGGTGGGGAAACCTGAGGACCCCACCTGAGTGCGGAAGTAGAGACTGCACTGGGGCCAGTGCGTGTGGTGATTCAGCTCTCCTGGTGGATCTGTGTGTTCTAGCAAACATGACTCACCTGGGGAAACCTGACACTCAGGTGCAAGTTCCTTAGGTCCAGGTGGGCTGGAGACTCTGTGTCCCTAACCAACTCCTCTGTGAGGCTGAGGTAGCCCAGCTGGGTCATTTCCGAGGGCATGGATAAATGGAAAACAAGGAGCAGGTCACAGCCTGGAGATTCCACAATCCTGTGATATCATAGGATGGTGCAAGTGGGGGGAAAAACCTAGGTGACAGAAGAGACTATATTTTTCAGAAAATATAAATCATCTTCCCAGATCCAGTAGATGCTTATTTCAGAAACCTTCTAAATTAGTCTCCCTTAGTGCTTAAGGAAAAGACAAATACAAGAATGATGAAAGCCACCCCTTCAAGATGAATGGGGGAATGGTGCTCCTCTCAAGGAGAGACCACCTCTCTGCTTTAATTATTATTGTTGTTGTTATTAGGTGAGAGGTAAGGAGGCAGAGAGACAGACTCCTGCATGTGCCCGACTAGAATCCACCCAGCATGCTCACCAGAGGGCGATGCTCTACCCATCTGGGGCCACTGCTTCGTTGCTCAGCAACCAAGCTATTTTAGTGCCTGAGGCAAGGCCATGGAGCCATCCTCAGTGTCTAGGGCCATCTTGCTCGAATGAGCCATGGCTGCGGGCAGGAGAGTGAAAGAAATAGAGATAGAAGGGGGGGTTGGAGAAGCAGATGGTCACTTCTCTGGTGTGTCCTGACTGGGGATCAAACCCGGGATTTCCACACACCGAGCCAACACTCTACCACTGAGCCAACTAACTAGTCAGGGCCAGAAGACCTCTCCGCTTGTTCAGGGTCTCAAGAAAAGTTGTACCTGGCTCCAAGAGCAGAGTACAGGCCCTGTCTTTTTTTTTTTTTTTTTTTTTTTTTTAGCAACTTTTAATTCTGTACCACAGGCTTCCAGCACCCAGACGGCCCTCACTGACCACACCTTGACACTCCCCTGCCCATGAGAACACGGCACAGACTCTCTGACTCTCCTCAGTTCTCACTCTCCCCAGAAAGTAAACAAACAAACAAAATACATATATATATATTAGTTAGTTTCAAAGCAGAAAATTTTTAGAAGATTGAATTCAGCCTTTGAACGTGACTGTGGCGTGTCCCTGCCATGTGCACTCCCTGATATGCTCTACCTTCTATGAATCATGAAGAACTAAAAATAACTCCCTTGGGATTATTTTTACTATCAGGCCACTCGCTACCAGTGCACACCCTTTAAAGACCCACATGTCCCCATGGTGATCATTTAAACAGAACCAAAACAGCTTGAACCTGACCTGTGGACTAATAGACATTTAAAATTCAATGTCAATTGAGTTATTCGGAAACATCACCAGTTTAGATATCAGCGGCTCATTCATTTTTGTGTTAAGCATTGCTAATTGCTTGACACTGGTTAAGATCGGGAAACCCTTGGGGTAGTGAAAATTGTAAAAGTTTGTGATCCAGCAGACCCGCAGTCTAGGCTTGCCTGAATGGTGTGAGCTCAGACAAGAGTTTTATGTTGCTGAGTCTCGATGTTCTTGCCTGGAAAGTGAGGGAACCACATCAAATTACATTGCAGATTCTGTTCAACACTGTCAGTGCTTAAAATGATGTCCTCTCTGTCACATGCCCTTGGAAACAAGGTATGAGCACCCCATGCCTTTCTTCCTGGAGAAACGGCGCCACCTTCAGGCCACAATGACTACAACAGCGTTCCATTTCTAGCAGGTAGTTGCCAGATCCCTGGGTGTCCTCTGGGACACCGTCACACATTTGTGAGTCAGCCAGCTGGGTTAAAATCAGTGTGTATGGACATGGAGCCAAGCTGAGCTAACGGTCCCGCAGGGAACAGATGCGTGACCTTGGTCTAATTATCACAGCCCCCAGCTAAGGAAGCTCACCCACAGAGCAATTCCTGGTGGGAGCAGAGGAAGTCCAGAGCACCCTGGATTAACCAAAACCCATGAAACCATGGCAATGGACACACTTCTTCTTCAAGCCATTCCACCTGTTCTTACATTAGCATGATATCTACTTGAAGATACCGCTTGTACACATTCATTAAGAAAAATTACAGGTCCTGGCTGAGTAGCTCAATTGATTAGTGCATCATTCAGACACGGGTTCCACCCCCAGTCAGGACACATACAAGAATCAACCAATGAGTACATAAGTAAGTGGAACAACAAATCAATCTCTTTCTCTCTCTCTCAAAATCAATAAATTTTTAAGAAGAAAAATTACAGAGTAGACTCTTAAGCAAATATTTATTCCACCCAACAAATATTTATCCAGCACCCACTTAAAGCCAGCACAGTGCTGAGGGATCTCACCCAAAAAAAATTTTTTTTGCTTTGTTTTGGGTTTGTTTGTTTTTTTGTTTTGTTTTTTTGGGTTTTTTTTTTTTTTTTTTTTTTTTTTTTTTGCATTTCCACAATAGCCCTTGCAAGGTAGGAATTAAGATCTCCATGTTTCAATACAAGGACATTGAGAATCAGAGAGGCCCAGAAGTGACCATCTGGCCTCCAAGCTTGATGGTGCAAACACACAGTCACACAGTCCTGAGTAAGAAAAGACCACAGTCCACCGAGGTCGGGACAGCCACTGCCCATTTCAGGGGCTTCTCTCTCAGCATAGTGCTGCTCTGCTAATTACAACCAGCAGTTAAGGCAGTTCAAGAATTCAGTTTATGTCTTTGAAATGTGAACCATATGCAAAAAAAAATTACCCTATCTTTACCAGCCATCCTTGGCTACAGCTCCTTAAGCTGCATGGATGGGGTTCAGTCTGCGGTGAGATACACTGGCACCATTTCTGAATGATGACATTTCTGAGACATAGAGCAGAGACTATTTCAGATTGTCCTTTTGATACTATCCCATCACTCCCTAAATTCTATAGGTTTTCTTGGTCAGGAAAGGGGAGGAGCCATGGCTAGCCCCTGGGAGTGCCTCATTTCTGGGTATATATTTCCTGCACATCACTGGGGGGGAGCATGGCTCAGTGCCAGGTGGGCTGGGCTGTGTCTCTCACACATTCCTATATTCATATTTGCCTCGTGATTCTGGCTGATGAGATGAGGCTTTGCAGTCTTTGTATCCCCATTGCACTTCACAGAATACTGGACAATTAAATATGACATCAATAAATAGTTACACGAAAAATATGGTCCACATGCAGAAAGTAGGAATTATACAAGCTAGGGTAAGTGGACACTTTTGTGACAACAGCTGAGTTACTTTAGGACAGAGCCTACAGAAGAAACCAGGCTGAGACAGGGATAAGAGCAGTGCCTGTGAACTTGGGGTCACCGGTGGCTGTAGAACAAGGCCTAGGGAGAACAGGACACCAACATTGGGTTGACCCTGTGGGTAGGAGAAATTAAGAGATGACATCTAACCCACGAGGCAGATGCCAGAGAAAGAAAAAGAGAGAGTAATATGCTGTGTAAGCGAGGAATTGCTCAATTTTAAACATCTTACATACAGAGGAAATTATGTTATTCAAGGTTGAGGGGTCCCCAAGTTGCAACTAATTAGAAGCTGAGAAGAAATACTTACTTGATGGTTGGTGTCTGGTTTTTGCAAGTAATCAGAATGGCGCATCGGTTCCATGTGTGAGTGTCTCAGAAGCTAAGGCTGAGAAGGAGGAAACGAACGGAGCCAGCTCAGCTCAGGGCTGACAGCACAGAGCCAACCACCAAAGGTGACCTGCAGCAGAAAAGCAGAACTGTCCACACAGCATGTGTCCCTGCAAGCTTGCTGGACAGCGGGCCGCCACACCAGCAGCACTGGCTACACTGATCCTGATTGGAACCTGGTAAAACCCTTCTCAAGCCCCAGTAATAATGATGGTAGATTAGCGATTTGTTGTTGTTTGTCAGTGTTGTCCATGTTGCTACACTGCTAGCCCCTCTTTTCCTTCTTCCCACCCTACCCTCAATGACCCATGCCTCCTTTCTATGATACCTCATCTCCAGGTGAGGACAGCAGAGGTCAGGTATAGTTATCCCTGCACACAGACAGGCACACTGTTCTCTGAGGCTCCTTCCTTTTGTGCTTGGTGGTGTCTGGAGGGCTGCCAAAGCTCCAGGGAGTGAATGCCAGAGATTTAAGAGTAGTCATCAGTTTTGATAGTAGCAGATAGTGTGCCTCCAAATGAGTGCTAAGTGGGTGCGGAGAGAGGACCAGATTCAGGTGTTTACTCCCATGGTGGTGGTGGGAAGTCCCATGTTTTTGAAAACAGATTCATTCAACTACACATTTTTTTAAATGCTTCATTTTTTTAAAATTCTTATTTATTTATTCATTTTTTTTAGACAGGAGAGAGAGAGAGAGAGAGAGAGAGAGAAAGGGGGGAGGAGCAGGAAGCATCAACTCCCATATATGCCTTGACCGGGCAAGTGCAGGGTTTTAAACCAGTGACCTCAGTGTTCCAGGTCAACGCTTTATCTACTGCACCACCACAGATCAGGCCAAGTACACATTTAATTGCATACCTACTATGTGCCATGCACTGAGCATAGAGCATCGACTGCAGCAAACTAATGTCTGGGCAATTTGAATGGAATGTAAGCAAGTGGGGCATTTGGTTAGATCCAGAGGAAGCAGGAGTTCCTGCAGGGGGATGAGCGGGGTCCCCCTGAGAGGCAGAGTGGAACAATGCAGAGTGGCTTTACCTGAATGGAAGGAACAGAACGTGTGTAGACCAACAGATAAAGACAAGTTACCTAACAGGAGCACCTTGCATGGAGGTTTCATTCAGCTCCTGGTGACCTGGCAAACTTTCAGTCCCTTGAATGAGCCAGGTCTCAGACCCACCACCCCACAGCACTGCTCTGGGCAAGTTTGGGACAGGCATCACCTCTGGGCTGGTGCAGCCCAGGGGTGGGCTTGGCAAGCAGAGGACACCTGCATGAAAACCAGGTAAAACCCACAGCCCCCCAGCTAAACGTGAGCCCCCATGCGCCACCCCCAGCCCTGGTCTGACAGTGCACTCTGCCATGGGTTGTTCTGTTTTCCTGAACTGCTTCCCTACAACAACCTCTGCTCTTCACCATTCAGGTCTCACCGTGGGGCTGTCTCAGGTGCCTTCCCAGCCCCTCCCTGGCACCCTGTAACTCTCCCAATTAGCTTCATGACAATGACAAGCACTTGTGTCTTCCTCCCCATGAGTGCTTAAGCTCCCAGAAAGGAAAGCCTGTCCCTTCGTTCACTGCCATATTCCCTGCACATGCCGGACACACGGACCACACACAGGAACTGCTTCCTGAACACGCGAATGATGGGGTAATGAGAGGGTGAAGCAAGGAGTCACTGGAGCTACCACCCTCTGGAGTCGCTTGGTTTGACCACTCTCTCCCCTCTGTGCAGCCTGGACATGCCAGGACAGTCCCAGTTTCAAATGCCAGATCCTCTTAGCAGATGGGGTCATGGACCTGAGGCTGGATAGGCTAGACTCTTTTGCACATTCACCTTGACATTTCTCTTTGGTGTCCAGCAGAAGTGTGCTTTGTGTGTGTTACAAAAATGTGCCGTGGTCATCCCCAGACCACACAACAGAAGAAAAGTCCTCTCTGCACTGGGCAGGTTTGGAACACAGGCTGCCGGTGTTTTCATTTCATGGTGTCCAATCACCACTCATTTATTCTAAAATGATTTATTGGGCACCTACTCTGCCAAGCACTAACTCTCCTAGGGGCTGACTTTTCCACTCATGATAGCTTTCTTGGAGTACACATCACCTGGCTTGCCCTCTGTATTGTAGGAATAGCACAGGCTGAAAGCTTCACATTCTAACCATGATGCACCAGGCTTGGTCTCTGGGCTTGCTGTCTTGTAAGGAGCCTTGGCGATACTACTTCACCACCAGGAGGAGAGTACGGCTAATAGCGTTGAGCCAACATACTGCAGCAGAACACTGATTTCCTGCTCAGAAAAGAGTACTTGCTTACACGCTGTCTCTAGGAGGGCCAGACTGTTAAAGATTTGCATTTCATCAGGTGTTGTTAGGAGGCCATGTTGATATGATTATGAACTGATCCTCAACCAGAGGCCCAGCACAGCTGCATCTTCCATACAGGCCTTCCCCCGGTCCTCCCACACTGCCCTAGCACTCAGCCTCACCTCACAACCCTTCCCGCCATCCCTCATAGTTCCACCTCCTGCTTGGCACGGTAGGGAGCCACATCAGTGGCTAAATATTTTAGTATTAACCTTTATTCTATAAATAATTCTATAGATTCTATGTTCTTTAGTCTACAAAGAGTCTACATTCTTTGTTCTATGTAGATCCTATAAAAGGATTCTTATAAAGAAGCATCTAAGCATTTGTCTGTTTGCTTATTTATCCATTTATTTATTGGCTTATAGACAACATTTATTTCTCACTCTTCTGCAGACAGGGAAGTCCAAAATCAAGGTGCCAGCAGCTTCTGTGTCTGGTTCATAGGTGGCCCTCTTCCCTGTGTTTTCACATGGCGGGAGGGTAAGCACTTTGTTCCTAATCCTGTGCTGTCCCATCAGGAAACTGGGTATTTTCAGGGCATCGTTGGGCTTTTAACACAAAGGCCCAGCAGAGGGAGCCATCCCACAGCGTTAAAGTTGGCTACAGACACTAACAAGCCGCCATTGTGCTATTAGTCCACTAGGACAGTGGCAAAAAAGCACTGCAGACCTGGCCACTTACACAACAGAAATGCATTCCTCCCTGGTCTGGATGCTGGACGTCTGAGGTCAAGATGTGAGCAGGGTTGATTCCTTCTGGGGCTGGCAAACTCTCTCCTTGGCTGGCAAACAGGTGTGTGCTATCTGTATCCAGCATGGCCTTCCCTCTGAGTCTGTGTCCCAGTCCGTCTTGATGACGACCCCAGCATGTTGGGTTAGGGCCCACCCTGATGATGCTATGTCACCTTCATCACCTCTTTGAGGCCCTCCTCCAAATACACTCACATTCTGAGCACTGGAGGTTAGGCCTTCAACCTGGGGATTTGGGGGACACAATTCAGTCCATAACAGCCACCGTGTTTTCAATTTTGTTAACTTTTTAAAACTTCATATGTATATTTTAAATGTCTCTCCATTGTTCTCTAAAAATTAGATCACCTATGTGATGATAAGCCAATGGTCCCAAGGTATTTGTCCCAGCGCCGTATTGGCACGCATTAGTGGTGTGCTCAAAATGCCAGGAAGCCCAGACCCAGCCACCTCTTGGGAGAGTCATGTAAGTTCACAATCTAAAGATGCAGAAGAAAGTTGGTGAGGTGAAGACACAAGCAGGTGGTTGGCAGCCGTCTGCAGAGGCAAAGTCGGGTTCCTGAAGCACCATGGCGGATGATGAAGCCAGGAGAGTGAGGGCCACCTCAACCAGCCTCCAGCCCCTTCTCATGGACTTATCCCTCCATCCCTCCCCCGCCCCTCCCCCAGATTCATGCATGCAAGGCCTGGCTGTTGTGCTGATTGCTTAGCCTGGAGTGGCTCAGGGAAATCTCACTGGACCTGCGTTAGACAGAAGCAATCTGACTGCGATGGAGCAAGCCCAGACAAACAGAACCTCATGCAGTCAATATTCTCCTGACTTAGAGCCTCAGAGTGGGGACAAGGGCAGTAATGGTGTCTTGGGAGGTCGGACTACCTGCATATCTCACTGCACATTAAAATGGGGCCCACCAATCTAAAGAGTTGTCTTCAGGATGAGCAAATGCATCTGAATAGTAACCATTCAGCCATAAAGTTACTTCATTGCAGATAAACAGGATCAGAAAAAGATGCTATTTTTTTCTTTGTGTATTTACATGTCACAGATTTTCTGTAAAATACACCATTATCACCTCTAGTACAACCAATGTGACCAGGAAGAACAATTCTTTGCTTAAAGAGCACCTGCTTCACCATAAGATTGTTTGTATTCACCCGGTATGTCAGAACACTTGAGTATATAGTTCAAGTGTTGGAAAGCCAGAGTCTGGGTCCAGAGGCAGGCAAGGCTGTGGGACAGAAGCAGCTCTAAGGAGTTAAGGGGGTAGTTCTGAATCAACCCTGAACTCTCTCTGCCATTCATTCCAGTTCCCAGATCTCAGCTGGGACCCCTTTTGCTTTGGATATCAAACTGTGATAGGCCATCAGTGCCATGACCCAAGATGTCTGCTTACTGGACCTGCATTCTTAGAACTTCCTTCTCTTTACTGCAGCATGGTTTCAGAACATCTTTGAGGCAAAAGAACCCACTTACACACAAAAAAAGCATTGTGAACAGTCAGAAAAATGTTGTATTCAGGTCAGGATGAGGACTTGTAGTGCACAATGGTTACATCACATAAACCACAGCAAACAACATCACAATATGTACTTTGATGCTTTGGTTCTTCCTGTGCCCTGCCTGCAAGGGATGGGACAGGGGATAGGGCTGTCACAGCTCTTCCATGCCCATGCCCATGCCCATGCCCATGCCTGTGCCCATGCCTGAGCACTCTTTCCCCTTCTCACACACTATGCCCCCTCACCAGAGTCCCCACCTCAGTCCTGGACCTTCCCCACCCACTGTGACCTGTTGCCAGCTGCTGCTCTCAAAGCAGAGTGGGCTGCAGGGTGCAGTCTAAGCACAGATGCCTGCCTTGCAGCCTGCGGGGCCCTGGGTAAGAAAGGCCCTTTTGTTGCAGTTGTGTGGCTGATTTGAACCCCAGAAGCAACCTCACCAGTTTTGTTTTTCATCACCCCTTCACTTACAGTGGCCTGTGGCTTTCCTCCACCTTCTTCTACATCGTTGTTTTTCCAAACTACAGCTCGGGACTTGCCGGCAGGGCATGAAATTGCTTTAGTGAGTCTCAGACATCATGAAGAAGAAGGCACGGAATGGAGTAGAGTACAGTAGGGTGGGATAGGAGAGAGTAGGGGAGGGTAGAGGAGGGGAGGGTAGAGTAGACCACAGTAACTGACACATTCTAAGGCTAAGTCCTAGCGCGCACGCGTGAGTACTATGTTGTAACTGTTCTTCACACCAGCTATTGAATCCAGGACAGAGAGCGTCTGTCATGCCCAGTGACTCAGACACAGAAGTACGGAATGGAGCAACTCAAGAAACTATGGACTGAAGCAGGGGTCCCCAAACTACGGCCCGCGGGCCGCATGCGGCCCCCTGAGGCCATTTATCCGGCCCCCGCCGCACTTCCAGAAGGGGCACCTCTTTCATTGGTGGTCAGTGAGAGGAGCATAGTTCCCATTGAAATACTGGTCAGTTTGTTGATTTAAACTTACTTGTTCTTTATTTTAAATATTGTATTTGTTCCCATTTTGTTTTTTTACTTTAAAATAAGATATGTGCAGTGTGCGTAGGGCTTTGTTCATAGTTGTTTTTTTTTATAGTCTGGCCCTCCAACGGTCTGAAGGACAGTGGACTGGCCCCCTGTGTAAAAAGTTTGGGGACCTCTGGACTGAAGAGTCCAGGAAATCCCCGTGCCTGTAGCCGGAGGCCACGTGATGACTCAGAGACAGCTGAACCGTTTATTCTCTTGGCCAGTTTTTTCTTCCTGGTTAATGTTCAATCTAGCTAATTACTTCTCGTTTTGAACAAGCCTGAGTAAGACAGGCCGACAGCCAGGACTGACTCACTCCGCTAAGAGCCACTGTAGACCTCAGACCAACATCATGTTTTGCTTCTTCGGGGGGGGGGGTGAGGCGGGCATTACATGCTGAGAACATGTGGAATCTCCACTCCTGGGGTTTCCCTCAAAGCTGTGATTCAGTTCTTAGAGCACCGCTTCTCTGAGTAACGGCAGCATATTCAAGGTTACTTGGGTTTCTTTCTCAAAAACAAGAGATTAAAAAAATATTTTTTTGCAACTAAGGACTATGATAGGGAGTTTTGATTTGATCATTTATCTAATTTAACAAAATTATACAGTTAAATTGATTTTTAATGAATTGTCTTTGTGGAAAAGAATTACATTTTTTGATGGTACTGTCCTAGAAAATCCAAGACGAGCAGCCTCCATGTGTGAATATGTCTGCACGCGCAGACAGGTGTACAAAAAACCCTTGGCCATCTTCATCCTCCATTCCTCACCCCGGCGGACACCCGCACTCTGCTGACCCAGTATTGCTGACCTTCATAAGTCTACAGGCTCAATAAAGCAAAGGACACATTTTGGTTCTCTGCTTGACTTCTCAGCACCATTCAACACAACCAACCTCCCTCTTGTAAACACTGTTGTTTCTTTCGGCTTCCGTCTGTCTGACAACACGTCCCCCATATCTCTCCTGCCTCTCTGGCCATTGCTTCTACTCCCGATGACACCTCAATGTCCGAATCCTGTCCTCGGCACTTGCCACACCATGTTCTCTCTCCAAGCTTCAAGCTCTCAAGGGGAGTTGGCATTGGAAATGGTGAGGACAGTTTGGGGTTGTCACGGCAACGATGGGGTGGAGGCTGCACTTCCAGCATTTAGTGCCTGGGGACAGAGAGGCAAACAGAGGGCAGTATCACCAAAGAACTGCCTACCTAAGTCCAGTACTCGTCCCCACTGAGAAACATGGTGGCCCCTTCCGCTCCGTGGATGCAGTTACCCTCTGAAGGCCTCTCTTCCCGGCTCTGACATTCCACAGGCACGTCAGAGTCTGGAGCGCCAAGTCTACCTCCTACCTTCCTTCAAACCTCCTTCTCCTCCAGGATGGCCTCCCTCTGTGCTCAGCACCACCATGTGGCCTTCTGTCCAATCACCAAAGCCTGCCAAGCCCAGCTCCTAAACATCTGCAAAACCCACCCGCTTTTCCCCATACCTGCTGCCAGCATCAGTCTCAGCCACCATCCCCACCTGGACCCCTGCAGCAGCCTCCTCCCTGCCTCCAGTCCCTGTCCTCACTGCTGCTAGCCTCATCTTCTACCTGGCAATGCTGACGCTGTCCCTGTCCTGCTTGAAGGCACTGATGCCCTCACACTGCCTGCATATCAGCCCAGCTCCTTATCGCTGCTTGTGCAGAAGACCTTGCCTGCCCCTCCAGCATTACTCACCCTTTGTTCAGACACCAGAGCCATGGTGGCCTCCTGCCAGCTCCTCAGTGGCACACACATTCCAGCCACTATTATCATTGCTTTTACTACCCAAAAGGGCAATTCAGGTCACCTCACAAGAAACTTCTTTGAGACTGATCAGCAAAAATATATTTGTACTGTTTCTGATCATTTAACTAATAATATATAAACTAACTAGTCACTATTTGTTAAATAGTAAGAACATTGTATTATGTTAACCAAAACTCTACTCTGTAATTAACTCTAATTACACAAGCAATTCTTTATAAACCACAGCACCTAGCAAATGCCCCTCTTTCTTGTCCCCCCACCCAGACCCTCCCAGTGGCTAATGCTGACCTTTCTCCAGTATTACTTCAAATGCTACCTCTTGGCCCTCGCTGGGTAGCTCAGTCAGTTAGAGCATTGTCTCCATACACCAAGGTTGCTGGTTTCATCCCAGGTCAAGGCACACACAGGAAGCAACAAATGAATGCATAAATAAGTGAAACAAATCTTATCTCTCTCTTTCTCTCTCCCCCACTTTCCTTTCTTTATCTAAAAATCAATTAGAAATTTAAAAATAAAAAATAAATGCCACCTCTTCTAGGAAGACTTCCCTAACCCCCCTAGTATAAGTCTCACAACACATAAGGCTCCTAGTCTGTCTCCTTTCTGGAACTGATCACAATTGCACGAATTACCTGGTTGTGTGGCTGTTTATGTGATGTCTTTTTTTTTCACTGTTCTGCAAGTAGCCCTGTGGGATGAGGAGAGTGGAACCCAGCATAGGGCCCAGCAGCATAGACAATGAGTAGATATCTAACAAATGAATTCCAGTTTTAGTTTCCACTAAGATGCTGATCAGCAAAAATTCTGATTCACCCAGGATAAACCCAGGAGGAACTACAGGGAGCAAGCTGATTAAACTATGAGAAACTCCTGGGGAATGTGGGCATGAGGCTGTTGTGAAGGGATGGGGGCTTTGGTCAGAAGCAGGACTTGGTCAGCTGTGGAAGGGAGGGTGGGCTCTGCACTTGGTCCTCCCCACCAGTGCCAGGGGCAAACAGTGCCTGCCCACCACCCATGCTTACTCAGACAGGTCCCCGGGAGAAAAACCCAGGCTTTTCTGAAGTCTTGTGCTTGTGAAGAGCTGAGAAAAACAAGTGGTAAAAAAAATGAACTCCAAGCAGTCGGTTCCCCTCTCTGATACCCCCTTTTCCAAGTCTCCAGGTCACAGACCAACGAGCACCTCTTCCTAAGTTCTTTCTCCTTCAAGCAAAGGATGGAGAGCAGACCTGGGGAGTTTGTTTTGCTGAGTGTGGAGTGACTGAAGGTGGCACAGGTGTCAGGCTGATCTGTCCCTGCTCACCTCCCCAGGGCCAGCCCTCTTCCATAGCAGTTGCCTGACAGAGGTGCCAACCCCACCAGCCCCACCATGGAAAACGAGCTCACAGGTCAAACTAGCAAAAGACTTTGAGAAGCACAACTGCTTCCAAAACAAACAAAAAACAAATAAACAAAAACAAATATTGAACTGCAGATTCCATCTGCAGAAGAAATGTCGTTGAAGTTTAAAAAGTTAAAAATTAGCCTAATAAAGTATTAAGCAATAAGGGGAAATGAAACAATAATAAACATTAAAAAGGAACCAAGCATAATGAAAAATAATAATAAGTAGTCGACTGAGGAACACACTGACAGGAACCAGTAGCAGAACTCAAAAACAAAAGGGTGAGCTGGAAATCCAGGCTCGAAATTATTTAAAAGAAGGACAAAAATTAGAAAGTATTAAAGAATAACAAAGGAAGGTGGGTGGTTTATGTACACATGCTAACATCCAGATAATGAGACTCAGAGGAATTAAAAAAAAAAAAAAGGAAATCACAACAGAAATAATGGAGCTAAATTTCCTAGAACTAAAAAAAGAAAGGAAGGGCCCTGGCCAGTTGGCTCAGTGATAGAGCATCACCTCAGTATGCAGAAGTCCTGGGTTCCATTCCTGGTCAGGACACACAGGAGAAACAACCATCTGCTTTTCCACCCCTCCTCCTCTCCCTTTCTCTCTCTCTCTCTCTCTCTCTCTCTCTCTTTCTCTCTCTCTCCCTCCTGCAGCCATGGCTCAATTGGAGCGAGTAGACCCTGGATGCTGAGGATGGATGGCTCCATGGCCTAAGAAGAGCTAAGAAGAGCTCCATCTCAGGCGCTAAGAAGAGCTCAGTTGCTGAGGCGATGGAGTAACGCCCCAGATGGGCAGGGCATCGTCCCCTAGTGGGCTTGTTGGGGAGATCCCGGTAGGGGCACATACAGGAGTCTATCTCTCTGCCTTCCCTTGTCTCTCTGAATAAAAAGGAAGGAAGGAAGGAAGAGAGAGAGAGAGAGAGAGAGAGAAAGAGAGAAAGAGAAAGAGAAAGAGAAAGAAAGAGGGAGGGAGGGAGGGAAGAAGGAAGGGAAGGAGGGAAGGAGGGAGGGAAGGAAGGAAAAGAAAAAAAGAAAGAAAGAAAGAAAGAAAGAAAGAAAGAAAGAAAGAAAGAAAGAAAGAAAGAAAGAAAGACCTCAAAATGAAAGGACCCATAGAATGAGAAAGAGGAAGAATAAAGCGGTAGGGAATCACACCTGGAGTATAATATGGGACTGTCAAAGAAAAAGAAAATTCTGAAAGCTTTCAGAGCAGTGTTTTTCAACCTGTGCACCATGGCAGGTATGCTGGGGTATCACAAAAAAATTTTAAAACATGCAATACCTGATGTTTTAGTCAGGGGCATTGACCTCTTTTCCCTTAGATTGTCAAATAAAAAAATGACATCAGCCAACACCATATCCCTCTACTGTGAATGAATCAAAAATATACATTTGTTTGTTTGTCTGTTTGTTTGTTTGGCTGATTGACATAATCTATACTATCTCTTGGTGTGCTGCAGATTTTAGGAATTAGTTTATGTGTGCCCTGAGACGGAAAAGTTGAGCATTGCTACTCAGGATGAGAGGAGAATTTCATGCGGAGGGACGCAGCCTGACACCCGATTCCCCAGCAGCGCTGGGGACGCAGGATAGAGCACACTTTCCGTGTGCTTGAAGGTGTTGAGGAAATTACCTTAGAACCTAGACATAAAGCTATACATCTGGCCAAACTGCTGTTGAAATATTGAGGCGTAAAACAAATAACCTCAGTTACATAAGAGAAGCAAATCAGAGTTACTTGCAAAAAACAGAAAGGGGGACATTTCAAAGGTGTTTCTGTTAACCTAGTTGCATAGAAACAATAGATGGGACAGGGCTGGCGTAAGGCTAAGAGAAGTCTTTGCACTAAAGTAGTTACAGGCTTGGGGTGTGACTGCCCACCATGTCCTACCCAGTTAGGAATTTATGATCAGATCATCCTGTGAGGCTACTTTCCATAGAACTCCTTTTTCTTCCATGGGGCCATCAATAGGTTCTAGGAGGGAATGCTGGTTCGAATCCCTCCCCTTCTTTTTTCTTTCCCTTAATTTCCTGGTTGCACCCATCTCTCAAGTAAGCTTGGGGTATGGTCTGGGTTCTGCAGGACTGCGGTTAGCCCTGGGCCCCAACACCTGCCCCATAAGAAGTCTAGTAGTGTGAAGGTATGCGTGATGCTTGCTTAAAGAGCAGCTGAAAGAGGAAGGAAATGAGTGTTTTTGAGAATCAGGTGAGGAAAGAGGATCACATGCACGTGACCCTGAGTTGAGGCTGGGTGTGAAGGAGGCAGCAAGGCTGCTGTGCCCTGAACTGTTAGCACAGAACATTGCAGCTGACCTGGAAGAAGCAGCTCCTCCCTGCCCACTTCCTCTTTCTGCAGCTGCTAAGTGCGGTCAGACTATGGTGTAGGGTTTCTCAGTCAGAGATTCAGAAAGGGAACTGGCCCCCACTGTCTTCACATGCACAAGTTGGTGGAAGAGGTCATGGCTTATCATGAGCATAGCCATCTAGAACCTCAGCCAGGACCCATCGAGAGGAAGCTAGAGCTGAGCATTGGGACTCAGAAATAAACTTGATTAAGGAGCTATGCATGCCAGAGTTGAGACCAGATCCAGTTCTCCAAACTCCTAAAAGCGTCCTCTCTCCTGACCCTTCAGAAGAGTGGTGTGTGGGGGTGTGGGTGTTAGGAGGTCATTGGAGTCCCTCTAGGCCAGAGAAGGCCAGCACTGGGTCATCTCCCTGACGAAGTCTGAGACACAAGAGTATTCCCTAGGTGGCTCCCACGTCTGCGTCCGAGCTGGACCCTGTGGCCGGGCATCTGCTCTGCAGCCACCTTCTCCTGAGGTGCACACAGGCACTTTGACAAAGCCAACCTTGGCATTTGCTCCTGCCCAAATCTGTTCCTCTCTTCTTCCCTTCTCCTACCAGTGTTATCACCATGGTCTCAGGGAATGAAAAAAGGAAGACTGCTGCTGGTTTGGGGTGAAATGCTCTGAAGATACCAATTAAATACATCCGATTCAGTGTGTCATTTATGGCTACTGTTTCCTTGTTGATTTTCTGTCTCGAAAGATCAATCCATTGATGTCTGTGGGGTCTTCAAGTCACCTAATGTGACTGTACTAATGTTAATCTCTCTTTTTATGTCCATCAAGATTTGCTCTATATATTTAGGTGCTACCGTGTTGGGTGCATAAGTGTTTACAAGGGTTGTATCCTATTGTTGGATTGCTCCTTTTATCGTTATGTAGTGTCCTTCTTTTTCCCTTACTATATATAGCCTTTTTAAAAGTCTGTTTTGTCAGATGTAAGTATGGCTACCCTAACCTTTTTTTTTTTCCATTTCCATTTGCATGAAATACCTTTCTCCCTCCCTTCACTTTTAGCCTACGTGTATCTTTTGTTCTGAGGTGTGTCTCTGGTAGACAGCAAATATACAGTTTATCAAGTCTTGTTTTCTTATTCACTAAGCTACCCTATGTTTTTCGAATGGAGCATTTAAGAACACATTTCAAATGTTGTATTCTTCATTTCTGACTGGTTCTTTTTCATAGTTTCTATGTCCTTTCTCATGCTGTTGTATTTCTCACTAAGTTCCTTGAGCAGGCTTATAACCGTTTTTGAACTCTGTATCTGATAAATTGCTTGCCTCCATTTCACTTAGCTCTTTTTCTGGGGAGTTCCCCTGTTCTTCTATTTGGGGTGTTTTCTTTGTCTCTCCATTTGCGCTGCCTCTTTGTGTTTGTTTTCTATGTATTAGGTAGATCTGCTACGACTCCCAGTCTAGGAGGGGTGGCCTTATGTAATAAGTGTCTTGTGGGACCCAGTGGCATAGTCTCCTTGCTCACCTGTACTGGGTGTTCCCAGAACGTTCCTTGTGTATGTCATGTTGGCTCTCTTGTTATAATTGAGTTTTGATTGCTATAAGCCCATTCATGCATGGGGTGGACCCTCAGGCTGGCTGACCATGAGGATCGACCCTGACCACAGTGTACAAGCGACTGTGCAGGTGCTCACACATGTAGTGAAATTCGCCTCAGAAGTGTCTGGTGCCCATATCTCCCTCTGGATCTGCTTTTTGTAAAGCTTAATTGATCTGCTCTGATGTTGTCTGAAACTGGCCACTGGGTATGTTGGTTCTAAAGCCTCTTGAGATGGACTCCGTTGCAGGCCAGTGTCAGATGTTGCCTGTGACTGGCCCTGGCAACCTGTTTAGAGCTACAAAGGGATCCACAGACTGTGGCTTCCTCTGCTGGGCCTGGGTGTGCATGGAAAGGACAAAGCTGTATACCAAGACTGTTTTTTTACTAGCACCAGGTGTGGGAGCAGGTCAGCAAAAGGCCAGGGTCACCCAGAGGTCAGCCTCAACCTCCCTCCACCTGCCTCAGTTATTAAAAGAGCCTCTGGTGGTACTTGAGTTGCATGACATAGGTTTTCAGTGAGTCACGAGGTAGGGGCAAGTGGTGTTCACCAGACTGACATAGATTCTGAGGCCACTCAGCAAATGTCCCAGGGTATACCAAATCTAGATGGCACCCGCCAAATGCCCACAGACTTTTATGAAGGGGCGAAGTCTCAGGGAGCCCTCAGGGTGAAGCAGCAGTTTATCAGGCCCAAACAAACCAAAATTTGGCTGCGTGAAGGGAGGGCTCTCTGCACCTGTTGAGCATGTGAGGAAAAAAAGGAAAAAATGGCCCTTGTCGTATAGCCACACAACTAGCCTGTCCCAGATCCTGCCCGGGGCCCAGTTGGAGCAGAGTGGGGCTGCCGGGAGTCGGGAGGATGGGGCTTGTGGATCTCCCATGATATGGAGGTGCCAGTCAGGCTTGGGAGAACACAGAGAGAGTGACTTCTGCCCCAGAACCACAAAGCTGAGTCTGCCCCAGATCCTGCCCAACCTCAGCAGGGCAGAGCCATGAGGAGTCAGAAGGGTGAGGTGCCTGGGAGCCTGGAGGGTGGGGCTAGAGCAGTAGTCAGCAAACTCATTAGTCAGTAGAGCCAAATATCAACAGTACAACGATTGAAATTTCTTTTGAGAGACAAATTTTTAAAATTTAAACTCTATAGGTAGGTACATTCCTTATCAAGGTAGTATCTGCACATGGTATTTTGTGAAAGAGCCACACTCAAGGGGCCAAAGAGCCGCATGTGGCTTATGAGCCACAGTTTGCTGACCACTGGGCTAGAGAATCTCCCATTAAGGGGGAGGTGCCACTCAGGTTTGTGATAAAATCGAGGGAATGGCCCTTGCCCCAAAGCCTCACAACTCAGTCACTGACACCCCCTGAGTCTGCCTTGACCTCTATACCCTGGCCGAGACAGCTCATTCCTCAGCTTCATGCAACCTCGGCAGGGTGGGGGGAGAAGGAGTCCAGAGGGTGGGGCTATTGCATCCCCCCAGGCTGATGCCATATGGAGAGGAGTGCTCCATGCCAAGAAAGATGGCATCTCTGGTGTGGGAGAGGGACTCAGCACAGGGGGACTGGCAGCTGTTCCTTCAGTTCTCTCCCTAGAGCCACAAACTCTAGTCTCTCACACAACTCTAGTCCACTCCACCCTCCATTCACCAGAGCCCAGTGTGATTGACTGTGAACAAAATTTTGTATGTTGGCCATTTAAGAGGGTGCTGTGTCCCTAGCAGACTCCCATCTCTCCCTGGTGGACAGAATTCCCATCGATTTTCACCAGATGTTATGTGTATGCCTCTTCCCATCTCTGGTGCTCTGGGCTGGGGAGCCTGGCTAAGGGTTGAGACCTTCCACACTTCTCAGGAGAAACCTTTTCATCTGAGATATCCTACCAGGATCTCAGCTGCACTCGTGGGAGCAGGGGCATCCCTTTTCACACCTCCACCCTTCCTACCAGTCTCGATGTGGCTTCTTCTGTAAATCTTTGGTTATAAGACTTCTCTTCAGCTAGTCTTCAGTTGGTTGTTCAGATGACTGATCTATGTTTTAGTTGTAATTCCAGTTTGGTCCTGGGAGGAGGTGAGTGTAGCTTCTACCTACTCTGCCGCTATCTTGGGTCTCCATCAAAACTAAAATGCTTTCAACAATATGACCCAAAATTGCACTCCTTGATATTTATCCAGATGATTTGCAAACACATTCATGCAAAACCCTGCACACAAATGTCTATATCACCTTTATTCAGACGTATTTCTATTGGTGCAAATAACATAGTGGTTCAATTCTAAACAATGTTTTTAATTTTCAGTCTGGTAGTTATCAGTCCAGTAGTCATAATAACTGCTCTCTTATTATCTCTGCAAATAGTTCTCTGGGACATAAGTTTGCTTAGTCCCAGTGCGAAGGTGTTTGTGCCTCGTTTTAACATAAGACACTCACAGCACTTCCTCTGGGACAGCAACTCCCTTCCGGTTCCATTTTACTTTTTTTCCGGTTCCACTTACTTTTTTTGTTAGTTGGTTTTTTGTCTTTTACATTTTCAATATACATTTGCAACTAATCTAAATCTACTTTCAAAGAATACCATGCCACTTCGTGAATAGGGTAGGGACCTTGCGACAGAGTATTTCAATTCCTGGCTCCCAGAGGCGGATTAAGGTTGGTTGAGGCCTCAAGCACAGAAGAAAATATTGGACCCCTTAAGAAAGAAGAGAGAGACAGGGAAAATAAAATACATGTTAACTATACTTTTAAACAGACAAAAAATATTATGTACCATTAAACTTAAAATTGCACATAAGAAAAGCTAACTTGGTATCATTAGAAAAAGTGTAAAGTTGGGGTTTTGCAGGAAGGGGTTTGCAGAAGTCGGAGCCCAGGGCGCGCACCTGGTGCACCCGCCATTAAATCTGCCTCTGCTTGCTCTCATCTCTTATAACATTACTATTATACATTTCACGTATTTATAAGCTATAGTTACTTGAAACCATGCTGCTATTATTTTTTGAACAGTAACCTATTAGATCAATTTAGAATAAGAAAATTAAAAGCTTTTATTTTACCTTCATTTTTCTTTTCCTTCTCTGACACCTTTTCTTTAGATAGATGAACATTTCTGATCTATATTGTTATTTTCTCTCTGAAGAACCTCTTTTTAATGTTCCCTGCATGACAAGTCTACTGGTGACAAATTCCTTCAGTTTTTGTTTGCTTGAAAAAGTTTTTATTTCTACTTTACTTTTAAAAGATAATTTTGCTGGATACTAATTCTAGAGTTATGATTTTTATATTTCACTTTATTCCTTCTTGCCTGCATAGTTTCTGAAGAGAAGTCAGATTAATTCTTACCCTTGTTCCTCCACAAGTAAACTGTTTCTTTCTTCTGGATTCATTTTTTCATTCTTGTTTTAATTTTTCAATTACAGTTGACCTTTAATATTGTATTAGTTTCAGGTGTACAGCACAGCGTTAGACATTTATGTAACACTGGGGAACAAAATTTTTGTTGCATCCACAAAAACACTTGTTCTTACCTAATTCGAGTTGCTGATCTCAAATCTGACATTAGTTTTTCTCTGTAAGCTACAGGATTTTTTGCAGTTCAAGGTTTTAGGTTTTCATCTTATTGTAAAATTGTCAACATTTAGTTTAACGTAATGAAGTAGAATGTCTTCTTGGGCATCATCTTTGTGAAAATATAATAATTTATATAATGCAGTAAATACACTAATACACTAAAAATATGATTGCATCAGAATTTGTCTGCAATTTCGAAATAGAACATATTAAAACACTTATTTTCATCATAAAATTTGCGCAAAACTTATTTAAATTCTATTCAGGCAAAAATTTGAGTTTGTAGCTCTTGCATTTGTGTACTTGTTGAGGACAATCTCGTTTGATGCTCCAGCAGTAGTCTGCTCATCACTAACAGCTCCAAGATTTTCAGGAAATTTATCAAGGTGAGTGTTCAGGAAGTGAATCTTAATGCTTATGTTACATCCAATGTCACAGAAAGCCAACAGCATCCTTTGAACCAAAAGATCATAGTTTTTTGCTGCTGCTGTGTGTGTGTGTGTGTGTGTGTGTGTGTGTGTGTGTGTGTGTGTATTTTTCCAAAGCCAGAAATGGGGAGGCAGTCAGACAGACTCCCGCATGCACCTGACCGGGATCCACCCTGCATGCCCACCAGGGGGCGATGCTCTGCCCATCTGGGGCGTTGCTCTGTTGCAACCAGAGCCACTCTAGCGCCTGAGGCAGAGGCCACAGAGCCATCCTCAGCGCCTGGGCCAACTTTGCTCCAATGGAGCCTTGTCTGCGGGAGGGGAAGAGAGAGACAGAGAGGAAGGAGAGGGGGAGGGGCGGAGAAGCAGATGGGCGCTTCTCCTGTGTGCCCTGGCCGGGAATCGAACCCAGAACTCCTGCACACCAGGCCGACACTCTACCACTGAGCCAACAGACCAGGGCAGTTTTTTGCTTCTTTGTTGCCAAGGAAGTTCTTGGCATGCTGCTTTCTCCTCCTTATTCATCTTCCTGGCAAATTCTTCATCACATATGAGGGTTTGAATTTGAGGTCCATCGAATAAATCTGCTTTTATCTTCTCAAAAGACAGGAAAAGAAGAAGGCAGGAAAAGCAGAAATAATATGTTGAAAGCATTCACTTTCCCTATTCAAAGCCTGAACAGTTTCATTAAGCCAAGTTTGATGTGAAGTGGGGGAAAAATGATCCTGTCTTGATTAACTACAGGCTCATTCACAATATTTTGCATCCCTACTTTCAGAGCTTCATGTTTCAGCCACTCCTTCTGTGTCCAGTGTTTCTCCCAAGCTCGGCTGTCCCACAAACACAGAAAGCAAGGATACTTTGTGAAACCTCTCTGTTGTCCTAGCAGGAAATTTACCATTTTAAGATCCACACAAATGATCCAGTTATGCTCCTCATACTTCCGAAAGTCGAGGACAATTTTTATGTCATTCTTAACTAAGTCATTCAATTCGGGTTGGCTAAACTGCTGAGGGGATAATGACTGCTTGGCATCAGAAGAAGATCCTTCAGATTCTACAACCATTTCCTCATGCATCTTATCAAAATACATTTGATCACCATGTTCACTTTCTTCATCCTTAGAAGAAATAAAACCATTGAAAACTGGAACCGGGAGTGTCTCAGAGTGTGGGATAGGTCGTATTGCTGAAGGAATATTAGGATATGCGATCACATGCCTTTTTTTCTTGCCGATGCCCTTTGTATGGATCAGACAGAAATAACAGTCACTGCTGTGGTCCTTAGGTTCACACCAAACCATGAGAATACCAAAAGGCATTCCTTTGCGTTTTTCTTTTGTCCAATCACAAAGTATTTCCTCACAATTATGACACACAATATGAGGAGCCCAATTCTTGTCTTGATCACCAAGGGGAACTTGAAAATAGGCAATATATGCACGTGCCACAAATGATGAAATATTGCACCTTTGACATTGAAGTGTGTAACAGCCACATATATAACAGAAGGTGTCAGAACTATTCTTATATTTATGCCTACTCGAAGAAGCCATGCTTCAATCTTAAAACAAAATAAGAGGGTGTTTTTTTAGATAATAATTTTTTACTAAAAACAACTACAATTATGTAAAAGTAATGTTTGTAAAACATTAGTTGCCTTGTGATTGTTCAATCCAAGAGTGGTTGCCCTTTAACTCTAATTTAAAAACCAATGCATACCATTAACTGTAACAAAAAAATTAAAATTGCATAAAAAATAGAGCATGCACCAAAAAATGGATTTCAGATTTGGAATCAGCGATGCAGAAATATATAGAAACAGTTCTAAAACCTCATGCAACAAAAAATGAAAAAAAATTGTTCCCCAGTGTAATTTATGAGGTGAACCCCCTGATAATTCTAGCACCAACCAGGCACCATACATAATTATTACAATATTATTGACTATATTCTCTATGCTGTTCTTTACATCCTCATGACTGTTTTATAACTACTAATTTGTACTTCTTAATCCCTTCACCATATTTACCCAGAGCCTCAACCCCTCTCATCTGGCAACCATCACAGTGTTCTCTGGTATCGATGAGTTTGTTTCTGTTTTGTTTGTTCCCTTATTTTGTTCTTTAGATCCCACATATAAGTGAAATAATATGGTACTTGTCTTTCTCTGTCTGACTTTTTTCACTCAGCATAATGCTCTCCAGGTCCATCTATGTGGTCACAAATGGCAAGATTTCACTCTTTTTCATGACTGAGTAATACTACATTGCATATACATACATATCTTTTTAATCTGTTTGATATGGGCGCTAAGGTCACTTCC
The DNA here is from genome assembly GCF_036850765.1 of Saccopteryx bilineata. Taxonomy (NCBI): domain Eukaryota; kingdom Metazoa; phylum Chordata; class Mammalia; order Chiroptera; family Emballonuridae; genus Saccopteryx; species Saccopteryx bilineata. The sequence goes on along the minus strand of NC_089491.1, from coordinate 230,066,519 downwards.
ATAGCTTGGCTAATGTTAATAATGTTGTGTCTGATGGTGGAGCAAAGGTGTAATAGCCTCAGTAATAAGAAGGTATTTCCAGCCCCCCTCCCCAAAATGAAGCAGAGAACTCCATAGAATATAATAGAATTTATTATAGGGCAATTTACTTACAGAAAACTGGGTCAGAGTGGAAGAGACAATGCAGCCATCTGAGCAAAATGTTCTCCCCTGACAGACCCCCTGTGACAGTGTCTTTCTATAGTATAATTCAGGTATTAATGATTGACAAGATACAGGGACAAAGAATCCATTTGCACCGGGACCAGACCTCCCGGTGATCTTGTAATAGATGATTGCTTATAATCAATACTATCATATTTTTGCTATGTTGTCATGCCATTCCAGCTGCAACTAACAAAAATATTTATGGCTACACTTTAAGGAACATCAACTAAGCTTTGACATGCTTGCTAATGACAGTGAGGTTGGTCAAAGGTCACAGCACAAAACTTAAAAATGAGGATGAAATCCAGGGCACAGAGGTGGAGATGTTTTTCTTCCATATCGACATCTGTATATGCTGCAATGACCATAGAGTTGTGTATATTCTTTCAAATTAGTATTTTGGATTTCTTCATATAAATACCCAGAAGTGGAATCTCTGGGTCATAAGGCAGTCCCATCTTACGTTTTTTGGAAGAACCTCTATATTGTTTTCCACAGTGGCTGCAGTGATGTGCATTCCCACCAGCAGTGCACGGGGATTCCCTTTTCTCCACATCCTTGCCAGCACTTGTTGTTTGTTGACTTACTGGTGACAGCCATTTTGACAGGTGTGAGTTAATATTGTGGTTTTAAATTGAATTTCTCTGATGATTAGTGACATTGAGCATTTTTTCCATATGTCTATTGCAACCTATATGTCCTCTTTGGAGAAGTGTCTATTCAGATTCTCTGTTCATTTTTTAATTGGCTTGTGTGGATTATTTTTTCTTTTTGGTGTTAAGTTGTGTGAGTGCTTTATGTATATATTTTGGATATTAACTCCTTATCTGATGTATCTTGATGAATATCTTGATGAATATCTTCTTCTGTTCAGTAGGTTGTTTTATTATTTTGTTGATGGTTTCTTTTGCTGTGAAAAAAACTTTTTCGTTTGATGTAGTCCCATTTGTTTATTTTTTCTTTTGTTTCCTTTGCCCTAGAAGACCTATCCAAAAAGAAATATTACAATATTACTAAGAGTGATGTCAAAGAGTTTACTGCCTACGTTTTTTGTTTGTTTGTTTGTTTTTTCATGAATTTTATGGTTTCAGATCTTACATTTAAGTCTTTAATTCATTTTGAGTTTGTTCTTGCATATGGTGCAAGAACGTAGTCTAGTTTCTTACTTTCTTTCTTTTTTTTTTGTATATATCTGTTCAATTTTCCCAACACCATTTACTGAAGGGACTGTCTCCTTTTTCATAGATTAATTGACCATATAGGCATCGGTTTATTTCTGGGCTCTCTGTTCTGTTCTGATTATCTACGTGTTGTTTTTATGCCAGTACCATGCTGTTGTGTTTTTTTAATGTTTTATCTTTTTAATTTTTTTTAATTTTTACAGAGACAGAGTGAGTCAGAGAGAGGGATAGACAGGGACAGAGAGATGAGAATCATTAGTTTTTCATTGCTCGTTGCAACACCTTAGCTGTTCATTGATTGCTTTCTCACATGTGCCCTGACCGTGGGCCTCCAGCAGACCCAGCAACCCCCTGCTGGAGCCAGGGGCATTGGGTTCAAGCTGGTGGGCTCTTGCTCAAACCAGATGTGCCAGTGCCCAAGCTGGCGACCTCAGGTCTTGAACATCCCAGCCTGATGCTCCATCCACTGCGCCACCGCTTGGTCAGGCAGTACCATGCTGTTTTGATTGCTATAGCCTTGAGGTATAGTTGGATATCAGGTGGCATGATACTTCCAAGTTTGTTCTTTTTTTTTTTTTTTTAATACTTTATTTATTGATTTTACAGAGACAGGAGAGAGAGGGGAGCGCGGAATGGGAAGTATCAACTCATAGTTGCTTCATGTTAAATTGATCATTGCTTGCTCGTTGTATGTGCCTTGACCATGGAAGCCCAGGGTTTCAAACCAGCAACCTTGGCATTCCAGGCTGAAGGTTTATCCGCTGCACCAGCACAGGCCAGGCCAGGCCAAGTTTGTTCTTTCTGAAGATTACTGTGGCTATTTGGAGTCTCTTGTAGTTCCATATAAATTTTAGAATTATTTGTCCTAGTTCTGTGGAAAATGTCACTGATATTTTGATAGGGATTGCATCAAATGCACAGATTGCTTTAGGTAGTATGGCCATTTTAACGATGTTAATTCCTCCTATCCATTCATTGGATACATTTTTATTGAATGAATAAAATGTACCAGACAGACATTGTCCTCAGAGCCAGGTAAGGTTCTGGCCCCGGAGGATACTGCAGAAAACAAAACAGCCAGAGTCCCTTTACCCATCGCAAGATGTGGGGCGTAGCGGCGCGGAGAGGTGGCTAGGGGCCGGTTCAGGAAATGTCAGTAAACACCGTGTTCCGTGTCCCGCCCCCGGCCCGCCCCTCTCGGCGCGCGCACCCGCGCTGGGGACTTTCCCTGGGCTCCGGGAGGACAGTCTGAGGGTCCATCCCGGACGCCCACGGCTTGTTCTCCCCACTTCTGCCCGCCCGCGCGGGAAGGTCGCCGCCGCAGCGCCACACAGGCCACACGGGTGCGCACCCGACCGGGAGCGCGGGGCGAAGGGAAGGAGGGCGGCGTGGGGCCGCAACCAGACCCCCGAACAGGAGCGGACATGCCAAATTGTGAAGGTAACACGGGAACCGGTGGACTGCGGGGCCGAGGGAAAGGACGCCATTGCAGCGATCGCGCGGCAGACGCGCGTCCCTGCAGCCGTTTCCCGGAATCCTCCCGGGGAAGCCTGGGCTTCCCGCAGTCCCCGCCCCCACGGCCCTGCGGGGTATGTTTGGGCGTCTGTGTGTCCCTCGCGCTGCGCGGCGCTGCGTTCAGCCTTGCCCGCGGTTCCTGTCCCAGTGGGACCTGCGCCCCTCGCCCTGTCTCTTTCCCTTTCCCTTTCCCTCTCCCTTTCCTCTCCCTCTCCCCCACCCTTCCCCCTCCCCCAGCCAAGACGCTGGCCTCTGGGGGAGGTGAGCGGTGCGGGACCGGAGCACAGAGGAGCAACCGCGACTCGAGTGTCCCACGTCCTGCCGAGTACGCCGCTTGGAAGCTGGGGATGGGGGCTGCGGGCAGAGTAGTGGACCCCACTCCATGGTGGGGAGGAGATGAGGGACTGGGTGCAAGCCGTCGTCTGCGTTTCAGCCCCGGGAAAATCAACCAGTTAAACCCAGTTATAAGTTCTGTCCGTCAAACAACTCATGTGTCTAGCGATGGCTTTACTGGAAAAAGCTAGATACCTCACCATCTTGCTTTTTATATATTATTTCTTTGTTTTTGTTTTTTGCAAGAGGTCTTAGAAATTAATATGATGATTCACACTTAGGTGGGATATAAAACAGACTCATGGACATAGGTAAAAGCGTAGTGGGGGTGTGGGGGAGGGGCGGGGGGCAAGGGAGTCAAGAGGGATGAATAGAGGGTGTCGAAAAATTATTTGACTTCGTGTGATGTGTTCACAACATAATCAACAGTTCGAATGCTATAGAAATGTTTATCTGAAACCTATGTACTCGTACTAATCAATGTCACTGTTAAATTTAATTTTCTAAATCAAATTTTTTTAAAAAAATGTGATGACATGACCTACCATCAGCTCTGAGTGAGGAAGTGGGAGGGGCAGAGACAGGCGCCAGGAGTCTTGGGGTCGCCACCCCCCCCTTCCTCCACCCCCTCCCCTCCATCCCGGATTTCACGGATTTCACGCTACACAGCTACACTTAACTGCTTCACACCGTGGCAAGGTTTCTAAGTACCCTCCCCAACACACACTCACCTGCTGTTCAGATGTAGGGAGGAAAGGGACAGGAAGAAAGCCTGACCAAAATCTAAAAGAAACATCAGATAGACTTCTCTAACAATATGGGTATGCTTGGTAAGGTTTGACAAATTTGTCCCAGGAAATGACTTGAAGTTTTAAGTGCTGTAGTTCACAAGTTGTTTTTTGATTTTAAATCATCAAATCTGCATGGCTCTTTTATTCCTAACTGTATTTATTTGAACGTTAAAAAAAATCTGCCCAAAAATTTGGTTCCTATGATTTGATAAATGGTAATTTGTATTTAAAATTTTTTTAGAAGAACCATGCCTGACCAGTGGTGTGCAGGGAATAGTGTCAACCTAGGATACTGAGGTCCCAAGTTCAAAACCCCAAGGTCTTGAGCTTGAGTGGGAGCTCATCCAGCTTGAGCACAGGCTAGCCAGCTTGAGCACAGGATCATCAACATGATCCCAAGGTCACTGGCTTGAGCAAGAGGTCACTGGTTCAGATTGAGCACTGTCCCCTCCCCATCAAGGCACGGATGAGAAGCAGTCAATGAACAACTCAAGTGCTGCAACTAAGAGTTGATACTTTTCACCTCTCTCCCTTCCTTTCTTTCAAGAAAAAAAAAAATACAAGAATCATGGACCCAGATATACTGTCTTAGAAGTGAAACTTTTGTTAAAATATATATTGCATTCCATCCACTTGCACATACACAGCTTTATTAGACTCATTTTATCATTACATTTATAAGCCTTCAAACTGTTGAAGAGTCAATGGTACATATATTCTTTGATCTTCAGTCATTATATTTTACCAAATCTAAAATGCTGTTGAGTGTAAGATATACTTAACATCTTACACTTTTATTTGATGTAACCCAATAAGAAGAAAACCTTGTCAGTCATGCTACAGCACTGAGGAAGTGGTCTAATTTCTCAGACAGTCAGATATCAGGAGGAAATGTCCATTTACAATTCAGGAAACAATCTGAGCCTGAGTAGAGCTTGACCATACTTTTTCCCCAGGGTCTTTCCGTTGCTCTGAAGAATGAAACGGGTTGTGTGCAATTCGGGAAGAATAAAACAGTTATATGGGAGAGTAGCTTGGCTGAAGTAAGGTTACTGAGCACTGGAGAGAAGAGACAAAGAGAAACAGAGAGAGAGAGAGAGAGAGAGAGATGGATGGATGCAGAGTGGGGAGTAGTTCAGAGCCACTAAAAATTGTCTCCAGAGCCAGAAAGAAAATATATACACTTAGTCCTCCCACGAGCCAGGGTTTTACAAAGTGATACAGGGGGAAAGATTTTTATTTTGTTTTGTTTAAGATTTTATTTATTGACTTTAGAGAGAGGAGAGAGAGAGAGGTGGGGGCGGGGAGAGGAGGAAACACTGTAATAGTTAGTTCTCATATGTGCCTTGAACAGACAAGCCTGGGGATTTAAACCAGCGACCTCAGTATTCCAGGTTGGTGCTCTATCCACTGTACCACCACAGGTCAGATAGGAAAGGTATTCTTAAGCATTGCCATTGTTGTTTTAATTCTGAGGTTTACTAAAAATAAATAAAATTTGCATGTGCCTAACAACCCGAAACTATACTGGTGAGTCAACAAAAATCTTGAAAACTCTCCATGAATAAGTAGGAAAGAAGAAAATGAGCCTTAACACATTTAGCCTTTTTCCTTTTCTGACAAAGGAGCAGTGGGCTCTTCATGCTGGTTAGAGGCCAGGGAGATGGGGAGCAGGCTGACTGAGTGGGAGAAGCCAGCAGCAGAATCAGGAGGACCACCCACAGACAAGGGGTGGACCCTACTTCATCCTTCCTTCCACCAGGGCCTGAGCAGCCCACAGAGCACCCACCTACAGGAAACCTTTAGGAGGGAGCAGGGCCTAGGTGTCCTCGCAGATGAGCACCCCCATGTTCCCCCATCCCAGCACTAATTCTTTGAGCTAAAGTCTTTACAGAACAAACTGAAATCAGGCATAGTTATAAGAAGAGGTCACAATTTCACTCCACTGTGTCACAGTAACTGGTGGTGACAAAGCCGTCCAGGTACGAGCACGGTGAACAGAAATGGTGTGAGCAGAAAGAGGAAATGGGAGAACGACGTGCTTGCAAGGAGTCTCACTAGAAAGAAAAGATTACTCTTGGAACAGAAGGAAATTTCTTACCAATAGCCTTAGGTCCTACACCAACTTGATAAAAATAATAATTCAATAAAAGGAGCTCAAAGATGAGAAAATTTGAAAATGGAGATGGAAAGGAAAATTGCAGACTCAAAGGAATGAATTAAAGACCATGGAAACATAATAACAAGAAATAAGAGGAGCCTGACCTGTGGTGGCGCAGTGGATAAAGCATCGACCTGGAAATGCTGAGGTCGCCGGTTCAAAACCCTGGGCTTGCCTGGTCAAGGCACATATGGGAGTTGATGCTTCCAGCTCCTCCCCCCTTCTCTCTCTCTGTCTCTCTCTCTCTCTCTCTCTGTCTCTCCCTCTCCTCTGTAAAATAAATAAATAATTTTAAAAAAAGAAATAAGAGGAAAGAGCAGAATAGGTACTGCTGATGGCAAATATATTTTAATGGAGGGAAGGCTGGATTTAAACTGAATGAGCGCAGATGAAAAAAGACAAAGGTTAAGTGCATGAGAAGGGATCTGATGTGGAAGACAAACAGCACAATGAAGCATTAGGATAATGGGGGTCCCTGGTGGAGAGGAACCAACAAATGGGACAGAAAATTCCAGTAAAATAGGATAAAAGAAATTTTATTCAAAGAAACAAAAATGGTCTTGGTCAAAAGAAAGTGCCATTTCCCAGGAAAAGTGCCATTGAGGTACAAAAATAGCAAGCTTTTTCTTTTGTTTCAGTTTCTGTGTGTCAACTTGCTATTTTAAAATTTTGTTATTTAATGTCATTCCAAGTTAAAAAAAATATATAGTGTTTAATTATTAGCATGGTTTTTTACCAATTGACTTTATACTGTGCAAAACCAGATCTAACTGCAAATATAAGAGCATTTAATTTGTAAGGGGAATCACCAAATTCCATAGTGACATTTTGTAGCACAACTCACCAGAAGCAAACTAAAGCCAGACTCAGGAAGAAAGGGTTCCCTGGACACACTGAGAGGGGAGAAACCAGAAAAATGCAGGAAAAGAGGCCTACAATGTCTGATCCTGCACTCAAGCCAGTGACCTCAGGGTTTCAAACTGAGGGAGGAAGGGCTCAAAGGACTGACTGAGAAAGTTTGAAAAGTATTAAACCACAGCTGTAGCCCCTTTATCAGCTCCCTGAAATAAACTTGCATCACCAGCAAGGATAATAGGATATATGAATAGTCAAGGACAGGCAGTCCAAACCTCCCCTCTTACCCTCTCCCCTCCCAGAGACTCAAAAGTCATATATAGGTCTGCAGACAAAGAAATCAGGCACTTGTCATGTGCCCCTTGCATGGACACTATAAAAGATATATAATATGTAAAAAACCTAACTTTGGGAAGCTCGTGCTCTGGTGCTACTAGCATCACATGCTCCACCGGCTACTAATAAATTCTTCCTCCATCAAGTTGTCTAAACTTCTATTATTCTTCGTTTGCGGGCCATTTCCTGTTACAACACAGCCTGCCCCAGGAGCACTCACTAGTCCACGGGTCACCCAGGCGCAGTGCAGCCCCCACAGGTACGCGGGGTTCTTGCCCTGGCTACTGAGTGCCCATGCACTTAGGCATGAAGCATGCCAGATAGATCCCCCTCCTGTGAGCCTCCCCACACCCCAACCTGGGGTGAGCTCTGGAGAAGTCCAGTCTCCCCTCCCCAAAAACCTGCCATCACAGGCCACAGCATGCTGACAATGTCCTCTGCTCCTGGGCATGCTGGGGTCAAGGCTGACCTAGCTGCTCACCCCCACCAAACCAAACACCCCTGGAGGAAGCAAGACAGGGACAGCTTCCATCCACCCTGCACACACACCAGGAAGGCATCATGGGACTCTCCAACAGCAGCCAAGCCGCCGTAGTCATGGCTATAGAGAAAGGCCAGGCAGGTCCTGGGACCCTCACCCTGCAGGGGACGGGGGAGCGAGACCAAGTGAGCTGAAGCTCCAAAAGACCAGTTCAAAGATAAAAGTTACTCAGAATTTTGACCACAGGACAGCAGCGAACCAAGAATGGGACCCTTCTGCGTGTAAGGGCCCTGGGGGCTAGAGCCGGCCCTGGCTACAGGGTGATAGTAACGAGAGCCGAGCCAGGCCTGTAGGAGGCAGATCTACTGTATCTTTAGTCGGGGGTCAGAGGTGGGATGAGTTCTGAGGAGCTTCACTAACAATTTCAGGCAGGAAGCAAGGACAAGAAATTAGATTTTTCCAAGCCAGCAAGCATCTAGTTATCAGACATCTGGTTGAAAGTAAAGTGTGAGTCACCAGGAACAAAGAGGAGAAGGCACATCCCCTGGGTCTCCTTACCCAGAGCTGGAGAGCAGACCTCTGTGTGTAGGTGTGTGTGTGGGTGTGTGGTGTATGTGTGGGTGTGTGTTCTCGGCTGCTGAAGGCGCCAAGTTCTGCAGATACAGAATGAAGGCAGAGATGTATTGCTGTCAGAAAAACAATAAAACAGAGGTAGAAAGGAGTCACTCTTAATGTGGCATTCAAAATCAAGGTGCGCCCAGCATCCAAGAAATGTCCATAACCATGCAAGCCATCTGCTGAGGAGTAATATGGACGGTGACTTGATATGTAACAAAGACATCTCTATAGACGTTCTAAGCAGGTGCATATTACAGGATGAGCTGTGGACAGAGATGCCGGGATATCTCCTGGAGGGTGGAGTCTGCAGCATGGATAGCAGTTTTGACCTGGGACCTCGGATTTCTCTAGGAGAGTCCCTGGGTGGTGTTCCATCACTGTTACCGTGATAGTCAAGAGAACTTATACATTTGCTGAACTCAAGCCTGCTATTTTGCAATCATTTTTTATTTTGATTTGCAGCTTGATGCTGCCCCAGTGTTAGGGACAGAAGAGCACTCAGTGTCTGTAGAGCTGCGTCATTGTCATTGTTTGGATGGAGACAGAAGCTCTGAGGAAGAGAATTTCATTCCCACCTTGGAGTGAGGAAGGCTTTCAGATTCAAAATGCAGACGCTAAGAGAGAATGAAAATCCTTTAAATATGAAAACAGAACTCAGACACTTCTGCATGGTTTGAAAAAACAAAAGAAATAAGCACAAGAAAATCAAAGGGCAGATGACAAGGAAAGAGGAAAACAGGTGAATCATCACAAAGGGCCAGGTTCCCTCTGGCAAACCAGTAAATAAACTTAAAAAAAAAAAGCTCCTGCAAACCAATAAGAACAAAACCAGCAACTCACTAGAAAAATGCATTAAGAAACAAACAGTTCACAAGAAAGAAAGTACAAATAGTTCTTATAGATATGAAAACACTCAAGCCCACAGAGACTAAGAGAACAATTTTTTTTCATTTAGGAATTTAATTCTTAGAAACTCCAGAGTTTGATGACCAGCTCTGTGAGGAGGCCCTGGGGAAGCACAGGATTCTCACACATTGCAGGCCGTTGTGTAAGTCAATACAGCCACCACGGTGACATGGTGGCCTTTTCCATCAGAATTACAAATGCATAGCTGGTCTGTGCCTGATCTCTTCTGTCTGCCCTTCCAGACCCTCCTCCACCTTCCCACCCTTGACTTTGCTCTAGGATCCTGTCCACTGTGGGTACAGCCACCAGCATCCTTGTTCTCTGACTTCTGGTTGGAGTCAACCAAGATGAAGCCCCAAGAGAAGGGAAGACAGCAGTGGATTACTCATTCATCCCTCAGCCCCATCCCTGCACAGTCACCTTCGGTTAGCTGAGTCTAGCTGAGGTCACAGCTTATCACATAGGACTCTCTTCTCCCAAAGTCTTGTGTTGGCACCTTTCCTTTGTCCCTCAAGCCCAGGGTGGGGACAGCCCACACGATTAGTAACATCAGGTGCATGCTACACTCTTATAGTTTGCCTATATCCTGTTCACACATTTGATTAAAGAACTATCTCAAAATTTCCTAACGTAATGGTGCTGTTTGCTGCTGGTTCACTCACTGGCTAATACTCCCTTTAGCCTAGCAATCCTACTTTCGGAAGGTGTCCCTTCACTTTGACATGCCTATGTGCAGAGTGACATTTGTCCAAGATAAATCATTGCAGAAAAGATTAGAAGCAATTCAAAAAGTCATCACAAAGACTGACGATATAAATGGTGCATGCCTATATATAAATGGTGCAGGGCAACTACTTCAAAACAACAACAACAAGAAAATTCTCTGGTGCTAATGCAAAAAGATCTCCCAGGTATGTTTTTAACTGGAAAAAAGCAGGGGCAGGACAGGAAATGTATATGCTACCTCTTGTGTAAAAACATGGGAGAAGTAATAAGTTTGTTTTTGCTTATGCATGAAGATATTCTGAAGGACTCATCAGATAACAATAATAATAAAAGTAGTTTTCTGAAGGAAACAAGTCTCTTCACCATTTCCTTTTTTTGGATGTTTAAAAGTTTGGAACCAGATGACTGTTACCTGTTGAAGAGTTAATGTTTTTTAAGTTAAAGGAGGGGAGATAGTGAGACAGATTCCTGCATGCATCTCAACCAAAATCCACCTGGCAACCCCTGTCTAGGGCCGATGCTCAAATCAACTGAGCTATTTTTAGCACCTGAAGCTGACTCGGACTAACCAAGCTATCCTCAGCGTCCAGGGCTGATGCTCAAACCAATTGAGCCACTGGCTGTAGCAGGGGAAGAGAGAGAGAAGGGGGAAGAAAGGGGGGAAAGCAGATGGTTGCTTCTCCTCTGTGCTCAGACTGGGAATCGAACCCAGGATGTCCATACGCCAAGGTGATATTCTATCTACTGAGCCAACCGTCCAGGGCCTCAAAAGTTAAATTTAAAATATCTTCCAGATTAGGTGAGGAATTGGTCCCGGAAGCTGAACCCACTTTGCTCATATACACAGGAGTAAATGGTTCAGCTCCCAGGAGGGGTTAGGAAGCCTGGAACCAGGAATCACCCACTGGTCTCCCCTTGTCTTGTCTTCACTCATTTTAGACACTTCAGAATTTTGATCACCCAATATTGGTTTCCTTTTCAGGTGTGAAAGTAAGGAAGGACTTATGAGCTAACAAAGATGTTCTTGGACCACAGTGCCTGTGTGATTAGTCTACTTAATTTGTATCTCATGGGTAAGTGTTACTATTTATCATAGTTCTTGCAGGAGCAAGCCTGTGAAGTCACCATCACCAGGAGCCCTTTGGGGAGCAGCAAGCTTGAGCCCAAGGCCAAGAGCCAGGCCTGCGTTTGGTTTCTGCCCTATTGTTAATTTTAGGGAAACAAACAAATAAACAAAAATGATTTAAAGTTCAGTTATGTTGAGGAATATCCTCCTATGTGATTTGAAGAGTAATTTCTTTTAATACCCTCATTCTAATCCAGGATGGAGTTGACTATCACTCATATCTGGAAAGAGACCAAACCTCTGATCTCCTACCAGTGTCACCAGACTGAAAAGTCATCTCTGAAATTTGGTTTAATGCTTCATTTATTACTGATTTTTCCCATGGTGGTATCTCTGCCCTTTCTCTACCTTTCTCTTGATTCTGTTTTGGTATCACTATGTCATATGTTCCATAACCCTAACCCCTGAATAAGCCATCTCCCACCACAGGACTGCCCATGCCCTGCATTGTGTAAATAACATCCATGGCCTCCACCGAGGAAGAAGGCTAGTAACCCTTCCCCTCAACTCACTGTGACATCCAGAAAGTAGATGAGAAGCCCCATGCCCATCACCAACACCTTTCTTTCTCTGCTAACCTTGGTGACTAGCTTAACTTTAAAGCTTATACATGAGCCACATTTGTTATTCATATTCAGAGACTTTTTCCAGACAGGTAATTGCTTCTCGGGACACCCCTCAACCAGCCAACCCTTGTTATTAGTATCAGCTCCCAAATGGATCTCATCTGGGGGCCTCACAGGATAAAATCCTTGGATCAGATGCTGCTGATACCAGTGTCAACTCCCTAAAAACCATTGTGCTCTGGCTGGTTGGCTCAGTGATAGAGCATCTGCCCCACATGTGGATGTCTCAGGTTCAATTCCCAGTCAGGGAACACAGGAGAAGTGACCATCTGCTTCTCCACCCCCTCTCTCCCTCTATCTTTCTCTTTCTTCCCCTCCTGCAGCCATGGCTCAATTGATTCAAGCAAGTTGGCTCATATGCCAGGATGGCTCTGTAGGCCTCCACCTCAGGTGCTAAAAATAGCTCGGTTGCCAAGCAAGAGAGCAATGGCCCCAGATGGGCAGCGCATTGCCCTTTAGGGAGCTTGCCTGGTAGATTCCAGTTAGGGCGCATGTGGGAGTCTGTCTCTCTGCCTTTCTTCCTCTCAATAAATAAATAAAAATAAATAAATGTACAGTGTGTCCATAAAGTCATGGTGCACTTTTGACCAGTCACAGGAAAGCAACAAAAGACGATAGAAATGTGAAATCTGCACCAAATAAAAGGAAAACTCTCCCAGTTTCATACCTATTCAGTGCAGTTTGATGTGGGCTCACGCACAGATTTTTTAGGGCTCCTTAGGTAGCTATCCCGTATAGCCTCTACCAACTCATCACTGACTGATGATGGCCTACCAGAACAGGGTTTCTCCACCAAACTGCCAGTTTCCTTCAACTGCTTATCCCACCAAGTAATGTTATTCCTATGTGGTGGTGCTTCGTTATAAACGCACTGATATTCACGTTGCACTTTGGTCACGGATTCGAATTTAGCAAGCCACAGAACACACTGAACTCTCCTCTGTACTATCCACATCTCGACTGGCATGGCCATGGGCTGCTCCGCTGTATACACGGTGTTATGTCATCATCTGCGCATGCGCACATGCTGCCACATCATCCTACAGAAACTGGGAGGGTTTTCCTTTAATTTGGTACAGATTTCACATTTCTATCGTCTTTTGTTGCTTTCCTGTGACCGGTCAAAAGTGCACCATGACTTTACGGACACACTGTATATATAAATAAAAATTTAAAGAATAAATAAAAACCACTGCCTTGAGCATTGGTATTTTGGGGGTTTTTGTTTGTTTGGGGGGAGGATTTATTGTTTTTTACTTTTTTTGCATGAGAATGTCTTAATTCAGTATTAACATATGTGCATAACAGAATGCCAGACTGGTGAATTGAGCCCAGAGACAGCGCAGTTTGTCTAATGTCTCCTTCTTCTTCTCAGCCTACATCAGCCCCATGTTTGGCAGTTTACAAGCTTTGCCTGGTAAGAGATTTTCCTTGTGCCTTGACTGAATTTTGCATATGGGTCAGAGTCCTGGGGTGACCATGCAGAAGTCTAAAAATGTGGGTGATTGGATATCCGATCCCAGATCTGTTGCCCACTTTGTCTGAACCCTTTTTCTCAAACACTTCCTCTGTACAAGGAGCCAGTCAGCCAGTTCTGGTTTTCACACATGTCTCACAAAACTGTTGTAAGAAATTAACACCAGGCCCTGGCCGGTTGGCTCAGTGGTAGAGTGTCGGCCTGGCATGCAGAAGTCCCAGGTTCGATTCCCGGCCAGGGCACACAGGAGAAGCGCCCGTCTGCTTCTCCACCCCTCCCCCTCTCCTTCCTCTCTGTCTCTCTCTTCCCCTCCCGCAGCAGAGGCTCCATTGGAGCAAAGATGGCCCGGGCGCTGGGGATGGCTCCTTGGCCTCTGCCCCAGGCGCTAGAGTGGCTCTGGTTGCAACAGAGCAACGCCCCGGAGGGGCAGAGCATCGCCCCCTGGTGGGCGTGCCGGGTGGATCCCGGTCGGGTGCATGCGGGAGTCTGTCTGACTGTCTCTCCCCGTTTCCAGCTTCGGAAAAATACAAAAAAAAAAAAAAAAAAGAAAAAGAAATTAACACCAGAGGTCCTTTTAAAATCCCTTAAAAGAATATTCCATTTAAAATCCCTTAGTAGAAGGATAAGGAGACACAGAATAAGCCAAACAAAAAAATGACCCAGAAGTAATTTCCCTTTAATTTGGATCCTTCTATTATTCAATAGCTAGTACCAGATAAAGGAAAATAAATTTAAAAAAATTTTTTCCATTGATTTGAGGGGCAGTGGAGGGAGAGGGAGAGAGAAGCACCAACTCGTTCCACTTAGTTGTTCCATTTAGTTGTGCACTGATTGGTTGCTTCTTCTATGTGCCCTGACCAAGCATTGAAGCAGTAAGCTCAGTGCTCTGGAATGATGCTTTATCTATGGAGCCACCCAGCCAGGGCCAGGAAAATAATTTGTTTAAACTAAACTTTTTGCCTACATAGAGGAATCTGTCCACAAAACTTTACTCTGTGTGAGATACATGTCCTGTCTATGATGAGCACTGGGGATGAAGGGGTGGCAACCGAGAAGCAGAGGCCCCAGCTCTAACCACAGGAAACATAAACAGTGTTAAGAACTATAGCCATGAGGCAGATTTGACAGGCACAGTTTCAGAGGCTCATCGGCTGCTTCCACTTCCCAGATGCTTAACATTGGGGAACTCAACTTTCTAATGTCAGTCTGTAGAATGGGTCTATAACAGCTACTTCTGCATTGTTGTGGGATTAACTACCTGAACCAGGCCAATTGGGGCACACTGATCCTCTCCCGCCCCTCTGGATGGGAAATGAGTCCAGGGAGAGACACTTGTAGTGGGCAGAGCTACTTAGGGAGAGATGCCAGAGGAATTGGGGATAAGCTGAGAGAATGCAGTGGCCCAGGATGACTTGGTATTGTGATCCGGTGAGCCACTGAAAGTCAGTGTCAACCAGATAAGCCCCATGCCTGTTTACACATTGCTGAATTCCTGTTTCCTAAGCTGCCTGCCCTGACGTTGTGCTGCTCATTAATTAATTGCATTAGTTCATTTCTCATGTGCAGTAGAACCACTTCCTTCCCGTGTTGCCAGGACCCCTGGGCCCTGGGGAGGGCTTTTTGCTCACAGTGTGGGCTCCAGATCCCAAGAGACTGTCTGGAAGGTGGCTGAGATACAGTGCTGAGTTCCAGGCCCTGGCTGGTTGGCTCAGTGATAGAGTGTCGGCCTGGCATGCAGGAGTCCTGGGTTCAATTCCCGGCCAGGCCATACAGGAGAAGCGCCCATCTGCTTCTCCACCCCTCCCCCTCTCCTTCCTCTCTGTCTCTCTCTTCCCCTCCCGCAGCCAAGGCTCCATTGGAGCAAAGTTGGCCCGGCGCTGGGGATGGCTCTGTGGCTTCTGCCTCAGGCACTAGAATGGCTCTGATTGCGGCAGAGCGACGCCCCAAGATGGGCAGAGCATCGCCCTCTTGTGGGCGTGCCGGGTGGATCCTGGTCGGGCGCATGCGGGAGTCTGTCTGACTGCTTCCCCATTTCTAGCTTCGGAAAAATACAAAAAATTAAAAATGAAATAAAAGTTAAAAAAATAATAACAATGCTGAGTTCCAGATTTTAATCTTTTTTTTTTTCCTCCTGTTCCCTTTAAAATTTTTAGATGACGCTTGCATTTTCAGCATAACGTTAAGAAATTTCCGGCCAGTGTTATCATGGGAGTTTAAAAACCATTCCATTGTGCCAACTCACTACACATTGTGGCACACATACATGAGGTTAGTGTGGCATTTTGTTTTACTCTGGCTGAGTACATTATCTTTCTATGATGTGGGAGTGGGAAGGGGGTGATCTTTTTTTTTTTTTTTTTTTTTTTTTGCATTTTTCTGAAGCTGGAAACAGGGAGAGACAGTCAGACAGACTCCCGCATGCGCCCGACCGGGATCCACCCGGCACGCCCACCAGGGGCGACGCTCTGCCCACCAGGGGGTGATGCTCTGCCCATCCTGGGCGTCGCCATGTTGCGACCCTCCTGGGTGTCGCCATGTTGCGACCAGAGCCACTCTAGCGCCTGGGGCAGAGGCCACAGAGCCATCCCCAGCACCCGGGCCATCTTTGCTCCAATGGAGCCTTGGCTGCGGGAGGGGAAGAGAGAGACAGAGAGGAAGGCGCGGCGGAGGGGTGGAGAAGCAAATGGGCGCTTCTCCTATGTGCCCTGGCCGGGAATCGAACCCGGGTCCTCTGCACACTAGGCCGACGCTCTACCGCTGAGCCAACCGGCCAGGGCCGGGGGGTGATCTTTTAACAGAGCTTTTCTCTCCCTTCTTTTTCCCCCTTGCCCTGTGTGTGTGTGTTTTATTCAGAGCTTTAAAGGTCAAAGACAAAATACAAATCCTTTTTTAATTAAATTGAATACTTTAACAACTCAAGACTATTTTTGACAAACATTTTTAACCAAATCCCATTTCTACCACTCAAATCCTCAGAAGCAAAATAATACAGCCCTGGCCAGTTGGCTTAGTGGTAGAGTGTCGGCCTGGTGTGCAGGAGTCCTGGGTTCGATTTCTGGTCAGGGCACATAGGAGAAGCGCCCATCTGCTTCTCCACCCCTCCTCCTCTCCTTCCTCTCTGTCTCTCTCTTCCCCTCATGCAGCCAAGGCTCCATTAGAGCAAGGTTGGCCTGGGCACTAAGGACGGCTCTATGGCCTCTGCTTCAGGCGCTAGAATGGCTCTGGTTGCAACAGAGCGATGCCCCAGATGGGCAGAGCATCGCCCCCTGGTGGGCATGCCGGGTGGATCCTGGTCGGGCTCATGCGGGTGTCTGTCTGACTGCCTCCCCGTTTCCAACTTCAGAAAAATACAAAAATAAAAAATAAAACGCAAAAAAAATAATTATTATTATTGTATTGTATGGTTTTCACAATTATTTCTCTAATTCAGTGATCTGAATGTTTAGAAGTGCTCCATTTTCTGATGACAGGAGTCCAAAGGTCCAGTGACCGGATCGATAGTTTGTATTCACTTTTATTTGCTCAGGGAGACAGATGGCATGTGAGGTTTCTGGCCAAGACTAAGAAATGCAGGTCCAATGTCTAGCTCTGTCACAGCTGTGACCCTGGGCCCAGAGCTAAGTCTTGCTGAGCTCACCCTTCCACGTAGGGTTGATGCAGGATTCCTGGCTCATGGACAGCTCCGCCTTTGGCACTCTTCTTCCCAGGTGGGCTCACTGACCCGGAGGACCTTCTGATTTTCTCCCTGGTGCCCACTAAAGTCTTAAGTTTCTCTCTGCACCAAGTGGTCACATGTATCACCGACCTGCCTCTCTGAAGCTGAAAAGATCAGATGTCTGTGTTGTCCTATGTAGTACAGGCTGACTTAAGACTGGGTGTGGGATCCCCAGCCAGAGTGAGACAGGGTCTCAGGGTGGGGGAGGCACTCATGATTGTCCTGGAGGGGCAAGCCAGATCCCGGGCCTCCACCGTGAAAGCCCAGGGTTCGCTCACTCGTTCATCCAGTAGATATTTACTGAGCACCTACTACATTCCAGGGGACAACCCTGAGCCAAAGTTGCTGCCCCTGCTGGTGAAGACATTCTGAAAGTAGGTGCAGATATCAATAAACAAAGATAAAATGTGACAGGTGGTGGGAAATGGTACAAATAAAAATATACAGGTAAGGCCTGACCTGTGGTGGCGCAGTGGATAAAGCGTCCACCTAGAAACACTGAGGTTGCCGGTTCAAAACCCTGGCTTGCCTGGTCAAGGCACATATGGGAGTTGATGCTTCCTGCCCCTCCCCTTTCTCTCTCTCTCTCTCTCTCTTTCTATCTCTATCTCTATCTCCCCCCATCCTCTCTAAAATGAATAAATAAATAAAATTAAAAATATATATATACAGGTAAGAGGGATGGGGAGAGAGTTAGGCGAGGCAGGGTGAGGTATTTCATTTTATTTTTTTATATTTTTAAAGCTTTTGTTTATTAATATTTAGAAAGAGGAAAGAGAGAGATAAAGGGGGTAAGGAAAGAGCCAGAAGCATCAACTCATAGTAGTAGTTGCTTCTCGTATGTGCTTTGCCTGGGGAAGCCCAGGGATTTGAACCAGTGATCTCTGCGTTCCAGCTTGATGCTTTATCCACTGCACCACCACAGGTCAGATGAGGTGTTCCGTTTTATTTTTGTTTGTTTGTTGTTGTTTTTTTTAATTAATTTTTATTTTAATGGGGTGACATCAATAAATCAGGGTACATATATTCAAAGAAAACATGTCCAGGTTATCTTGTCATTTAGTTCTGTTGCATACCCATCACCCAAAGTCAGATTGTCCTCCGTCACCTTCTATCTAGCCCTCCCCGTGCCCCTCCCCCTCCCCCCCTTTTTTTTTTAAATAAATTTTTATTTTAGGTGTTCCGTTTTAAACGAGATGATTGGGCCATAGAGGAACAAGGAGGCAGGCCATGTGCACTGAATGGATTCTCTGCCCATGAATGCTAAAGTTTTCCTTTCCTATTAAAGTAGGTCAGAAGATATGAAGATTGCTGAGGACTGTGCCAACATCACGAGATCCTTTTGTGACCTCACATCCATATGGGAAACCATGTCTGATACGTACATCTTCAATGTTGTTGGCGTCCAAGGGAACACAACACAGGTCAACTGTACGGTCTCTGTCTTCCCGGACACACAAAGTGAGTTGGTCCCTGTTTATCACCTTCATAGGTCATCAAGATCACCATTATTTTTCCCGCTGTGAAAGGGGCAGGTCTGCAAAAGGTGCTTTTTAACTTGGGGCTCAGTTCACCTCCTGGCTCTGCCACATCCTAGCTCTGTAACTGTGGAATGATTGCACTGCTTCTCTGAACCTCAGTTTTCCTATCCAAAAAGTGAGGTGATCATCTGCACTTGCCAATGGCTGCCCAGGGCCTGTAGAAGGCAGACATTCAGGCAGTGGCTGCCACTTTGCTGTTTATTTACAACCTGATGGGTTGTAGGGAACAGGCTTACACAGCCTGTTATCTGAGCTGTCACAACTCTTTGGGCCAGCACTTTTCTGAATACTGCAACCCCTGCCCCAGAGCATTCCCTAGGTGCTTTCTGACCTGTGGTCACTGAGGTGTACATGCACCTGAAGCCCCAACTCAGAGAAGGCTGTAGCCCAGGAGTGGGTCCTCCCTCTTTTCTTTCTTTCCCAGTGATGGTAGCCAGCTTCCTGTGGCACTTGTGTTAACAGCTCCAGGATAGGTGTCAGTAGCCCTCAGCCACACTCTATCACTTTCTCAATGTCCTAATTTGCAACCTGTTTCCAAGAGCAAGATTCGGTTTAGCTCCCTATTAAAGGCTGTGCGGGTGTGCATAGCGAAGATAGTAACAGCTGAGTCCCACTGTGCCAAACCCGGATGCCTATGGGGGTCACTGGGGTTGTGGGCCTGTCTCTGCCCATGTGTGAATAGGCATAGCTATGTATCTCCACACAGAAGAGAAAGAGAAGTACAATGTCTAGGTCATGGTATTCAGATCATTAAAAAAAGTATATTAAAGGGTTTTTTGTTTGTTTGTTTTAGTGAAGGGGAGAGAGAGGGGGACAGATAGGGACAGACAGGAAGGGAGAGAGATAAGCATCAACTCATAGTTGTATCACTTCAGTTGTTCATTGATTGTTTTCTGATACGTGCCTTGACCAGGGGGCTCCAGCTGAGCCAGTGACCCCTTGCTCAAGCCAGCGACCTTGGGCTCAAGCCAGCCAACATGGGGTCACGTCTATGATCCCACACTCAAACTGGCAACCCCACACTAAAGCAAATGAGCCCATGCTCAAGCCAGTGATCTCAGGGTTTTAAACCTGTGTCCTCAGTCTCCCAGGCCAGCACTCTATCCACTGTACCACTGCCTAGTCAGGAGAAAGTATATTAAAATATTAGTGAAATATCATTTTTCAAGACTCAAAATGGCAAATATTAAGACTACCTAGACACCTGTGTTTAGAGGAAACATGGGGAGTATATACTCTGGCAGTTTCTCTGAAGGTATTTGCAGTCTGTATTAAAAATCTTAACACCTACCTGCCCTCATCCAGAATTCTTCTTTAGTAATTTGTCCTGAAGATATTACGGACAAAAGCAAAGATTTAGCTCCAAGAATACTTATTGATGCACAAGTTCTATTCAGAAAACTGGAGTCAATCTAAATGTTCGAAATAGTGAATCAATTCAGTCATGGTCCAGCCACTTCGTAGAATAGAATTAACCACAAAAAATTATAACAGAGGTTAGGGGCCAACTGACTTTCTGTGACGGGCCAGAGAAAAAAACCCTGTAAGATTTTGTGGGCCACATCTGGTCTCTGACATACTCTTCATGGGTTTACAACCCTCTCAAAAAAAAACCCCATTCTCAGCTTGCAGGCTATGCAGAAATTCAACCCATCAGCCATAGTTTGCCAGTCCTTGAAATAGATAAATATGCATTGGTATGTTTATGAAATAAGTGAACAGTGTGGATAAAGAATGGTTTCATTTTAGGCTGACATTGCTTGACCTGTGGTGGCGCAGTGGATAAAGTGTCGACCTAGAACACTGACATCGCTGGTTCAAAACCCTGGGCTTAGCCCTGGCCGGTTGGCTCAGCGGTAGAGCGTCAGCCTGGCGTGCGGGGGACCCGGGTTCGATTCTCAGCCAGGGCACATAGGAGAAGCGCCCATTTGCTTCTCCACCCCCCCCCCTCCTTCCTCTCTGTCTCTCTCTTCCCCTCCCGCAGCAGAGGCTCCATTGGAGCAAAGATGGCCCGGGCGCTAGAGTGGCTCTGGTCGCGGCAGAGTGATGCCCCGGAGGGGCAGAGCATCACCCCCTGGTGGGCAGAGCTTCGCCCCTTGGTGGACGTGCCGGTCGGGTGCATGCGGGAGTCTGTCTGACTGTCCCTCCCCATTTCCAGCTTCAGAAAAATACAAAAAAGAAAAAAAAACAAAAAACCCTGGGCTTGCCTGATGAGGGCACATATGGGAGTTGATGCTTCCTGCTCCTCCCCCTTTTCTCTCTCTCTCTCCTCTCTAAAATAAATAAATAAAATTCTTTTTTTTTTTAATAAATTTTTATTAATGGTAATGGGATGACATTAATAAATCAGGGTACATATATTCAAAGAAAACATGTCTAGGTTATTTTGTCATTAAATTATGTTGCATACCCATCGCCCAAAGTCAGATTGTCCTCTGCCACCCTCTATCTAGTTCTCTGTGCCCCTCCCCCTCCCCCTAACTCTCTCCCTCCCTCCCTCCCATATCCTCCCTCCCCCCACCCCTGGTAACCAACACACTCTTGTCCATGTCTCTTAGTCTCGTTTTTATGTTCCACCAATGTATGGAATCATGTAGTTCTTGTTTTTTTCTGATTTACTTATTTCACTCCGTATAATGTTATCAAGATCCCACCATTTTGCTGTAAATGATCTGATATCATCATTTCTTATGGCTGAGTAGTATTCCATAGTGTATATGTGCCACATCTTCTTTATCCAGTCTTCTATTGAAGGGCTTTTTGGTGGTTTCCATGTCTTGGCCACTGTGAACAGTGCTGCAATGAACATGGGGCTACATGTATCTTTACGTATCAATGTTTCTGAGGTTTTGGGGTATATACCCAGTAGAGGGATTGCTGGGTCATAAGGTAGTTCTATTTGCAGTTTTTTGAGGAACTACCATACTTTCCTCCATAATGGTTGTACTACTTTACAGTCCCACCAACAGTGGATGAGAGTTCCCTTTTCTCCGCAGCCTCTCCAACATTTGCTATTACCCGTCTTGTTGATAATAGCTAATCTAACAGGGGTGAGGTGGTATCTCATTGTAGTTTTGATTTGCATTTCTCTAATAACTAATGAAGCTGAGCATCTTTTCATATATCTGTTGGCCATTTGTATCTCTTCCTGGGAGAAGTGTCTGTTCATGTCCTCTTCCCATTTTTTTATTGGATTGTTTGTTTGTTTGTTGTTGAGTTTTATGAGTTCTTTGTAAATTTTGGATATTAGGCCCTTATCTGAGCTGTTGTTTGAAAATATCATTTCCCATTTAGTTGGCTGTCTGTTTATTTTGATATCAGTTTCTCTTGCTGAGCAAAAACTTTTTATTCTGATGTAGTCCCATTCATTTATCTTTGCCTTCACTTCTCTTGCCATTGGAGTCAAGTTCATAAAATGTTCTTTAAAACCTAGGTCCATGATTTTAGTACCTATGTCTTCTTCTATGTACTTTATTGTTTCAGGTCTTATATTTAGGTCTTTGATCCATTTTGAATTAATTTTACTACACGGGGACAGGCTGTAGTCGAGTTTCATTCTTTTGCATGTGGCTTTCCAGTTTTCCCAACACCATTTGTTGAAGAGGCTTTCTTTTCTCCATTGTGTGTTGTTGGCCCCTTTATCAAAGATTATTTGACCATATATATGTGGTTTTATTTCTGGGCTTTCTATTCTGTTCCATTGGTCTGAGTGTCTATGTCTATTTTTCTGCCAATACCATGCTGTTTTGATTATCATGGCCCTATAATATAGTTTAAAGTCAGGTATTGTAATGCCCCCAGCTTCATTCTTTTTCCTTAGGATTGTTTTGGCTATTCGGGGTTTTTTATAGTTCCATATAAATCTGATGATTTTTTGTTCCATTTCTTTAAAAAATCTCATAGGAATTTTGATGGGAATTGCATTAAATTTATATATTGCTTTGGGTAATATGGCCATTTTAATTATATTTATTCTTCCTATCCAAGAACAAGGAATATTTTTCCATCTCATTGTGTCTTTTTCTATTTCTCTTAATAATGCCTTGTAGTTTTCGTTATATAGGTCCTTTACATTCTTTGTTATGTTTATTCCTAGGTATTTTATTTTTTTTTGTTGCAATCGTGAAGGGGATTATTTTTTTGAGTTCGTTTTCTAATATTTCATTGTTGGCATATAGAAAGGCTATGGACTTTTGTATGTTAATTTTGTATCCTGCGACCTTAGTGTATTGGTTTATTGTTTCTAATAATCTTTTTGTGGAGTCCTTCAGGTTTTCAATGTATAGGATCATATCATCAGCAAAAAGTGATACCTTTACTTCTTCTTTTCCGATATGGATGCCTTTTATTTCTTTGTCTTGTCTGATTGCTCTGGCCAGAACTTCTAGCACCACGTTAAATAAGAGTGGAGAGAGTGGACAACCCTGTCTTGTTCCTGATTTAAGGTAGAAAGTCCTCAGTTTTATGCCGTTTAATAGGATGTTGGCTGATGGTTTATCATATATGGCCTTTATCATGTTGAGATATTTTCCTTCTATACCCATTTTGTTGAGAGTCTTAAACATAAAATTGTGTTGTATTTTATCAAAAGCCTTTTCTGCATCTATTAATAAGATCATGTGGTTTTTGTTCTTTGTTTTGTTGATATGGTGTATTACGTTAACCGTTTTACATATGTTGAACCATCCTTGAGATTCTGGGATGAATCCCACTTGATCATGATGTATTATTTTTTTAATATGTTGTTGTATTCGGTTTGCCAGTATTTTGTTTAGTAGTTTAGCATCTGTATTCATTAGAGATATTGGTCTGTAGTTTTCTTTCTTTGTGCCATCCTTGCCAGGTTTTGGTATGAGGGTTATGTTGGCCTCATAAAATGTGTTTGGAAGTATTGCTTCTTCTTCAAGTTTTTGGAAGACTTTGAGTAGAATAGGAACCAAGTCTTCTTTGAACGTTTGATAGAATTCACTAGTATAACCGTCTGGGCCTGGACTCTTATTTTTGGGGAGGTTTTTAATAGTTTTTTCTATTTCCTCCCTGCTGATTGGTCTGTTTAGGCTTTCTGCTTCTTCATGAGTCAGTCTAGGAAGGTTGTATTGTTCTAGGAATTTATCCATTTCTTCTAGATTGTTGTATTTTTTATAGTATTCTACAATAATTCTTTGTATATCTATGATGTCTGTGGTGATCTCTCCTCTTTCATTTTGGATTTTATTTATTTGAGTCCTGTGCCTTTTTTCCTTGGTGAGTCTTGCCAAGGGTTTGTCAATTTTGTTGATCTTTTCAAAGAACCAGCTCCTTGTTTTATTGATTTTTTTCTATACTTTTTCTGTTCTCTATTTCATTTATTTCTGCTCTGATTTTTATTATCTCCTTTCTTCGGCTGGTTTTGGGTTGTCTTTGTTCTTCTTTTTCTAGTTCCTTAAGGTGTGAAGTTAAGTGGTTTACTTCGGCTCTCTCTTGTTTGTTCATATAGGCCTGAAGTGATATGAACTTTCCTCTTACTACTGCTTTTGCTGCATCCCATAGATTCTGATATGTCGTATTTTCATTTTCATTTGTCTGTATATATCTTTTGATCTCTGCGCTTATTTCTTCTTTGACCCATTCATTTTTTAGAAGTATGTTGTTTAGTTTCCACATTTTTGTGGGTTTTTCCCCCTCTTTTTTGCAGTTGAATTCTAGTTTCAAGGCTTTATGATCAGAAAATATGCTTGGTACAATTTCAGTTTTTCTAAATTTGCTGATATTGTCTTTGTGGCCCAACGTATGGTCAATTCTTGAGAATGTTCCATGTACACTAGAGAAAAATGTCACTTTGGGATGAAGTGTCCTGTAGATGTCTATCATATCCAGGTGTTCTAGTATTTCGTTTAAAGCCACTATATCTTTATTGATTCTCTGTTTGGATGACCGATCTAGAGCCGTCAGCGGTGTATTGAGGTCTCTAAGTATGATTGTATTTTTGTTAGTTTTTGTTTTAAGGTCAATAAGTAGCTGTCTTATATATTTTGGTGCTCCTTGGTTTGGTGCATATATATTAAGGATTGTTATGTCTTCTTGATTCAACTTCCCCTTAATCATTATGAAATGACCATTTTTGACTCTGAGTACTTTTTCTGTCTTGTAGTCAGCATTATTAGATATGAGTATTGCTACACCTGCTTTTTTTTTGGGTGTTGTTTGCTTGGAATATTGTTTTCCAGCCTTTCACTTTGAATTTGTTTTTATCCTTGTTGCTTAGATGTGTTTCTTGTAGGCAGCATATAGTTCGATTTTCTTTTTTAATCCATTCTGCTACTCTGTGTCTTTTTATTAGTAAGTTTAATCCATTTACATTTAGTGTAATTATTGACACTTGTGGGTTCCCTCCTGCCATTTTATAAATTGCTTTCTGTTAGTTTTGTATCTTGTTTGATTCTTCTCTTTTGTTTTCTTTTGTTTTTCTATCATTTGTTTTTGTTTGTTTGTGTTCCATGCTACCTTTTTTAAGTCAAGTGTTTTTGTGGTGGTTTTTTCAAGGTTGGTTACCATTAAGTAATGAAAAGGGTACCTACCATATTCATTGTAGTACCCTATCTTATGAGTATTTCTGCACTTCATCGTCCTTTGCTACTGTTAATCTCCATCCTCTCCCCCCTTTTTTTCCTTTGTTGTCACAGTTTAAGTTTGGTTTTATTGTGTTCTTGGTGGAGCTGTTACTTGTGGTGTTGTTTTCTTTTGTTCTTTGAATCTGGTTGGAAAACCCCCTTTAGTATTTCCTGGAGTGGGGGCTTTCTGCTGATAAATTCTCTCATCTTTTCTGTATTTGTGAATGTTTTTATATCTCCTTCGTACTTGAAGGATAGCTTTGATGGGTATAGTATTCTTGGCTGAAAGTTCCTCTCTTTCAGAGCTTTAAATATTGGGGTCCACTCTCTTCTAGCTTGAAGAGTTTCTGCTGAGAAATCTGATGATAATCTAATGGGCCTTCCTTTATATGTTGTACTCTTCTTTTCCCTGGCTGCCTTGAGAATTTTTTCTTTGTCATTGGTTTGTGTTATCTTTATTATGATGTTCCTTGGAGTGGGTTTGTTGGGGTTAAGAAAACTCGGTGTTCTGTTTGCATCTTGAATTTGAGGCTTTAGTTCTTTCCACAGGCTTGGGAAGTTCTCGTCTATTATTTGTTTGAGTATATTCTCCATTCCATTTTCTTTCTCTTCTTCCTCTGATATACCTATTATTCTTATGTTATTCTTTCTGATGGAGTCAGACAATTCCTGTAGGGCTTTCTCGTTTTTTATTATTTTTGAGTCTCTTTCTTCTTCTCTCTGTTGTGCCTCAAGTTGTTTGTCTTCTATTTCACTAATCCTATCTTCTATCTGGGCTGTTCTGTTAACTAAGCTTGTTACCTCGTTTTTCAGCTCGTGAATTGAGTTTTTCATTTCTGTTTTGATTTGTTTTTATAGTTTCAATTTCCTTGGTAATATATTCTTTGTGTTCACTGAGTTGTTTTCTGATCTCCCTATATTGCCTTTCTGTGTTTTCTTGTATATCTCTGAGTATTTTTAAGATTTCTATTTTAAATTCTCTTTCATTTAGCTCCAAGGCTTCCAATATGTTAAGTCTTTTCTCCATAGATTTTTCCACATCTATTTGTGTTACCTCTCTTTCTTTTGTATCCATAATATTCGATTTCCTCTTTCTTATTGGCATCTGAGGGTGGTCTTGTTGATAGCACTAATTAGAATTAATAAATAGTAAAAAGTAAAAAAAAAAAAAAAAAGTAAAACACCCCACAAAAAAAAAAACAGTAATAATTTATTATTTCCCCCTTTTTTCTTTCTTCTCTTTCCCTCCTCTCCCCTCCTCAGGGAAATATCGTGATGACCTGTGAATTATATTATGCTAAATGGAACAAAAACTGCCTATAATGGAGGGCCTGATTTGGGGTGAAGAGTTCAAAGGGCAAAAAAAGGGAGTAGGGACCTACTAAATGAAAAAAAAAAAAAAAGGGAAGAAAATCTTAGACAAGCATAAGATGATTTGCTTGTAAGTGATGGTCGACTAAGAGATATAATGAGAGGGATAAGAGGGAACCAGAAAAAAGGAGAAAAAAAATAATAAAGAAGAAAAAAATAAAAATAATAAGTAAAAATCTGTTGTATTAAGTGGAGCGAAGACTAAATACAATGGAGACCTTGGGTTGGGAGGAATGCTAGTGAGTTAAAAAGCAACATAAAAAGTACCCAAAATGCCACAAAAATAAACAAACAAACAAAAAAAAAAACAAAAGCGAAAAAGAAAAAAACCAAAAAAAAACTTTGAGTCCCAAATTAACTAATTTGTTCGTGATTGAGGATTAAATGGGAGGAAAAGTAAAACGAGAAAAGAAAAAACGAATGGAAAGGAAAAATAAGAAAAAGAGAAAAACGAAGGAAGAAAAAAAAAAGGAAGAGAAAAAAACAAAATAAAGCAAAACAAAAAAAAACAAAAGAGGAGAGAGTGAGAGTTAAGTGTTTTGGAGTATAACCTTAAAGGAGGGTGAGGATGAAGAAAAGAAATAAAATGTAACACTCATGGGTAGTGTAGTTCAAGAAAAGGGAAGCATAAGATGGGCAGAAAATAAAAGGACCGAGGTGGAGGAAATAGAAATAATAATAATAAAGGCAATAAGATAGAAGAAACAAACAGCAACAAAAAAAAATTAGTGGAACAAGTTGTAAAGTCTGTGGATTTTTCTTGATTTTGAGAGGTTAACTTCTTCCTTTTTCTTTTCTCTCCCTCTTCCTGGTCGGTGACTCTGTACCCCAGGCTCTGCCCCTGTGTCACACTTAGGTAGGGATTTGCAGTTGATGGGATTCTATGGCAATGTCATATAATTGGCTTTAGTCTTGCTGGTAGTCAAGGCTTGTTGGCGTTTGCAGGGTCCAACGATGAGAGAGTTTGCTTTCCTGGATTCTCTCTCCTAGTCCCCCCTTCCTGAATTAGCAGCCTGGTGATCCAGCTATAAGGTTGCTACTGATTCTGCCTGGGGAGTAAGAGGCTCAAAGAGCTAGGAAATCCCCACTCTATCCCCACTCAGCGCAAGGCTTTGGGAAAGGCTCTGGCAGTCAGAGCCTCCAGTGTAATCAGGCGGGGGTGGGAGTCAATTGTTGTCAAGGTGACTGTTCAGCGCCTAGCATTCAGTTGGACCACTCAACCCAGGCTTTCCACACTTTGTAGCCTGTTTTTGCTGGGAAGAAGAGGCACTAGTCTCTGCTTGCAACTAGTGTAGTATAGATCTTATTATCTGCCATGTCCCTCTTGTTAGCGTTTATCCCTGAATATGGAGGCTCTATCAATCAGAAGTTGCCCCCGCCCCTTTAGCGAGAGGCACTAAAAAATATCACACCTCTTGTCTTGGATTGCTGAACTGAGAGAGATCTTATCAATTAGAGCCCCGTGGGTGCGCAGATTTCATGGGTTAAGCTAATTTCAGTGATTGGGTCCGCAGCTGTGCTCCCGAAGGTATTTCAGGCTGCCTGTGCGCCCCTCCCCCAACGCTTGATTGTTAGCTTGAATGGCTGGGTGAGGTGCCCCGCCCACGGAGAGAATCTCCCAAGTAGGGAAGACCGCCCTGGCGCCTCTCCCGCTCGCCCCGCCGCTGGTGGCTGGGGCGCACCGGGCGCAGGATAATGGGGCACCCTGGGTGTGCGGGCCAGTAGGGCGCTCTGGGCGCATGGGATGCCCAGGGCACGCACGCGAATGGGGTGCTCCGGGCACCGGTGGCTGGGGACTCTCACTCGCAGTGCACGGGCCGCTGGGAACGTTAGCGGTGCTCGCTCTGCAACCTGACCGGGCGCGCCAGCGGCTGCTCGCCGCTCCCGAGTGTGGGCCGACTCACCACAGGCGCACTCCCTCCACGGCTTGAATGAACGTCCCTGCGGTAGTTAGCTTCCTCCACACCCTCATCTCTCAGATTCAAGTGATAACAGTCCTTTCGCTTTCAGTTTGTGTGGAACTCCGGAATGCTCCGAGGATAAATTTTTCTGTTTCTAGTTGATAAATTTGTTGTGATTTTGGGGAGATCTGTCGGATGCGCTGCTCACGGCGCCATTTCTGTGACGTCACTAATAAATAAAATTCTTTAAAAAAAATTTTAGCCTGACCTGTGGTGGCGCAGTGGATAATGTTTCGACCTAGAAATGCTGAGGTTGCCGGTTCAAAACCCTGGGCTTGCCTAGTCAAGGCACATATGGGAGTTGATGCTTCCAGCTCCTCCCCCCCTTCTCTCTCTCAGTCTCTCCTCTGTCTCTCCCTCTCCTCTCTAAAATAAATAAATAAAAAATAAATAAAAATTTAAAAAAAAATTTTTAGGCTGACACCTCTAGGATCTCAGCCCATCTGTTTACAGATGCACAAATAAACTTCTTATAAAATTTTTTAAAAAGAAAAGAATGGTTTGATTTTAGCTTAAGGTGTGTGTGTGTGTGTATGCTAGTTCCATTTATATATGTCTATATATGTTTATGCACATAACAGCAGAGACAAGATGACTAACCACACACATTCAGAGACAATTATCTATCTTTTCTGATACTTTTACAGTGGTTATTTATTATTATTGTAATGAGAGAAGAACTCACTTTTACTTTTGTATTTCAAAGATAGCCTGAAAATTGGGAAAGTACTGACTTCCATCCCAAAATCTGTCCTCTATTCCTTGTGGTTATACTAAGCATATCAATTTTGTTGGTCTCAGTTTTCCACCAATTAAAAAAAAGAAATAAAATAATGTATCCAAAATAAATAAATGAATGAGTGAAACCCATACCTCAATGAGGACCATGGGCAGATGGAAAAGAAGACAGCTGGACAGAAGTTAGGATCACGACCATGGGGGGAGATTGCTGGCTGATGTGGGGCTTGTTTCTGACTTTGTTTCCTAAATAGTGTCCTTGGAACCACCGAAGTTTGACATTGTTGACGTTATGGACCACATCAATGTGACACTGAGATTCCCACCCACCATGCCCAAGATGCCAAATGGGGAAGAAATATGGCTTTACTTATCACTTCTCATCGAAGTGGAGTCAGAGGGGGTTGTGAAGAAGGTAAGTGGTAAGAACGGTTATGAGTTGGCAAGGAATACCTTTGACTCTCTCCTTTCTTAAAAAAAAAGAAGAAGAAGAAGAAGAAAGGTATTTGTAATGATTTGAACAGTTAGAGCTAAAGGGACTGGGTTAGTGCGGCCTGATTTTAGGAAAGAAAGTCTCTGCTGTTCATTCATCACGGAAATACGCTGATTCAGCCCAATGGTGCAGTCTCCTTCCAAAGAATAAGCTACACACAAGGGACACACAAGACAGAGAGGCGTGGGGTGTAGATGGGCGAACAGGCAGATTTTGGCATGCCAGCGTAAGATTTTCTTTGAAATGGAGGGTTTAGCAGCACACAAAAAGTATCAGTCTCCACCATGCCAGCCCTCGTGCGCTCTAAGGGAAGGGGCTGTTTCCGGCAATCCTGTTCTGTCCTGATTTTCCCGAAGGACCTAGCTGAATGTCAGTAGGCTCAGGATGATCTGGTGTTAGAAAGACCTGGATCTTGAATTATTGGATACTCAATTTGTTCACAATGAATGTGTGAAATGGGTGAAAATGGACAAACTGTGCTTGCTGGGCGGCAGCTTATACTTGCCTAGCCCTTTGTCAAGTACAAAGCCCTTGCAGGTCATATCAGCCTGCCAGATATCAGGGGCAGGGCATTTCAGGCAGAAAGCACAGGAAGTCAGAGGTCTGGAGGCCAGAGTGGTGCCAGTGGGTTTGTGGAACAGCAGGGAGCTGGAATGGAGTGACTGAGACAAGAGACAAGAAGAAGGTGAGGTCAGAGAGATAATGGGGCCAGATGTTATAGAGCTCTGTAGGTTCAAGTCTCTGGAGTGTGATGGGAGCCACTGGAGGACCCACGGCTTTAACAGAGCGTCCTGGCTGAAGTGTTAAGAAGAGACCACAGCGTTAGGGAAGAAGAAAAGGAAATACCCAGACCTAACTCTGTGGTGGCACCACCAGGTGCTTCTAAAAATAAACGTGTACTTGTTAGTATTCACTGGACGTGGAGATGCTGGAAAGTCAGCCAGTGGAGGACAAACAATGCGTTTGACTGGAACTGTTGACACTTGAGGAATATGAAAGAGAAACTAAAGAAAAGAACCCAGAAACTTGGTGCTTGCCATGGGACGTTAGACACAGATCAGGGAGAATGACAGGATTAAAACAGAGGGAAGTGGATCATGCCTCTTTTGAAACAGAAAGGGAATTATTTCACAACTCTAGTTGCCCCTGGTCACAGCAGTTATGTCCCAGATGTGAGGGGGGTTGCTTCTCAAGCTGACCGAGCTGTGCTGGTAACGCCAGCCAGGAGCGGGGTTTAAACCTGGATTTAGAAAAGGAGGGCAGATGAGAGAACATGCGATGTTGGCCCAGGCAGCTGGTGCAGAACACCTAACTGCTCCTGGACGAGGTGGACGGCCTGACAGAGAACTGGCACAACGAGAGACAGGAAGAATGGAAAAGAGACACCAGTGCTGTTTCTTGGGAAGAGTTGGCTTCCATCCCAAAAGGGACATTCAGTTGATGCCCTGCTCAAGACCAACTGGAACAGATCTTAAAAGAGTGGTCAGATTTCTGTCCTTGGTACATTGGATTCCCATTTATTCCATACTGGGATAATGGACCAGCTGGGCTGCCTGGTGTGAATAAACACAAAGATATGGGGCCCTGTGGTCCTGAGGAAGCTGGAATCAGGATCTGTTTGTCATGGTGATGCCGAATGACCACCGGTGGAGGTTCCTGGAATCCTTTCTGATGGTGTAGAAACCGATCCAGTAGCCCCCAGTGAAAACCTCAAAATCAGGCTTAAGGAACTTGGAGAAGAGGAGATTCTTCCAGGACCCATATGTTGGGATTCAAATAATCTTTGTCATTCTGGATGCACATCTGATGCTCAGACGGTGATTACAGAGCACAAACCTCTCACCTGCCCAGGTAATTACGTGGTGCTATGTACTCAAACCTGTACTGAGAAAGTTGAAATCACAGTCTTAATTTGCATCTTAGGAAAAAAAATATCAGGGGAGAGAAGAAAGACAAGAGCCCGTTTGTGAAACAAGATCAAGTCTGCGTTGCTCATTTAAGGACAGAAGGACATCTGCCTTGAGACCCTGAAAGGCGTCCCTCGGGTGGATTGAGTGACCTTCAGGAATGAGAGGAAGACACACTGCAATGGGAAAAGTTCTGACACTGGTTCCAGAGAGAGATGAAGCATTTTCTCGATGACCCTGCCCCAGACTGTGAGGAAAATTGACTGCAAAGCTGATGTCACACCCCCTTTTCTTTCTTTGTTTCTTTATTTTTATTTTTTTATTTTAGAGGAGGGGAGGCAGAAAGAAACTCCTGCATGCCCCCCCCCCGACCAGAATCCACCCAGCAAGCCCAGTAGGGGGGCAATGCTCTGCCCATCTGGAGCCCTTGCTCTGTTGCAACTGGAGCCATTTTCAGCGCCTGGATGGAGGTCATGGAGCCATCCTCAGCACCTGGGGCCAACTCACTCTAAACAAGCCTTACGCCCCCTTTTCTTTATTATCAGACCTCTGTCCATATTTTGCAA
This sequence comes from Saccopteryx bilineata, assembly GCF_036850765.1. Classification (NCBI taxonomy): domain Eukaryota; kingdom Metazoa; phylum Chordata; class Mammalia; order Chiroptera; family Emballonuridae; genus Saccopteryx; species Saccopteryx bilineata. The sequence continues at coordinate 230,034,298 of NC_089491.1, read as the reverse complement.
AGGCAGAATTCATGGCAGAAGCCACGTCCTGCCAGCTTTCTCCTACTGAGAGCTCTGCTCTGCCACAGTGGAGGTCCCCAAAATATTTTCTTCCCCTCTCAAACTTCCTCCTTGGATATTTTTGACAATAACTTTCTTTGTGCATGATGTGGCCTTAATTACCTACAAAAATGAAAACCTACAGAAATCTTTTCATTTTTCATTTTCCCCTTAGGCATACTTTATCCCCCCTACCCCACCCCCCAGGCAGATCACTCTGAGTATGTGTGCCCATGTTACAAAGAAAACTACCATGTTAGTAAAATAACAAATATTCCATTGTTACAAAGAAAACTACCATGTTAGTAAAATAATAAATATTCCATTCGAACTCCCCCCCCAAAAAGCCCATAGAGGCTAAAGGCAGAAGTTATGACACCAGTTAAGAGGCTATTGGGATGGTATCTACTTAATAAGATGTAACAAATTATATAATTATTGCAGTTTTCCTTTAATATCCACCTAATTATAATCAACACCCTAAGCCTTTGATCAGAGAACAGCAAGAATAATGGAGAGGGGGAAAAAGCTAATGTAGCTTAGAGACTGTATCAAGTTTCATTAAATATCATATTCCAGCCACATCTAACTTACATTCTACCCATAATCTACTAACTTTGTTTCAGATGATTTCTAAAATAAGAGACCTATTCTTATTAGGATATTGGCAAAACTACAGTATCTCCATGAACTCATGGTGCACTTTTGACTGGTCACAGGAAAGCAACAAAAGACGATAGAAATGTGAAATCTGCACCAAATAAAAGGAAAACCCTCCCAGTTTCTGTAGGATGATGTGGCAGCATGTGCGCATGCGCAAATGATGACGTAACACCGTGTATACAGCGGAGCAGCCCACGGCCATGCCAGTCGAGATGTGGACGGTACAGAGGAAAGTTCAGTGGTTCTGTGGCTCGCTAAGTTTGAATCCGTGACCAAAGTGCAACGTGAATATCGGTGCGTTTATAACAAAGCGCCACCACATAGGAATAACATTACTCGGTGGGATAAGCAGTTGAAGGAAACTGGCAGTTTGGTGGAGAAACCCCATTCTGGTAGGCCATCAGTCAGTGACGAGTCGATAGAGGCTATACGGGATAGCTACCTAAGGAGCCCTAAAAAATCTGCATGAGCCCACATTGAACTGCACTGGATAGGTATGAAACTGGGAGAGTTTTCCTTTTATTTGGTGATTTCACATTTCTATCGTCTTTTGTTGCTTTCCTGTGACTGGTCAAAAGTGCACCATGACTTCACGAACATACTGTATAAGAAGAAAGCTGTTCTGAATAAGCACCTTTTTTATTCATGAAAATTAGTCTTTAAATTAAATTAGGTCGGGGGGGGAGGAGGGCTACTGGTGTTATCCAGGTGACAGATGGTGGTGGCTTAGACCATGTGGCAGTGGTGAGAAATGCTCAAATTCTGCATGTATTTTGCAAGTGGCAACACTAGTATTTTTGGAGGGACTAGATGTACATTATGGTGAAGAAAGAGAGGCATTAGGACATCAACACTTTCAGCATGAGCACTGGGTAGATAGCAGTGCCTTTCATTAAAATGGGAGGATCATGGACAGAGAAGTGGATGGTCAGCAATCAGTAGGTCAGTTTGGCTCGTATTAAACTGAGCTACCTTGAAAGCATCCAGGAGGAGACATTGAGAAGGAATTGGATGCACTGTGTCTGGGCGCTGGCCAGTTAGCTCACCAGTAGAACATTGGCCCAGTGTGTGGATATCCCGGGTTCAATTCCTGATCAGGACACATTGGAGAAGCGACCATCTGCTTCTCCCCACCACCCTTCCTCTACCACTGCCCCTGCAGCCATGGCTCATTCGAGCAAGCTGGCCCCAGGCACTGAGGATGGCACCATGGCCTTCCCTCAGGAGCTAAAAATAGCTCAGTTGCCGAGCAACGGAGCAGCAGCCCCAGATGAACAGAGCATCACCCCCTAGTGGGCTTGCCTGGTGGATCCTGGTCAGGGCGCATGTGGGAGTCTGTCTCTCTGCCTTCCTGCCTCTCATATAAAAAAAGGGGAAAAAAGAATGTACTGTGTCTGGAGTTCAGGGTACAGCTCCCAGCTAGAGAGATGTCCCAGGGAGCTGTTGGCTTCTCGATGTCTATTGAATTTGAGACCAGATGAGGTCACCTGGGAGGGGTCATGCAGAGAGACAAAAAGAGTCCAAGGACAGAACCCTTGGAGGACTCCAAAATGCAGAGATCTAGCAAATGAGAGGGAAAGAGCAAAAGAGACAGAGAATGAGAATGACATCCTCATAGTCGAGATGAGAAAGTTCCAGAAGGAATGAGTGATCTAGTGAGTCAAAGCCTATAAATGGGAGTAGTCAGAAGAGGACTGAGGAATGAGTATTGGAAGTCAGGGTGACCTTGGTGTGAGGGTCTTGGTCGAGTCATGGGGTAAAGACCTGGTGGGAATGGGTTCAAGGATAGGAAGAGGAAGCAAGAATTAGAGGAGACAGTTGAGGAGAACTAAAGTGTCTCATGAGTTTTTCTAGAAGGGGAAGTAAAGAGATGCTGTGGTAGCTGGAGGGGAAAGTGGGGTCAAGGAATGAGTGGGGAGAAATTATGCCATGTTTGTATGTAGATGGAATGTTCCAGAGAGGGTGGGGCAACATCCCAGAGGAGGTGCGAGTGGGTGGAATTTTGTGAGCACAAGAGGAGTAGACCTTGGCTGTGATCAGGAGCCATGGGTCTTAGTCACGGGTGGAGGCAGAGAATGGGGCACAGAGGCATACGGGAGGGAGCTGGCATGGCAGACGATGGCAGTGCCAGATGTGGAGCCCACAGGTCGTGATGCTCAGCGACCGTTATCCCACAACTCCAACTGCAAGGCGCACACCCTCCCACTGTGGCACTGTTTGGCTTCTGTCCCCTTTTTCTTCTTTATTGCTTATTTGCCATGCAAGAGGTTTTAGTTTGTTGGCTGGTCTTTAAATAATTCTTCCTCTTTTCAAATAGAAACTTGCAGAAGAGCATTATTACAGAAGGCTGTATTTGAGCAGCCAGAAATCCTAACTTATACACCTAGTAAGGGTGTACTTTGAAAACTCTTAAGTCGTTATAAAGAAGAACTTTAATAACATCTTTCTAATTCCAATGGAACAGAACTACCTGGGAAAGGAGAAGCGAGGGATTTTAAGGCAGAAGACAGGGAACTGGACGTCAGTCTCAGTTCTGTCACAGACAAGCTGTGTGGACCTCATGGAAGTTACTTAACCACCCTGTGCCAGTTTCCTCATCTGGAGAATGGGAATAATGCCTGCTTTGCAGACTGTTTTGAGGGTTCCATAAGTTTGTATTAATGAAAGCACTTTCTGGCCCTGGCCAGTTGGCTCAGCTTCGGCCCAGTGTGTGGAAGTCAGGGCACACAGGAGAAGCAACCATCTGCTTCTTCACCTCTCCCACTTCTTTCTCTCTTTCTTTCTTCTCCTCCTGAAGCCATGGCTTGATTGGTTCAAGCAAGTTGGCCCTAGGCACTGAGGATGGCTCCATGGCCTCTCCTCAGGCACTGAAATAGCTTGGTTGCCGAGCAACAGAGCAGCAGCCCCAGATGGGCAGAGCATCATCCGGTAGTGGGCTTGCCAGGTGTATCCCGTCAGGGCACATGTGGGAATCTGCCTAGGCCTCCCCTCCCCTCACTTAATTAAAAAAAAAATGAAAGCACTTTCTGAAAGGTAAAATAGATACATACCACTAAAAAACAAGATGATGCCCCAGGGGATATAGCTCAGTGGAAGAGCCTTTGTTTCGCATGTAAAAAACAAGATAATCTTATTGCAAGATAAGATAAACTTGCAAAAATGACTTCATGGAGACCTTTATTCCTCACTGGGATTTTTTTCTCCTCATTTGTAAAATGAAATTTCATGGTTTAAAAATGTAAGTGTGTGTGTGCCCACATACATGTAGTTTTTTATAAATTGTTTGCCCCAAGTGACTGATAGTACTTTTCTTGCCGAGCCTATGATCTTTCTATCCCTATTTAAGATTTAAAGACAAATCCTCAGACATATTCTTAGGACTTGCCTCTAAATAAAACTCCACGTCTTACTGAGTTTTTTTTTTACAGCATACACTCAAAATAAATGAAGACACCAGTGGGAATTTTACTTATGTCATCAAAGAGTTAATTCCAAACACAAACTACTGTGTATCTGTTTATTTTGAGCCTCGGGACATGGAAACAATAAAGAGATCTCCTTGGAAATGTACCCGCCTTCCACCTATACAGGAACCAGGTATGACAGATTTTTTTAAAAACTCGTGTTTTGCTTTTACTCCAAGGGAAAACCTTTTTAAAGAAATGAATCTTAAAGTCGGGTGGGGGCAAACCAACATCCTGTGCTTAGAATCTTTATGCTGGTAACTCTTAACAAAAACATAAACCCCAAACAGATTTCCATATGTATGTCCTAACACCAGTTCTCTTACACCAACCAGGTGGATGTCCAGTGAGGGCACCGTATGGAAGATACTTTGTCTTCCACTTAAGGCACATTGTGGAGGTGTTTTCTGCTAATCAGTGTCCACTAAGAAGGAGGGAGTCACTTTTAGGTTACCACACCACAGGGACGATGAGATCTCTACCTTTCTAAGGCAGAAGTCCTCCTGTAGTAGAAATGTTTTATTTCAGGGAGTCAGGGTTAAATTCAGTCCTGTGTGCCCTTAGCTGGGGCATTATTCCAGCCAAGCGATGGAGGAGACAGGGATGGCAGAAGCAGGTGCATGCACAGGTGGGCAGGGCAAGCAGTGGATGCCTGCAGTGAAGTCGGGTGGGGTTCGTAGGTATGGCCTGGCTCTTCAGAAAGTTGGCTGCGTGCAGCTCAGAGATAAAAGGCAACCTTGCCCATGTGAACAGGTTGTCACTGAGGAGGCTAAGCACCCTCCTGTTTCCAAGGCATCAGAACAGTAAATAGTTTGATCGCTGCACCTTCCTCCAAATGGAGAACTTGACAGTGAGAACAGTCAGGCTGGGGAACATTCACTGTTGCTTATTTTCCCAGAAAGTCACTAGGTCTCCTGCTCTTTGGCCAGAAGTGAGAAGCTATGAATGTCTCCCCCAAAGAACTCTTTCTGAATTTCTGACCCCAATGAGAGTTCCTCTAGAGTTTTGTTTTACCAGAGTAAAGGGTAGAGTAAGGTGGGGTTGATAAGGAGGTGATTGTAAGAGGTGTGGCTTCTCTGTGGACTCAGTGGACTATGCCAAACAGCGCCTGGCAGAATTGTATTCTCCGGTGTCACTAGGAGTTGAGTGATTGACGCTCAGACTGATATTAAAGGACAAGGCATCTTAAACTTTTAGCTTAAATTGTTTTTAAATCGTCGATTAAATATGAGAAAACCAACATCCTGTGCTTAGAATCTTTATGCCTGTAGCTCTTAACAAAAACATAAACCCCAAACAGATTTCCATATGTATGTCCTAACACCAGTTCTCTTACACCAACCAGGTGGATGTCCAGTGAGTGATTCAAGGAGTTAGCGCGGGCCCCATAGGTCAAGGGCTCAGTCCCATAAGACTGCCACCTTGAGAGATGTCAGGTGGTAGGTCCCCAGGCTACCCTAAACTTCTGTCTAGTCTAGCTACAAATTCACAGGCTCAGATTTAATAATTCCCTGGAATGACTCGTAGAACTCAGGAAAGCACTATACTCAGGGTTACCGACTAATAAAAAGGATACAGAGGAGCAGCTAGATGAAGAGGTCCATTGTCTGGACTGTTTCCCAGAGCAGTTCTGTCCCCTCAGAGTCAGGGTGCGCCACCTGCACTTAGATAAGTGCAGTAACCCAGAAACTCCCAGGCCTGGCTGCCCAGTTTTTATTGGGTTTCATTATGTAGCTGATTAAATCATTGGCCATTGGTGAATTGGCTCAGTCTCCAGCCCCTTCCCTGTCCCTGGACATCACGAGGTGGGGCCGTAAGTTCTAACCCTCTAATCATACCTTGTTTTTTTCTGGTGAGCAGCCCACAGCCTGGAACTGTCCAGCACCCCTCCCTTCAGCCACTTCCTTTGCCTAAACTCAGATAGGGCCCCAAGGACACTCAGGAACTTTGATGGGTTTTCCAGTTCTGTGCCAAGAACTGGGGAAAAGGCCCCACATTTTATTATTATTATTATTATTATTATACCATGATCTCGTAAACAAAGTTATATAACCAATTGAATGAAAAAACTGTTTTTTCTTCCCTACTCACAGAATACTCTGTACTCCAAATGTTTGACTTTTCCCCCCAACACCAAGCAATCCTCTGAAGGCAACTCAGTATCCCACAATTTAAGTCAATTCTGACACTATCTACTTGGAGATAGTGGCAGATCCCACAGGTGAAAGGGTTGGTCCCACAGGGCCGCCCTCCCCCCACCCTTAGGCTTCAGACCAATCATCTATAAATCAGAGATTCCCACAACCTCCTCCTCAGGTTTAATAGTTTGCTAGAATGGCTCACAGAACTCAGGAAAAGAGTTTAACTTACTAGATTCCTAATTTATCACAAAAGGATACAACTCGGGAACAGCCAGATGGAAGAGACACATGGGGCAAGGTTTGGGGGAAGGCCTGGGAGCTCCCGTGCCCTCTTCAGGTGAGCCGCCCTCCCTGCACTCCCGTGTGCCCACCAGCCCGCATGTTCTCTGAACCCAGTCATGTAGGAGGCTTCATCACATAGGCATGACTGATTCGATCATTGGCCATTGGTGATTAATTCAACCTCCAAGTCCCTCCCTGGCATTAGGGCTGAAACTTCTAACCTTCTAATCATGTGATTGGTTCCCTGGCAACCAGGCCCCATCCTGTAGAGCCTTGCAAAAGTCATTCACTGACATCAACTCAAGTGTGGTTGAAAATCTGGCTTGCAATGAATTATGAAAGACATGGCTTTCACCCATGCTCTCATCACTTAGGATAGCTCACAGAGCTCTATGCCAGGAATTGGGTCAAAGCCCACACATATATTTCTTATAAACAATGCTAATAAAAACTCAAATCCATAATGCTGAAGCACAAAATTCAACCACATCGATATGAAGAACGGCTTGGCTTTAGGAAGTGATTGACAATTCAGGCAGCATCCCAGCAAGTGACTAAAAAGGCTGTGCCTATGAGTTGCACAAAATGGAATGTTTCTAAAGGCAGAAAGAGGATGGGACTAAGAAGTGAGAAGAGTGGACTATTGCAGGTGAGAGCACCTTCCCCACAGGGACAACAGGGTCTTATCAGGCAGAGTGCCTCCCTAGTGTTGATCAGGAAACTCCAGACTGATGGGTTTAAAATTCCACTCCTGGGAGAGGCTGCAATTAGGTTAGTTATTAAGTTTTGGTTTGGTGACAGTGGCATAGTAAAAGTGACTACATTTTGGCTCTTGTTTTCACTTTTTTTTTTTTTTAATCTTCACAAGCACCCTGGACAGTACGGGGTCATCCCGGTTTATGGATGAGAACTCAAAGGAAGAGAAGCCAGAGGTTACAGCTGGTGACGGGCATTGCTGGTTAAGAGCCTCTGGAATGCAGGTGGCCGGAGTGCTAGCCACTGCCCTCACTTCACTGCCCTTTTCTCATATTTACTTAAAGGTCAACCATCCTTGGCTCTTAGGAGGGTTGACCTATCCTTTTTCCTCTCCTGTATCTGTTTTGCCTGAGGCTGTGATTACAACTTTGATATTAATAAAGGTCATTGTGGAAATTTACCTGAACTCTAGTTACTGTCAAACAAAAGCCTTTGTGGCCAAAAGCTTTTCAAAAAGAATAGGTTAATTGAGTCCTAGGTTAGCTGGACAACGGACCAGCTTTTGGGACATGCAGCCTAAGCCACCAGCAACCAGCTAGAGGGAGAAGACATGCCCAGCACGGGATAGTTGACTACTTCCTGATTGGTTGTGGGCAATGATGTGCATGTATAAGCATGAATCGGTGGTTGGCTATCCCCCCACCTGCCCCCAACCCCTGGAAGTTGATTCACAGTTTCCACAGACATTCAGGAATGTGAGTAGCCCCAGGTGTCACCCACAGCTGTCTACCAATCGTTCCACTTTTCTCTTTTTCTCCGGTCATTATGTACCTACCCATTTCTTCTCAGTCCTGTCGGACTTACAGAGTCAAGTTATTTTGTATAGGAATGTGGACATTTTCCAAAAGAAATTTGGAACAGGATTCTAAGGGTTAACTTATGACAGAGAGTTGAGCAGAGCCAGATGTGGGGTCCTAGCATGACCCAACGTCCATCTTAGGATGACCCAGTTGTTGATTTCAGGCAAACTCCCATTGCCCACTTCTTCCTGCCTACAGCGCATGCTAACTTATGGCAGTTGAGCATTTGACATGCGGCCAGTGTGACTCAGAAACTGAGGGGTGTTTGCAAAATTTCAATCAGTTAAATTTAAATAGCTCCCCCATGCTTAGTGGCTACCATGTTGGACAGTGCCATCATAGAACATAATTACGGTATGTAGTAGAATTAATTTTACTTTGAAAAACTAAATTATTTTTTATCATATTTTTTAAATGTATACTTGGGTAATTTCCCAATATTTTTTGTACTTGACAATAGTTTTTCCAACTATTGATCCTTTGATGTCTTCTTCATTACTAGACCAATGTGCATTTATTTCCCACCTGCCATCATCTGTTGGGTTTATTTTGAAATAAAGCCATTTAATTTTTCATCAACAGAGCCATCAGAATCTGCCAGAATAGGAGGACTGATCATTTTGTTTTTAATAGTAGCCGTCTCCATAAGCACCATAGCAACATTGAAACGGATTGGTTACATATGCTTGCGACCTAAGTTTCCCAAAGTATTGGTATGTAGGCTTTTTCATTTCTGTCTTTATTTTTTATCTTAACTTAAGAGCTTTTATTCTACACTTGACTCTTTGCACAGAAGAAAATCCCATTTTCTAAAAACACCAAAGTGTTTTCATCCTGCTGGGTTCTTATTCACCCTAACCATAGACTTTGCATTTTGTGTTTTCTTTTTTCTACTTTGTCCACCTGTTATTTTTAGTGGGCACATCTCATTCCATTGATGTGAATGTATCGACTTTCTCTTAATCGCTTCCTAGTTGTGAGCGTTTGGCTTGATTTCATTTTCATTTCCTCTATTTTCTTTCTTTTTTTTGCCACTAAGAATAACGCAGTAACATTTTTAAACAGTTTATCCTTTTTATTTTGGATGACTTCGGTCGAGCATATACACAAAGTGGACTTACCTTTTAAAAAGAGAACCTACAACACCAGTGGTGATGTGCAGGCGTGCACGTGTCTCCAAAGCTCTGCTGACGTTGAGTGATCATTTTTACTGCTGTTGTCCATTTATCATGTGCATGACATTCTCCCATACTTGCTATCATTCACGTTACTTTCGTTGTGAGCAAAACTGGCCACATTTCTTCGTTTCTTGTCTGCACTTCCCGAGGCACCAGGTTTCTGCTCAGAGCCTTTCATCCATCAACCACAGCTGAGTGCTTTACAGATTTCTAAAACCTCCCCTGTCTTTTGACTCAAATGTGTTTGCCCATCGCTTATCATTTTCCCTGTCCCATTGCTTTCTTTCTAGGTTAGTTTTGTAACATATCACTCAGAGCTGTCTGTTCTTTCTATGTTTGAACTTACTCACCTTATACTCCAAATTTTTTCAACAGCTGCTTATTTAAATATTCCTCCACAGTTGATAAAACTACTTTTTCTTGTTGTTTCTATTGGTTCAGGTGGGTTTGGGGAGGATTGTTTATTGGGGAAGTATGTGTACTTTTGGAGATTTTAATTATCATTAGTATTTGAACTTGGCTGGCCTTTGGCTGTGCCTGGTGAGGTGCAGACCACTCTGTGTTGGGTTTCAACCTCACTGTAATGGGAAAGGCAAAAGTTGAATGTTTTAGATTAGAAAGCAATATAGGAGATCCTTTGTGACTTTGGGGGAAGGAATATTCTCAGACCCAAAATGCAAACACCATAAAGGAGAAACATTGATACATTTTTTTCCATTAAAATTAAGAATTTCCTCTTTTCAAATGTCATAAAGAGAGTAAAATGATAAAATCACAGACACGGGGGTGGGGGCGAAGTATATATAACAAATAATCAACAAATAATTAGCCCTGGAATTGTATAAAGAGCCCCTGTGAATCTATGAGAAAAAAAGATGAACAACCCGATGAAAAAAAAATGCATCTAAGGCTGGGTCTGGGTCCAGCAGGGGCAGGTTTGTCACCTGGAGCCACCCACGCAGGCTGTAGGAGGACAGAGAGGAGGAGGATGCTAATGACGGTTCTCAGCCTGTGATCGGTGTCTTGTGACCACCGTCCTCATAGTTGGCCCCACTATAGTCACCTGAAGACAGGGTGGAACTCGGCCTGCCTGTATTCTCCTTAGGTCACCCAACCTGTGTGTCCTGGGCTGTTTCTTTCCCAGGACTGGAATAGAGTGTACCCAGGCTCTGTCGTCCCAGAGGTCAGCCCAAGGGGTTTTGACCCCAATGGATTCAGGTCCCTACAAGAGTCTCCTTACCCAACCACCGTTCTTATGCCCCTCAAGAATGTCTCAGCTATCCAGAATTGAACTCTCCCCAGGCAGCAGCAAGGGGCAGATGCAGGGGGAATTGGACCAGAACATCGTCTGAGCCAAGCAAGCCCAGGCCACCTGCCTAGTTTGAAATCCAGGTTCCCCTGGGCCTGTTTCTTTACCTCTCTGTCTCACTTTCTCATCTATCAAGTGGGGATGAGAATAGTAAGCCTACTTCCCAGAGCAGTCGTGAGGGTAAAGTGAATGTGTAAAGTACTCAAGGCAGTGCCCTGCACACAGAGAACACTCTAGAACTGTTAGCTGTGATGTTGCTGTCATCATCACGGAGCTCATCACTGTGCCATTGATTTATGACATTTTATTATGTCAAAAAAAAATGAAGAACAAACACAATTGATAGATTCTCTCTCTCTCCTCTCTCTCTTTTTTTAAAAGAAGTTTAACAACTTGTCAGCCTGGGTGTTTCCCGAGCTGCCGCCCTTAGAAGCAGTGGCAGTGTTGGAGATCATTGCTATCCACAGAAAGAAGAAAGTGTGGGACTATACATATGACGAAAGTGACAGCGACAACGAAGCAGTACCCCGACCAAGCGCAGGGGGCTACACCATGCACGGGCTGTGCTTGTGTAACCCCCAGGCTTCAGCGTCCAACCTCTCGGACACCTCAGGGGACTGCAGCGACCCAGACACCCAGGAAGCCATGCTGGCCGAGACCGAGGCCGAATCCGAGCCTGAGAATGAATCCCAGTCCCTGGTGGCTCCAGGGCCTGGGCCCTGGCAGTCTGAATACACCAGTAGGGCCCACGACCAGAGAGGGACTCAGTTGGCAGCCCCCTCTTCCAGGGAGGACAGCAGCTCCACAGAGGGCTCTGGGGACAGGATTTTCTTCAATGTGAACTTGAACTCTGTGTTTGTGAGGGTCCTGGATGACGACGACGATGACGACGACAACTCAGAAGCCCCTCCAGTGTTCTCTCTTCCAGAAGAGTCCGTAGGCCTGGAGGATCTTGACGCAACGGAGACAAGCCTGCTGGTGGCCAGTGGAGGCACCCAGCCGTCTTTCTCTGGCCCCTCTGTGGAGTGCCTGTGGCCTGAAGATGCTCTTTCTGATAAAAGTGACACTTCCGAGTCCGAGTCCGATGTTGACATCAGGGACGGTTATATAATGAGATGAGTCCCAAAATACTGAATTAACTAACAGCTGCCTCTCTCATACCCTCACTGCTCCTATGGGCTGCAGGCAGTCTCCAGGGGCCGAGTGCCTCCTTTTTCCTGTGACAGCGCCTATGCAAATTCCCAGTGTGTGGGAAGGGGTGGCAGGAAAACTGGTGTCTCTGTGCGTTTTTCTCCATGTCCAAAGCAACAGTGTTTGGAGGGAAAATGCCCTGCCCTATGCTCACGTCTTTGTAATGTTTCTGCCTCTTTCCCCAAGGAGCAGGCTTCCCTGGGGTTGGCAGGGGTGGCCCAGGACCCTGGGAAGTTAAGTGGAGGGAGACCAGGAAGACAGCAGGGTTCACAGCAGGAAGAGTCGGCAGTGGCTCCCATAGGGTTCAGGAAAGAGCAGGAAACCAGCAGAAAAAGAGGCAGGAGGGCCGACCACAGGAGGGGAACTCATAAAGAGACCTGTTCCCAGTCGAGGTGAGGAAGATCCAGCCTCGACTCTGGCTGTGCACCTCCCAGAGGACATATTCTGTTGCCTACACTCTGGAATTTGGCTACTCTGCTCCTCATCCAGCCCTCCTCAATCTGAGTGAGGGAGACAGATTTACGCACATCAGTCTGTCCAATGTCACGCAGGTGGTGAAGAGAGGAAACAAACATTTGGCATGAGGGAGATGGGGTAGGACCGCGGTGCTGTATTTTAAGATTTTTTTAAAAAAGCAAGTGGAAAAAAGATTAAAAAACAAAACAATAAATAAATAAAAAATAAAAGCAACTTGAAACAACAAAGGCAAAAGTGCCTCAAGGTTTTCAGAAGAAATAAGGCCTAAACTTCCTAGAGGTCATGTTTACTGCTAGGTAAAGTGCTATGAGAAGTGCTATGTATGCTGATTCCAAATGTCCTACCTGTGACTAGAGTGCCTGTGAATGGAGGGGTGAGATTGGGGGAGAATATATCCCGAGAGAACAGCACAAGGACTGAACTCATTCCTCTGAATCCATGTCACTGTGTGACCCTAAGCACTCTGCCTAGCCTCTCTGAGGCTTGCTTTACTTATGAAATAAGGGGAGTGGACTAGGTAATCTCTGAGATTCCATGATGCTAGGAGGAATATTAGGAAATGGAAGAGGCCTAAGGACTCTGGTGGGGGTGTTACTTCCAGGGGGAGTCTCCCAGAGTGAAAGAAAGGATTAGAAACTTCCTTTCCTGGGCCCTTCCCTCCCAGGAGCAGAGTTCTCAGACCTTTCCTCTGGGAAAGACAAAAATTACATGAGTCTTATTTTAAGGACTTTGAAGAGATTATTTTTACAATTGCTCTAATGGAACTCAAAGGAGAGATCCGTGAGAAGATGGTGATCTAATGAAATTCTGTAGGAAAGGGACTGTGTCATGTTCATAGTTCATTACTCTGCCCTCCAATGCGTCTGTGATATATTGAAAGTCTTCCAGAGTGATCTCCTGGGATGACCTCTTATGACAGCCTGTGTATGCGTGTGTTTTTAAATTTTGTATAATGGTTGCAGGTTGGGAAAGGGTAATAGACACCTTTTAATACAAACACGGTGTTGAGAGTCGTTTCTCATCAGAGAGCGTGCACACGCAGCGGATTTGGTGGCCCTACTGGCATCTGTGCAGTTGCACAGAACCGCCTTTACTAAACTCTGTGGGGTGCTCGGAGTGGGGGGAGGGGGGATTCGCCCTCTGCGCTCGTGACACGTTCCATGTTCTAGCGTGGGCACGGGGCGGGGGGAAGGTCCCAGCTCTTACCCGGTTCTGGGTTTTCCAGCCTCTCCACCGCGCTAGCCTGGAAAGAGGAAATTAAATCTTTCCCGGCAGTCTCATAGAAAGATGCCATTGCCACATACGTGATGTGGGTTTGTGTCGTTTGTCCCTGGAGCGGCAGGGGTACACTGGATTTGCTAATGGAAGGCTTTAAAGTCAGAGTGCAGAGAGGGGACCTCGGGGGCTGGCTGGATCGCCGGAGGTGGGGGAGGAATGGAGAACAGGCACAGCGCTGGCTAAAGCCCGGAGACACCGCCACCGCCCCGCAGTCCGACAGTCAGATGGCCCCTCCGGGACGGCGGGGGTCTGTATTTAACTCCAGGGGTCCTTTCAAAGCGTGCATTCCGGGGCACTGCAGCTTTGCAACTCATGTTTCTCTTCCACGCAAGGAGGAGCAACGCCCTCTTCCTCCTACGCGTCCCTCTGCCCACAGAGTGGCAGCGGCCTCCCGCGCGAGGACCGGGAAGGGGGAGGTGCGGGAGAAGGTGTGGCCCGAAGTAGCCCCGCCCCGAGGATTCCCGGAAGCTGCCCTGGGGCTAGGCGGGCCGGTGCGTGGTGGCGCGGAGGGTGTGTTTGCGCCGGCTGCCCGCCGTCCAGCGCCCTCGGGCCCCCCGCACGGGCATGGCGCGCGGCCTCTGGAGCTGGCTGGGCAGCTGCCTTCTGGTGTCAGGTGAGGCTCTGCGACGAGGGGCTCCGGGCGGTCCCTGGGCGGGGGCCACCTGCACGGGGACCTGGGCCAGACCGAGGCGCGCTTAGGAGCCAGCAGGGGGGCTCGACGGCGATGTCGGGCAGCGATGACCCCAGGGGCCACCCCTTTCGCACCCTGGAAGTAACTGCCGGGACCTCCCTCCCAGAACCGCAACATCTCAGTTCTGCCCCCTCAGCTTCAAGCTCTGTGATCTCCCAGTTCTAAGTCCAGTGAAACTTTTCTGTCGCCAGACACCAGACACCAGAACGACAGGGGAGAAAATTTGGCCATTTTATCACAAATGGCACCATCCAGGGGAACTGGAAGCTAATGCTAAAAAGCCCCAACTCCCTGATGGCATTTAAATGACAGATTACATAGGGCAGAGTCACAGACCACCGGAGTTAAAGGTTAGGGTCGTTCTGGGAGGTGATTGTTAGAGGTGAGGTAAGGGTGGCCAGTCATCTCTTCAGGTCTTGAGAACAGCTGTAAGGTCTGTTTCCTGTGCCTCTGGTTTCTGGCAAGCAGAAGGGGTCAGTCCACCTTAGGGCTCAGAAGCTGAAAGGTATCTCAGGTCAAGATGTGATTTTTAGCCTGCAGAGATCAGACCCTGCGACCCTAAGCCGGTCCCTGCTACTGTCTTCTGCTGCCTGGGAGGATTGCTGGTCATGTAAGGGGGATGTCTGGGTCTCAGGGGTGTCAAAAGAGAAGGGATTTCTAGCGCTAGAATTTAAAACTAAATTTGATGAAAGTCATAAGGACCCCTGGTTTCACCCTTCTCTAAATTGCCTGCCCGGGTTCAAATAATGATGGACCCCCTCCCTTTCTGACATACTTGTTCCCAGCCTTCCAGGACTCACAGACTCCTGGTTTTTTCCTTCCCTTTAGGCTGTTAACACTTGGAATCCTCTACCTCTGCCATATCTCGGGCCCTCTTCTCCTTCCCCTACACCGTTCCTTTTGGGGATATCAGCAGAACTCTGGCATTAAATACCAGCCACAGGCCTGTGACTAGATTTCTATCTCTGTTTGCACTAGGTGGGCAATGGGCCAGTGATGGATTTTATACTCATCCCTCTGCTTTTGTGTGTGTTGGACATTTTCTATTAAGTTTTAAAATGATGGCCTGGCCAGTGGCTCAGTGGATAGAGCATTGGCTAGGCATATGGATGTCCCAGGTTCAATTCCCAGTCAGAGCACATAAGAGAAGTAACCATCTGCTTCTCCTCACCTCCCTCTCCCCCTTTTATCCCTCTGTCCCTTCCACAGCCAGTGTCTCAATTGGTTTCAGCATGGCCCAGGTGCTGAGGATAGCTTCATTGGAGCATATCAGTCTCAGGCACTAAAGATAGCGTGGTACTCACATCGGCCCTAGATGGGGTTGCTGGGTGGATCCCACTCAGGGCACATGTGGAAGTCTGCCTCACTATCTTCCCCTCCTCTCACCTAAAAAAAAAAAAAAAAAAAAAAAAAAAAAAGGTTTAAAAATGATTTCCATGCCTAGCCCAATCTGTCTCCGTCTGCATGCCCCAGATCCCAGATTCCTTCATCCTGCCATCCCTGACATTCCCTGTGTACATCTCAACATCCCAAACCAAATGCAGCTAGAATGGGATTCTGGCTTTCCCTGCCCCCAGCCCCAATCAAGGCATCAGGTGCTGAAGCCAGGAATGGGGATTAGGTTCTACTTCACAGCAAATGTGTCAGAAAGTCTAGAGTTTATACCTCCAGGAATGTGTCTAAACTCCACCTGCCCACCCCTTCACACATTTCTCTTCCTCACCCATGTGACCATTTGAAGACATGGAGCTGTAGGGGAGATCCGAGTGTTGGGTGATATGGTCATTTGCTTGGGCAACTTTTTTTCTTTATTTTTACAGCATTAGGAATGGTGCCTCCTCCTGAAAATGTCAGAATGAATTCAGTTAATTTCAAGAACATTCTAGAGTGGGAGTCACCTGCTTTTCCCAAAGGGAATCTGACTTTCAAAGCTCAGTACCTAAGGTGAGTCTGGGCTGTTCTTGGCCCGAGGATGGTGGCCAGTGGGCTTGGGCCACAGGAGAAAATCTGACTGATATCAGACCATGACAGCCCCCGGAGTCTCCTTGCTGTCCTTTTCCTATCTGTCTGAGAAATGCTTGTGAAAGCTCTGTTTTCTGAAAAGAGACAAGCAAAACTCTTTTTTACTTTGCCTTGTTGAGATGGTTCATGGTTGGGCCAGTGCAGAGACAGTGGTAGATAGAGACACTTTATCCTACAGATGTGATGTCATCGGGCACAGTGGTAGCCTAGTACAGGGCGAATGTATCAGGTTTATCACACGGATGTTTCTGAAGAGAAAACTGTCACTTATACCATCCCCAATTATTAGAGTAACATCACGAAAAATCAGCAATATGTGTGTGTGTGTGTGTGCGCGCGCGCGCGTGCGCCATGCAAGGAAATGGAGGGAAGTCAAAAATTCAGCCCTAACCATCCTAGCACCCACCCCCTCCAATAGATGACAAGGCTTGCCCCAGTGCTGTGGATATTTCCATGCAAACTACACTGGTCACAAAAATTAGGGGATATTTCAAAATGAATATGAAGCGATAAAATATCCCCTTAATTTTTGTGACCAGTGTAATTTGCATAATGTAGGTGCTCAGTTATTCCATGGCTCTGTCCTGAAATTGAACATAAGACAGCTATTGGCTAGTAAAAGCTCTGTTCTCTGAAAACATCGGAGACTTAGGAAGGAAAGAAGGAAGGGTGAGTACCAGAGACAATTATCTCCGTGGTGCTCTGACCTCCCAGGACCTGCCGTGCCTGTTGCTTGGTTTCTCTCTGTGTCAGCCCTCCCTTGGCCACCTGCCACCACACACCATAGTCTAGGCTGCAGGTGACACACCTTTATGCCAGGTGCAGACAGCAACGGGCTACCTGCTTCCAGGGTGACTCAGAGACATACAAAGATAGACAATTCCTTCAGTGGAGCAAGAAGAAACAGGGGTGCCAGAGGCCACGAGCCCCACACTCCTTCCCATCCAGCTTTCCTTCCACAAACATCTCCACGGCCAGCTACGTCAGAGAAGAAGTAGAAAAGTGAATCAGATAGTCCTTGTTTACTCTCTAGTTCAGTCATTCCAAACTAACAGCACATTTAAAATTTCAAGCTCAGCACAAAGAACCTCTTAGTTGCCTATAGCCAGATTCACCACCTTTTCTCCCTCTCACACATCATGCTCTTGGCCTCTTCATTTTCCACTGTGCATTTCATAAGACCTAGGACAGTCTTTCCCATCACCATAGTGCTAAATGGGCAGCATTCACACTGATAGGACGCTTTTGTTTAATCTACAGTCCATGTCCCAGCTTTGTTTGGTTTCCCCTTAGGCTGAAGAAGGGTCGTTCTGCAACTGAGGGTTTGCCAGCCCTGGTTGGTTTTGTCGCTTCACCTCTGTTCTCTCTACTCAGTCACCATAGCTCTCTAGAGAGTTCCCTATGGAAAGTGAACTTCCCTCTCTCTGTCTCTCTCCCCTGTGGCTTATTTTGTGGTTGTTCCTTGCCCTTGTAGTGGAACTCTTGGTTTAGAGATGAGCGTTTCCAGTAACAGAGTCAGGGTTCCAAGTTCCTCAGCCTGACAGTGCTGAGGACAACAAAATGTGCTGGGTGTGTCCCTGGGGAAGAAATTAGATCCTGCAAACTCTGAGTAGTCTTCCCTGGCTCTGTAAAAGCTTTGTTTAGAATTCCACCAAAGCAGTTACATTGCCACAGACTCTCTTATGTGTGTGTATTGGACAGGGGTGACCAGAGGAGAGACACTTCAGAGCATGTATTCATGATTTTAATATGGAAACATCCAAAAAAATTTCATGTGAATATGGGAAATGGGTCTAATGGAGAGAAAAATATTTTTAAATGTGATAAAACTAACCCAGTGAAAGAGAAGTTACTGCATTGCAACTTTGCAAATACTCTGCATTCCAGCCAATTGATGCGTTCATTAGTTTAAGTGAAGGAAGCAGCCACATGTGAGAAAAGCCCCTTAACGAAATGACCCCTGGATTTTCCAAACGGCAGGACGCGAGGCAACCATGAAGAATTGCTCAATTGGCAAAAATGTTTGGTACATTAATTGGAAAAAGCAGGTTGTAAACCACTCTGAGCCCTATCATATCTGCCTGCTTTTTGCAAGAGGTTGTTCCAGACTTCACTAAGAACATGGTCGGGTGTGGCACGAAACCTGTGGGCTCAGAAGTCCAGTAGACCCCGAGTTTGGTTGGACACATCTTTTAGGTTCCCCATGTCTGTATGTCATCGATGAAATGAGTGATTTCAAAATGTTCTGCCCCCAGAACTGGGGTGGTGAGCACTCAGTGACATGACACTGAAAAAACAGCTAGCCCCACGCCTGACACAGAGTGCTCAACAAGTGTTAGCTGTCAGTATTTTTATCATCACCCTCCTTGTCACCTCTAAGCGCAGCCACAGTGGCTATGGCACCAGGACAGGAAAGTATGCTGAGGAACCGGTCAAAGTTCTCACTGTTGGCAAGACTAGAGCCCGCCTTTCTAGGAGGCTGTGGTGAGGTTCAGTGCCAGACACCTGGTGGCTGTTCCCAGCCATCCTTTCTTCCCCTTCACATTTCTGCCACCTTCCCTTCAGTGACTGGTGTCAGGGCTAGGGATCTACATATTGTTTGATTTTTTTTCCAGTACATTTTGCAACAATTGTCACATGTAGGACACTATTTGAAATCATTGTAATACACTTATTGCAGCTAACCCATGCCTATCAATATTGCACAAAGCATGTCCCACTGTTCTCAGAAACACGTGATCAAGGATGGAAGCTGCCATCATCAAATACGTTGGATACTTGACCCCCCTATGGACAGGCGCGCTCAGGAGGATAGGGAAGTCTCTGAGAAGTTCTGTGATGCAGACACCTCTTCACGTTTAACCCAGTGTTTGCCTTGAATTGTGTGACCATGGAGCAGATTATTTTTTAAACACCTCATAATAGCTTAAGAATTATTAAGCCCCCTCCACAAGGAGCAAAGTTTGATAAATGCTAACAAATGATGATGCATAGTAATCATCAGAATTGATGAGGAGGAATTTGTTTTCTATTTTGCTCATTGTCCTCTGTGGTAGCAGGAGGAATAAAGCGCCAGTCAGCCTGTGAGAGACTGGGGTTTGAGGGCTTGCGATGTTCTTTTTCCGATTTTGTAGTTACAGGAAATTCCAGGACGTGTGCAACAGTACTGCCCTGACACAGTGTGACTTCTCAAGTCTTTCCAAGTACGGTGAATATACCTTGAGAGTCAGAGCAGAATTTGCGGGCGAGCATTCAGACTGGGTAAACATCACCTTCTATCCTATGGATGACAGTAAGTCACTTTGTTTTCCATTTTGTGGTGATGTTGTCATCAGGCCTTGAGTTCTTCCCCATGGGTTGGCCCATCAGCAAGAGTTCTTTGAGTGCCCACAGAGTGGATGGCCTTGCCCAGGGAGCATAGGGAATGTATATATAATAAAGAGGGCTGTGGCCTTAAAGAAGTTCATGGACGAGACAGGAAAGGATTAGGCATAAAATCAATCAGATAATCAGTATAAACTTAACAAGCTTTAATGCCTTCAGAGTGAGAATGAGCTGGGGCCAGTGCTGTTAATGAGAAGATCTGGAATGATTAATGTACTGTCATGCACCACTTGACAGGGATACTGTCTGAGAAATGCATCATTAGGTGATTTCATTATTGTGTGAACATCAGGGATGGCACAGCCTACTGCACGCCTAAGCCTATTGCTCCCAGGCTATTAGCCTGTACAGAACATCACTGGACTGAATACTATAGGCAATTGTAACACAGTGGTATTTGTGTATCCAAACATAAGAAAGGTACTGTATAAATACAGCACAAAAGATAAACATGGTTCACCTATGTAAGATACTTACTATAAATGGAGCTTGCAGGACTGGAAGTCACCGTGGGTGAGTCAGTGAGTGAGCTTAAATCAAGCGTAAGAGAAAGTGACACAATCAAGAGATGTTGTAGACACGTGGTTTGCAAGGCTGCTTCCAGCATAACATGGCACACTGTTGTAGAGCAAAAGGGTTTTTTTGTTTTGTTTTTTTTGTTTTTTGTTTTTCTGAAGCTGGAAACGGGGAGAGACAGTCAGACAGACTCCCACATGCGCCCGACTGGGATCCACCCAGCACGCCCACCAGGGGCGACGCTCTGCCCACCAGGGGGCGATGCTCTGCCCCTCCGCGGGATCGCTCTGTTGCGACTAGAGCCACTTTAGCGCCTGGGGCAGAGGCCAAGGAGCCATCCCCAGCGCCCGGGCCATCTTTGCTCCAATGGAGCCTCGGCTGTGGAAGGGGAAGAGAGAGACAGAGAGGAAGGAGAGGGGGAGGGGAGCAGAAGCAGATGGGCGCTTCTCCTGTGTGCCCTGGCCAGGAATCGAACCTGGGACTTCTGCACGCCAGGCCGATGCTCTACCACTGAGCCAACCGGCCAGGGCGAGCAAAAGTTTTTATTTTACACGTAGGAAGAGCACACTCTGAAATGGTGATACAAAGTATGGCATGGTAAATACATTAACAAGTAACAAAGTCATTATCCTTATCCAGTATGATGCACTGTACGTAACTATGTGCTATATCTTTACACCACTGGAAGCACAGATAAGCTTTGTTTATACCAGCATCACCACAAACCCATTAGTAGTGTTTCACTCTGTGGTATTACGATGTCTATGACTTCACTACGCAATAGGAGTTCTTCAGCTCCATTATAATCTTAGGGGACCACCATCATACATGTGGTCCATCGTGGACCAAAATGTCCTTAAACAGCACGTGACTATAGTATTTTCCAGGAGGAAGTCAGCTTGGAATCATGACTTAAAGAAATGTGACACAGGCAAAAAATAAAGGTATTCTAGGCAGATGTGGAGACAGGAAGAAGACCAGATGCAGACTGTCAGCTTGCCCAGAAGGAAGGACGGAGGAGTGGAGACAGCTAATGGCAGAAGTGTTGGATCGGGCTGGCTGGTACACATAATAAAAGTGTTCCCAGGTTAGATCTGGAGAGCCATGAGGACGCTCCAAAGGTCATGAGATGGACATACTAGATTATAAGTATCAGGAATTGAAAACTGTATAGTAATTGAGAGAGGTTGCAAGAATGTCATTTAAAAAACTCAAGCACAATCTTCCAAGGAATAGCTAGAGAGAAGTGTTAGAAGACTTTCTCTATACTACTCCCCTGCTGTGCACCCCCATGGTTCCCACAATTTTGCCCATTCGAGGAGAGAATGCACCTAGGGTGTCCTTCTGCCCCTTCCTAATTCTGTCCTAGGCTTGGGGAAAAAAAACAAAAAACAAAAAACTCTTATTTCTGGAGTTATAAAATATCAAAGTAATATTATCTTTTTAAAAGGTGTCTTTACTAAAACTAAGAAAAAAATGTGACCATTAAAAAATACAGCTTAATAACAATCAAGTCTACAGAGTATGTAGTACAGGTTTCTTTGTGTGTATGTATGTGTGAGAAAGAGAGAGAGAGAGAGGATTTTTTTTAATTTTTTAATCTCTTGGGTGACATTTTGTTAATAAAATTATATAGGTTTCAATTGTACAGTTCTATAATACATAATAGTATAGGTTTCTGCTTCTATAATTGTAACTGATTTATCAGGTCCTAACTAGTGACGAATCTATTCTAGAGAACCTTGTTTTGGAAGTCCCCGTTAGAAACGGACACAGAATAGATGAACAGCTTGCCCAAGGTCTCATAGGCAAAGAGTCACAAAACAAGGCTTCAGACCCAGGCTCTTGTACCCATTCTCTTAGCAGCAAGTACCCTATATTGAATATTTACCTCTTAAAGTTTATATGATAGAAAAACACATCAAGACATCATGTGGAACCTATTTATACTTTCTTTGGAAAGACAGCTAATAGGTTTTTTAACCTGGTTTTTAGCGATCAGCAGATTAGAAATGGGGTAGAATGCCCAAAGGGGGCCCATTAATGGCAGCCAGCAAAGAACACAGACTTTAACTCCAACAGTGTGATTGCTTTGAGCCATTCATTATTCCTTCTACAGTTATTACTGAGCACCTACTGTGTGCCAGCACGTTCTTAAATGCTGAAGCTACAACAGGGAGCAACACAAAATCCCTGCCCTTGTGGAGCCTACTTTCCAATGGGGGAAGACAGATGATAAACAAATAGATACATATTTTATGACAGATAATGACTATGGCTCTCAAGAAAATAAGCAAGGCACCTGGGCAGGAAGTGATGGGAGCTGCTTTATTTTTTCTGAAATAAGAAGCAGGGAGGCAGAGAGACAGACTCCTGCATGTGCCCAACTGGGATCCACGCATTATGCCCACTAGGGGGCGATGCTCTGCCCATCTGGGGCATTGTTCTGTTGCTTGGCAACTGAGCTCTTCTTAATGCCTGAGGTGAGGCCATGGAGCCATCCTCAGCACCCTGGGCCAACTCCGTCCAATCGAATTATGCCTGCAGGAAGGGAAGAGAGAGAGAAGCAAGAGGGGGAGGGGTGGAGAAGCAAATGGGTGCTTCTCCTGTGTTGCCCTGGCCAGGAATCAAACCCAGGACTTCCACACACCAGGCCAACACTCTACCACTGAGCTAACTGGCTAGAGCGGGAGCTTCTCTTGACTTAGGGTGGTAAGAGACAGCCTCTCAGAGGAGGTGGCATTTGAACTAAGACCTAAAGGGAGTAAAGGAGCCAGCCCACATGAATATCTAGTAAAAGAGCATTTGGAGGGGAACAGCTTCAAGCTTTATTGGAAAATGTACGTGGTTAAATATATATGTTAGGCACTAAAAAAATAGAAATACTATCTGTAGCTTGTAACCAAGCAAGGGAAATGAAGACAATGCAACTGAGTGCAAAAAAAAGAGAGAAATAAACCTTAAAAAAAAAGCAAAAAACACAAAATAATGTACTTAGAATAATTTCACATATATCAGAAATCAAAATAAATATAAATGGACCAAAATGATTAATAAAAGCAGAGGTTAATTACATCATTCAAAGAGCAGCACACCAGTGGACCAGTCTGTACAGTTATGAAAAACAAATTCAGACAATTTTAAAATGTGTCTTGTAATTGTCATTTTGCTTTTGTTTTTCTACTTAGCCATTATTGGACCTCCTGGAATAAAATTAGAAGCACTTAGTCATGCTTTATACATATATTTCTTAGCCCCCAAAATTGAGACAGAACATGAAACGTGGACTATGAAGAGTATTTATAACTCATGGGTTTATAATGTACAATATTGGAAGAACGGCTCTGATGAAAAGGTAAGCTTGGCAAATTGTGTATATTTCAGATAAAGGCTCTTTTGCTCATTGTTAGTCCAAGGCCATGACAATGGAGAGAAGAAGCTAGGAGGCCACCTAGTCAAGGTCTTGCCAAGTGACAGCACCTTGAGGTCCAGGGAATCTAAGGCCTGGTCTTCTGAGCACCAGAAGTTCCCTTCTGAGGGTTGATGACCAAGTATCCCTGGCTGATGTTTCCCAGACTCCAAGGGAAATGCACAGAGACTTCCAGGATGCTAGTGCCCAAATACAGGCCTTTCTTTCCCAGAAGGGAAGTTGCAGGAAGAGGCAGAGCTGACTCAGCTGTTGTCTGGGGGAACTTGGGGTCAGCTGAATCAGGTGTTCGGCTGAATGACTACTGTTTCATGGCATGGACGCTAAGTTCCTCATACACCACAGAGTGGTCAAGGCCATAGTCAGGCAGCCCAACCCCTGGATACTGGATAAACTGTGTTACATTTTAGTTGTTTGAACTACTTTTCCCCATTGCTCTCCTCCTTTTCACAGGAAAATTCTTTTAAAATGTGGGCTAGGAAAGGAAAGACCTGTCCTAGGCTTGACCTCAGCTTCCTCATGTCTGCAAAATGGACATAATCACTTACTTCATTAATAAAATAAGGATAATACCCTGGCCGGTTGGCTCAGTGGTAGAGCGTCGGCCTGGCGTGTGGAAGTCCCAGGTTCGATTCCCGGCCAGGGCACACAGGAGAAGCGCCCATCTGCTTCTCCACCCCTCCCCCTCTCCTTCCTCTCTGTCTCTCTCTTCCCCTCCCGCAGCGAGGCTCCATTGGAGCAAAGATGGCCCGGGCACTGGGGATGGCTCCTTGGCCTCTGCCCCAGGTGCTAGAGTGGCTCTGGTCGCAACAGAGTGACGCCCCGGAGGGGCAGAGCATTGCCCCCTGGTGGGCGTGCCGGGTGGATCCCGGTCGGGCGCATGCGGGAGTCTGTCTGACTGTCTCTCCCATTTCCAGCTTCAGAAAAAAAAAAAATACAAAAAAATACAAAAAAAAAAAAGTAGGGATAATAACCTGCTTCATAGGATTGTTGGAGAATGTAATGACATAATGAGAAGAATAAAGTTGTCCCGTTGCCTGACTAATGCCTGACGCAGACATGTTCAGGTTACTCTCATTCATTCTTGGTCAGGTTGTATTCTTATTCCTCGTGCTCCTGAGTTGAATGCTCTTTGGTGGCCCTAAACTAACCTACATATT
Source organism: Saccopteryx bilineata (assembly GCF_036850765.1). Classification (NCBI taxonomy): domain Eukaryota; kingdom Metazoa; phylum Chordata; class Mammalia; order Chiroptera; family Emballonuridae; genus Saccopteryx; species Saccopteryx bilineata. Next base: position 230,009,520 of record NC_089491.1, on the reverse strand, counting down.
TATGTTTTCATCTCTACATTAAATGTGGACTTTATCACTTAATTCCCAAGAGTTTGGGAGGAAAGCATCACCCTTGTGTCTCGTCTTAGAAATGATATAATTAAATTTACATGTTCAAACTGCTTAGCCCCCAAAATAGCTCAAGTTCATTTTTTTCCCCTGGAAAATTCTCTATTAAATGATGTGAGATATCTGCCTTCTTCAACAGAATAGACAATTTTGCCCATAATGGGAAGACCCCAGAAAACGTATGTCTAGAACGCAATACAGAATCATAACAGTTCATGGTCACTTATCAAAAGCAGGTATCTCTGCTAAGCTCTGGAATGCAAAAATAAGACAGGCTTGACCCACTCACTCAAGGTGTGTGCCGTGAACTTTAATTAAGGGTTGGGCTCCATGGTTGCCATTGCCCGAGTGCCTCCTGCACCAGGTGTGAAGCAAAACCTATCTATAGCTTCTGAGCTTGAATGTGCACACAGGAGGGATCTCTGGTTACAAATCTGTCCTATCACTGAGTCCTTGTGTGGAAGGAAGCCTTTGGTGGGACAGGCTGAGCACTGGCTGCCCATTCGCCACTTCCACCCTCACTGGTGCCTGCAGTGTCACCGTTACTGGTCTATATGTGCTACGGGCTGAATATTTGTGACCCCCTACCACCCTAAATTCATATGTTGAAACAATCCCTGATGTGTTGGTGTTAGGAAGTGGGCCTTTGGGAGGTGATTAGGTCATGCAGGTGGAGCCCTCAGGAGTCACATTCCTGCCGTTAAAAAAGAGACCCCAGAGGGACTCCCTCACCCCTTCCACCACATGAGGACTCGGAGAAATTGACAGCAATGAACCAGGAAGTAGGCCCTCACCAGACACGAGACATCTTGATTGGGGACTTCCAGCCTTCAGAGCTGTGAGGAACACTTGTTTATAAAGCCACCCAGTCTGTCTTACTCCTAAAAGGAGGAAGACTAGTATGGTTCTCTTTCAGAATGCAGGTGCTCCCAACAGGGTGCTGTATTAGGTCCTTACATTAATAGCTTTCTGACGGAAGGAAGTGAAAAGATAAAACCAGAAGCTGCCCAGAAGGGAAGGAAAGCTAGAGAAGCAATCAGAGGGACATCTGTGAGCCATTTCCCTGGCTGCTGCCCACGGGTCAGCCTCTGCATGTGATCTGTGAAAAGAGCATTACAAGGTTTTAGAGGTATTGGTTTTCTGGAAGTAAAAGCCAGGAATTTGGGGTTTTATCTTTGTTTTTTTTTGTTTGTTTTTAATTAGTCTGAACTCTTGGGGTTTTGGGGGGGGGTTGTATTTTTCTGAAGTTGGAAACAGGGAGGCAGTCAGACAGACTCCCGCATGCGCCCGACTGGGATCCACCCGGCACGCCCACCAGAGGCGATGCTCTGTCCATCTGGGGCGTTGCTCTGTTGTGACCAGAGCCATTCCAGCACCTGAGTCAAAGGCCATAGAGCCATCCTCAGCACCCAGGCCAACTTTGCTCCAATGGAGCCTTGGCTACAGGAGAGGAAGAGAGAGACAGAGAGGAAGGAGGGGGGAGGGGTGGAGAAGCAGATGGGCGCTTCTCCTGTGTGCCCTGGCCGGGAATCGAACCCGGGACTCCCGCACGCCAGGCCAACGCTCTACCACTGAGCCAACCAGCCAGGGCCTGTTATCTTTGTTTTTAATTATTAGAAGTCATACCAGGCTCTTCCTGTATTCCATTGGTATAATCCAGTTTTGCCCCCTGTGAATTTAGTTTCTCTTACAGTAAATGGATGTCAACAAGATGTCAACAGACCCAACCCCCAAAGCAAAAGTTACTAGAAATTAGGTAATTTTCTTACTAAAGTAAGAAAAAGTCTGTTCACTTCCTATATAACTTCGTATTCCTGTAACAGATTTTACATAGGACTCTTTCATAACTTGTATTTCATGATGGAAGTACAAGTAGTATATGCTCCTAATCCCCCCCCCTTTTTTTTTAAGTGACAAGAGGGGAGATAGATAAATTCCTGCATGCACCCCGACGGTATCCCTCTGGCAACCCACCTCCCCCTCCACTCCCCTGGCAACCCCCATCTGGGGCTGATGCTCGAATCAACCAAGCTAAGCTCAGAGCCCAGGGCCAACATTTGAACCAATCAAGCCACTGGATGCAAGAGGGGAAGAGAGAGAGAAGGGGGAAAGGGAGAAGGGAAGAGAAGCAGATGGTCGCTTCTCATGTGTGCCCTGACTGGGCATTGAACCTGGGACATCTGTACCCAGACCGACACTCGACCCACGACCCAATCAGCCAGGGCCTCCTAACTTTCTTTATTTTGCCAGAAACTAATTTGGATTCTCCAGTTCAGGAATATATCATCAGTCAGGACATCTTATATTCAGATTAAACTAAAAAGAGTCAGTGGTGCTACCCTGCCCCCCGAGGCAGGCTGTGGTGCATGTGCCTTCAAGGTGAGGTGGGCTGTGGGAGGAGGACCGCCCAGATGCACCAGAGAAGTGATCCAGAAGAGAACCCCAGGCAGCCAGGATCAGACACATGCTCTTGACTTAGAAAATCACCTTGAGTCTTATGGCAGATAACTAGTGTGTCAGTCAGCTCGTCTGCTTTAACAATAGAGCAATGCTGCCCTGGGCAGCTGAAGAACAGAATGTGTTGCCTCAAGGTCCTGGAGGCTGGAATTTGAGCTCATGGTGTCAGCAGAGCTGAGCTGAGGCTGTGAGGGAGGACCTCTTCCATCCTCTCCCAGCTTCTGGTGGTCGCCGGCCATCTTTGGTTCCTTGGCTTGTAGAAACATCAACCAATCTCTGCCTTCATCTTCACATGGCCTTCTTCCTGCGTGTGTGTCTGTGTCCAGTTTCCTCTTCATATAAGAACACCAGTCATGGTGGATCAGGACCCACCCTAATGACCTCATTTTAACATGATTATTTCTGTAAAGACCCTACATCCAGCCCTTGCCGAATGGCTCAGTTGGTTAAAGAATTGTCCCAAAGCACAGAGGTTGCCAGTTTGATCCCCAGTCAGGGCACATACAGGAACAGATTGATGTTTCATTCTCCCTCTCTAAAATCAATTAAAAAAAATTTTTTTAAGGACGCTACATCCAACTAAGTCACTCTTTAAGATACAAGGGGTTAGGACTTCAACATGTGATTTTGGGGAGGGGCACAATTAATGTATACAACTAGTTAGCCTATTTCAAGAAGGAAGTAGGGATACGGTGAGGGGTGACGAGGAAAAAAAGGAGAAAAAAATTGGAAAATTATTGCTTCTTCTGGAGAGAACTCAAGAAAAGAACCTTGCCAAGCCGTCTCTCATCCAGTGAAGGAGGTCGTCAATTTCCAGTCTGTAAGGTCTGACCAGGCGATGTCTCCGAAAACCTGAGTGAGGAAGTAAAATTTTGCAAGATAACCTTGTGTACTGTTGCCCAGAGAGATGGGGGACTACACAGAATGCTGCTGATCAGGGAACTGGAAGATAAACAAGAATTATGCAGCCCAGTGAACTAAAAGAAAAACAAAATGCTGCTTCCCAAGAAACTAGAATATAACGCAGAATGCTGCTGCCAAGCAATTGGAAATAACTCAATGCTGCTGTTCAAGGAGAGGAGGAATAACCTGAGTGCTGCTGCTCAGTGGTCTATGCTGCCCCCTAAGAAACTGAAAGATAAACAAGGATGTTGCTGCCTAGTAAACTGGAAGGTAACCCGGAATCCTGTTTCCCAGTAAACTGGCAGATAGCCAGCAATGCTGCTGCTCGGGGAAACTAGAACATGACCTGAAATGCTGCTGCTCAGAAAACTGGAAGATAACCCAGACTGCTGCAGCCCAGGGAGACAGAGGACTGCCCAGATTGCGGGTGCACACTGATCTAGAAGATAACCTGGAATGCTGCTGCCCTGCAAACTAGAAAATAACCAGGAATGCTGTGCCCAGGGAGCTGGGCGACTAACCTGAGTGTTGCTGCCCAGAAAACTGGAAGATAAACCAGAACGCTGTTGCCCAGAAAACTGAATGATAGCCATGATGTTGCTGCTGAGGCTTATGAGGGATTAACCTGGGTGATGCTGCCCAGGACACAACACAAGCAGAATGATGCTGTCCTGGAAACTGGAAGATGGCCCCGATACTGCTGCCCAGGATGCTGGAAGATCACCTGGAATACTACTACAAAGTAAACTGGAAGATAACCTGGAATGCTGCTGCTCAGTAAACTGGAAGATAACCCAGAATTTGCTACCCAAGTTGATGGGGGACTAGCCTGGGTGCTGCTGCCCAGAAAGCTGGAAGATACCTGGAACACTGTTGATCAGAAAACTGGAAGATAGCCCCAAATGCTGCTGCACAGGGTTATGGGGGACTACGCTGGGCAGTGCTGCCCAGGACACTGGAAGTTAACACAGAAGGCTGCTTCCCAGGGAGCTGGGCGACTACCCAGTATGCTGCTTGGCAAACTAGACAATTACCCAGAATGCTGTTGCCCAGGAAACTGGAAGGTTACCTGGAGTGCTGTGGCCCATGGAGATAGCATGGAAATAATATGCGGCAATACAAAGATACGCTATCAAGTAATATAATACTGTGTTAATTATAATATGCAGAGTACAGACATGATGTAGAATATGTGTAATACAGGTATATATAGTATTGATACTATCCCAGGGTTGGTTATCCACAGCCCATGGGTCAAATCCAGCTGTGTCAATTTTTGCCCATAGTCTTAAGAATGTGTATTCCCTTTTTAAGTGGTTAAAAAATACTCAAAAGAAGACTTACATAAAATTTCCTTACATGAAAATTGTATGAGATTTGATTTTCAAGGTCCATCCATTAAATTTTATTGGCCTCCAAAAAAAAAAAAAAAAAAAAAAGAAGGAAGTGGGATGGTGTGTATGTCATTTAAACTAGAGAATTCATGAATGAAAACGTTTGGGAGGATCCCAGTCCTCGGATCGGGGCCCCACAGTGCACTGGGAGACATGCGTGATTCCTTCTCCATCTTCCTATTTGTAACTGGTGAGTGTAGGGGGAGAAAAGGGTGGTGTCCCATCACTGCTGAGGCTTGTTCTCATTTTTGTCTTCATTACTAGAACCCAATTACTTGTCAGTATGAGTCTGAGATCCTCCAAAATCTTGAGCCATGGACAACATACTGCGTTCGCGTACAAGGGTTTCTTCCCGATCGGAACAAAACCGGGGAGTGGAGTGAGCCTGTCTGTGAGCACACCATCAGTGACGGTAAGTCTGGAGGCGCTGCCTCTGTCACTCTCCTCCGGGCATCTTCCATCATTTTGTAGACACCTCCACCTGAGAGGGCTGGAGGGGTCCCCAGATGTCGCCTCGTCCAGCTCAGACTCCCACCCAAGACAACCCTAACAGATGGGATCACCACCACCTCATGAGGCAGTGTGCTCACTCCTAGACAAAAGGGATGGGTGGGAACATCTCCCGTTTGGGACACTGGGTCCACCTCTATGCACCCACCTGTGCTATGGTCAGTAAGTCCTCTCAGGCTCCCTGAACTAAGTCTATCAGTATCCCCAGAACCACTCAGCAAAGGGCTAGCCCTGTCACACTCGCCAGGCTGTACAGCAGTGGTTCCTTCAGACACATGACGGGGAGGGCTTGGAAACCCTGTCACTCCAGCAAATGATGCTCGGGTTGGGACCACTGTAACACATGGTGCCAGGACCTCAACACAGTGAGCAGCAGAGGCCTCCACACTTGATGTTTCTCAAGAAAAACAGGGCATGTAGGGGAGGAGCATGGACTAGTTGGCCTGGATGCTGTGATTTACCTGCAAACACATGGCCAGGTATCTGCGCACAAACATGCCCTTTTATTATTTAAAAACGTTGTCAAGAGACTCAGCTAGTTCAGACCCTGAAAGGATGAAGATGTGTAGGTCTACCCTGGCCACTTTCATTTCCTGAGGCCCTCCTGGGAGCAGGGCACTGAGCTGGGGCCACAAAAACACAGAGGGAAGTAATGGAGAACTCCCTCCAAAGGAGGGTGTGCCATCATCCTCGTCACTGCAAATCTGAGAAAACTGTAGGGTTGCGCTCACACCCGTACATGGCAGCTGATCAGGTTCTTCTTGAGTGTTGGTTTTTGTCGTTGAACTAGTTTCTCGCCCAGTGTGCTTTGTCTCATCTCCTGATGGGCTCGGAAGAACTCAAGGACTCTTACCCCCTTGCTGTTCAAACGATTGGTGTGCTCCTGGACACACCTTCCTTCAGGCTGCTTAACCACTGGCTTGCTGGTCACCAGTCCCTCTCAATGTCGTATGCTGTTATATAAGCTACTGTGTTTTATGGTCCACAAAGTCACTGTGAAGGGCAGGGGTCCCCAAACTTTTTACACAGGGGGCCAGTTCACTGTTCCTCAGGACCGTTGGAAGGCCGGACTATAAAAAAAACTATGAACAAATTCCTATGCACACTGCACATATCTTATTTTAAAGTAAAAAAACAAAACGGGAACAAATACAATATTTAAAATAAAGAACAAGTAAATTTAAATCAACAAACTGACCAATATTTCAATGGGAACTATGCTCCTCTCACTGACCACCAATGAAAGAGGTGCCCCTTCCAGAAGTGCGGCGGGGGGCGGATAAATGGCCTCAGGGGGCCGCATGTGGCCCACGGGCCATAGTTTGGGGACCCCTGGTGAAGGGCTTTGGCAAATAAGCAGCTGAAATTGACACCCTGCTTGGACACTTCTCATACTAAGAGCCCTACAGTCACGTGTGCTTGGACAGGGTGCTGTCTCCTCAGAGCCCTGTATGTCAGCATTCTTAGCATCTTTGCTCTTTCAACACCCTTTTGGAGGCTTAGCAAAACCAGCCCTTAATATGCTGTAATTTACCAACAATTAACCCAGTCTGAAAAAGGAGAGGCAGCCACTTGGAGCTAAGTTCTTTCTGGTGCCTTAATGTTATTCTTCTTAGCTGATGTCCTTATCTTTTTGAAGGGTAAGTAATTGACCACTTGATGATCCATTCTGGACTATTTGTATCTTTTTCTGGAGATTGTCTCAAGCTCATTGCCCTGTAGTTTCCCAAATCTTCTTGGCTTTTTCTCTTTTTCTGTAAACACACAAATAACTTGCCTGCATCCAGGCTTCTTCCCCCTCTCTCCTGGGTCCATGATCTGCAGCACCGTCAGACCTACTCTGTTGTTGTGTCATCCGAGTTCTCGGGGTGGCAAAGCCACCTAGAAGGTGAAAAGTCTGCTTTCTCTTTGGAGGGGATCACTCTCCTTTCTCTTCCTGTCGCCCTACCCCCGAGTCCAGAGCCTAGGCCCAGGGTCAGTGGTTCAGTGGACCTGCCTGTGCTCCCTGCCATGGTCTGAGTTGGCTGAGCCCCTCACCAGCACCTCTGAGGAACAACAGCCCTGCCTTTTGTGTGCCACTAGCTGTTTCCACGGACCCTCTCTGCATTTTTCCCTCACTTTATCCCTCTCATAAGCCATCTGTGCTTGAACTTGCATTCCGTACCTGCTTGAATCACTACAGTCCTGACCTTGAAGTCATCGCTCTTTCCTCTAAACACCAGCTGTCTGCTTTCCCAGAGCCTTCAGTACATGCTGTTTACCCCCGTATCCCGTCCTTCCCCACTGGAAACTCCCAACATAACGTGACATGAGGCAAGTCCCAAACCGTTCTGTGCCTCAGCTACCTCATCTGTGAGGTGGGAGGAATGGGAAATGCTGCCAGACACTGGGGTGGGGAGGGGTGGGGACTCCGAGCTAAACCCTGCACAGAGTGAGTGCTGAGCGCATGTTAGATAGTATTCCTGTTGCTAATAATGGCATGATTGGCCCTGGCAGGTTGACTCAATGGTAGAGTGTTGGGCTGGCATATGGATGTCACAAGTTCGATTCCCAGTCAGGGCACACAGCAGACCATCTGCTTCTCTACCCCTACCTCTCTCCTTCTCTCTCTCTCTCTCTCTCTCTCTCTCTCTCTCTCTGTCTCTGTGTGTGTGTGTGTGTGTCCCTCTCCCGCAGCTGTGGCTCAATTGGAACAAGTTGGCCCCAGGTGCTGAGGATGGCCCCACGGCCTTATGTCAGGCACTAAAATAGCTCAGTTGCAGAGCAAGGAGCAACACCCCAGATGGGCAGAGTATCACCATATAGTGGGCTGGGTGGATGCCAGTTGGGGCACATGCAGGAATCTGTCTCTCTGCCTCCCCACCTCTCACTGAATAAAAAAATAAAAGAAAGAATGAAAGAAATAACACTTCTCACTTAAGGAAAAAAAGAAAAAATAATGGCATTAAAATCACCCTGTTAAGTATTCCTAAAGGTTTATATTATAATACATGGCATGAGGCATCTAATTTAACCAAAAAGAACAATTTTTCAAATATTTTGGGACTATAAATTGATCACCCGTTAACTGACAAAATCCAAACATTTTCTAAAAGAAAAGTATGGCCCATTGAAAACTGGCTTTTGTCAACCATCGTTTTAGGTTTGTTTTAAACCTCACAACACATTCTCAGGGAGAGCCCTGCCAGGCTCTTCTCTCCCTCTGCAGACGGAGAATGAAGGTTCAGAAAGATGAGGCGGCTTTTCCAAAGTCACTCAGCTAGGAAATGACAGAACACACGCCAGACTCAGCCCAGGTTATGGTTGCTCTGATTTACTACCTGCAGATTCATTCCATAGGGGAGCAAAGGCACGATGTCCCTGTGGATGAAGCCGAGAAAGGTGGTCTGCCGACATGGTTGGATGGGACTGACAGGTTCAAGAGCTTTGCAGAGAGGGTGTTAATGAGAGTTTCCCACCACTCACAGCCTGTGTAAGGTCGTGTCCCCTCCTCCCCACCTATCCTTCCTTCTCTCTCGGGGTCAGTCACCACAGCGTCCTATGGATTTCATCTCCATCAACCAGGTGTGCCTATGGACTGTCCTTGTCGGAGATGCTAAGATGTCCTGGCTGGAGACACGAGGAGACCCAGGCACTGTTCTCCAGGGGCTTACCACAGTGTCACAGAGCGCTCGGGTGGGCCCCGCAATCAGTGTTCAATCAGAGTGTAATGAGTGATTGCAGTGTTTTAGAGAAATATTGAAATATTAAAAGGAAGGACAGGTGAATGTGTAGGATCCTTGAACTTTCTCAAGAGCTGGGATGTCAGATCTGAGTCAATGTCCTATTATTATCCACTGCGGAATAGCCTGGGGGCCACTCCAGCCAGCTCATTCGCCACGTGACCCTGTGCCCACCAAGGAAACATGTTTGCATTGAAAGTGTGAGTCAGACAGCACCGCCCCTTGATTGTGGCAAATGAAACAAGAACTCACAGAGGAACTGGGATGAGGCATTCCTCAGAATGTGGCCAGGTCATAAGCTGCGTGGCCCCCAGAGTGAGCAAGGGGGCAGACAGAAGCTGAGGCAGCCCCTCCCAGCCTCTGTCCCTTACAAACACCACGCCCACTTATCAGATATTTAGGGAGCATCTGTGAGCTAAGCACTGGTGCACTGGCAGGTGCTGGCAGAGGCCAGCAGGTGTGGTCAGCTGAGGGGGCTCCAGGGGCATGCTGTCTCAGGGGCTTTGATCTTCTCTGTCAGCGGAAATTGACATCCCCCCACAGAAGGTCCCCTGAATGACTTGCTCTGAAAAGGGCAGGGCCCCTTCTCTTGTCCCCTCTCAGCACCAAATGCGTCAGGTTTTGATCCGGAGGGCGGTGCTGGCTGCCAGGGTTGGGCATAGGGAAGTTAAGTGGGCAACTGGGCCTGGTGCAGAACCAGGGGAGCTAGGACCCCCAATGACCAGGGTGATATCCTGGATAGATGCTGTTAAAGGTGAAGTCAGACATTAGTTAAAGCAGTAAAAACCGATTTTGTTCAGAAGGGGGAGGAGCCGCTGGGCATTTTAAAGGAAGAAGGAGGGAAGGGAAGTGACAAATTATACAAGGCAGTGACAGGGCAGCTCAATGGCAGTGCAGGCCAGCCGTCTGTGTCTCATGCTAACTGGCCTGATCAAGTTAGGCTTCTGCCCTCCCACAGAGATTGGGAAGCAGGCCTTCTGATGATTACACTGTAAAGCAGTGGTTCTCAACCTTTCTAATGCTGTAACCCCACAATACAGTTCCTCATGTTGCGGTGACCCCAAACCAAAAAATAATTTTTGTGGCTACTTCATAACTGTAATTTTGCTACAGTTATGATTCGTAATGTAAATACCTGATATGCATTATGTATTTTCCAATGGCTTTAGGCGACCCCACCGGGGTCGCGACCCACAGTTTGAGAACCGCTGCTGTAAAGGAATGGCTCTCGGGTCCTTGTGGAAGACCCTTCTGGGTTGTAGGAGGTACTGACACCTCCCAAAGGGGCACAGGAAGGATTCACAGCTTTTTATTGTAAATGCTCCAAAGAAGGAAGGTCAGATCGTGGCGAAACTAATAGGGACTTCTTTCTGCAGCCTTGACTTTGCCCAGATAGGCCCTCCACAGGGTGCTGGGTGGCCCCAGCAGGGTGACTTCAGGCTGCAAGAAGCCATGCAGGAGTTTGGGTTTCTGAGTGCAGGGGTTTGGGTGGAGCTGTCCATGCCAAGAGCATCAACAGTTTTCAGTATAAAACTAGTGCATGCGTCTGGGGCTCTGGGCCCAGGGAAGAGAAGGCTATCCAGAATAGGAGAGTCCTTGTGACCCACGAGTAGGGCAGGCAGATCGGAGTTCTTGCTTATTATCCTTTTTGTACACGTCAGCAATCATGCCAGAAACCGAACTTGGAAGAAGATAAGAAAAGGTGACAGTTGTCTGAAACAGTGACACTCCAAAGCTGCTGGGCTTCCTCCCCTCCCCACGCCTCCGTCCCGGGATGAACGGAGGGGCCCCTTCTCACTCTTGTTCTTGGCAGTGCTGAGGTCGCTGTGGCCCAGCCTGTCAGGACAGGAGTGTAACACACACGTCCTCCCGCAGAAACAGCCCCCACCTGGGTCGTCATCATCGTGGTCCTGGCCGCGGCGGTGTGTGCCTGCCTAGTGCTGCTGGGCTGCTTTTCCCTGCTATGGTGCATTTACAAGAGGACCAAGTACACCTTTGCCCATCGCACCCCACTCCCGCAGCACCTGAAGGAGGTCGGTGGTGGCCGGGAGGTGGGCGCAGCTGGGTGTAGAGGAGAAACCCTGACCACGGGCGTGTTCCTTCTAAGTCAGGGCTGCCTCGTTCGTTCAGGCCAGCGTGTTCTCCTGGCGAATGGCATGTGTCTGCATGCTGGTAGTTCCTTGGTGCCCCTGCTCATGCCATGGCCCAGAGGGGGCGGCACAGGGTTGTCCTAGCAGCTGTCCCTCTAACTGGACGCCTGCCTCCCCTGCCTAAAGCCTCAGGGCGTCAGGAAGCCAAGGTGATGCAGGCTCTGGGACAGAACTTCAGTGCTCAGAGTGGCAAAGAGTAGAAAGGGAAAGCCCTCAACTGTGTGCCAGCAAGGGGGGCGGCAGGTGTGTTTTCAGTTCAGGGTTACCTGAGAGTGACTGAAATTATGGGATGTGTATCCTAGACTTTAGGAAAGCTGTTTCCATAGGTTTAGAAAGAAGAGAGGAAGTGTCTGGATGGAGACGGTAGGACTTGGAGGCCCTGAGAAATGACATTCCAGAGGCACACTAACAATGGCCGCAGCCGGGACTAAGCCATTGTTGGTTTCATTCACCAGGACATGGACTCTGAGACAGAGATTTGCATTCAAAGACTTAGTGGGAAGCACCCTTGGGAATAATACCTCTGAGGGTGTAAAGTAGCCAGATGGTGGGAGTCAGAAAGGGTGAGCCATGATGTAGGCACAGCAGAGGCCTCTGCCAATCCCAGGGGGTCTCTGGAGCTGCAGTGGCCCTTTGGAGGTGCCCCCAGCTGAGGCCAAAGGGCCTGTGAACCCCACATGAACTGTGGGCTGTCTGTGGGTTACGGCCAGGAAGGAGTTACAAGCAAGGGGACCTCCTGGGGAGACCCTCATCTGTGCAATTCACTCACCAATGGACACTGGGCTGGAGCACTGCAGTGAAGGGAGGCATATCTCTTTGAGGCCCTGTGTTCGGGTCTTCTGGGTGCCTACCTAGAAGGAGAATGGCTGGATCACATGGTCATTCCATTCTTAAGTTTTGGGGAAACTCTCATACTGTTCTTGTTATACTTTTTGTATTTTTCTGAATTTGGAAACGGGGAGGCAGTCAGACAGACTCCCACATGCGCCCAACCAGGATCCACCCGGCACGCCCACCAGGGGGCGATGCTCTGCCCATCCAGGGCGTTGCTCTGTTGCAACCAGAGCCATTCTAGCACCTGAGGCAGAGGCCATGGAGCCATCCTCAGTGCCCAGGCCAACTTTGCTCCAATGGAGCCTTGGCTGTGGGAGGGGAAGGGAGAGACAGAGAGGAAGGAAATGGGGAGGGGTGGAGAAGCAGATGGGCACTTCTCCTGTGTGCCCTGGCCGGGAATCGAACCCGGGACTCCTGCACGCCAGGCTGATGCTCTACCACTGAGCCACCGGCCAGGGCCTTGTCATACTTTTAAAAGAGCATTTTCCAGCCGGGCGACCTGAATGACATCTTTGTAAGCACAGAATGAGACGTGGAGAGATGGGGTGAATTCACCTTCTTTTTCTCTCTGGCAGTTTCTGAGCCACCCTCAGCACAACAGGCTTCTGTTTTTCTCCTTCCCACTCTCTGATGAGAATGAAGTTTTTGACAAACTGAGTGTCATCACAGACATCTCTGAAAGCAGCAAACAGAACCCTGGGGACAACTTCAGGAGCCCACCTGGGCAGGGCTTGCCCTCCAGCTAGTCTTGACTCTGCAGAAGGGCACTCCCTGCTTCTCAAGGCTGCCTCTGAGTGTGATCAGAGCAACTAACAAAGGCTGAGTCCTCTGGAGCAAGCCCCAGTCTGGAACTCTCAGACGCTGGGACCATATCTGAACAACCCAAGAGCTAGATTTTAAAGTCTCCCGTGGCCCAAGGGCTCCGTCTTGGGAACTAGCTACTTTATAAAGGCTTTCATGATTAAACAATAGTTGCTCGCTGAAGCTGATTTTCAGTTCTTAGGCTCACTTACATACGGAACCAAACATACATAAGAAAGTAAACATACATAAAACGAGGACTGAAAACAGAGGCTGTAAAATTCGACCCGACGGCTGATAGATGATCCATCCCCAAAACAGCGCTGTACCAAGTGCAGACCGCCAAGATTCTCAGGGACGCTTCAGCTGGGTTGTATATTTCTACCTGTGCATGTTTTATACTGTGCTGGTGCTCTATTAAAGTGTTATTCTCTAATCTGAGTGTGTTCCATTTGTAGAATCCTCAGATACTGAATGAGGCGCTTGGGTGCCGCTTGGATGTCCACTCACTCAGTGGGGATTCCTTCATCCCCCCTCTCTGTCAGCCCGGAGCTGAGCCAGGTGCCAGGGCCCCACAGCACCTGGGAGCTCCCAGGGTAAGACGATCAGAGAACAGAGGGCCCTGGACTTTGAACCCCACCTCAGACAGCTACTAGCCTGTGAGCTCTGTTTCCTTACCTGGTTGTGGGGAGGAAAAGACCTAAGGGTTCGCGTGCTTGTTAAAAACGCTGACTGCAGTGCCTGCACGGAGTAGGCACTCCCTAAAGCTATTCTTACCTAAGATATAACCTCATGGGTGTGGCTAACTCAGCAACAGATGTTCCTCTCTCGGTGCCAGGTCACCCAGTAAAGCAGATTCATCAAAGATCCCCCCAAACAGGAAAACAGTTTTGAAATAACTTGACATTTTAAAAAATGAAGCGTCATGGGGGAAGATCAGAAGTCTGTGCACCTTCCTTGCATTTGTTTTACAGTTCAGTATTTTCAATGTGAGGGAGCGACCACCGTATTTCCGGTTCTCAATGCCCCTTACTCTGGTTGGGGCTGGTCTGAAGACAAGGAAGAAATTGGTTCTCTCCTTCCTTTAGGCTCCTCCCCCCGATGAGTGACAGGAGGCTTGGAGCTCAAGAGGGAAGAAGAGGAGATGCCCCATTGTTTATCTTACCCCTGCTGTGGACCCTTGGCATTCTTTTTTGCCAAATTTGCACCTGAATCCCCTTCACCTGTGTGAGGAATGTCTACTTTGCAAGTGTGAACCTCTCTCCTTCATGTCCTCATGTCCCTTGCTGCTGGGCTGTAGGCACACAGACCAGGCTCCTGCCCAGCTTTGAGTTAGAAAGTGAGTTCTGGTAGAAGCATCCAGTAGCCAGCGGTGCCAGCACCAGCAGCAGTGACATCCCTCCTAGACTGGGTCTGATTTGGACATTGTTCCTACCGGTGTCCCACTCCCCAAGGCTGTTCCTCCACCCCTCCCAGAGATTCTGCGAGTTCCCCAACAACATGTGCAGAAATTCTTGCACCTTCATCAGAAATTCTTGCACCTTCATTCTTGCACATCAACATGTGCAAGAATTTCTGCACCTTCATCAGACCATCAGTTTCTAAAGTTTGCAACTAAAACCTCAAGCAGGCCTCCGAGAGCGAAAGGGGTGATTTCTGGTAGACTCTACCCAGTCTACCCAGGAGCAAGATAGGGATGGCACATTCTCTGCATGGTTTCCTGGCAGAGGAGTGGACAGAATGCCTTCCCTCCAGAGGTGAGAGTCCTGAAGGGCCTTGGGGAACAGCTGAAGCCTGGGATTGGCTAGCTGGAGCCTGCGGGGCCTATGATGTCCAGCTAGAAATGGGGAGACTTGCAGGGGGGGGAAGATGAGGCGAGAGAAAGGCATGGGTCCTCCTGGGACTGACGACTGAGCCCCTGCCCCAGCAGAGAAGCACCCATGTTTTGTGGTGTTTGGGTGGAGCCAGCAGCATCTCAGTGACCAAGGACTCGAACCATGTGGAGAAGTTCACACTATTGCCCACACACCTCCACTCTGCAAACATATCCCCCAGTGCTGATGGGTGTTTGTTTAGTTCTGAAAACAAGTCCTCCCACAAAACTCACTGTCCTCCTACTAACCTGTTTATGTCTGACCTCTTTAACGATGAACTCTGCTCATGTGTCTGGTCCAATAAATAGCAGGGGACACGTCCATCATTTGGCTACAAGCTATGGAAGATCTTAGTGATAGGGAGGCCACAATTAGACTTCCCTTTCCTGCAACATGGTTGAAGAGGTGACCTCTCTGACCCTCAGGTGAAATCAACTAAATCAACTGAAATGCTGGATGTAATGTCTAAAAAAGAAATGTTTCCTAGCAAAGAAGGAAGGAGTGCCTGACCAGGCGGTGGCACAGTGGATAGAGCATCGGACTGGGATGCGGAGGACCCAAGTTTGAGACCCCGAGGTCGCCAGCTTGAGCACAGGCTCATCTGGTTTGAGCAAAGCTCACCAGCTTGGATTCAAGGTCGCTGGCTCGAGCAAGGAGTTACTTGGTCTGCTGTAGGCCCGCAGTCAAGGCATATATGAGAAAGCAATCAATGAATAACTAAAAAAGTGCCACAACGAAAAACTAATAATTGATGCTTCTCATCTCTTTCTGTTCCTGTCTGTCTGTCTGTTCCTATCTATCCCTCTCTCTGACTCTCTGTCTCTGTAAAAAAAAAAAAAAAGAAGAAGGAGTAGGGGTGGTGATACAATACAATATATACAGGTGATGTATTACAGAACTGTACACGTGAAACCTATATGATTTTATGAACTCACATCACCCCAATACATTCAATAAAAAAAATTTTAAATAAAATAAAAAACAAGAAACAAAAATGTCGAACTAAGAAACAAAGAACAGAAGGGTGGTCCCCCAGGTGTGGGGATGGGCAAATGGGAAGGTACTGGTCAAGGGGTACAAGCCTTCACGTTATGAATAGATTCTGGGAACTGGAGGGCAGGATGGTCACCGGATTGTGTCCAGTTGTACTGGATTGTGTACTTGAGATTTTCTTAGAAAATAAACCGTAAGTGTTCTTCCCACACACAAAGCAATGATAGCAACATGAGGCGGTAGATGCGTTAAGTAACCCGTCTGTGATAATCATCTAGCTATGCATGTGTATTCTCAAATCATCCTGTTACACACTTTACATATATCCCATTTTATTTGTCAGTTATTCCTCCAATAAAGCAGAGGGAGAAATATTTTTTAATTAAAACAATGTTTTTAAAAGAGAAATATTCAGAGGGTTAAACTTAGACAAGACGGTCTAGTGTCACCTTTTCCTGTAAAGTCATCTGACAAGCCCTGTAGATGTCAGCCACTCACATGGGCTTAAGGGGACAGAAGACAGAGCTCAGGACTCACCCCAGGACAGGGTCTAAAGGAGACCTCTCGTAAATTGGAAATCCCCAGGAGCCCCTCACTGTGTCAGGATGAACCAGGAAAATATGAATCCCATCCCACCTCATAGAAGCACCCTGGAGCAGCCTCAAAGTACCACAACCCAGGTGACTTAAAACAACAGAAATGTATTCCCTCACAGTTCTGGAGGCCAGATGTCTGAAATCAGTATCAGTCAGGCTGCACTGGAGGTGTCGAGGGAGCCTGCAGAGGGTCTAGAAGACAAGCTGTTCCTTGCCTCTTCCAAGTGCCTCCCCCTCTGCGGTGGCGGCATCACTCCCGTCTCTGCCTCTGCCGTCACACCACCATGTCACATCCCGATCTCTTCTGCGTATGCGTCTCCTCTGCCTCTCTCTGATAAGGGTGCTGTGGTTGCATTTAAGGCCCTACCAGATAATCCAGAATCATCTCCCACCTTAAGAGCCTTCATTTCATCACATCTGCAAAGATCTTTTTGTTCAAATCAAGTCACACCCACAGGTACCAGGCACTAGGACCTGGTATGGAGCATCTTATTCAGCCTACTACACACTGCCTGCCACCTGGACTACAAAGAATCATTTTTTGGTTTCAGTTATGTTTCCAAGTAAAGAGAGGCAAAATATATCTTTCTGGAGAAGTTATCATCTTGAAGTATAGGTTTGCAGCCCCCAAAATCACAATATCTGGGAGTGAGGGTCAAATAAAATGTCAGGGCTAGCTGTTAGACATTACAGAACCCAAAAGGGAGACTCGTGAGCAACCAGCAGAAACAGCAAGCAGCTACACCAGACCCGCAAAGACTTCAGATCCTGCCATAAGCAGCCAGGGACTCTGCAGCAGTGTGCTGAGTACAGTTCAATAAACGTAAGGAAAGCATTGCTGCCTGACCAGGTGGGGGCGCAGTAGATAGAGTGTTGGACTGGGACGCGGAGGACCCAGGTTCGAAACTCCGAGGTCGCCAGCTTGAGTGTGGGCTCATCAGGGTTTGAGCAAGGCTCGCCGGCTTGAGCCCCAGGTTGCTGGCTTGAGCAAGCGGTTACTTGGTCTGCTGTAGCGCCCCCCCCCCCCCCGTCATGGCACATATGAGAAAGCAATCAATGAACAACTAAGGTGCCACAACAAAGAATTGATGCTGCTCATCTCTCTCCCTTCCAGTCTGTCCCTATTTGTCCCGCTCTCTGTCTCTGTCACACACACACACACACACACACACACACACACACACGGAAAGAAAGAAAGAAAGCATTGCTAATGCCAAGGTCTACAGAGCACAGAGGCTCAATTATTCATCTTTGCAGTATTCACACGGGAACCCCAAATCTCAGTGGCTTTCAAAAACTAACACATGTTTCCTATTCATTTTATGAGTGGCAGAAGGTCAACCATGGTTTTGTCCTGCCCTCAGTGACTTCTTCGTTCTGGGATCCAGGCTGAAAGACACACAGGAAGGGGAAAGAAATACAACTCTCACAATAGTTCTTGAAGCTTCTGCTCGGACATGGAGCCACTCACTTCTGCCCATGTCCCTTTGGCCAAAGTCATGGCAAAGTTCCATGTCAACAGCATGGGAATGTGTACAGCTCCCCAGGGAGAAATACAGTAACAAAACCACAGGGGAGAGAATAATTGGGAGCAATATTTCCAATCTACCGCATGCTAAGAAATTACCAAATATCTTTGGAGGAAGAGCAGACAGACCTCTAGAAATGAAAAATGTAATCATTGAAATTTAAAAGTCAGAGAATGGGCTTAACAGCAGATTAGACACAACTAAAGAGAGAAACAAACAAAAAAAAAAAAACTAAATAGGCCCTGGCTGGTTGCTCAGTGGTAGAGGTCGGCCCGGCGTGTGGATGTCCTGGGTTTGATTCCTGGGCAGGGCACATAGGAGAGGTGCCAATCTGCTTCTCCACCCCTCCCCCTCTTGCCTCTCTCTCTCTCTCTCTCTCTCTCTCTCTCTCCTCTTTCCCTCCTGCAGCCATGGCTCGATTAAAGCAAGTTGGCCCTGGGCACTGAGAATGGCTCCATGGCTTCAGCCTCAGGTGCTAAAAAATGGCTCCAGTCTCCAGTTGCAACGGAGTAAGGGCCCCAGGGGCAGAGCATCAACCCATAGTGGGCTTGCCAGGTGGATTCCAGTTGGATCCACCTCCTCTCACTAAATTTAAAAAAAGAAAAATTTTTTAACTGACTAGAAAAAGAAGGGTATTAGGGTTCCCCGGAGAAATAGAATCAATAAGAGGAGTGTGTGTACATATAGAGAGAAAATTTTATTTTAAAGAATCAATTCATTCAATTGTAGAGGTTGGCAAGTCCAAAATATGTAGGGAATACTGACTAGTAGAAGTTGCTATTTCAGTTGAGTTCAAAGCAGTCTCGAGGCAAAAATCACCTCTTTTCTCTGGAGACCTCTCAGTCTTTTTTCTCTTAGGCCCTTCAGCTGATTAAATGAGACCCACCTACACCATGGAGGGTAATCTGCTTTGCTCAAAGTCTATTGATTTACATGTTAATCTTATCTGACACAGTACTTTCTTAAAAAATTGATTTTAGAGAGAAGGGAGAGAGAGAGGAATATCGATCTGTTCCTGTATGTCTCCTGACTGGGGATTGAACCCACAACCTCTGCGCTTCCAGATAATACTCTAACCAACTGAGCTATCCAGCCAGGGCTGACACAATATTTTTACAGAAGCATTCAGACTGGTGTTGACTGGTCAAATGTTTGGGTACTAAGGCTTTGTCAAGTGGACACATAAGCATAACCAAAAGTGAGATGGTAAGTCCGAAGTAATTGTCAAGGGCACAATACAGAGAAACATAAAATTGGAAAATATGAGAGGTTAATGTGCATGCTCTATGAAGTAGAGTGAGATGATCTATTAGGTGTCTAATCAGAATCTCAGAAGGAGAGGTGAGACAGAGTGAGATAAATGCAATACAGACATACTTCATTTTGCTGTGCTTCACAGATTGCTTTTAAAAAAAATTGATGGCCCTTCATTAGCAAAAAGATTATGACTTGCTGAAGGCTCTGATGACAGTTTGCAGTTTTTGCAATATAGTATTCTTTTCATTAAGGTATATACATTGTCTTATTAGACATAATGCTATTGCACACTTAACAGACTACAGGATAGTGTGAGCATGACTTGTATGTGCCCTGGAAAACCAAAAAAATCATATAACTCTCTCAATTACGGCATTAGCTTTATTGCAGTGTTCTGGAACTAAACACACAATATTTCCAAAAAATGCCTGCATTTGAGTATTTGAAAAGACAATGACTAATGAGAAATACCAGTTTATAAATTCAGGAATTCCTACAAATCTCAAGCTGAACAAACCAGAAGAAATCACATTAGAGTGAAACCTCAAGACCTCAAAAACAAGAAGGAACAACAGTTAAATTTATAGATAACATCTCAGCAGTAATGGATGCCAACAAGTAACAGAATGCTTTCTAAGGATATAAAAAATCTGTGTCAACATAGAATTGGAAACAAAAAATCTATCAGGAAAAGGGATAAAATAAAGACTGGAACAAACAAAAGTTGAGAGCTTTTGACATCAAAAGATCTTTATTAGAAAAGGATCTAAAAGAATGTATTTTAACAAGAAGGAAACCACTCCCAGATGAAAATTATAACACATAAGAAAAAATTTATAGGAAAGAAACTGGTAACACATGAGTAAATCCAAATAAATATCAACCGTACAGAACAACAATAATATATTCTGGGTTTACAAAAAACTAAAACTCAGAGAGGGGGAAAATGGAAGATAAAGTATTTTAAAGTCCCTGTTGTGTTTTAGAGAATTAAAAAGATTTCTTTGAGACATAGATAGTTAAATTTGTTCAAATTTCTAGAGTAGAGGGGAAGGGAGAGTCTGAGTGCTGGAGTTGGTGCTGGGAAACCCAGGGCTAATGTTGACAACAGGCTCGAGATTGTCCTGGGTAACATAATGCCAGCTGAGCGTAAAAAGCCAGCAAGTATGGAAGAAAAGGAACCCTTGCTCAACAACAAGGAAAAAGACGGTGGCGAAAGGCGGCCAGTGAGCAGCAGGGAGAAACCTAAAGAGGAGATCAAGCTCCCTGCCAAGAAGGAGGTTATTAAGATCCCTGAGGATAAAAAGAAGAAACTGGAAGAAGATAAGCGAAAAAAAAAGAAGACAAGGAACGCAAGAAAAAGGAAGAAGAAAAGGTGAAGGCAGAAGAGGAATTAAAGAAAAAAGAAGAAGGAGAAAAAAAGAAACATGAAGAGGAAGAGAGAAAGAAACAAGAAGAGGAGGCAAAATGACAGCAAGAGGAAGAAACTGCCCAGTTGAAAGAGAAGGAGGAATCTCTTCAGCTTCATCAGGAAGCTTGGGAACGACATCAGTTAAGGAAGGAACTTCGTAGCAAAAACCAAAATGCTCCAGACAACCGACCAGAGGAAAATTTCTTTAGCCGACTAGACTCAAGTTTGAAGAAAAATACTGCTTTTGTCAAGAAACTAGAAACTATTATGGAACAACAGAGAGACTCCTTGTCCCATGATTTTAATGGCCTAAATTTAAGCAAATACATTGCAGAAGCTGTAGCTTCTATTGTGGAAGCAAAACTAAAAATATCTGATGTGGATTGTGCTGTGCACTTATGTTCTCTGTTTCATCAGCGCTGTATCGACTTTGCTCCATCACTTCTGCAGGTTTGGAAAAAACATTTTGAAGCAAGGAAAGAAGAGAAAACACCTAACATTACCAAATTGAGAACTGATTTGCATTTCATTGCAGAACTGACAATAGTTGGGATTTTCACTGACAAGGAAGGTCTTTCTTTGATCTATGAACAGCTAAAAAATATTATTAATGCTGATCAGGAATCACATATTTATGTTTCTGTGGTGATTAGTTTTTGTCGACATTGTGGAGATGACATTGCTGGACTTATACCAAGGAAAGTAAAGAGTGCTGCAGAGAAGTTTCATTTGACTTTTCCTCCTAGTGAGATAATTAGTCCAGAGAAACAACAGCCTTTCCAGAATCTTTTAAAAGAATACTTTACGTCTTTGACCAAACACCTGAAAAGGGACCACAGGGAGCTACAGAATACTGAGAGACAAAACAGGCGTATTCTACATTCTAAAGGGGAGCTAAGTGAAGATAGACATAAACAGTATGAGGAATTTGCTATGTCTTATCGGAAGCTGCTGGCAAATTCTCAATCCTTAGCAGACCTTCTGGATGAAAATATGCCAGATCTTCCTCAAGACAAACCAACACCAGAAGAGCATAGGCCTGGAATTGATATATTTATACCTGGCAAACCTGGAGAATATGACTTGGAAGGTGGTATATGAGAAGATGAAGATGTTCAGAATTTTTATGAGAACCTCATTGATTTGAAAGCTTTTGTTCCAGCCATCTTGTTTAAAGATAATGAAAAAGGTTGTCAGAGTAAAGAGTCTAATTAAGATGATTCTAAAGAGGCAAAAGAATCTAAGGATAATAAGGAGGTATCAAATCCTGATGATTTGGAACTTGAGTTGGAGAACCTAGAAATTAATGATGACACCTTGGAATTAGAGGGTACAGATGAAGCTGAAGATCTTACAAAGAATCTCCTTTTTTTTTTTTTTTTTTTTTTTTTTTGTATTTTTCTGAAGCTAGAAACAGGGAGAGACAGTCAGACAGACTCCCGCATGCGCCCGACAGGGATCCACCCGGCATGCCCACCAAGGGGCGATGCTCTGCCCACCAGCGGCGATGCTCTGCCCCTCCGGGCCTCGCTCTGTTGCTACCAGAGCCACTCCAGCGCCTGGGGCAGAGGCCAAGGAGCCATCCCCAGCGCCCAGGCCATCTTTGCTCCAATGGAGCCTCGGCTGCGGGAGGGGAAGAGAGAGACAGAGAGGAAGGAGAGGGGGAGGTGGTGGAGAAGCAGATGGGCGCTTCTCCTGTGTGCCCTGGCCGGGAATCGAACCCAGGACTTCTGCACGCCAAGCCGACGCTCTACCACTGAGCCAACCGGCCAGGGCCACAAAGAAACTTCTTGATGAGCAAGAACAAGAGGATGAAGAAGCCAGCACTGGATCTCATCTCAAGCTGATAGTAGATGCTTTCCTCCAGCAATTGCCCAACTGTGTCAACCGAGATCTGATAGACAAGGCAGCAATGGATTTTTGCATGAACATGAACACAAAAGCAAATAGGAAGAAGATGGTACGGGCACTCTTTATAGTTCCCAGACAAAGGTTGGATTTGCTACCATTTTATGCAAGATTGGTTGCTACATTGTATCCCTGCATGTCTGATGTAGCAGAAGATCTTTGTTCCATGCTGAGGGGGGATTTCAGATTTCATGTACGAAAAACGAACCAGATCAATATTGAAACAAAGAACAAAACTGTTCGTTTTATTGGAGAACTAACTATGTTTAAGATGTTCACAAAAAATGATACACTACATTGTTTAAAGATGCTTCTATCAGACTTTTCTCATCACCATATTGAAATGGCATGCACCTTACTGGAAACATGTGGAAGATTTCTTTTCAGATCTCCAGAATCGCACCTGAGGACCAATGTACTTTTTGAATAAATGATGAGAAAGAAACAAGCAATGCATCTTGATGCAAGATATGTCACAATGGTGGAGAATGCATATTACTACTGCAACCCACCTCCAGCTGAAAAAACAGTGAAAAAGAAACGTCCACCTCTTCAGGAATATGTCCAGAAACTTTTGTACAAAGATCTCTCTAAGGTCACCACTGAGAAGGTTTTGAGACAGATGCGAAAGTTGCCCTGGCAGGACCAAGAAGTGAAAGACTATGTTATTTGTTGTATGATAAACATCTGGAATGTGAAATATAATAGTATTCACTGTGTGGCCAACCTTTTAGCAGGACTAGTGCTCTACCAAGAGGATGTTGGAATCCATGTTGTAGATGGAGTGTTAGAAGATATTCAATTAGGAATGGAGGTTAATCAACCTAAATTTAATCAGAGACGTATCAGCAGTGCCAAGTTCTTAGGGGAACTTTATAATTACCGAATGGTGGAATCAGCTGTTATTTTTAGAACTCTTTATTCTTTTACTTCATTTGGTGTTAATCCTGATGGCTCTCCAAGTTCACTGGATCCTCCTGAGCACCTTTTCAGAATTAGGCTAGTGTGCACTATTTTGGATACCTGTGGCCAGTACTTTGACAGAGGTTCCAGTAAATGAAAGCTTGATTGCTTCCTTGTATATTTTCAGCGTTATGTTTGGTGGAAGACAGGTTTGGAGGTTTGGACAAAAGATCATCCATTTCCTATTGACATAGATTACATGATCAGTGACACACTAGAACTGCTAAGACCAAAGCTCAAACTCTGTAATTCTCTGGAAGAATCCATCAGGCAGGTACACGACTTGGAACAAGAATTCTTAATAAAACTAGGCCTAGTAAATGACAAAGATTCAAAAGATTCTATGACAGAAGGAGAAAATCTTGAAGAAGATGAAGAAGAAGGAGGAGGAGCTGAAACAGAAGAACAATCTGGAAATGAGAGTGAAGTAAATGAACCAGAAGAAGAGGAGGGTTCTGATAATGATGAGAATGAAGAAGAGGAAGAGAATACAGATTACCTTACAGATTCAAATAAGGAGAATAAAACTGATGAAGAAAACACTGAGGTAATGATCAAAGGAGGTGGACTTAAGCGTGTACCCTGTGTAGAAGATGAGGACTTCATTCAAGCTCTAGATAAAATGATGCTAGAAAATCTTCAGCAACGAAGTGGCGAATCTGTTAAAGTGCACCAACTTGATGTTGCTATTCCCTTGCTTCTCAAAAGCCAGCTGAGGAAAAGACCCCCGCTTGGTGGTGGGAAGGAGAGGCAGAGTCTGCAGACACAATGCCATTTGTCACGTTAACAAGAAAAGGCAATAAACAGCAGTTTAAGATCCTTAATGTACCCATGTCTTCTCAACTTGCTGCAAATCATTGGAACCAGCAACAGGCAGAACAAGAAGAAAGGATGAGAATGAAAAAGCTCACACTAGATATCAATGAATGACAAGAACAAGAAGATTATCAAGAAATGCTGCAATCTCTTGCCCAGCCCAGCAAACACCAATCGGAAGTGGCAGCCGCGCTACCAGCACCCAAAGGGAGTACCTAATGCGATCTAATCTTTAAGACTGGTGGGAGAAGACGTTGATCTAGCAGCACGTGTCATTTCATTAGGTCCTGTATCTGATGTTGTGGATAGTGGAGTCCTCCAGCAATTGAATGAGAGCAGTGGACACACCTCAGCATGTCGGTCTGCAAATCTGAACCTGGGACGGGCAGGGGCCAGGAGGCGGAAACAGCAGCCTCTGCCAACACCAGAACAAGCCGCTTCCAGATAAGGCATCAACAGCCTTTTGTAATGGAAACCATGTGAGGGTTAATCTTCTCTTGAGTATGGCAGTCAAGAAATGAGATGGTTAACTTGACTACTGAGCAGTTACACCCAGAAGAGCATCAACGAGATGACTGAGCCGGAGAAGAAATGGTTGTAATGGTAATGGTATGGGGGAAATGAACTTGAGTTTTAAACTTGGTTTGAGTTACAGTGTCTCTGAATTGAACATCCCATGTTGGAAGAAGATACATTTGGGGGCTCCAGGACTACAGTAGAAAAATATAGCACAAGCAGTAAAATCTTCTAGTAAAAACTTATGTGCAGGACAACAAAATGATTAAAAGATATCCAAATACCAGATAATCCACCAGGAAGGCTTTTGTTTAGGCATTTGTTTCAAGAGGAGCAAGGGATAAGGGAGAAAAATCAGTTTTATCCACCAGAGCCAGTGGTATAAATTGCCTATTAGGGTAAAAGAAAAATGTGAAAGACTGTTAGTATAACAGCATGGATTCAGATGGCTTAGGGAAGTCACACCAACCTGAGAGGAGGGATACTGAGCCCATTGTAAGTATCACTGGAAACAAACAACGGGCCAGTCAGCATGTCACAAAGTGAATGAAGGACAACAAGCAGTGGATCAGAAGATTTTGTTGACCTTCATGGGTTTACAGCCTCTGCTTCTAAACAAAGTATGGAAACAGGAAACAGTAGAGTTTTTATTTTGCTTTTGTTTTTGTTTTGTTTTGTTTTGTTCCTCCCTCCCCATTTCCCCATCCCTACTAAATAGAAATGAGGGTTCTTAGTCTGTTTCTGGCAGTCTGTTAATTTTTTAGGATAGTTGTCTTTCGTTTGCTTTTCAATAGGCTTAGTAAATTTAGTTAAAGAGCATATCTGTATGCTACAACTTGATTACATATTTTTTCTAGCTATTTTGCATTTTTTTTCTTTTACCATGTTTCAGTTTCTGCATATAGAATTAAATAAGAAACCAAACTTGTAAAGTTGTAACATTTCACATGGAAATGCTGCCCTATCTTCACCAGCTTCAGAAATCTGACCTTTGCCAATGCTGCAATAAAGTTAAAAATAAAAAAATAAAATAAAATTTCTAGAGTAACTTTATCACTAGAGAAGTGGTTCTCAGTTGGATAGAGGGGGCAGGTGTTTAACAATGCCTGGAAACATTTTTTTTAAATGAACATGTGAAAAATTTATTCAACTCATTGATTAATGAAGATACCAGTAGAACATAGAATTGTTTCAAAAAGACACTTTGAAGAACTATTCATAGGCAGCTTTTAAAACAAAAAAAGAATATTAGAATAAGGTTGCTAGTTTGACACAAAACCAGTTTAATGTCCTACACGATAATAAACCACTGTGTATCTGTTTTAAAGAGGGAGCAAGCCTCCCTTCTGCTTTGAGAGAGGAGAAACCAAAAGAATACAAAGAAAAGGAGCCAGCAGGGATAACAGAGTCAGCCAGTTATAAATTAACTACATCCTTTAGTTCTCTAAATGGTTGCGTAGAGCCACTTGGAACACAAAGCAAGAAAAGCAGGATCTGTATGTAGCTACAACCAGTAATCTGGAAACCACTTCCTCTTTGCTGACCCCACCAAAACTCCTCCTCCCCTCTCCTTGAGTCTTGGGAAACCTTAAACAAAGGAATCATGTGCCCGTTGCTTGGATACTGCAATGGTCTATAACAGGAGTCGGGAACCTATGGTTTGTGAGCCAGATGTGGCTCTTTTATTTGTTTTATTTTTTTTTTTAATTTTTATTTTTTACAGGGACAGAAAGAGAGTCAGAAAGAGGGATAGATAGGGACAGACAGACAGGAACGGAGAGAGATGAGAAGCATCAATCCTCAGTTTTTCCTGGCAACATCCATAGTTGTTCATTGAATGCCCTCTCATATGTGCCTTGACCGTGGGGCTACAGCAGACCAAGTAACCCATTGCTTGAGCCAGTGACCTTGAGTCCAAGCTGGTGAGCTTTTTGCTCAAGCCAGAGGAGCCTGCACTCAAGCTGGCGACATTGGGGTCTCGAACCTGGGTCCTCCGCATCCCAGTTCGACGCTCTATCCACTGCGCCACCGCCTGGTCAGGCCAGATGTGTCTCTTTTGATGGCTGCATCTGGCTCGCAGAAAAATCTTTAATAAAAAAATAATAACATTAAAATATAAAACATTCTCACGTATGACAATCCATTCATTTCCTACCGCTCATGTTCATGGTTGCGGGTGGCTGGAGCCAATCACAGCTGTCCTCCGGGACAACACCAAATTTTTATTGGATAATGCGTAACATACACGGGTTGTTGTGAGGTCAGGAAGTAAACTTCCCTCCTTTTAATCAAGTAGTCAGCTAGCTAATTGCAGAAACCCTTTTGACGAAGATGGCTAAAAGAAAAAAAGATGAGGAGTATCGTACTTTTCAGCAGGAATGGACAGAGGAATTCGCCTTTGTGGAGAGAGCAGGTTCTGCAGTGTGTCTAACATGCAATGATAAAATTGCATCAATGAAATGGTCAAAAATAAAGTGGCACTTCCACACACACCAGACTACATATGCATCGAAATATCCAGTGGGAGACAGCAGGAAGAAAGCATGTCAAGAGCTACTGTGCAGAGTGCAAGCTAGTTAGCAGTTTGGACCCAACAAAGTGACTGAAATTCGGCTAGCTTTGCTGGTGCTTTAGCAACTGTGAGAAATGGAAAGCCATTCACAGATGGGGAGTATGCCAAAACATTCATGCTTGATGTTGCCAATGAACTTTTTAACGACTTTTTAGATGAAGACAAGATAATCAAACGAATAAAAGACATGCCTCTGTTGGCAAGAACTGTTCACTATTGTACCATCATGATGGCAAATCAAATTGAGGCAACACAAGTGAAGGACATAAATGCAGCACCATTCTTTTCTCTCGCTTTGGATGAGTCAACAGATGTAAGCCATTTATCCTAGTTCAGCGTGATTGCAAGGTATGCTGTCGGTGACACACTACATGAGGAAAGTCTTGCTGTTTTGCCTATAAAAGAGACAACAAGAGGGGAGGATTTATTCAAGTCTTTCACTGAGTTTGCTAAAGAAAAAAAAATGTACCAATGGATAAACTTATTTCGGTGTGTACTAATGGTGCTCCGTGCATGGTGGGGAAGAACAGAGGATTCGTAGCGCTTCTTCATTAACATGAAAAGAGACCCATCCTAAGTTTTCACTGCATCCTACATCAGGAGGCACTTTGTACTCAGGTGTGTGGTGAGCAGCTTGGTGAGGTGATGTCGCTGGTCATTCGGGTGGTCAACTTCATTGTTGCCTGAGCTTTAAATGATCGCCGGTTTAAAACACTGCTGGATGAAGTTGGGAATAATTATCCTGGTCTGCTTCTGCACAGCAATGTGCATTGGTTGTCAAGAGGGAAGGTGCTCAGCTGTTTTGTGGCTTGTTTGAGAGAAATCCGGACTTTTCTTGAAATGAAAAACATCGAGCATCCTGAGTTAGCTAACACTGAGTGGCTCCTGAAGTTGTACTATCTCGTGAACATGACTGAACATCTGAACCAGCTCAATGTAAAAATGCTAAGCATTGGAAATACAGTCTTATCCCTTCAACAAGCAGTGTTTGCATTTGAAAACAAGCTGGAACTCTTCATCGCCAACATTGAAACAGGTCGTTTACTACACTTTGAAAAACTGGGAGAGTTTAAAGATGCATGCACAGCAAGTGACCCTGCTCAACATCTTGATCTCCAGCAGCTAGCAGGCTTCACATCTAATCTCCTGAAGTCAATCAAAGCACGCTTTGGAGAATTTCGTGAGTGCACTTGTCTTTTTAGGTTCATCACCCATCCACATGAGTGTGCAGTGGACAGCGCCGACCTGAGTTACATCCCCGGCCTCAGACATGTGGGTGAATAAGTTCAAGTCACTGAATGAAGACACTGCAACGTATGAGTATTGCTGTACTGACAATGTTTGGTTCTACGTATGCATGTGAGCAGTCTTTCTCACATCTAAAGAACGTTAAGACCAACCTATGATCATGTTTAATGGATAGAAGTCTCAACGCCTGCATGAAGCTTAACCTCACCACGTATCAACCAGACTACAAAGCCATCAGCAAAACCATGCAGCACCAGAAGTCGCAGTAATGGTAAGAAGTACCTTATTCATCATTGGTTAGCAACAGCATAACAACGTTATTAAAAAGAATTCAGAGACTTATTGTACTTTAAAAGTGTTGGTCTTACATAAAATGCACACATTTACTTGTATTTATTGTTAAACATATTGTGTGGCTCTCACGGAATTACATTTTAAAATATGGGGTGTTCATGGCTCTCTCAGCCAAAAAGGTTCCTGACCCCTGGTGTAGAGAGAGGAAGCAAATGTAGGAAATTGTGGGGGGCTTTTGTTTTTTGTTTTTTTCTATTCAGTGAGAGAAGAGGAGGCAGAGACAGGCTCCCACATGCACCCCAACTGCTATCCACCAGGCAAGCCCACTAGAGGGTGATGATCTGCTCATCTTGGGTGTTGCTCCATTGCTCAGCAACCAAACTCTTCTTAGCACCTGAGGCGGAGGCCATGGAGGCCTCCTCAGTGCCCAGGGCCAACTTGTTTCAATTGAGCCATGGCTGCAGGAGGGGAAGAGAGAGAAGCAGAGTGAAAGGGGAAGGGATGGAAAAGCAGATGGTTGTTTCTCCTGTGTATCCTGACTGGGAAGCAAACCTGGGGCATCCACATGCCAGGCCACTGCTCTACAACAGAGCCAACTGGCCAAGGTGGAAATTGTTAATATTGATTTAGATGAAAGGTATGCAGGCATTCAACTTTTCTATAGATTGAAAAGTTTTTAAAATAAAAGGCTGGGGAAAACTGTAATGAATATACAAATAGTTATCATTCTAATGTGTTCTCAATTTCCATATGAGTTGAAAACACCCAGAATATTCTTAAAACCAGCCTGTAGAGGGCCACTGTATCAGGGGAAAAAAATCTGTTTGGGGATCTGTGGGGAAAACAACTGTGTTAGGCTTGCTCGCTAGTTTCTTGGCTGCAAGCACTTTGCATGATTAGTGCGTGAACACGTGGCAGAAAGCCACATGTGTGTCTCTGTGAAAAGCTATGGGTGCTTTCCCTTGAAGGTGATTGTCCCAGATTGCTCTCCTGCCACCAGGAAGTGTGGTTCCTTGATTCTCTCAGCCGCCACCATGAGGGACGGTTTTCCTAATCCCTTGCCTTCCACTGTGAAAAGCACAGTGGTTTTCCTTTGCTAATTTGCTCACCCATCTCTGCGAGCGTCCAATAAACGGGAATGGTCCAATGCTTTCTGGCTCTGCAGTTCCTCTACTAGCTGCCTGAATCCAACATGAACCTGCCTGGCCTCAGCCACCAGCATTACAGCATCTCACATTTATTTTGCTGCTTAAACTGATATGTGTTTTCTCCCAGCGTCTTTCTGTCTGACAGGTCACAGTACCACTGCAGCTTGACAAGGAGGGTGCTTATGGAGGACACCAACATGAAGGGACACCATCTGTGCTGACAGGTGGCCTCAAACAGCAGCAGAGTGTGCAGCATACCCCAGGATGCAATGTCCACACTGGCTGGTAAGGGAGTGGCTGAGCCTGCCCCTGCAGAGCCTTCAAGGGGCGTGCTTGGAGAGGTGGGGGGACTGTAAGACTGACTAATGGCAGTCCCACTGCACCAGAAGGACACTGGCCGGGACTGGAGGCCCGAGCCCTGCTTGGCCAACTGATTCCTTTTCCCCTGCTTGCTGCATGGTCAGCTCAGACCCTCAGGGGCCTTTTCTCCCCAGAATTGTTCAGATCTCTTTTTTCACATCATAGAACTATTTGAGGTGTCTTCCTCTCAAACATACATGAGTCTCATTATTTTCTCTCTTTAATCATAATGACAAAGGTAACATGTACTAAATGTTTACCATGTGCCAGGCTTTATCAGAGATACTTGACATTTATCATCTAATTGACTCTTTGTGGTTGAACCTTCTGCAAGAACATCTGAAACTATGTAACAGAAGAAAGGAGTCCATCCAGACACTGGACAGAGGTCGTGGCATGTGCCCTGCGGTACTCGGTGCATTTGGCAGCCTTGCCAAGGCTCAGGAGCCCAGCTGTGCTGAGAAGGATGTGGGCAACCAACCAGCTATGAGGCTGCAGTTTGCAGGTAGGAAGTGAAGATGGAGGGGAAAACCCAGTTGTGAGAAAATGTCTGAGACCAGAAGGGGATTCTGCAGGTCAGCTTGTGAGCTCCCACGAAGCCACTGAAACAGAAAGTTGTGTCCTGTTTGCTAGAAAGGCCTCCTGAGGGGAGCCAGGGGGTGAGCTGCCCCTTTTACTCCTGCTCCTTGCTTCCTCCTCTGCCCTGCTCCTCCCTCCTCCCCTCCCTCCTCCCCTTCCTCCTCCTCCCTCTTCCTCCTTCCTCCCCCTTCCTTTCCTTCCCCCTTCCTTATGCTACCCTCTACCCTCTCCTCCTCCCTTCCCCCTGCTCCCCCCTTCGCTTGGCCTGTTTCTGACAGCCCAGCTTATGGGCAGGGAGCTCACTATACTTCCTCATGGGGCTCCTGCCCTGCCCCCAGGCTGGATTGGCCTCCAGGCACCCTGTTCCTCCTCTCAGGACTGGTTCTCAGCCTTGGCTGCTCATTGCACCATCCGGGAGCTTTAGAAATGACCATGCCCAGACCTCACCCCAACCGCTTAACTCCCACTTGGAATGCAGGCATCTCTATCTTTAAAGCTCCCCCAGGATATTCCAGTGCGCAACCAAGGTGGACAGCGGTATGAAGGCTGTTAAGTACCAGTTCACCAGCTCTCCTGGAATTAATCCTGTTCTCTAGCCTTCCTAGGAGTCACTCTTTTTTTTTTTTTGGAAGAGAAGAAGGATTCCAAAAAAGGGCATTTTGGTGTTGATAGATGAGTTCACTGTCTCAATTATGATGATGGTTTCAAGGGCACATGAATATGTCAAAACTCATAAAATTGTAATTTAGATATAGATATGTGCAGTGTATTGGATGTCAATTACAGTTTGGAAAGATACAAAAAGTTAATCTGAAGTTCAAATAAAACACATAAGGCTTAGGCCTATAAGGCCCTCTTTCCGCTCAAATTGGCCGCACAATCAGGAGGTGAGGGGATGGACACCAGGGCTGTCCAGCCAGCGCCAGGGTCCACAATTGATCGGCACTTGGGTAACATGATCCCAGTGAAGTCTCGCAGCCTAACAAGGCGGACTGTGTCACACAGCCAGGAAAGATGAGTCTCCAGGAAGACAGGAGGTTGTCCACATCATACACACACACACACACAGAGAAGACAGTGTAGGAGCCAGAGCATGGCTTTCCCAGATGCGGTCATGCACTGGTGACACCAGGGAGCTTCATCTGTCTGATGGCTTCCAGTCCTAGGGGTCACTCTTGCTTTCAATACCCAGCCAACAGGGTCCACCCATCACCGTGTGCCTCTGCAGGAAGGTCAGTAGTTACTCGGGGTGGTGAGCATCACTGGGACATATTTTCATGACCAACACATTTTCCTCCCAGCACTAATCCAGGCTTCTGATCAGTCCACGCACCACTGCTCACCTGGGAAGCTGCTCCCCACCACATGACACGCCCCCTTCTCTGTGTTGGCACCTAATACAGCGCCTAGTACTGAAAAATATTTGTTGAATTCATGGATAATAACAACTGGTGAACTGAAACCTTCTGAATGCATAATAATTACAGGTGCAGATTAGAGAGCTATTGACATGTGCAGAGTAAATAGAGCTAATTCTATTTAAATAAGTTAACAAAACACCAGAAAACACGAGAGAGAGAGAGAGAGAGAGAGAGAGAGAAGCAAATCCAGGGAAAGGGGTGATGCTCTAATGTTATTCTGACTACAGTACTTTTAAACTGAGTTCATGTTGTTTCCCAACCTCAACTATACATCAGGAGTCACTTAGAATTTTACAACATCTCAATTCTGTTCCGTTTTTTATTATTTGTTGCTAAAATGGGTTAGAAACCACAGCCTCAGTGGCAACCTTTGTTTTGAAGTTAAAAACACTCATGGTCACTGTATAGAGTAGATGTAAACAAAGCCAGCTCCACCCCCAAGTCCCAGATGTCTTCTCATGCTGTGACTTCTGACCAACCTTAACAAGAACATCAAAGTTGATGATTACCTGTGTTCCTTAAAATGTAGCCATAGCCTGACCAGGCGGTGGCGCAGTGGATAGAGCGTTGAACTGGGATGCAGAGGACCCAGGTTTGAGACCCCGAGGTCGCCAGCTTGAGCACGGGCTCATCTGGTTTGAGCAAAGCTCACCAGCTTGGACCCAAGGTCGCTGGCTTGAGCAAGGGGTTACTTGGTCTGCTGTAGCCCCACAGTCAAGGCACATACGAGAAAGCAATCAATGAACAACTAAGGTGTCACAACGAACAACTAATGATTGATGCTTCTCATCTCTCTCCATTCCTGTCTGTCTGTCCCTATCTATCCCTCTCTCTGACTCTCTCTGTCTCTGTAAAAAAAAAAAAAAGTAACCATAAATGTGTCTGTAAACAACAGCCAGAACAGCATGATAACTGAGATAAATATCAAATTGGTAATAGTATTGATGATAAACAATCATCTATCACAGGACCACCAAGAGGGATAGCCCCTGGTGTGACTGCAGTCCTTGTCCTTTTGCCTTGTCAATCATTAATACCCAAGTTATACTATAGAGAAGGTACTGTCATGGGGGGTCTGGTGCCAGAGAGTAATGTGCATAGAATTGCTGGGCTATCTGTACCACTTTTCCTATAAGTAAATGACCCTATAATTAACTCTGTTCTATTCTATGGAGTTGTCTGCAGATACCTTCTCATTATGGTGTCCAGTACACTTCTGCCCCACCATCAGACACTCACAAAAGTGAGGAAGAAAGAAATGGAGGTCTGTGATAAGGGTGGACTAAATACTGCAGACAAGTTGTTGTTGTTTTTAATCAATATTTCCCTATTATTTTTCTAGGTTTCCAGAAGTTCTATGTTGATCTAATAACCAGAAAATGTTTTTTAAAAATGACCAATAGGGCCCTGGCCGGTTGGCTCAGTGGTAGAGCGTCGGCCTGGCGTGCGGAAGTCCCGAGTTCGATTCCCGGCCAGGGCACACAGGAGAGGAACCCATCTGCTTCTCCACCCCCCCTCCTTCCTCTCTGTTTCTCTCTTCCCCTCCCGCAGCCAAGGCTCCATTGGAGCAAAAGATGGCCCGGGCAGTGGGGATGGCTCCGTGGCCTCTGCCCCAGGCGCTAGAGTGGCTCTGGTTGCAACAGAGCAACACCCCAGATGGGCAGAGCATCGCCCCCTGGTGGGCATGCCGGGTGGGTCCCAGTCGGGCGCATGCAGAAGTCTGTCTGACTGCCTCCCCATTTCCAGCTTCAGAAAAAAAAAAATACAAAAAAAAAAAATGACCGATAGATTGCATTTGCTTATTTGACTTAAACAAAAGAACAGTCACACTCCACACAGTTCCTGTTTGAAACCCCAACTTGCTTCTGTGGCTACTGCATCCCCCGGGGCGGGCCTCCAAGAAGCAGCCCAAGGAGCAAGCTCATTGTATCAGTGTGAAGAACACAGGAAGCTTGGTCCTGGCCAGCATCCTGTGTGCACTGCAATTTCAGCTCTTTATTTGTTTGTATTTTAATTTTTAATTTATTGTGTTGACATAGTTTCAAGTGTCCTACTCAGTATAACACCCTCTACCCACTGCATACCCCATGCAAAGTCTCTTTCCACTCCTCATTTCACCCCATTTGCCCTCCCCCCACCCCCTACCAATCCCCTCTTTCTCTCTGGGTATTGCTAGTCTATTGTCTGTTATCTATGTGTTATGTATATATAATCTGCCTAATTGCAATTTCAGTAATTTAAGCAAAACAAAACAAAACCAGCTTTACTGAGATACAATTCCGATACCATACAATTCACCTATCTGAAGTGTACAATCCAAAATATTTTAGTATACTCACAAAGTTGTACAATCATCACTATCTCATTGCAGAACATTTTCATCATCCCAAAAAGAAGCCCCCTACCCCTTAGCAGTCACTCCCCCTTCCTCCCATCCCATCCCATCCCAACCCTTACACTAATCTACTTTCTGTGTCAATGGATTTGCCTATTCCAGACATCTTATACAAGTGAATGATACAGTATGTTTATGGGGGAAAAAAAACCCATTTTTTTAAAATAAATCAAGATGTGGCCATAAACTGAACCTGCAAAATCAGGGAGGTAAGATAAACACAGGATGGTGTAAATCAAACCTTTCTAAGTAAAAGCAGTTTACGGTGGGTAGTCATGTCCTAAGGAAGAACTTTCTCTAAACAAAGATCAATGCTTGCTTTTACTCAAGCATGCACCTGATATCATGCCTTTAGAATGTAAGAGTTATCTTCTTTCTCCATCAGGCCAGACATCCCACCAGAACAGAAGCCAATAAAACCCTCATTGTTACTGTTATGTAAACCATTAACTGTTAACTGTCCTGTTCCTGCCTATGTAAAACATATACATTTTACTTTTATCCAATTCCAGAAATTTCCCCCCTCTCCTTTCTCCTGCCTCCCTAATCTATCACTAATCAATTTCATGTAGCCCCATTACATCTTCCCTTTTAATTCTAATATGTAAAATAAGTGGTGAAACCGCCATTTGCCAGAGCATTTTCTCAATCCATTGTGACTTTGCTTCCCTGCAATTGTCGACAGTTTGGCTCAAATAAACTCATAAAAATTCTTACAGGTTTGAAAGGGTTTTTTTTTATGTGCACAGGTACATGATCCTTTGTGATTTGCCTCTTCATTTAGCATGTTTCCAAGGTTCATCCAAGCTGTAGCGTGCAGCAATACTTCATTTGTTTTGATTGCAACATACTATTCTATTATATGGATACATCGCATTTTGTTTATCCATCCATCAGCTGATAGACATTTGGGTTGTTTCCACTTTTGGATGAGTATGAATAATGCTGCTCCGAACATTTGTGCACAGGTTCTTGTGTGGACATGTTTTTGGTTCTCTTAGATAGTTATGCCTAGGGATAGAAATTGCTGGGTCTCACAACAATTTTGTTTAACTGTTCTATGAACTGCCAGCCCATTTTCCAAAGCAGTTCTGCACTTGCAAACTGATAGGGTTGCAGGCAGGGGCCATGACTCCCTCCTCCCTTAAGTGGATGAAGGGACATTGACAAACTGGACGTTCCAGATTACCTCCCCTCAGGCATCTGAATTGACTCACCCAGGTGTGGAAGGTCTCCTAGCTTGCTTACTGTTTGTAAGGTGGTGGGCTATGGGGGAAGGTCACATGAGAAACCAGACCCAGGAACTCTGACTGGAACCACCCACACCCATGCACGCCAAAAGAAACTTCCCAGGATTCCTTGGGAAAAGAGCGACTGTCAGCCAATGAAATTTTGCCACGTCATACTAGTTTGACCACCCTAGAGACCCTTTAAATATCCCCCACGTGGTTTCATCCATGTGACTTCCCTGGTCTCTGTCCCCGCCCGGGACCAGAGAATATCATCCAGGAAGCGCTGTACTAAATAAAGCTTTTATTATTCCACACTTTGTGGCTACGCCCTTCCTTCTTCCTCGGCGGGGAAAAATACCTTACATTTGGTGCCAAAACCCGGGAGGAGTTGAAGTCCACAAGGGACCGCTCTTCTCCCCTTCCCCTCCGAGGAAGAACCAGAATCTCTGACTTTCCACCCACTTCAGCACACGATGCAGTAAGGCCCCTGCCTCCAGCCTCTCCTCAGTTCTTTCCGCCAAGACTTCCTGTCTGCAACCGCAGCTACGTCAGGGACCTCTTTTCCGTTCTGAATGCGTGTGTGCCCAGGGAGACATCCCAGTCATTCGCAATTTACCTAACTGTCCGGTGGCCAGAGATTGAGTTGCAGGATGCCAATTCTCATCTCTGATCACTCCAAGGACTGAGGGTGGCCATAGAGGCACAGGAATCTAAACCTAATCCAAAAACACTCCTGGAGTTGCCTTATCTGAAATCGCTCCCTCTCTAAAGAAGAAGAAACTGTTCTTCTCTGCTGTGGCCAGGCCACAGAATCCACT
Organism: Saccopteryx bilineata; assembly: GCF_036850765.1. NCBI lineage: Eukaryota > Metazoa > Chordata > Mammalia > Chiroptera > Emballonuridae > Saccopteryx > Saccopteryx bilineata. Next base: position 229,972,750 of record NC_089491.1, on the reverse strand, counting down.
GGATAACCAGACCAGGTGACCTCCTGAAGGGACTTTCAATTTTAACATCCTCACTAATTTAACTATCACCAAAAGAACTGGGAACTGGTTGGAGATCCCTTACATTCAGGGCTTCTAGTATTTGTGCTCCTGTCCTAATCTCTGTGCCACCTGCTACACAGCGCAGGCCCTTTTTGGCCAAAGAAACCTCAACTGAACCCTCTGCTCCTAATCTTTCCTCCTTTGCCCAGCCCCCAACTCTCTCCCCCTCCTGCCCAACCCTCAGGGGCACCCTTCTCTTGGGACCCCTCTCTGGTCCCTCTGCAGACCTCTTCCACTCGGGTCTCTTCTCTCCAAGAGCCCCCTACCCACCCTTTGCAGGATCCTGTTTCTCATTTACCTGCAAATACCAGTCCCTCTTTCTCCTCCCCTGCTGGCCAGGGGCTCCTCCCTTCTCCTCTGTGTTCTTAAGCCCCTCCCCTGTCAGGCCCTCCTCATGCCAGTTTGCAGTTCTCCTGACCCCATGGCCCAACTCCGGTTTTCTTGCAGGAAGGCCTGGCCCTGTCCTATCTCTGGCTCTGGCGTTTCCAGCCAGATCTGGGTGCCGGGCTCCCCAGGAGCCCCCTCCTCTTATTCTCAACCCCTAAACCACTATCCGAGACCTGTGAACATGGCATTTAAAGTTTTTAATGGTCACAACTAGTAGAAAAAGGCTGAGGCTACTCACTAGGCCCACATGCAGCAGAAGGTAATGCTCCAAACCCAACTCTTGTGGCAGTCCTGAGGCCGGCAGAGCAACAGGGGCAGGGCATAGGAGGTGTCCAAGCCAAGTCCGGGTCGCAAGGAGAAATCCTACCAGGAGTTTGCTTTAAATGTGGCAAACAGGGTTACTGGTTGTGGCAGGGCCCCTGCCTTTGGCTGCCCACTAAGCCCTGCCCTAACTGCAAACAGCCCGATCACTGGCAGAACAATTGCCCCTTGGGGCAACAGGCTTTTCCTCAGTGCCTCTACATGGAGGACAAGCCACCCAAATGGTAGGCCAATCCAGCCAAGCTGGCCCACCGCTCAAACTCCTAGGCCTCATGGACAACTGATGTGGCCTGGACTTGGAGACCCACATCACCCTCACCAAACCATGGGTAATGCTATAGATAACGGGTAAGTCCATCTCATTTCTTGTGGACACGGGGAGCTACCTTCTCTGTTTTGCCATCACACTCTGTACCTCTAGTTCCCTCACAGGTCTCGGTTATGGGAGTGGATGGGACCCCTTCCTTTCCCCTTTGTAAACCACTCCTGACATGCAGTTTTGCCTTAAGTTTGCCCCCATGCAGGACTGCTGGCAGTCGGAACCACTGGGCCCTACCATCTCTGGCTCACCAAAAGGGTGTACCCTGCAAAGCCTCCTATTGCTCCTCTTTTTTTTAAATCCTTACAGGACCACATCCGCAAAGTTTCTTGAGTCATGGTCAAACAGATGTTTCTCCCGACTCCCCTCAAAGCCACCACTTTCCAATCTCCCCTCCCCACGACACCCCTAACCAGCAGGAAGTAGCCAGATGAATAACGGTGCCCCAATTTAACACAAAAGGTCAGAATGTAAGTAGTGGTGGGCAATGGGGGAAGGTCACGTGAGAAACCAGACCCAGGAACTCTGGCTGGAACCACCCACACCCATGTGCGCCAAAAGAAACTTCCCAGCAGTCCTTGGGAAAAGAGCAATCGTCTGTCAGCCAATGAAATTTCACCACGTCATAGTAGCTCAACCACCCTAGAGACCCTTTAAATATCCCCCATGCAGTTTCATCCATGACTTCCCTGGTTTCTGTCCCCAGGACCAGAGAATATCGTCGGGGAAGTACTGTACTAAATAAAGCTTTTATTATCCCACACTTTGTGGCTATGCCCTTTCTTCTTCCTCTGCAGAGAAAAATACCTTACACTGTTAATCTTATATAAGGTCTACTGGAAAGTTCTGTCCGTTTTTTGAATAAAACAAAATACAATTTTTTCTTACAGTCAATAAACTTTATTAAATAATATAATTGCCATTATTATTAATGATTTCTTGCCAGCATGAGGGCAATTTGTATATCCCATTTTTTTTTCTTTTTCTGAAGCTGGAAACGGGGAGAGACAGTCAGACAGACTCCCGCATGCGCCCGACCGGGATCCACCCGGCACGCCCACCAGGGGCGAAGCTCTGCCCACCAGGGGGCGATGCTCTGCCCCTCTGGGGCGTCGTTCTGCCGCGACCAGAGCCACTCTAGCGCCTGGGGCAGAGGCCAAGGAGCCATTCCCAGCTCCCGGGCCATCTTTGCTCCAATGGAGCCTTGGCTGCGGGAGGGGAAGAGAGAGACAGAGAGGAAGGAGGGGGGAGTGGAGAAGCAAATGGGCGCTTCTCCTATGTGCCCTGGCCGGGAATCGAACCCGGGTCCCCCGCACGCCAGGCCGACGCTCTACCACTGAGCCAACTGGCCAGGGCATGTATATCCCATTTTTGAAAAATGTTTTATCTTTTGATGCAAAAAAATTGAACCAGTGCTTGTTTAATATCTTCTTCATTTTTGAATTTTATGCCCTTTAAAAAATTTTGTAAGGACAAAAACAAGTGATAGTTGGAGGGTGTTAAGTCCGGGGAATATGGTGGATGCGACAGACATGCTTCTATAGCATTTCTTCCTTGTTGAAATTCGTAAAAATTACAGTGGCGTAAATGAACTTTATCAGTAGCCATGGGTACACTATCGCTTCACACATAAGACTAACGTGAATCAATTTTGTTTTAGTTAATTTTTTTTAATTTTTTTATTTATTCATTTTTAGAGAGGAGAGAGACAGAGAGAGAGGAGAGACAGAGAGAGAGAGGGGGGAAGGAGCTAGAAGCATCAACTCCCATATGTGCCTTGACCAGGCAAGCCCAGGGTTTCGAACCGGCGACCTCATCATTTCCAGGTCGACGCTTTATCAACTGTGCCACCACAGGTCAGGCTGTCCTAGTTAATTTGCTACGTCAGTATACATTAAGTGATAAAAATAGAGAGGCACACATGCACCAAATAAACGTGCTTACGTGTCGAAATTTGTTGTGATAGAAACGGACAGAGCTTTCCGATAGACCTAAATAAATAGCTGAAAACTATGTTTTTCCTTAACGACTACGAAGCCCCACTTTCGAATCCCCTATTTAACACAACCTGTTAGGGCAGTGTTTTTCAACCAGTGTGCTGCGGCACATTAGTGTGCCTTGAGACATAGTCAGGTGTGAGTATAAATACATTTAGAAACTATATTATTAACTATATGTATAATATGTACTGTGTTAGAGTGTCATTTTGAGTCATTTTGGTAGATGGTGTGCCCCAGGATTTTGTAAATGTAAAAAAATGTGCCGTGGCTCAAAAAAGGTTGAAAATCACTGTGTTAGAGAACCAGCAGCTGACCTCCGCTTTAGGAGTCAGCCCGGCAGATGACCCCCTAATAAACTTTTCTTAACCTGAACTCAGATGTCCTCCTTTGGCTGTCCTTACACAAACAACCTTTTCACAGCATCTGTCCCACTGTTCTCTTAGAACAAGACAGTCTTCTGGTCTTGTCCTTGTCTCCCCAGCACTTGAAACAACAAAGGTGCTAATAGATATTGGTTGAGATTTCTGCCAAATTAAAGATCTCTATTCTTTGCAGCCCATCTTCCTCAGTCCACTAATGACCTGACACTCCCGGTAAGATGAAGAATCACTTCTTAGTAAAACTCACATACTCTTACTACCCCTCCCCAAGCTCATTCCTTGTTATCTCTGTTATCTCTGCCTTAATTAATCGCCTTCTTCTTCCACTTGGGGCTGCCAGCCCTTTGGTCTGACAGACCATGGATTAAATCAAGTCTTCATCTGCTTCTTTTGCATCCAAGAGGAAGAGCACTGGGGGGTAGCGGGGGTGGGGTGGGGGGTGGGGAGCCCTGGCTGGAGGATCTGTGCCAGGCTGGCTAGGAAATACAGGAGGTGGGAAGGGAAGGAGAAGACTCCCAAAAATTGAACCCAGTGTATTCTGGAGGTAGACACTCTTGATTCTCCTCGAAAAGGGCAGAGGATAAGCATTCAAAGAGAGGGGCAGCTGGTTCACTGGGTCAACACATCTATGTTGGATAAATCTCCCTATTGCTTTTTCAGCTAAACGTCTCCATCTCCAGCAAATCTCCTGAAAATCAGAATTGTTCTCTGGGTTGCAGAAGAAACTCAGAAAGGGTCTGGAGGGTTTGCTGTAAAGAGATGATAAAGACTTTTTTCAAGGGTTCTTAATGTTTTCAAACCGCATACACAACTTAACAAAAAGCAGACATCACCCAGGAATGTTCCAAGGAACAGAGAAAAGTTAGAAGAGTTCTATAGTAAAAAGTGCATTCTTGAGTCTTGTCTTGTTAGCCCTAGAATTGTCCCAGGATGGTTATCAGTCAGGTGTCAGGGGGTCTGGAGATGATGGGTGTTTGGAAACTGTCTAGATCATCATTTTTCAAACATTTTTATCTCGTGGCACACATAAACTAATTACTAAAATTTCACAGCACACCGAAAAATATATTTTTTGCCAATCTAACTAAAAATACAAAAACAAAAATACCATAGGTATAATTTTGATTCATTCACACTGGAAGGCTATTGTGTTGGCGGCTGTCATTTTTATTTTCCTAATTTTAACAATCTAAGGGAAAAGAGGTCAATGTCTCTGACTAAACAGTCAGATATTGCATGTTTTAAAAATCCTTGCGGCAGGCTGGTTGAAAATCGCTGATTCAGATAATGGATATGTGACTCCTTCAGGGGGATGTCAGAGGGTTATCTGGAGGTCTGACTGGCATTGACTGGAAATCTCAAAAGTTCAGTTCCCAGGCTAGTGAAAACAAGAATAGAATCATTCCTTAATGCCGCAGACTACTTGATTTTTGTGATCTAGCAGCTTGACTGTCATGACTCTGTTTTAGGCCTCTGCTCTACTCCTCGGGACCATGGCTAATGACATCTCTACATGGTGAGTCGGACTAGGTAATTTGCTGATCTGCAGAACCTGGTCCACTCACAGTCCCCTGGCACTTCCCTGTCAGTGCTCTGACCCTCCTCCAGCCCGTGGTTCTCAAACGTGACAGGGGCTGGCTCCACAGCCAAGCCTTCTAGCCTTGGAGGTGACAGCTCATGCCCCGTGGCTCCTTTATAATGCTCTCTGGCTTTGATGTGCACATCACCCCACCTGTCCTTTCCCATCTGACCAAGTCAGCTTGATGGCAAAGCCCGGAGCAAAAATAGCAGCAGAATAGTTTTGCTTCCTCTCGGGTCTCCATTTAACAAAACACCTTATACCCAGAAGGAAAGGACCACCCTTCTTTGAGTTTCCTGCTGCCAATGGTTTCTTACATTTCACCAACAGAAGGTTCTTGGCTGGTTCTAGGCGATGGCCTTGCTGGCATTCTCTTAGAGGATTCTCACTGCTCTGAAACAATTGCCTTTGGCTGCATGCCCACTTTGAACCTTTAGAATAAGTCCTTTTTGAGTTCTGGGCTCAAAAAGAAACACTAATGGGTAAATGTTTGTCTAGTTACACTCCTCTTTGATCTTCAGGTGGGACTCTGCAGGGGCACTTTCCATTCTCAGGGCCTCTTCCTATTTATCCTAAGACATTTGGAAATCACTTTCCTAAGGCCTGAGATATCAGCACCTCTCAACATTTCCATGATGGAGCTATTACAGAGACTAAGTTCCTCCACCTTGTCTGTGGAGCATCATGTATGAATTAAAGCAGGGGTAGTCAACCTTTTTATACCTACCGCCCACTTTTGTATCTCCGTTAGTAGTAAAATTTTCTAACCACCCACCGGTTCCACAGTAATGGTGATTTATGAAGTAGGGAGGTGACTTCACTTTATAAAATTTTTAAAGCAGAATTACAGCAAGTTAAAGCATATAATAATAATTACTTACCAAGTACTTTATGTCGGATTTTCGCTAAGTTTGGCAGAATAAATCTTTATAAAACAACTTACTATAGTTAAATCTATCTTTTTATTTATACTTTGGTTGCTCTACTACTGCCCACATGAAAGCTGGAACGCCCACTAGTGGGCGGTAGGGACCAGGTTGACTACCGCTGAATTAAATCATGGAATTAATTATAGGCAGCAGGATGGGATGGTGGGGTAGGCTGAGAAAAGGCCCCCAACAACATATCCAGGCCCTAACCCCTGGAACCTGTGAAAGCGGTCTTTGCATAATGGGCCTTGTCAAGATAGAATTAAATTCAGGATCCTGAGAGGAAGAAATTATGCTGGATTGCCAGGATGGACCCAAAATGCCCTGACAAGAGGTCCTTATGAGAGAGGGAGAGGCAGGTTACCTAACCGGAGTAGGAGGATATGATCGCAGAGGCAGGGCTGGAGCGTTGTGGCCACAAGTGAAGGAACATCTGGAAGCACGAGAATCTGGATGAGACAGGGAAGAGACTCTCCCAGAACCTCTAGAGCAGGTGCTGCCTTGCCAAACGCCTTGCTAGCCACCTGCACTTTGGCTCCATTTCTGGCTCAGTGGTCCTGATTTGAGGCTTTCTCACCTCCAGAACTGAAAGAGAATATGCTATTGTTTTTTGTTTGTTTGTTTTTGTTTAATTTCTTGATTTTGGTGAGAAATGAAGGGAGACAAGAGATAGGAACATTGAGATCCTGACCAGGGATCAAACCCGCAACCTCTGAGCTTCAGCACAAAGCTCTAACCAACCAGCTATCTGGCCAGAACTATGCTATTGTTTTTGTAGTACCTTTTTACAGCAGCCTTGGGAGACCCATACCAATGCGGAAGGTGCCCTGTGCTCTGGAGGCAGCCGCCTGGCCTGTGTTCTGCTTCCAGCTCTGTCCTTTGAGCAACTTTGATAATGTTTAACACCAGTCTGCCCTCGTTTTCTCATCTGTAACACGGGAAGTGATGAAAAGAATACCCATCTTGAAGACAATTAAGAATTGAATGGGGCGAGTACATAAAATGGCATTTGATCATGGACGGGACAAAAAGGGTTCTATGAAAATTAACCTCACAGGGAGGTCTAACTGATCATAAATTCCTAACTGAGCAGGTTGTGGTGGGTAGTCAGGCCCCAGGCATATAACTTTTTTAGTAAAAGGCTTATCTTTGCCTCAAGCAAGCCCTGTCCATTGTTTCTGTACAATTAGTTAACATATCTTTAAAATAAGCCTTTCCTGGCTCATTAACTCAGTTGGTTAGAACATCATCCCCAATATGCCAAGGCTGCCGGTTTGATTCCCAGTCAGGGCACATATAAGAACCAACCAATGAATGCATGCATAAGTGAAACAACAAATTGATGCTTCTCTCTCTCTCTCTCTCTCTCTTCTCTTTTCCTTCCTCTCCCTCTCTAAAATCAATCAATACATTTTTTTAAATAAAATAATCCTTAACCACCCCCAGGAGAGCACATAACCTTGTGAACCATCCTGCAACCCAGTCCCTCCCTTGCTTTCTCCCACTTCATGTGATCTTCCCTTTGTTCCCCATGTGGACCCTGAAATGAAGATGCCTACAAAAAATAGACTTCTGGTGGCTAACTGGACTCAAATTTAAAAGCAGAGCCTAGCAGCCATTTCTAAACAGAGCATTCTCAGTCCAGAGATAAAAGGACCAAGCCAGCCTCTACAGGGGCATCAAAAAGTGATTTCCGGCCCTGGCTGGTTGGCTCAGCAGTAGAGCATCAGCCTGGCATGTGGAAGTCCCAGGTTCCATTCCAGTCAGGGCACACAGGAGAAGCGCCCATCTGCTTCTCCACCCTTCCCCCTCTCCTTTCTCTCTATCTCTCTCTTCCCTTCCCGCAGCTGAGGCTCCATTGGAGCAAAGTTGGCCCAGGCACTGAGGACGGCTCCATGGCCTCTGCCTCAGGTGCTAGAATGGCTCTGGTTGCAACAGAGCAATGCCCCAGATGGGCAGAGCATCACCCCCTGGTAGGCATGGTGGGTGGGTCCTGGTCGGGCACCCAATTGAGCGGCCAAGGCCCTCAGGGAGGGAAATTCAAACACCAAGTCAGTGGGCAAAATGGAAGCAGGAAAACCCCCTAGGCACGGCCCACTCATAGTACAATCTGTACCAAAATGCCCCAGCAGTGGAATCAGGGCTTCTTCCTCTTCTTGCACTTCCTTCCATCAAAAGGGAACCACTAAGGTATTTTTGTTTGTTTGTTTGTTTGTTTAAGTGAGAGGAATGAAGACAGAGAAACAGACTCCTTCATATACCCCAACTAGGATTCACCCAGCAAGCCCCCTTACAGAGGGATGCTCTGCCCATTTTAGGCTGTTGCTTGACAACCAAGCTATTTTTAGCACTTGATGCTGGAGGCTCCACTGAGCCATCCTCAGTGCTGAGGCCAACTCACTGGAACCAATCAACCCATGGCTATGGGAGGGAAAGAGAGAGAGAGAGAGAAAGAGAGAGAGCAGTGGGGAGGGTGGAGAAGAAGATGGTCACTTCTCCTGTGTGCCCTGACCAGAAATCGAACCCGGACATACTCATGCCAGGTTGACACTCTACCATTGAGCAAACTGGCCAGGGCCCACTAAGGTGATTTACTAAAAGCTTAAAGGTATCCCAAATAGGCTGCCCAGAAAGGCCCCATATCCTTGACTATGCTCCCTGTCCTGGGGGTTTTGTGCACCCTCCCAGGTCCTAAGCATACACAGAGCCAGACCCCAAGGGAGCAGAGGCCTCATTAGTGTCAATCATAATGGAAGTAAAATTACAGTTGTAGCCAACTGATGTGACTATAATTAAATGTTAACCCAAACCAGGCTGATCTGGGAATAAGCAGTTGCAAAACAGCTTCTATTGCTTGTGTAATAAACACTTATGAAATTAGCCATGGCCCTTTTCAAACAGTACTACTTTTCAAGGGAGTAATAACATGAAGGACACAAAAAGTCAAACTGAAACTGACTGGTTAGTGCCAATAACCTGGCCAGTTCCTCACGGAACAAAAAGCTGACCAAAAAAAGATAAAGAGCCTGCTCTGCTCGGACGGAACCCTGGACAGCCAGCAGCTTGTCTCCTGGGCCTGGTTCTGAACTTTCAACTGTTAACCACTCACCAGAACTGGTCAGCAAAGGCCACTTGGCCTCTCCAGGTCAGGCAAATAACATTGTCATCCTATCTGTCGGTGCTCTCACAGGAAGGAGGTGGCACACTCCCAATGGAGTGACTGAAGATGGTGGACGGAAGGACTGTTAGCCGAGGGAGGGACAGGGCTGAGGGAACCCAACAAGGAAGAGCACCAGGATGAGGCTCAGTGAGAGCCTACCAGCTCTGGGAGTAGACCTGGACGGCGGAGAGGAGCCACTGCCACAGGCAGAGCAGGGGTCAGCAGCAGGGTCTGCGGCCTTGGGTTGAGGGACACAGCCAACTCACGGAGGGAGACCCTGCAGGAAGGGAGCCCACCTCACTGCCCTCCCCCCAGTCTCAGGCTGATGCCTCCTCCTACTGGCCGAACCGAGCCCAAGTTCAAGTTCAAGAATAAAGGACTCTGTCAATGCATTTTATACAAGAATCTGCCCATTTTATACAAGGGCACAGAGCAGGGCAGGCGGGAAGAGCGTGGATCTGGGGAGGCAGGAGGAAGGCCACCAGCACCTCCAGGGAGCAATGCGAAAATGAGAGGAAAAAAGAATAAGAGCAGAGATAATCAAGAAGCAAATTTAGATCCATAACACTGGCGTTTTTTGCAAAGAAAGGTTTTGGAAATTTATACTGAAATTTTTTCCAATCACTATATTCATGTGTGTGTGTGTGAGATGTTTAAGTTGTTTAAAGCATTTTATGTGTGTATGTATATATGTGTGTATGTATTTATATAGTATGGATGCATTGTTAAATTAAATTTATTGAGGTGACATTGGTTAATAAGATCATATGGGTTTCAAGTGCACATTGCTATAAGGCATCATCCGTACACTGCATTGTATGTTTACCACCCAAAGCCTAGTCTCCTTCCATTGCCATATATCTGACCTCCTTTCCCTTTTACTACACCCCTACCTGCCTTCCTTCTGGTCACCACCACACTGTCTCTGTGTTTGAGTTTTTGTTTTGTCTCATGTGTTCATTTGTTGCTTTCAGTTTTATAGCCCACATAGCAGTGAAATCACATGGTCCTTGACTTTTTCTGTCTGACTTACTTTGCTTACTTAGCATGATATTCTCAAGGTCCATGATATTCTCAAGGTCCATGATATTCTCAAGGTCCATGATATTCTCAAGGTCAAAAATGGTAGTATTTTTTTTTTCTTATGGCTGAGTGGTGGTTTTTGGGTTTTTTTTCTGAAGTTGGAAATAGGGAGGCAGTCAGACAGACTCCTGCATGTGCCCGACCGGGATCCACCCAGCATGCCCACCACTGGGCAATGCTCTGCCCATCTGGGGCATTGCTCTGTTGTGACCAGAGCCATTCTAGCTCCTGAGGCAGAGGCCATGGAGCCATCCTCAGCGCGCCCGGGGCCAACTTTGCTCCAATGGAGCCTCAGCTGTGGGAGGAGAAGAGAGAGACAGAGAGGAAGTAGAGGGGGAGGGGTGAAGAAGCAGATGGGCGCTTCTCCTGTGTGCCCTGGCCGGGAATCGAACCCGGGACTCCTGCACGCCAGGCCAACGCTCTACCACTGAGCCAACCAGCCAGGGTCTGGCTGAGTGGTGTTTTAAAGTATCCCATAATTTGGCTTATAATTTTCATTTGGAAGAGTTTAAGTTTTTAATCACTGGTAACATGTATGGAGAGCTCCAATTGGCAAAATTCATGTTTTCCACTGTAACGGTTATCTAAGCAGAATGGGAATATGAAAAGCTAGTAATTATTTGACCCTCAGGGTGTGGCCGTGCTATGTACGACCTCATTTGTTCCTCACCACCAGCCTCAAATGGGTGCATTTAACAGATGGGTGCACTGCGGCTTAGTGCTTCCATTTCTGTGTACTATCCAGTGTCTTCTGAGAATTGCGGACTCCCGGTGCTGAAAGAAGACTTAGATGTTGCCAAGTCAGGTCTCCTCACTTTACATCTAAAGAAGTAAAGGCTCTGAGAGTCAAGGACCTGGCCAAAATATTGACATCACCCTTGGCCCCGCAGTTCTCTTTCACCCCAGAATACAATCCACCATTGAGATCTACACACTTCGCCTGCCCAGGTGGTGGCGCAGTGAATAGAGCGTCAGTCTGGGACGCCAAGGACCCATGTTTGAAACCCTGAGGTCGCCAGCTTGAGTGCAGGCTCACCTGGTTTGAGTAAGGCTCACTAGCTTGAGCCGAATGTCACTTGCTTGTACAAGGGGTCACTCTGTCCGCTGTAGCATCCCACCCCACCCCCCCGCCAGTCAAGGCACATATGAGAAAGCAATCAATGAGAAACTAAGGTGCTGCAATGAAGAATTGATGCTTCTCATCTCTCTCCCTTGCTGTCTGTCTGTCCCTATCTGTCTCTCTCTGTCTCTGTCACAAAAAAAAGATCTGCACCTCATCCTCACAGTGTATCTCAGCATGCACTCCCCCCACTGCATACTGCAGTGTCACCCTCACAGTGTATCTCAGCATGCACTCCCCCCACTGCACACTGCAGTGTCACCCTCACAGTGTATCTCAGCATGCACTCCCCCCACTGCATACTGCAGTGTCACCCTCACAGTGTATCTCAACATGCACACCCCCCACTGCATACTGCAGTGGCCTCAGGCCTTCTTCTCCTGTCACCTGGGTTACTGCACTTCCTTCCCAATGGGTGTCTTCACTTCCTCCTGCCCTGCACCCTAGACTTGAATCTTTACACAGCAGCCACAGTGGTCCCTTTGAGGTTGTCTGCACCTCTCCCTGCACTGCAGCGCATCCTTGCAGAGCCTGAGACACAGGCACACCTGCGTCCACAGCCTTTGCTTTTGTTCTTCCCGAGGCCAGGATAGCTCTCTCTTTATGCAGCCCTCTCCTCATGTCATTGAATTTCTGCTGCAGTCTCCTCTTTGCTGAGGTCTTCTTCTCACTGTCTCTTGTCCTGCTTTATTCTTGTTCATAGCATGCATCATTACTTGACATATATTGTTTCTTTATTTTATTATTATTATTATTATTATTTTAATTAAGTGAAGGTGGGGAGGCAGAGAGACAGACTCGCACATGTGCCTAGACTGGAATCCACCCAGCAAGCCCCCTACCAGGGGATACTCTACCCATCTGGGGCCATTGCTTTGTTGCTTGGCAACCCAGCTATTTTAGCACATGAAGCAAGGCCATGGAGCCATCCTCAGTGCCTGGGACCACCTTGTTTGAACCAATGGAACCATGGCTGCAGGAGGGGAAGAGAGAGAGAAGGAGGAGGAGAAGGGATGGAGAAGCAGATGGTCGCTTCTTTTATGTGCTCTAATGGGGAATCGAACCTGGGACTCTCACACATTGAGCTGATGGTCTACAGCTGAGCCAACCAGCCAGGGCTACATTATATTGTTTCAGTTCAGTTCAACACATATTTGTCCTCGCATTCGCACTTTTGTCACTGGTCATACTAGACAGTAGACTCCATGAGGACAGAGACTTTATGTCTCTTGTTCAACGCTGGGTTCCCAGGTTTAGAACAGTGCCTAGCACTTCCTTGATGCTTAAGACAGATTCACTGAATGCACAAATGAATGCATGGATGAATGAAGGCCCAAGGTCACCCAGTAATTAGTGGCAGTCCCAGACCCAGAACTGAGGTCTTCTGTGTCCCTTTTATAGAACGTGCCATCTTTCTAATTCTCAAACATTATAAGTACACGATTTAGAATCAACATACATAAACCTTCTTACATTGTTCAATGTGTGGTTAAATTATATCTGTATCCATGATGAGAACACCGTCTTTTTTCCCATGTGGAAATTTAAAGGCTTTCATGTCAATCCTCTCTCATTCATCCTCAAATGTAGAATTTATGGCAGAGATTCTAGACCATTGTTTTCTCTCTCCCTCCCATGAGCCTCCCTTGTTTGGGGTTCACATTACATGGGTTAGCTTGCCTTTTGTGTTGAGCTGAGAGGCACTACAGGCAGAAGGATCTCTAGGAAGTCAAGTGCCTGCTATAGAAGGAAAGATTTCACATTACCATTTGAATCTCATGTGCAAGAGGGAATATTTTTCTTCTTTTTTTTAACCTTGTTGAAATTCATGGAACATGAAATTAACCATTTTAAAGTGTACAATTCAGTGGCATTTAGTACATTTACAGTGTAGTACAACCACAACGCATATCAAGTTCCCTATATATTAAGCAATCACAGTTGAGACTTCCTTCCCCCAGTCCCTGGAAACATTAATCTGCTTTCTGTCTCTGTTGATTTACTGATTCTGGGTAGAGTTCATATAAGTGGAATCATACAGTATGTGACATTTTATGTCTGGCTTCTTTCTCTCCACATGTGTGAACCCTGAGAAAGAAGTGCCAACCAAAAGGGCTCCCCAGGGGATAACTGGGCTCAATTTTTATTTTTTAACTTATTTTTTTAATGTTTATTTTATTGACTTTTAGAGAGAGGAAGGGAAATGGAAGGAGAGAGATAAGAATATCTGTTCCTGTATGTGCCTGGGGATTGAATTGGCAACCTCTGAGCTTTGGACAATACTCTAACCCAGTGTTTTTCAACCAGTGTGCCGTGAGACATGGTCAGGTGTGCCGTGAGGAAATTAAACAGGGGTCCCCAAACTACGGCCCGCGTGCCGGATACTGCCCAAGGAGGCTATTTATCTGGCCCGCCACCAGCCGCCTCCATCTGAACATAAACATTCCCCTCACAATCCCTCCAGCTATCAGCGACAGGAAGAGTGGAGGCACAGGGAACGCTCACTGACCAATCACCTTCTAGGATTCATCCCGACCACTAGCGATGAACCAATAGTAGGCCTCCTCTCATCCACACCCAGGAAGGTCCCCGCTCGGGCTGCCGCACACTTGTCATTGTGTGGCCACGGCGAGTAGTTGAAGCTGCTATTCCTCCCCATGGTCCTGATTTTTAATCCTGGTCAGAACTGGAGGTAAATGTTGCCACCACTAGATGAAGCCTCAGCCTCAGCTGGTTATGTCTATCCTGATGGTGTATATAGATATTTGATCTTTTTCTTTTTAAAAGAGGCCCCCACAGAGGGTGATATACAATGCATCACAATGTTATCTATAATGTATATGGCCTCCTGAAGGGTCATCTTCTTAAAGAGCTCAAATCTCAATATACACCATCAAAACAGACAGAACCAAGGCCCCTGCACCCAGCTGACCATGGGATTTGAACCCACAACCTCAGGGAGAACTCTAGTATTTATCAGAATCCTTACCTAGAAAGCAAACTTCTCAATCTGACAGTAGAGATGCTCTGAGGACTTATGATGTTACACAAGTACCCAACATTTTCTAAAATTGATTTTGTCCAGTCTCTATATAGAGAGACTATTTGCCAAATTGATTTGAACCCACAACCTTTGATGATCTATTAGCGGGACTGTATATATGAGGGGATACATGGGACTGTATATATGAGGTTACATGGGACTGTATATGAGGGGATGTTATGTGGGACTGTATTTATAAGGGGATGTTACGTGGGACTGTATATATGAGGGATGTTACATGGGACTATATATATGAGGGGGTTATCCTTTTTTATTTAACTTTTTTTAATAAATATAATTTATTTAAACTTTAAATAAATTCTAATAGAGTGTCATTTTGGTAGGTGGTGTGCCTCAGGATTTTGTAAATGTAAAAAATCTGCCACAGCTCAAAAAAGGTTGAAAATCACTGCTCTAACCAACTGAACTATCCAGCCAGAGCATGGGCTCAAAGTTTAAAAAGCAAAGTCTAGCAGCCATTTCTTATTTCTTTATTTATTTTATCAAGTGAGAGGCAGAAAGGTGGAGAGACAGACTGGGATCCACTTGGCAACCCCCATCTGGGGCTGATGTCCTACCATCTGAGGCTGCTGCTCCGTTGTTTGGCAACCCAGCTATTTTAGCATCTGAGGTGAGGCCATGGAGCCATCCTCAGTGCCTGGAGCCAACCTGCTCATTCGGGCCATAGCTGCAGGAGGGGGGATGAGAAGGGGGGTGAGAAGCAGATGGTTGCTTCTCCTGTGTGCCCTGACTAGGAATCAAACCCAGGACTTCCACACACCAGGCCGATACTCTACTGCTGAGCCAACTGGCTAGGGCCGTAGCAGCCATTTCTACACAGGGGCCTCTCACACAAACTGCAAGTCAGAAAGAATTCTGCACTACTTTCCTGCACTGTTTCTGCGGTCTGCGCCAGACCTTAAGGAGTTCCTGGAATCTTATTTTAACCAGTGGAAGGGAGGCTTTCTGCATCTCAACAGAGCTGTGCAGCTATATCCCCATCAGCTTTCTCACTGACCAATCAGAGCAACTCCCTTCTAGCCACTCAGAACAGTGCCGTTTGACCCAAATAAACTGTGAGGATTTGGAGTCCTCATTTGCATGAGGACAGACCAATCACGGACCAGGGGCGGGGACTTTTGTCCATAGCTCTTCTATGGTCTGGCAGTCCATTTTCCCTTTCTACCAAAGACTATGTTTTGGTTGAGCTAAAACACCAGAAATACCTCACCAGAGCAGAGTACAGCAAACCAGCACAGGCAAGAGCAGACCACAGGTCAAAAAAGACCAGCACGGAGGGAACAAAGCCATTGAGCTGTTTTTCACTGAATAAAGTTTCTTTTTTCACCACAACCCAAATTGGGGACTCCTGCTGGTGTTGAATGGGCGCCAACAACTATCAGTTGACACATGAAGTTTTAGAGGTTCATTGACATTGTAGCATGTTTCAGTACTTCATGCCTTTTTTTTTTTTTTTTTTTTTGAGAGGAGGGGAGGCAGAGACAGACTCCCACATATTCCCGGACCGGGATCCACTCAGCAAGCCCACTAGGGGACTATGATCTGCTCATCTGGGGCCCTTGCTTCGTTGCAACGGGAGCCATTTTTTTAGCACCTGAGGCGAAGGCTATGGAGCCACCCTCAGTGTTCAGGGCCAACTTGCTCCAATCGAGCCATGGCTGCAGGAGAGGGAGAGTCAGCGAGCGAGAGAGAGAGAGAGAGAGAGGGAGAGAGAGAGAGAGAGAAGGGGAGGAATAGAGAAGCAGATAGGCATCTCTCCTGTGTGCCTTGACCAGGAGTTGAACCTGGGACATCTACATACCAGGTCAGTGCTCCACCACTGAGCCCATCAGCCAGGGCCAGTACTTTATGCCTTTTTATTTTTGAATAATATTCCATTGTGTGTGTGCATTGGTGAACATATGGGTTGTTTTAGAAAATGTCTTTTGGAGCAGGTCTCGAAACATAATGGTAAAACTGAAATCTAATATTTCAAACAAAAGCACCTCCATTGCAATGGTAAATTGAAATAACACCGTGGCTTATAGTGTTGGGTAAGTATCACAAGTGTGTTCATATACAAACGTATCGAGCAAATTTCATTTCCAAGAACACACCTTATGTATTTGTCATCAAATTCATCACATTTCCCCACAAAGTCTTATTTTTTCCTTCTTCTTCTTAACAATTAGTAAACCTTGAGAGATTTGTAATAAAGTCAACATGGAAGATGGCATGCCCTGCCTGGCTAATGTTTCATATAAAATAGCCTCTAACTTTCCTTTCCGTGTTTTGCTCTTCAATGCAGCAATTGAATGCCAAGATTTTTCTTATTATAGAAAGTTGAAGTATATACTTCATGATTAAGGTCTGACAGAGGCAATTTCTGCTTCCTCACTTGTGGAAGACACATTGAGGGAGCTACTGCTACACCTTTGCTGCTTCCAACCCTGGGAGTGCCTTTCACTTCCCCTCACCCTTGTTCTCCAGCACCCTCTCCTCCAAGATGCCTCGCTCCTTCTCCCCTGCTCACCCTGTCCTACATGCCTGGACCCTCTAGGTCTCTTCCATGTGCAGTTAGCTCTGCTGACGGCCCACCTGGCTAGTGATTGCTGGCCACATTTGTCATGGCCTCGCAGCAAAAATCTTTCCTCCTCTCTCTGCCTGGTGCTGGCATCCATTTTTCCACTTCCAGAACACACTGCAATCCACAGATTCCTCAGGGGACCTGTTCTCTCTACTGGAAAACACAGTGCAAATGCATTAGAGTCAAGGAAGAGATAGGAGCGTTGCTTCCAAAGCATAAAGTATATTTCACTTTATGTGTATAGAGTGTCCTGGAAGATTGGAAACCTCTTTACTTTTGACAGAAATTGCACTGTATTTGCAATATATTTGGGTATGTAAATTTTTACATCAGAACAGAATGAGATTGCTAATTGTGTTTAAAAGTAAATGAAGTACATTATATTTTACAGGGGTAAGAGAACTGCTAACATGGAATAAGCTAGCCTGAGGATAACTATATAGTTAGAAAATTCTGAATATCCAATCACCATTAGTAAATAACTTTGACAGTCTGTCAGATACAATACAATCACATGGAAAACTGCATAGATCATATTAAGAGGTGCCATGAAAGGAACAGAAACTGTAAATATAATCATCTAAGTTAGGGTGAGGAAAACATCTAAATTTCTGAAAGCAGTGGTCCTTGAAGTGTGTTTCCTGGACAAGAGTGATCACCTAGAAACTGACTAGAAATGCAGACTCTCTGACCCCACCCTACACTCTGGATCAGAAACTCTAGGGGTGAGGACAGTATTTCAATCTGTTTTTAACAAGCTCCCTGCTGTACACAAAGTCTGCACGACCTTTTATTACCTCCCTTAAAGAATATATATATAAATTGTCAAGCTAGTACAAAATTTGCAGATTTCTGTATTGTTGTGACTTCTGTTCCAGGAGTAAAAATGTATCTTATTGTGGTGGAGATAGATGGATATGAAACCCCAGCATCTGCAGAAGAGATTTTTTATGACAGCTGGGCCCTGCACACCAGCTGGTCTTATAGGTTGTGTTCATTGTGGTTTAACAGTGTAAGACACTAATCTGCCACATTCTGGGTGTCTAAATTACTCCTGCCCTAAGCAGGCAGGATCAGACTCATTACAGGAAGCACTGGAGTAAAAATTTACCCCTCCTTACCACACTCTTAGTGGACTTCTGAAGGGAGAAGAGTGGAGCTTTGGGTGTAAGCAGTTATGGGAAGGGTGTCAACTTTTGGCTCATATTACCATCTCCCAGAAGCAGGTTGTGAGAGGATAAGCGAGAACATGTAGTTTTTCTGGGAGGTGTAGGGACAGCACCAGAAAGGTAATGATAGAAGAAAGAGAAAACTTCCTATAAGCCAGATGTCAAAGTGGGTGAGTACTCTTAATCTCATGGAGGAACTCAAGAACTATGTAGAGCATATTCCTCAGAACTATCCTGGCCAAGGGGCAAGGGAGCTGGGGTATTTATATCCCCACATGTCATTCCTGACAACATGTCGCCTGCATCCAACAAAGGTGTAGGTGCTTGCCATTCGGAGGGGCAAGCTGATGTATGCAGACAAGTAAAGGGGAGCCCAGATGTCATGGAATGATCACCGAGTGTATTGGTATATGCAAGTCCAAGTCCAGCCCACAAAGTCACAGTCCTAGAACCAGAAAGTGAGGGCTTGGGACTTTTGTTTTGCCTTTATTTCCAAAGTAGCAAGTAATCTTTGCAAATGATCTAAGTGAGATAAGAGACAGGTGGGTACACATGACTCACGCTGCCTCAGTTAAGCCTCACACCCACAATTCTGTGGTCTAGGAGGTTAGCTGTATGGAAAAGACAAACCTACTCATGACCTTTTATTACTTCCAACCCAGAGACAACTTATTCTACTAAATAAGACACCAATTATGATGCTCAAGAATCGTTGTAGGTATTTTTGAAATTAAAAAAAAAAATCTTTGACTTTTTAAATATAAGTGGACACCTGAAGTTTACTAGACAATGAGAAAAACTAGCAGCATAAAAGAGAAACAAATGAGATAAGCTCTACAACTGCCCAACCTGACTGCCTGGAGAAAAGTCCCAGGCCTCAGCACAGTCCGGAGGAGCTCAGAACCCTGTGGGTCGAGGAAACGGAACTAAGAGCCTGAACAGGGTAAGGCAGCTGGGTTCCTCAAAGCAGAGTACCAAGGAGAAAGCTCTGGAGATCCGAAGAGGGTCTCCCTCAAGCATTTGGCTAAATGCCGATCAGAGCATGATGGATGGAAACTCGAGACCAGAGAAAGAACCACACGGTGGGAGGAAAATCGATCCCTAAGGCTCATACAAGGTGGGAACAGTTCACCAGCCAGAATGGAAAACCTCATAACTCACGGATAATCAAAAAGGTAGTACTTGAAAACTGGAGCAAATGTAGCTCCACATCAAATACTTGTCTGGTCCCATCTAAACTATTTCCCTATAACTCTACTGCAACTCACAACAAACTCAACCATATTTATAGAAAGACAGAAATTTCAAGCATTCAACAATGTAAGATGTACAGTGTCTGGCATTCTTTCAAAAAGTGCCATGGCAGGAAAATACAATCAATCATTAGAAGAAAAATAAAGTAATAGAAACAATATATAGAATGATAGAGCAGGGACATTAAAACAATTATTAAAATAATTTTTAAAAAATGTTCCAGAAGGTAGAGAAAAGCATTAGTATGTTAGAGACATAAAAGATACTTTTAAAGGGATCCAGGTCAAAATTCTAGATGAAAAATACATTGTCCAAAATGAAAAATACAGTAAACAGCAGCTTAGAAACCACAGAAGAAAAGATCAAGATTGGTGGATTTGATGACAAGAGGAACTGTCCAAAATGAAAGACAGAAAAGAGATGTGGAAAAATGAAAAGAACCTCAGTGAGCTATGGCACAACTTCAAGCAACCTAATATATGTGAATTCGGAAAGAGAAGAAAGGAACAGATATTTGAAGAAACACCAGTAAGTAATTTTACAAATGATGAGAAAAAAATAAGCACACAGATTCAAAAAGCTCCACAAACCCCATTTCCTCCAGCTGAAGAAACACGTCTTCCAATGGAAAGGGCCCGCTGAATGGCATCAGATAATCAAGTGTCCAAGTAGTCCACTAGGACAAGCATCAAACTGAAAGTGACAAGCCTATCTTTATTCGTTCCTGCCACGGGGCAAGCAGAAGAGGCACCAGCTCCCAGGTTCTCTTCTCCCCCACAAAACTGCTCAGGCAAGTTGGGTGGATACAGCTCAGATGGGGAACACTGTCTCACTGCCAAAGACCCCTGAACAAAAGACTCTCAAACAAAAGTATCAATGAACCAAAGTGGGGAGGAGGGGGAGGGCGAGAGAGAGGGGCTAGGAGTGGAAAGGTACTGACTCAAAGCAGAGGAAAACGCTTCGGGTGGGGCCCCTCCATGGAAGTGCCTGGAATACAGGTATGCATATGAGCATGGCTGGCCAGAGGAAGCCTGAACTCTTTTTCTTTCTCCTCTTCTTTTTCTTCTTTTTTTTTTTTTTTTTTTTGTATTTTTCTGAAGTGAGAAGTGGGGAGGCAGAGAGACAGACTCACACATGCATCCAACTGAGATCCACCCAGCAAGCCCACTAGGGGGCAATGCTCTGCCAATTTGGGCCATTGCTCCCTTGCAACCAGAGCCATTCTAGCACCTGAGGCAGAGGCCATGGAGCCATTCTCAGCGGCCGGGCCAACTTTGCTCCAGTGGAGCCTTGGCTGCGGGAGGGGAAGACATAGAGAGAAAGGAGAGGGGGGAAGGGTGGAGATGCAGATGGTGGCTTCTCCTGTGTGCCCTGACCAAATCAAACCCAGGGCATCCACATGCCAGGCCGATGCTTTACCACTGAGCCAACTGGCCAGGGCCAGGAAGCCTGAGTTCTTGACTAAAATTCTCGCCAGACAAACAGCAGTACACCACTCTGTTCTGAGTCTGATGTGGTGAGGTCAGCTCCCACACAAGGCCTGCCAGGCAAAGCTTTATAATTGCCTGTGGTTGGGAAGGAAAGATCACACATAAAATTTTGACCTAGAACCAGAATCCCCAAGAGGGGAGCAGAATAATTGGAGAATATATTCGATGTGCTGGTAAGTGCAAAAATCTGGATATCAGGAGAAAGACCTAAGTTGAGGACAACTTTGCAAGCCATCAGCATAAATAATAGCCCTTGAACTTAGAGAGTTGGAGGAGACCATGAGGTCACTTAAAATTGAAGAAAGAGGGGTTGGGACAAAGCAGTGAGGGACCCCGATATTTAAGTGACAAGCAGCTTGGAGGCTGAGAAAAATGGCCAGAGAGACAGAAAGAACAGTAAATGATTGTGAAATCATGAGACCCTGAGAAAAGGAATAACAAACAATTAGGCAGCAGATGCTATTGAGAAGTCACATGAGATAAAGGCTATGAAAGCCTAAAAAGTGTGAGTACCAGAAGCTAGCTGGTGATCTTGATGAGGACAGGGATAGCAACAGGATGGACAGAAAGCAGACTTAGAAGGCTGAGGAATGCATGGGAAGTGAGACACAAAGGTAAGTAAGGAGGAAAGTAGCTGTCAATGGTTGGAGAAAGGACCGCTTCTGCAAAGTGTGAAGAATATGCCTTTTTAAGATGGGAGAGACTTGAGAATGTTTCACTGTTGATAAGAAGGAGCCAAAGAGAGAAAATAAAGTCATGGGGGGAGGGAAAAATAATCGATGGAAAGCCATCTCTACAGAGGGATTGCTTACGGAACCAGATGAAGAGATTGTCCTTCAACTGAAGGAAGGACGTCTTCCTAATAAAAAAAAAAGGGAAGGCAAAATGGCTGGGAGTTCAGGTGCAGCTGAGTTCTTGGTGGTGGAGGCTGAGTTCTGACCTGTTTGTTGATTGAATTTTGAAAGAAAGTAGGAGTCTGATGGGAAAGCATCTGTTGAAACGAGAAGTGGTAGGGCAGAGATTTGCAAGAAGAGCAAGTTTTCTATTTCAGCCCCGTTGAGGTTGCAGGATAAAGTTTTGATTGTTGGGGTCACATGAGCCTTCAGGTTTTCTCTAGAGGAACTGGATCTTCCCCCTGAGCCTTTCAGAATTAGAAAAGCAATGACAACAAAGATCAGGGGTAAAAACAGACAATTGTTTTGGAACACCATATGCCAGATACTGAACTAAATTCCTTCCGTGCCTTAATTCATGTACCTCTCTCTAATCACACCACTATGACACATGTACTCTTACGGTCTCCATAAGGAAACAAGATTAAATAACTAGCCTAAGGTCCCAGAGGGGTTGAGCTGGGATACGAGCCAAGGTCAAGACAACTTCAGAGCTCACACCTATAACCAGCATCCCCGTGTTCTGTTTCAGAGATAGTCACCCATTAGACAGGGGGTGGCTGTCTTCCATGGTGTCACTTAAAACCAGATCTTTCCCTTTCTTCAACCTACACTGAACACAGGCCTTCAAATGGGACGCATCTTTCGCTTGGAACTCTGTTCCTCTCTTCTGTCCCTGGACATCTCCTACTTAGACTGTCAATCTCCACTGAAACATTTACTCCGGGTCACCTGCCGAAATCCATACTCCTCATCACCAGACTACTTGAGTGCTCGTACGGTTCACTTTATTTCTATTTTTTACTTAATTGTCTGCCTGCAGGATGAGGAGAAGATTCCAGTGACAAAGCACCAAGGAGAGAGGTATTCTGGAGCAGAGCAGCTCAGACACCCCCCCCCACCCCCCACCCCCACCCCGCTGAGCATCCTGGAGCTGATGTGTGCTCGCTGAACATTTTCTCCGCTGGGCAGCTCTGCTCAGCTCGTGGCTCTCAGCTTCCCTCTACCAACCTCTCTGCCCAAAAAGAAGTGAACTCACTCTTCAGAAAGCTTCTAGAGCAGTGCCTTCTAAACTGGGTGACATCACTCTGGGATTTGTGGTGGGGGAAATAGATCCACCAGGGTGCAATGAAATTCTATTTGCACTGTTATATATGAAATAAGTTAATATTTGCTAATGTTTGACATCTGGTTCAGTGCTAGCGTCTTCACTTAGTGCACGTCAGAGGACCCCACGTAACACTAGATGGTATGTGACACACCTGAACACAGCGTGGGAGTCCCACCAGGTAGAAACGTGCAGTGACGCTTCCACTTGTTCACTTTTGGACATTGTGACCATGTCTAGCTGTTCACTTGGCCCAATTAAGTATGGCTACAGATTACATAGCTAGTGTTAACTAAACTAATGCTCAAGAAATGAATGTGATAAGATTCCTGCAAATCAGCTGGGAATTAAAGATAATACTGTTATCAGATGGGATGCGGGCCTGGACCAGGTCTGCCTCAGGCCTGCCTGCAGTGTGTGTGTGAGTTCCTGACTTCATGCAGGAAAGATTTCACAACACGAGTCCAGGTGACCTAAGAGTATATTTATTAAAGCTGGGGACAGTGGAACTAAGGAGGGACATTAGGGTAGAAGAAGCAACAGGAGAGCCTAGGCAGGGCTCTACTTTGGCTCCCCAGAAACATTATGGGAAAGAAGTGAGCATGACAAACCTGCTGTCAGCTCACTGGGAAGTCAGAGAAAAGGGGGCCTTGGAGACAGGATCAGGGGGTGAGCCTGGGACAAGCTGTCATTGCCTACTGCTCCCCTGGTTGCAAGTCTCATGGGGACCCTTAAAGCTTAGGAGGTAAAAAGTTCATGCCCAAGAAAGGACATGGGAGTGCTCTAGACAGACTAGAGTGAGCCACACTGGGTCTTTATTTTGAGGGTTTTTCTCTCTTTTCTGAGGGGGGAATGTTAGGGGAGGTTTTCAGCAGAACACTCACCAGCTTTCCAGGTGTGTCCTAGAAATGTTGATGCATCAAAATGAGTGTGTAGGGGAGTTTGGGATTATTCTCTGGTCAGCTTCCAATCCTTTACTTTATCTTGGGTCTGTCTGGCTCTAATCGGGTTTTTGTTATTTGTTCCCCTGACCTCATCCATCCTTGGGTTTGGCTGGCACAGATGGTATTAATTGGGTCTTTGTCCTCCATTTCCCTGATGAGAGTGAATTAAGCTGTTTATTCTCTGGTCAGAAAACAAGAGGCAAAAACCACTTGTCAAGTATCCTTGCTTAGGGAAGGGAAGGTCCTACAATTCACTACCTACCTGTAAATTGGTCAAATTGTTTGGCCTTGCTTAATTATCTTGTCTTAGTTTCCCCATTTCACTTGCCCAGGGACTTTTCTAGCTCATTACTCTCCTGCCTCAACATAAGTAACACAGAAGTGAATAAGATAACATCAAAACTGACCCTTCTCCTGTTGCTGGTATGAACTTTATGGGGGGTTTTGCGCCACATTATGATAGAAAAAAACAATGATGATCGGATCAGATCCTTCAAGAAGTTGGTAAAAATTAAATCACCACAGTACTATTTGTGAAATGTTTTTACACTCATTGTTACTAACCATTCATTTCTCCCTAAATTATGTTGAGCCTTGAGATATCAACTAATGACCATATAAAGCCATCACGTTAGAAAGAACATATAAGCAAACCTCTACAAGAATACTTCAAAAGTGTTTACGTTACCACCTCACACCTGTCAGAATGGCGCTCATTAACAAAACAACACACACTAAGTGCTGATGAGGGTGTGGAGAAAAGGGAACCCTCCTGCATTGTTGGTGGGAATGCAGACTTTTGCAGCCTCTGTGGAGAACTGTGTAGGGTTACCTCAAAAAATTAAAAATGGAACTGCCTTTTGACCCAGCTATCCCACTTCTAGGAATATATCCTAAGAACACCAAATCACTGATTCAAAAGAAGAAATGCACTCCCATGTTTATTGCAGCACTGTTTACAATAGCCAAGATCTGGAAACAGCCCAAGTGTCCATCAGTGGACGAGTGGATTAAAAAGCTGTGGCACATAGACACAATGGAATACTATGTGGCTGTAAAAAAGAAGGAAATCTTATCTTTTGTGACAGCATGGATGGACCTGAAGACTATTATGCTAAGTGAAATAAGCCAAGCAGAGAAAGACAAATATCATATAATCTCACATATATGTTGAATCTAATGAACAAAGTGAACTGAGGAACGGAATAGAGGCAGACATGGGGTCACAGGGACCAGAGAGGGACAGCAGTCAGAGGGAAGGGGGATGAGGGGATGGGATCAGAGAAGGTAAAGGGATTAGTGAAATTATATGTACATAACACAGAGATATAGATAACAGGACAGCAAATCCTAGAGGGAAGGGAAGAGGGAGTAAGAGGGAGGGGGGCAAAGGGGGTATAAAAAGGGATAAAGAGGTGAAGTTGAGGGAATTATATTCAGTGGGACACTTGAATCCATGTAAACAATAAATTAAAAATTAATTTAAAAAAATTTTTAAGTGTTTAAGTCATGTGATACTTACCACTCCGGTTCTTTACAGAATTTCACTCAAATTAATGACAAGGTTCAGAACTGCTTTTAATGTTCTCACTTAATAGCAAAAAACAAACAAACAAAAAATACAAAAAGCCACATGTCATGGGGAAGCACTTATTCCTCCTGGCTGTGTGAAGATAAATTAATGCACATTCCTCAGCCAGCAAACACTGTTGGAAAATGTATAAAAAATATGGTTGGTTGGGCCCTGGCCGGTTGGCTCAGCGGTAGAGCGTCGGCCTGGCGTGCGGGGGACCCGGGTTCAATTCCCTGCCAGGGCACATAGGAGAAGCGCCCATTTGCTTCTCCATCCCCCCTCCTTCCTCTCTGTCTCTCTCTTCCCCTCCCACAGCCAAGGCTCCATTGGAGCAAAGATGGCTCGGGCGCTGGGGATGGCTCCTTGGCCTCTGCCCCAGGCGCTGGAGTGGCTCTGGTAGTGGCAGAGCATCGCCCCCTGGTGGGCAGAGCCTCGCCCCTGGTGGGCGTGCCGGGTGGATCCCAGTCGGGTGCATGCAGGAGTCTGTCTGACTGTCTCTCCCCATTTCCAGCTTCGGAAAAATACAAAAAATTTAAAAAAAATTAAAAAATATGGTTGGTTGGCTAAGTGGTAGAGCGTCGGTCTGGCGTGCAGGAGTCCTGGGTTTGACTCCCGGCCAGGGCACACAGGAGAAGCACCCATCTGCTTCTCCACCCCTCCCCATCTCCTTCCTCTCTGTCTCTCTCTTCCCCTCCCGCAGCCAAGGCTCCATTGGAGCAAAAGATGGCCCGGGCACTGAGGATGGCTCTATGGCCGCTGCCTCAGGTGCTAGAATGGCTCTGGTTGCAACAGAGCAACGCCCTAGATGGGCAGAGCATCGCCCCCTGGTGGGCATGCCGGGTGGATCCTGGTCGGGCCCATGCGGGAGTCTGTCTGACTGCCTCCCTGTTTCCAGCTTCAGAAAAATACAAAAAAAAAAAACCCAAAAAACAAACAAAAAAACCCATATATATATAAAGATTTAAAGAAACCAGAGTTAGATTTCATAGCGTGGGAAGTGTGTTGTATCACAGCGAGGCAACATGCCACACAGGCAACTGTCTAACAAGTCCTTTGAAGTAAGGAACTGCTTTCTATTTTGGCTGTCAAGGAAGAGATAAGATATTCACACAACAGGAATTTACTTCTTTAATTAAAACAAACAGGTTTAGTGTCCGAATCTTGGTTTCTAAATACCAAAAATTGGCAAAATTGATTATTTTGAATTAGGGCAACTTGAGAAACAACAGGTGCAAGAATACTCTGACTCTGTCCCTGTGAAAGCAAGAACTGAATCTCCCGTGCATGCGAAGGTACCCTCCCTGTGCCAGAAGGGAAGAAAGCAGCCTTATCATCACCAGAGACAGGGAAATCGGGGATGAGATGGCTGGAGACACAAACCTTGGTAATTCTTCACTAATTTACAGCCCCAACCCCTTTGTCTTGTCAATTCTTCACTAATTTATTGTTTCTTAATCTAAAAGGTAAAAAGATACCTAAAAGATAAAAGCTGCCTGCTTTGGTCACTTCTTTGAATCTCATATTTCTATGAGGCTCCACTACATGCATAACTGAATTTGTTTTTCTCCTGCTGATCTCTTATGTTAATTTAATTATTAAACCAACCCTCCCCTACAATGACATTATCCATTTGGCAAAACCCATAGAATGTACAGCACAAGGAATGAACCCTAATGTAAATTGTGGACCTTAGTTAATAATAATGTATCAATATAAGATCATTAATTGCAATAGTGTGCCATACCAAGCAAGATGTGAACAGTTGGTAAAACTGAGGAATAGAAAGGGATGTGTATGGGAACTCTCTGTACTTTCTGCTCAATTTTTCTGTAAAACTAAAACTTTAAAATTTATTTATAAAGAAAAGGAAAAAGAAGAAAGTCTATTAGTTTAACATTTTAATAAGCAAATGAGTATAGTGATGAACTCTAACAAATTAAATAAGGTAAGACATGGTGAGTCCATACAGATAATAAATGAATGGAAAAATGAGAAAACACTTACCTATGCTATGTTGACTAATATTTGCAGTGCGTGAGGCAGGGTGAAATGCCCATTACACAACCATTGGAGTAGACTGGCTCAGACAAGGATCCTTAATTGACAGTAATTCTAGATGGAAAAGTTTGATGAATAACCCAGTCTTTGCAGGGTCACAGGATGTTTTTCCACAAATTAGTTGCAAGCCAGAAAACACTGTATCCCCATGTATAAGACGCACCATTTTTCAATAATTTTGGCGTCTATAAACTGGGTGCATCTTATACAGTGGCTGTGGCATTTCAAATGCCATTGATAGAACTGAGGACAAGGCAATAAATGAAGACAGTGATTTGTCATCAGACACAAATGAGGACAAGCTAATGGACAGTGATGAGCTGTATGAATTTTATGATAAATAAAACTTGAGTTCAATAACTTTATGTAATTTTTTTTTTCAAATTTCGGGCCCCAAAATTAAGGTGTGTCTTATGCATGGGTGCGTCCTATACATGGGGGAATATGGTAGTATCTATTCTGTGAAGACACAGGCTAACACTTTAACCATGGGATCAAAATTCGCATCACCAATAAGGGGTGAACAAACTCAGTGTGCAGGCAGACAGGATATCCAAGGACACTGCACAATTTATGCAGTATCCCAGCCAGAAATCCATAATCTGAATTTAATCATGAGAAAACACCAGATAAGCACACATTGAGAAGCATTCTATAAAGTGATTAACCTGTATTATTGCTTTTTTTTTAAAGTTAGTGTTGTGAAAGACCAAAGCCAAATATAAAGAAGTTCAGGGAAACAATACACACACACACACACACACACACACACACGCATTTGTATGTATATTTGCACACGTGGATAGAGCACCAATATAGCAAAATATTAATTGGTGACTGACTTGGCTAAAGAGGGTGGGAGGGTTCTGGGTTAAGGTTAGAGAGCTAGCACTCCCCCAATGGGAAATTAATTCATGCTTCATCCAGACAAATATTACAGCAAATAAATGGAAACTAAAGTGTATCGAGCCCTACAGGTTGCCATACCGCTGGTAAACTTTACTAAAAACAACCTAATTTTATTAAAATGCAATCCAATATTTACAATATACTGTATTAAGGAAAAACCATGAATATATGTGCCATGCAAATGCCATCAACCCAGAGATGAATTATGTCTTTTTTTCTTACATTTACTGACCTTTTCTTTAAGAGGAGGATAGCATTAGCATGTTATTTCACAAAACTGAAAAACAAAACAAACTGCTCAATACCTTAAAACTGATTTTACTGTGAGCAAGTGAAAACTAAAAACAACTATGTAATTATAAGCTAGATATAACTCTTCCATTTTTAAATATTTTGGGGGATGTTTCCATTGGATGTGATTTTTGTTGTTGAAAATGCCGTATGCATCTATAAAAACTCTAGCTGCCCACGAATGTGGGGAGGGGCAACATATTAAAAAAATTTTTTTTTCATTGAAATGTTTCATTCAGTTTGGGGCCCGTTGTCCTAAATGGTTGTCCTAAATGTTAAAATGCAACCTATTCCAGCTAGCTTGCAAGAACAACTTCTGTACAGCAAGAAATGAAATTATAATTAAAACCTTAAGTCAAAGAGTCGTAGGAAAATCGTTTAATAAATGATTTAGTCATTGCAACCAGGAATTTCCTCCTTCTGTTTGGATTTACGTATTCTCATGGGGTATTTTTCCATCCATGGCATTCTTAAAAGAAAGCACTAACATGCTCAGAATGAAATCATAGAATCGCTAAATAGCAAAGTGATAATCCAGAGTTTTTCACAACTGGATAGATATACCAAACACCACATTGTACATTAAAATAGGTGAACTTATTGGCATGTAAATTACACCTCAAAGCTGCTTTATAAAGGCATCTTCGACTGCGTTGTTCTCTACAAACATGCATGTTGCCGTGTGATTGATCATTAATACAGTTAGGCGTTACAATCAACAGCTAAGCACTTGAACGCTTGTTTAGCCTCTCAGCGCTTATATTCTTCGCTTTGCTTATTTTCATAACGCCCATCAATCTATTTAAATAATTATTTGAATAGCGGGTTCCAGCTGTCACCAATAAGAATCAGCGGCCTCCCGATTCTCCCCAAAGCCCGGACGGCCTCCCCATCGCCCTGGACGGCGCCCAACGCCACTACGGGACCCAGGGGCACCGAGAAAAATCACACCCAAGAAGAAGCGGTTCCGGGGCCGCGAAGTTTGCGCAGGCGCACCAGCACCGCGCCGCGTCGTCGCGAGAATCCAAGACTCGGGTTAAAAAAGACCTTCACGAAAAGAGGGTGGGCCCCGAGTGGGCGGTCCCTGTCGGGAAAGATAGGGCGCGAGCAAGAGGCGAGGCAGCCCAGCACTTTCGCATGCGCGCAACCGCTCCGCGGGCACCAAGCCTCACGGTAGAACGAAGAACGGCGCGTGCGCGCAGGCCAGCGGGGGGCGGGGCGGGGAGCGCGAGGGGGATGGGCGAGCGCTGGGGCGGGGCTGTGTCCCAGTCTCCGCTCGGGTGGCCGCAATGTGATT
The DNA here is from genome assembly GCF_036850765.1 of Saccopteryx bilineata. Lineage (NCBI taxonomy): Eukaryota > Metazoa > Chordata > Mammalia > Chiroptera > Emballonuridae > Saccopteryx > Saccopteryx bilineata. The sequence continues at coordinate 229,942,775 of NC_089491.1, read as the reverse complement.
GAGTCCGACTGGTGGCGGGCCGCGGAAGATGTTCGCCGACCTGGGCTTGACGACCCTGTTTCTGGTCGCCGGGGCGCCTTGGATATTGCCCGCAACCTCAGGTGAGAGACGGGAATCCCGGCGCAGGCTCCGGGACCGGGCGGCGTTGGCGCTGGGAGCCACGGCCCCGGGAGGTGGGTGGCATGGGACAGATGTCCCTCGGGTCATCCGTAGCCACGGCGCTCAGATGGAAACCGACTTGGGCTGGAATATCAAATGGGAAAAAGTGGTGTCGACGCTCCGTCCCGCCGCTGGCTTGGCGGCCGGTTCCCGATCCCCTATCCCCGGTCCCCGGTCTCCCATCCCCGGGCGCGCCCCGGGCCCGCCCACCCCAGCGGCGTTGGGTTCTACAGCCTTCCGGCCCAGCTTGTTTTCTTTTTGGAAAGCAGCTCGGCTGGACCGGTTAACTGGAGGCTTTAGCCACGAACTTTGCTGCTCTTTCTGAAACCCGTTTACTCCGTGGAGTAAACAGTTCGTCCCACATAGGAGGAAAGTAAGGGTTGTGAGAGTGTCCGTACTCTCAGGATTCTTACAATCCAAAAAATAATAACAAAGGAAAACTGCTCAGCCAAATTACAGAGGCTGGAGCCCCCAGGCTAGCTTGCCGGCTTTCCTACGACTTAGCCGGTACGTGTAGGGGAATGGCAACTGTTACAAGGCTGATTTTTGTAGTAAAGAATGAGGGGTTCCCAAAGAGCAAAGGCCTGGCAACCCAGGGTAGGGGTCCAGGGGCCCGGGAGGCTGCCTATCCTTAACTGTCATCTGAGAAGACCGCGCACCAATGTGGTACATCGTATCCTATTCCTCAAAATCTGCCACAAGTGTGGTATGTACAATTATAGTACCGTGCATGGGTGGTAACGGGCCCTGATGCAATCCGAGGTAATTTCTTTGAAGTCTTTTGTTCATGAAATTTTGCGTTAAACTTGTGTTTGCTTTAATATCAGAAGAATTTCCCCAGACTTTCACGTAAAATTAACATCCCAGGAGGATGTGCGTTAAGATCCCTAACTGAATAAACATAAAAAATTTTCAGATTTATTTTTAATCTAGATTAGATGAGAGCTGCTAAAATAAATTTTAAACACAGCTAGCATCATTTAATTAACTTATTAATTTATTATTATTACTAAGTGAGAGGCAAGACAGACTCCCGCTTACTCTCCCATGGGGATACAGCCGGCAAACCCCTATCAGGAGATGCTCTGCAATCTGGTGCCGCTGCTCCGTCGCTCAGTAACCAAGCTAAACGAGCTATTTTAGCGCCTGTGGCCTACTCATTGGATCCATGGCTGCAGGAGGCGGAAAGATAGAGAAAGAAAAAGAGAGAAGGGGGAGGGTTGGGGAAGCAGATGGTTGCCTCTCCTGTGTGCCTGGACAGGGAATCGAACCCAGGACTTCCACACCCCCAACCAATGCTCTTCCAACAGCGAGGGTCCACAGCTAGCATTGACTGCTCTTAACTATCTGTCAGGCAGTACTCTTAAGTATTAGAAAGGTAGGACCTCCTTTAGCTTTTCAAAACAACGGCTAGGCACTGTTAGCAGCTTACAGACAAGCAGGCTGAGTCACTGAGAGAATAACTTGCATAAGGCCAGTCCAGCTGGCCAGTAACTGGGTGGAAAATCAGATCCAGGAAGTCTGGCTCTGAGCCCATCGTTCAATTAACCTTTTTTCTCAAAGAAGTAAGTAATGTTCAAAACTAAGTGAAATGTTAACCCTAACTTGAGAGTGTAAGGTTGCTCTGTCTTTCAAAGTCATGCAAATATTCATACTTTGAAACCTAGTTAATGCAATTCTAGGAAAACTATCCAAACTGTGGGAGGAAATTTATGTTTGTATGGATGGATGTGTTTGGATGAATGTGTTTGGATTTATGTTGGACTTTAAAAGATAATAAACTGTGTCTGGTTATCAATGTAAATGTAAAGGGTTGGAAGCAACCAATTGTATAAATATCAGTTTGGATTAAGTGCCATTATATATTTTACATGCTAGAAGGACAAAATAAACTACTATCTAAAAAGAATATTGCTAATATTAATGGAATAAAATTTATGAAATCTAAAATCCTATTTGATAACTGTTTCCAAGTCTCTGGCCATATATCAGTCAGTTATTTGTTGATCACTCAGATGCCAGGATGCCTCTAACTGCAGAGCCTCCTTCCTTTACCAGGAGGATTCCATCCCAAAAGAAAAATCCCTGGTGGTATCCCATCAGATTTCTTTCCTCTTCCTATCTTAAGGCCCAGAAGTGTATAATTAGAATATTCTAGACTGGATACTACACATGCCATCAGATCTTTTGTTAACCCCTGCAGACCTTATTACTGACCTTTAGTTGCATGGAATCTATAAAATTCCAGTAAATGGGGTGGGAATTAAGTTTAGAGCATTGGGATAAGGTGGCTGTATTCTGTTCAGGGGTGAAGTCTCAGAATATGAGTGTGAAGCAGAAAATAAATGATGAGGACACTCGATGAGGACCTCCCTAAATTATAAAAAAAAAAAAATCAGAAAATGTTTTCTCCATTATTTCCCCTTTTGACTCCAAACCATAACATCTCCAACTGGAAAGTCAAAGAAGCAGTCCCAATAAAGAAAGTTATACACAAGGACCCCTGAAATTGAAAAAGTCTGTAAGGAGATAACATGCTTGCCTTGAGGCAGAAATAAAGGCTAGAAATACTGAAGGAACCAGAAATAAATTTAAAAGTTGGTCTTTTTTAAATTGTCATTTCAAGCCCTGGCCAATCCTGGCTGGTTAGCTTAGCGGTAGAGTGTCGGCCTGGCATGTGGAAGTCCTGGGTTTGATTCCCAGTCAGGGCACACAGGAGACACGCCCATCTGCTTCTCCACCCTTCCCCCTCTACTTCTTCTCTATCTCTCTCTACCCCTCTCACAGCCAAGGCTCCATTGGAGCAAAGTTGGTCCAGGTGCTGAGGATGGCTTCATGGCCTCCGCCTCAGGCGCTAGAATGGCTCCAGCTGAAATGGAGCAACGCCCTGGATGGGTGGAGCATTGCCCCCTGGTGGGCATGCCGTGTGGATCCTGGTCGGGAGCATGCAAGAGTCTGTCTAACTGCCTCCTGGCTTCTAATTTCCAAAAAATACAATACATAAATAAATAAAAATTGTCATTTCTCCCTGTGGAAAATCAGACCTTGGTGATTCTGAAGAATTTCCTATAAATCCAGCATTATGCTAAATACTCTGAAAGACAAAGACACAGATTAAGTATGCTGCTCTACAGACCCTGCTCTTAAGGAACTTGCAATCTGGTTGGAGATTTGTGTTTAACACAAAGAAGCAATTTTTTAAAAAACATCTTTATTCAGCCTGTTTTGAGAGCCTGCTGGGTGCCAGGCATTGATGCTTTATTGTCGTTTCTTCATCAACTTCAGTGTGGAATCGAGCAGTAGGGATTCCTGGTGCCACATTGTTACGAATTTCTTCATGGTTTGGACTCACAAGGCAAAAGACACACCAGATTTTAAATAACTGGGCAGAGGGCTGAAACTCTTACACGGAATCAGCACCAAGAAAGTGCCACTGCATATTTTAGAGTTCCAAAAGCCATAGCTCAGCAGCTAAAACTAGAAAGTTATACAAGCCTTTTTTCCCATTCATTTCATCCCCAATCCTGCACGTCTATTGTTTCTTTCATGAACAAGGACACAAGAAGAGTCAGAGTCCCAGAGCTTATCAATCACAAAGGACATCTGGTTCTTGGAGGCATCCTTCCAAGAATCCTGCGTACATGCACTCAAGAAACCCAGGCCAGTGTCTCTCTATGGCCAACACACTCCAAGATCTCCTGTCTCCAATTAACCCTTGCTCTGCAGTTAACTGCTGTTTATATTGGTGCAGAGTCATCTCCTACATATCCCCCTTTTTTCTTTTTTCTTTAGCCTACAGACTTTTCTAACTACTTCTACTTCTACCTAGGCGTCCCTTTCTTGCTGGTAAAATCTTTTTCTAACTGGTTGCAAAAAAACCTTTGGCTACAAGTGTTCTAGTAAAGTTACTAAAATTTCCCAAAAACTCTACTGGTTTTAGGGCTACCTTATTGGTAGTATCATCAGCTGCTTAGTTTTTCTAGAGTTTCCATGGAATCCTCCTCTCTAGGTGGCCTGGACAGTGGACAGTGACCACTACTTCAAGAGAGCAGTCTCCTACATTCTCCAGGGTGAGGGTTTGAGCCTTACCTTTATTAGTTCTTAAGTCTTCTCCTGATGGCCCCTCTTCGACTGTGCCTTCAGGAATCGTACCCGTCATTGACTAACCAGCCATCTTAGGGGCCAGAGTTATTTATAACCATGATATTGAGGGAGCAACGGCCCTTCCAAAATGCTTAGTTTTAGCAGCTGATTTTCCACCTATTAAAAAACTTATAATACATTTCCTTTTTAATTTCTAGAGCTGAATGCTAAATAAAGACTATATTGTTTTTTATTTAGCTTGCATTTTATGCAGTATAAGAGATAACATGGCAGATTGCTGCTCTATTTTGCTTTGATGCCAATTGTCTCTTCTTCTAACTATATATAAAAAAAGAAAAATAAAACAAATGATTAGTACAATGCCTCCTACAGTTCCTCCAAAAATCTTAAATTGTTTTAGAGGAAACAAATTACTGATTCCATCAGAAATAACAGTTAGTAAATTTTCTCTATCAATCAATTTCAACTGATCCTTAAAAGTAGCATCAATATGCTTTTGCAAATCTAAAATTTTTATAGTTAAGTTTCCATGATTTAACAAATGCTTTTTAACATTTTCCCAAGGGAAATAAGGATGATTCCAAGGAATAGGGGTAACACAAAAAGTAGTTACATTCCAATCACATTTTAGCTTAAATTATCTTTGCACACTAACAATTTGATCTCCTAACATAATCACAGTTTGTTCTAAATCATTAACTTTAGCATTAATGTTACTATCTATATGTTGTTGAGAAGTCTACAGTTGTTCAGAATCTTCATGCTATTTTTGTACAAAGTCTGCAGTCTGTATACTTTGATGCAATGTAACTCCAGATACAGCAGCCACAGTGGTTACAGCTATTAGTCCTATAATGATAGCAATGATCAGTCCAACCAGTCTCTTGGTTCACTTCAAAGACTTAATAAGATGTTGCAACAGCATCATGGAATCTTGCCACACCCGATGCATCTGTACTGGAATCTAGACTCCTGTTCAGGCTCTTAAAATGTATAGACTTTGCCCTGGCCGGTTGGCTCAGCGGTAGAGCATCGGCCTGGCGTGCGGGGGACCCGGGTTTGATTCCCGGCCAGGGCACATAGGAGAAGCGCCCATTTGCTTCTCCACCCCTCCTTTCCTCTCTGTCTCTCTCTTCCCCTCCCGCAGCCAAGGCTCCATTGGAGCAAAGATGGCCCGGGCGCTGGGGATGGCTCCTTGGCCTCGGCCCCAGGCGCTAGAGTGGCTCTGGTCGCGGCAGAGCGACGCCCCGGAGGGGCAGAGCATCGCCCCCTGGTGGGCAGAGCATTGCCCCTGGTGGGCGTGCCAAGTGGATCCCGGTCGGGCGCATGCGGGAGTCTGTCTGAGTGTCTCTCCCCGTTTCCAGCTTCAGAAAAATACAAAAAAAAAATGTATAGACTTTGACTATTTTTATTAAAAAGAATAGAAGAGTTAATATATGTATAAAAGCACACTTATTGCAAGTTATAGAATAATTTTCAGCTGTCTATTTGGTTTCACCTATAATAAACATATAAGGCAATTTAACACAAACAGATATGAAATGTGTCTCATTCTTTTTAAAGATTAACATAATATGATTAGAAGGATAATTTCTCCAGATTTCTCCTTTCCACGCTGACATATGTTTAAATGCTGTGGCTACTTTCCACAAATGATACTATATAGGGCCAAATTTTATATGTGGAGCTTGAGGTGACATCCCTCCTCCATACTATATGATAGTATTATTACCTTGACCACCAACTGTAATTGAACCATTGTTCTTATGCCACCTTAGATCAGCACCCTGACCTTTAACTCGGGCGGAACCATGAGGGCTCCAATCTATGACATTTCCATAGGAAATATTAAGTAAAACCCGAGCAGTTTCTCCTCTGCAATTTTTCCAATGTACCCATTCACTTAGCTGATTAACAATTGCAGTTTGACAGGGTGGTAAATCAGGTGGAGGTTCTGGATCACGTACAGATGTGATTTACCTTTAAATCCGTACCCTTGTAACAAAAACAAATGTTTTTTTCCTTCTTCTTTACTATTATTTTTTACAATAGGGATCCAAGCTTGAGCTTCTATTTTTAAACAATGTGGCTCATGTCCTATATATATAGGTAATCCTTCAACTCCTGTTGTATAATTTTCTAATTTCATGCCTTCTTCCGAAGGTACTAAGGGACCTCTATCATCAAAAGGTCCTGGAAGCCATTTAGAGTCATTAACGAAAATAGGAATGGCACTATCTTCCTAAAGAATAGCTCTACTTAATGGAGGATTAGGGATGTATGCCCAATAACTAAAATTTTCAGCTTTACTTACCAGAATTGTTACCAAAGCAATCATTGCTAAAAACAGGTTAGTAGCATTTTGTTCTTTTCTAGTAGCTTGTAGCATTTTTTTACCCTCAATGGTCAACTTTTTAAGTTGACCCCAACTTGGTACTTTAGCCTTTTCAATACCAAGCAGCAGCATCTTTAAGGTTCTTCTTTCGAAATTTATTTCTTCCATCTCGGCAATGGGCGGATATGGAAAGAATCCATTTTTCTTACTCATGTGGTTAGTTTAATTCTGCGAGCTGGGATCCAAAGGACTTCACCGGATTCTGCAATGACACAAGCAAACCCTCTTCTCCAATGTTGTACTACACCAGGTACCCATTGATCCAACTCATTTTTATAATGCACAAGTTGATTAATTTTAGAACTATTATTTTTTGTCCAGTGTCTGTCTGCAGCAGTCAAATTATCTTCTCCTGCCTTACCTGTGGTGGCGCAGTAGATAAAGCGTCGACCTGGAAATGCTGAGGTCGCTGGTTTGAAACCCTGGGCTTGCCTGGTTAAGGCACATATGGGAGTTGATGCTTCCAGCTCCTCCCCCCTGTCTCTCCTCTCTCTCTCTCTGTCTCTCTCTCTCCCTCTCTCTCCTCTCTAAAATGAATAAATAAAATTTTAAAAAAAATTATCTCCTGTATTTAAAATTTTTAAAGTAAATAAAGCTTTATGTAACACAATTCTAGGAGATAATCTCCTTTCTTCTACCCCCTTTTGTTTAAGTAATATATTTTTTAAAGTGCGATTACTGCACTCAAAAATCGCCTGTCCTTGTGGATATATGGAATTCCAGTGGTATGTTTAATATTCCAAAATGCTAAGAATTGTTGAAACTTAGCAGATGTATATAGGCAGGACCATTGTCAGTTTTAATTGCTTTTGGAATGCCCATAACATTAAAAGCTTCAATAAGATGTTGAATGACACGATCAGCCGTTTCTCCAGGCAAAGGTGTGGCCTATCGAAAGGAAGAATAAGTATCAGTAGAACAGTGTACATAAGGTAGTTTTCCAAAAGAAGAAATATGAGTAACATCCATTTGCTACAGGTCATTACTGCGTTGTCCTCTAGGATTCATTCCTCTTGGTAATGGAGGAGCGTTTATGACACTGCACGAGGACATTTTCTAACAATATTTTGAGCTTCTTGCCTGGTTACCTTAAATTTTTGCATTAAACCTTTTTATTTGTATGAGTCTCTGCATGAAATTTAGTAGCTATCTCCATGGATCCAATGAGTAATTGATCAATTTTATTATTTGCAGTAGACATAGGTCCTGGTAAAGCTGTTTGAGAATGAATGTGAGTTATATAGATGAATTTCATTCCCATAATAAAAGTTGTAACTCTTTTTTGTTGTTGTTGTATTTTTCTGAAGCTGAAAACGGGGAGAGACAGTCAGACAGACTCCCGCATGCGCCCGACTGGGATCCACCCGGCTCTGCCCACCAGGGGGCGATGCTCTGCCCCTCTGGGGCATCGCTCTGCCGCGACCAGAGCCACTCTAGCGCCTGGGGCAGAGGCCAAGGAGCCATCCCCAGCGCCCGGGCCATCTTTGCTCCAATGGAACCTTGGCTGTGGGAGGGGAAGAGAGAGACAGAGAGGAAGGGGGGGGTGGAGAAGCAAATGGGCGCTTCTCCTATATGCCCTGGCCGGGAATCGAACCCGGGTCCCCCGCACGCCAGGCCGACGCTCTACCGCTGAGCCAACCGGCCAGGGCCAAAAGTTGTAACTCTTGAAACAATTTGTGTAATTCAGAACTATCATTTGAAATATAAACAGTTCCTATAGGTTTAACTGTATGTTCTACATATTGTGAATCAGTAACAATGTTAATAGGACAAGAAAAATTATTTAGAATAGTAATACAGCAGATAATTCTGCCTTTTGAATTGATGTATATGGAGTCTTTATTACTTTTGTCACTGGTCCAGTATATCCAGCGATACCTAATTTATTTGCATCAGTATAAAAAGTAGAGACCTTTTGAATTGGCTGAACCGATACTTTAGTCAGCAAGATACATTGTGTACTTTTTAGAAATTGAATTATTTTATTTGTAGGATACTGATTGTTTACAGTACCAAATAGTCAGCCAATGCAATTTGCCAATCAATATTTAACTTCTCGTTGTCTGAAATCTGATTGCATGTCAAAGGTACAATAATTTTATTTGGATCATTTCCAGTTAGTTGTCTTATTCTAAATCTGCTTTTAATAATTAAAGTACAGATTTTCTCTAAGTAAGTACATAATTTCTTTTGAGTCATATGTGGTAGAAATTGCCATTCTAATATCTTATTTTCTTGCTATATGATGCCAGAAGGAGAATGTTGGGAGGGAAAAATAATTAATTGAATAGGTTGCTGTGTATCAATTCGATCTAAATAAGTAGTATGCATAATTTTTTTGATAAGTGATAACTCTTGTTTTATGGTAAAGTACCAAAGAATAGAAAATTAATATTAATATTTTAGGGAAAATAGGTTTCTTGAGCTCTCCTTCCTGTAGAGAATAAAGAGAAAGAAATGTGAAAGTTTTCTAGCTTGCAGAGACATACTGTGTAGGAAACCCCTTTTTACCAGAAGCTTAAAAGGGCATTTTATAATTTAGGCTAGGCATACAGAGAGATTTTGTAAAAATGATTTTTATACTTGTGTGATTTACACCAACTCAGGATGGCTGATAGCATTGTATTGTAAATGAAGAGGGGAAGGAGACTGAGATTCCCTCCCTTCCCCCACACCTGTAAGGAAGCAGGTAAATAGCTAGCCAGGTGCAGGGAGAGAGATTAAGCAAACCTTTTCCTCTCCGTCTTTTTCTATTGATGGTCATTCACATGCTTATCCCCTGATGCCATGTAGATTCCCCCTCCCTCCTGAAAAATGTGTGATTGATGTATGTACCTCTAGACAAAGGGATGGCAAATAAACACTAGAAAATTTGGGAATAACTTTTAATATGTAGAACAACATTTTCAATATTGTATTACCTCGTAAGTTTTAACATATAGAAATGTTTTTTTATAAATCCTATAGACAGATATTATAAGCTTGCTAATGAATTATGTCATCACTCCACCTCCCCCTTTTTTCCCACCAACCAGTGTGTGATCAAAGGTATATAACCTGCCTCAGGGCTGTCCCCGGGGTGCGTGATTTGTGTCAGCTGTGCCCCGTGTTAGCCATATGCGGCCAGCATATTAAATTTCCTCCTTTTAATAAAACTCTTTAAAAATTCATTTGGACTTGGTGTCTTTACATAAACCCAGCGAAATGGTACTTTACAACAGTTTTGCCATTTCTGTTAACTGTCTAGGACTGTTTAAATCAGAATCTCCTTGAAGTATATTAAATAAATTAGTGCCTAAGTAGGAACTCCTAGAGAGGGTCTCAACCAATTAATATTAACTAATAATTTTTGAAAGCCATTTAAAGTATTCAAGGAGTCAATTCGTAAATTAACTTTTTGAGGAATAATTCTTTGATTTTCAATTATATTTCCTAAATACATAAAAGAACAAGATGTTTGAATTTTGTCTACAGTTATAATTAAACCATACTGATTCAAAATTTCAGAAGCATCTTTAAGGATGACTGAAAGTTCATCATTATTTTCACAAGCTATCAGTATATCATCCATATAATGGATTATTAAAGATCGAGGATATTTCTGACGAATTTTTTCTAAAGGTTGATTTACATAGTTTTGACGTAATATTGGGCTATTTAACATTCCCTGTGGAAGCACTTTCTATTGATGTCTTTTTGTAGGAGATATATTATTTAATGATGGAATAGTAAAAGCAAATTTTTCTCTATCTTTTGGACATAAAGAAGTTGTAAAAAAAAAACAAACCTTTTAAATCTATAATAATTATTGACTATGTTTCTGGAATCATGCTTTGTTGAGGAAGGCCTGGCTGTAAAGGCCCCATAGGTTGAATCACTGAGTTAATTTGATGAAAATCAGTTAGCATTCTCCATTCTCCAGATTTTTTCTTTATTACAAAAACTGGAGAATTCCAAGGACTTTGTGATTCTTCTATGTGTCCTAGTTCTAATTGAGTTTGTACCAATTGATGCAATACTTCAAGCTTCTCTCCTTTTAACAATTACTGCTCAACCTATATCTATATCAGACAGTACCTAAAGTGCTGGAGGCCGTGAGGATTCAGAGTCAGACTGTAATGGCTGCAAAGCTAAAGAAATTAAATTACAAAGAGACCAAACAGAAAGAGGACTAGTGTCTCCTTGTTGGTGATCACGCTGTAAAGCTATCATTTCTTGGTTCCAGGTTTTTAAACTTAAACAGCCTTTCCTTGTGGCTGAAACCAGTAACAGTGCTTCTTTATATTTTTAATTAATAACTTTAAAAAAATATATTTTTACTATTTACAGTTATACCAGTACCCTCTAATAATGTTTGCAGTAGTTTCATGTATTTCTGGGACTTCATTGAGGGCTTGGCATGAGAATTCCCCATCACTCTGCCTCCTGAAGGATTCACTTACCTACAGTGCAATCTTATACCCCGTTCGGTCTGATGGTCCCGAGACTGCAACCTCTGACCTCTTCGAGCCCCATGTTGTGGGATCATGCCCCACGTTGGGCACCAGATGTTACGAATTTCTTCACAGTTCAGACTTGCAAGGCAAAAGACACACCAGATTTTAAATAACCAGGCAGAGGGCTGAAACTCTTATGCAGAATCAACCCCAAGAAACAGTGCCACTGCATATTTATTGAGTTCCAAAAACCATAGCTCAGCAGCTAAAACTAGAAAGTTACACAAGCCTTTTTCCCATCCGTTTCATCCCCAATCCTGCACGTCTATTGACGTGAAGGACGTGGACACATGAACAAGGACACAAGAAGAGTCAGAGTCCCAGAGCTTATCAATCACAAAGGACATCTGGTTCTTGGAGGCATCCTTCCAAGAATCCTGCATACTTGCATTCAAGGAACCCAGGGCAGTGTCTCTCCATGGCCAACACACTCCAAGATCTCCTGTCTCCAATTAACCCTTGCTCTGCAGTTAACTGCCTTTTATATTGGTGCACAGTCGTCTCCTTCACAGTATGTGGAAAATTGCAAGGTCCACATGAGCTGCAGGCTTTGAGGAATGTTTTCTAGAAGGGGTCAAACTTGAGCTTTGTCTTGGAGGATTTGGGTGGTCTGAAAAGAAAGATTGTGGATTGCAGTTGCCAGAAAGGGAAAATGAGAAGAGAGAGTGTCCAACTGCTGGAAGATTTGTACTTGAAGTGTAAAAGATAAAGTAGATCTCTTGCCTGACTGGTGGTGGCTCACTGGATAGAGCGTGAATCTGGGATGCTGAGGTCCCAGGTTCAAGAACCGAGGTTGCAGGCTTGATTGCAAGCTCATCCAGTTTGATAGCAGGTTCACCAGCTTGAGCATGGGCTCATTGACATGATCCTATGGTCACTGGCTTGAGCCCAAGATTTCTGGCTTGAACAAGGGGTCACTGGCTCAGCTGCAGTCCCTCCGTCTTGTGCCCTGCCTCCATCAAGGCACATATGAGAAGCTATCAATGAACAACTAAAATGCCACAACTATGACTTGATGCTTCTCATCTCTCTCCCTTCCTGTCTCTGTCTGTCTTGAGAGAGAGAGAGAGAGAGAGAGAGAGAGAGAAAGAATAAAAAAAAGGAAAAAAGAAAGAACAGTAGGTCTCTAGATATATACAGAATTGTTAGGTTTGATTTGTTTCTTAGTCAAGAACTTTTCAGGTTCCTGTAGGGCGTGGCTGATACCTCTGTCTCTTGATTTTGTTAATATTCACTTCCTGTTACTAGCTGTCAACTTTGAAATCACATCTACTCAGTTCTCTATCAGCATATATGAGCGTATATCTATCGCTGAACATAGAATGTGAAACCAACTTGAGGCTGTTAAACAGTTGAACCCTGTATCCTTTACATCAGTGTCACTTACAGACCAAACAAAATTCTATTTTTACACAAAGAATATTTTTCCAATGAAAAGACAATGTCTACTTTTTTCCTTTATTTTTCCACCTTTATCGGGATATAACTGACATAACACTTTTTGTATATGTATATATATTTTTTAAAAACTCAGTTTTTTTCCAGCTCTGCAGAGATACACGCTATTTTTCACTCCATAAGACCTGACCACAAGGCACACCTAGGGTTTTAAGGAGGAAAATAGAAAAAAAATATTCTGAACCAAATGATGTGTTAAAATATTTAACAAAATACCATATTTTTTGCTCCATAAGACGCACGGGCATTTTCCTCTCCACTTTTGGGGGAGAAAAAGTGTGTCTTATGGAGCGAAAAATACGGTAATTAGCAGCCTCCCTGTGCTAAGAGCAATCATTAGGTGTTCTTAGATTTTTTTATACCCTTCACTTTATTGTATGTAAATGTATTCATTCTTCAATCAGTGATGGGAAGACTAACATTTTAAAAGCTATCTGCAGTGTATCCATAACTCTTCATTCTTGTTACCTTTATAGGACGAACAAATCTGCAATGTCCTGCAGATATAGAGGTCTACATCATTGATGACACCTTCACCCTGAGGTGGACCAGGAGTGCTGAGTCTATCGGGAATGTGACCTTCTCAGCAGAGTATCAAGGGTATGTGGCTCCATTGCCTGCCTTGCCAGAATCATCTGAAGAATTTTTATGTCAGTGCCACTTTTTTTCCAGATTTGTGAAACATTTGTTTTGGTTGGGTTGGGTTTTTTTTTTTCATTTTTAAAGACATTTCATGTCTACATAATATTTATAATTTTATCTCTGCAAACAAAGTCTTAGTTAATTTATCTGAGGGCACTGATGCAAGGTGATTTTGGGAATGGTGACAACCAGCTGTGTGTCCACCCCACACTGTACCTTCCCTATTGGGACACTCTGCCTCCTTTGAGTGGAAATCTGAGTCGGAGGCTGCTCTGCTTGTAGAGTAGCCCATCCTCTGTCTTACTGCTTCATTAATAAACTCACTTTCAATTTAAACCTAAAAAAAAACAAAACTGAGTCTGATCTAGAGCATCACAATGACTTCAGGATCAGAGAGAACCCCAGAAGGCCTGTCCTGTCCATGGTTTTGGGGTAGAACACCAGGTCTCTGTGGTCAGGATGTCCTGTTAAGTCCATCAGACACAGCGCTTTAATTTTAGATGCATTCATAGACATCAGTGTACCATGCCGTGCACCGCCACAGACTCCATGCTTGTGGAGTTTCCGTGCCTTCCTGGGGCTGACTTTCTGCCTCACAGGTACCGGGAAGACAGGCGGGCAGAGAACTACAGGAGGAAGGGTTCCAGAGGGAAGTGAGCAGATGCACGGTGCTTGGATTTGGGTGCTGGGGTCTGTGTGCTGACGGGCTCCCAGCGAGAGGAGCGGTTGTCAGCCGTGAAGACACAGGGGCAGGGCCTCCAGGGCCAGGCTCCCTCCCCTTCACCCACGGCCACACCGCTCTTGTCCTTCGAGTGATTGTCAACAGCACTGAGATGAATAACCTCACAGGTTTAGAAATCTGTGTGTGTGAGCACGTGTATGCCTATATGTTTGTACGTGTACACACTCATAGATAATGTGGTTATTCTCAGAATGGATAATACAGGGGTGGGCAAAAGTCAGTTTACAGTTGTTCATAGGGAAAATAATACAATAATTAGTAAATAATAATACAAAAGTAAGCTCTGAGCTTCATGTACTCACAACTGTAATCCTACTTTTGTCCACCCTGTACAAGAATTTTTATCTCTAGAGCTTTGATGTTTGTTACCAAGTTTGTTCTTTGCCTTAGTGCAGAATTTTCCTGTTTAATCACTGTTAAGAGTAGCCAAGGTGACCTCAGATGCCCCTATTTAAAGCCCCGTGTCCTGGAGACCAGACATCGACAGTGCCCTGAGGTGCCTCTTCCTCACGCCCCATTGCTTCCACTAGATGCTCCTATCCATAGTCATCTTTCACCCGCCCGTTCTGCTTTAGCACCACATGCCTTATTACCGTGTGCTCTTGCTCTGTTCCATTGTACTGGCTTTGTAAACCATTGCTTGTAAAAGTACTCCAGGTTGTGAGTTTGGGGGCTGGCATCACAAAGTGGTGTGTGGTATGGACTTGAGCCATGTGGCTTGGGTGTGACTCCATCCCCTGCTACTATGCTCTCTATCAGTTTCCTTATCTGTCACTTAAGTAGAGATAAAGACTATGACCATATATATTTTAGTATCCAACGTAGATACCTTTGAGAGTGAAAAGAGGCACGTGATTTCATAGAAGCTGGAATAAGCTTAAACCATGACTGTCCCAGACAGACTGGGCTAGGACATCCTGGTAATAAAGTCTCTAAGAGGCTATTATGAGTATTGAACAGTTGAGTACGAAGTGCTCAGAACAGTGGCATGGAGGAAGTGATGAGCGGAAGTGTAGTTAATATCAGCAGCAGACTGGGATTTCTTGGTGTAGGGTTTCTCTGAACATAGGAGTGTGTCACTGGTGATAGATGGCACACAGACTCGTGAACAAGCTATTAGGATGCCAGGGCGTGTGGAACCCATGAAGCCTAGGATGACAGTGGTGGTGACCTAGACCTAATGTTTGTTACGAGTGTACAGCGTGTAGTGTTGGCTCATTCATCCAGCAAACACTGAATGCCTGCGGTGCCACACACTCTTCTGGGCGCTGAGGACACATCAGAACAGGAGAGACAAAGATGGCAAGAAACCTGTCTTATGAAATGAGTTTTATACTAGTTAGATACTTATCTTCAAATTATATTCTGTTCTGATCTGAATACTGTATACAAAAAAAATTTTTTAAAGGAAATATCAAAGTAGCTCCCGCTGCAGTAGCCCCTTAGATGCAGAAGCAGTTGTACGAGTAGTGTGCAGAACAGACAGGTATAACAAGTTAGGGCAGGTTGGATTTTACATTTTTTATTTAGTTTTCTGTTTACAATACAAGTATTTTAGATGAAGGGACCATAGACGCACTACCAGCTTTTTGTGTGTAGCCATCTTACCTTGACCCTCTGGGTGCTGGTTTAGAGACATCTGTGTACTGTGCCCACTTCCCAGACTTTCTTCTATCCCTTACTTCCTCTAGAATTGTATTATCCAATAAATGACATTGAGGAAAATAAAATTATCCCCAAAAAATCTGACTTTCAAGATGTGGAAGAGTTTTTCAAGAATGTTTATGTTGAATTAGGTATCATTAATACTGGCTCTAACCTCAGCACTCAGGCAGGTAAACTAGAAGAGGTAACTAGCCAGGGAGAAAGTGTTCTTTCTTGGGTCAGCACCAGGATTATATGGATATTGTCCCTAGTTTCTGTTGTCGTGAAGCATCTTTAAAATGAAGTCTACAGTATCACATACACACACACACACACACACACACACGCACGCGCGCGCTAATGCTAGAACCATGAATTAAGTTTGATAAAAAAGCCTCATCAGAGGTAGTTCTCTGTTCTCAGATGAGTGGGACTTATGAGGCAGACATTGTGAAATCTCCTCCATTTTCTGCCCTCGCCTTCACTTCAGAAGCCTGTCCCCCATTGTAGCAGTAGGTCCTTTCTGTTTCAGGGGCTGGGTGACAATTGATTTCTTCATGTGTTGGAAGAATCTACCATTGATCACTTATCCTTTTTGATTGACTAAATCCAGTGTCAGGAATTTACTACAGTAGGTTATTTTAAACTCGTTCTTCCCAGTGATGTGATGGAAGGAGTTAAGGTGATGAGCAGGCAGAAGGGGCAGTTTGGTTTTGAGGAGGGCAGAGAGAATCCTCAAATCAGTGGATTCTGAGGCCTTTCTCAGGGTGAGTAAGTTTGTTCATAAAAGATTAGAGGGAATTGTCACATCCAGTTTCTGCCTTTTCAGTAAGGAAGAGAAAATCCAGAAATACAAAGTAGTTGGCAGAGTCACACAACTATTCTTAACTAAGTCCTCTTTTACTTTATAGTCATTTCTTTCTCTGCTTCTTTGAAATCTTAATGCAACCCCCCTCACAAAATTATAGAACTATATTATCAGAATTAATTCTTTCTCTGAATGATAACTTTGTATATATGCATTGAAGTAGTGTTACTAAAATGTTAACAGGACATTAACTCAAGTAGAAGAAGTAACCACTTATACTAGCTTTATAATGTTAGTAAACAGAAAACTTGTCTGACATTCTTTTGTGTTTATACATTTGCTCATTGGTTCACTTGCTTTTTTATTTTAAAGACCTGAGATGTATGATTGGATAAAATTGCCTGGGTGTCAATATATTACTAGTACCAAGTGCGACTTTTCTTCACTCAAGAAATATGCTTACGAACAAATTAAATTGCGTGTGAGAGCAGAAGAAGGGAACGATACTTCGTGGTGTGCACCTGTCTCCTTCATACCATATAACCAGGGTGAGAAAGAGTCTCTGCTGGATTACATTATACTGTTTGTTACGTAATTACCAGGCCAGCTCACTTCTCAAACCTATTCATTTGCACGGAGGGACAGTCTTCCATCTAAAAACAAAACAAAGATCCACTGAAACCTCTGTCTCTCTCTCTCTCCTGCTATGGCATGATTTTTTTTTTCTTCTCAAAGCATGGCCTCCAGACCCTTTCAGGAGATCTGTCAAGTCAAAAGAGTTTCATAATAATTCAGAAGACTCATTTGCCCTTTTCATTATCCTTCTCTCCTGAGTGCACGCGGGCGTGTTTCAGACACTGTTTGGCGTGTGATTTGGTGGCTGCCCACAGAAGTGGGTGAGAGATACAGCAGACTTCTCTTTTAAGCTGGACATTAAGGAGATTTGAGCCAAATGTGAAGAAGCACCACTATTCTTGCTAAGTGTTTGGTTGGTGTGGAGAAATATCGTTATTTTTTTTTATAACAAATAGTTGTTGAAGTGGTTTTATCATTATTTTAATGAATTAATAAATATTTTAAATTTTTATCAGTTTTAATGTTTAATATGCTAAATATTGAAAGATGTAATCCATATAAAGAAAAGCTCTTTGGGACCCTCAGTTTCCTTAAAGGGACCTGAGACCAAAAAGTTTGAGAGCCATCTCCCTGAGCCAACTCTCAGGACTGTCTCAGTTCTTGCCTCTACTCTTTTTTTTTTCTTTTTTTTTAATGGGGTGACATCGATAAATCAGGGTACATATGTTCAGAGAAAACATCTCCACTTGCCTCTACTCTTCCGGCTCCCTCTTCACCCTCTCCATTCACTCTCATCGCTGCATTAAAACCACTCTTCCAGGTCACCAGTGACCTCCACAATTGGAAGTGAGTTCCCAACCCTCTTGTGGCTCTGACATGGTCACAGCTCTCTTTTCTGGAAATCCTGGGTCTCTGGATCTCTAGGGCTGTTCCTGGCTTCCTGCTCATTGGTTGGTCGCTCCTTTGCCAGTGCTCTCCCCACCCCCACCCCAGCTGCAGCAGGGTCGTTTTCAGCCTCTTCTCCACGTGCCCTTCATGGGTGATCGGTGCTTTCACGACCATCTGCTCTGACTCCCCAAGTGCTATCCCCTGTCCCATTGCTGCCCCATGCTGTCTCCAGTCATCTCTACTCGGATGTCCAAAAGTTGTCTCAAACCCTCCCCTCAAAGCTAGCTTGTCTCTGATTTTGTCCATCCCTGTAAAAGACATCACCTATTTATTTGCTCAGACCAAGAGCCTTGGAGTCATCCTTGACTTCTCTTCTCCTTACATCCTATGTTCAGTCTGCCAGCAAATTCTGAACACTCAGCCTTCAGAGTAGATCCTAAATCTCATATGATGACTCATATTCCACTCCTGCTGGCCTTCATCAGGCCACTTTCGTTAGTTATTGGAACTACATACTGCAGTAGCCACTCTGGCCTCCCTGCTTCCTCAGACATTAACCAGGATGCTCTCACCCAAATGTGACTCAGCTCACGCACTCCTCCACTCTCAGCCCCCAGGTTCTCTGGTACATGGCCACTAGCTGCCTCTCTGACCTCATTTCCCACCACTCAGCCATTTGAGCCCCCCTCCTGTCTCTTGAACATGGTAAGCACCTTCTTATCTTAGGGACCAAGCACTTGATGGCCCCAGTTTGGAATACACACTTTCTCCTTAGATGTTTGCATGACTTCCTCCCTTCCCCTCCCTCGTTTGAGTCAGGTCTCAGGTCACATGTCTCAGAGAGGCTTTCCCTGACTGGCTTACCTAAAATGGCGCTCACTGCTGTTTTACATTCATTTTCCCTTGTAGCACATGTGGCCTTACGTGGATGGTCACACGTGAGAGTGTAAGCTCCCTGCGGGCTCTGTTCTGCCACACCAGGCACATACTAAGCAATCAGTTATTTGTAGAATGAATATTTTGGCATTGTATTAATGAAGGTATATAGTTAATGTTTTGATTTTTATAGCCCACATTGGACCTCCAAAAGTACATTTAGAAGCTGAAGATAAGGCAATCATATTAAACATCTCTCCTCCTGGAACAGAAGAAAGTGTCATGTGGAAAATGGATAGGTCAAACTTTAAATATAGCATAGTCATCTGGAAGAACTCTTCAAGTGTAAAAGTAAGCATTATTTTTATCTTTGTTTAATAGGAGAGAAAAATGACATGAATTTTAAAGTTTGACTATATTCTTAAAGAACAGACTTCTTTTTTTTTTTTTATATATAGACAATTGAAATTACTTCTTCCAGAATTACAATTAATGATCTCTCACCAGAGACTACTTACTGTTTAAAAGTTAAGGCGGGACTCCTTTTGAAGAGAACCTCGATCTATAGCCCCGTGTACTGTATAAATACCACAGGTAAGGGAGAAGTTTTGATTCAGAGTCAATAACTATACATACAAATTGACGATGTATTAATTTTGGCTTTTTTTTTCCTGTCGTTGCTGAAATTTATATGATGGTTGAATAGATATTAAGACAAAAGCATTTACATAAGCAAAAAAATTTGTTCAGAATCCTCAAAAAGAGGGAGGTAGTTGCTAGAAAAATAATCTTCCAAAAGCTATATACATTTATAAGTGAAATGTTAAAATATGAAAACATCTTGATATATTTGATTAGTCACATCTTGCCAACAATTCAGATCAAGGTTAGGAGCTTAGGTTTGCTTTTTTTTCCTCTTTTTCTGAGGGAGAGAAAGGAAGATAGACTCCCGCATGCGCCCCGACCGACTGGGATCCACCTGGCAACCCCTGTGTGGCGCTGATGCTCTGTCCATCTGTGGCCATGCACACAACCAGTCTGTTTTTAGTGTGAGGTGGAGGCTCTAAGGAGCCATCCTCAGTGCCCAGGGATGATGTGCTCAAACCAATCAAGCCATGGCTGCAGAAAGGGAAAAGAGAGAGACAGACAGACAGACAGAGAAGGGGGAGGGGAGGAAAAGCAGATGGGCACTTCTCCTTTGTGCCCTGACCAGGAATCAAACCTGGGACATGCACACGCTGGGCCAATGCTGTACCACTGAGTCAGCTGGCCAGAGCCAGGTTTGCTTATTTTAATTACAAATTTAATATACTTTGTTTTTCAAATCAAACCATAGGGAAGGTGTGAAGTAGTTTTCCTGTCCTGCCTTCTTACCCCAATTCCATTCATCAGAGAGAAGCATGCTAGCATTTGTGTATCTCTTTTCAAACTTTTTCTCAGGGCTTATATCAGCATATACACAGACTTACAGTTGTTTTGTTTTTTATTTTAAATTAAAAAAATAGGATCCTACTAGATGTATTTTACAACTTCTTTTTAAAAAAAAAAAAAAATTCCCATTGATTTGAAAGAAAGAGAGAAGGGAAGGGGGGGGGAGCATCAACTTGTTCCACTTAGTGGTTCCATGTAGCTGTGACTCACTGAGTGCTTCTCATACATGCCCTGACCAGGATCAAAACCAGGACCTGGGAGCACCAGGACGCCGCTCTGTCCCCAGAGCCACCTGGCGAGGGCCTGACAACCTCTTATTTAACCTAATATATTGAGGATCTCTTTGTATGTCAGTGTGTACATATCGGTCTATCACATTTTTTTAAACGGCTGGCTGCACAGTAGTAGTACACTGTGTGAATATACAGCATAACTAACTTAACCTCATACTGGTAAAATGCAAGCCCTTTTTTATCTTCCTGCCCATGCTGTTAAGAACTCTTGCCACACATTCTCTCACTAGGGTAAAACTAGGGTAAATATGTATGCTTTCAGTGTATTCTTTGTCTTCCAGTTGAAAATAAACTACCTCCACCAAAAAATATACGAGTCATTTCCAAAAATCAGCGCTACATTCTGACATGGAATTACACACATGAAAACGTGGTTTTCCAAGCTCAGTGGCTTCCGTAAGTTCTATTCCACACCGTCCCTTTTGCTCAGTTTCTTTTGCCCAGTTCCTTGTGCTCCCTGTTACTGTCCTGCGGCCCCTGCAGCTCCTGGCCCAGTGCTGACCGGCTGAGAGGCGGTTGTGATGTTCGTTCCTGTCCTAGCTCTGCACGAGCTACTAGAGACATTGAGCTATAATCACTAGCGTCTCTGGGCCTCAGCTTCTTCATTTGCTGTAAGATGGGCTTGCTCTGACAGCAGCTAATGTCCTTACCAGTTCTTTTTCTTAAAAAGGCCTGATTCCAGCTGCAGGGGTCATTCCCTCCACTGCAGTGCCTGACGTGGGGCGCGGGGCTTTCCTTCAGAACTCACTTCTCCATGAGGCCTTGGAATGATCTCAGTCCAGCCCCTGTGATTTGTTAAGTCAAGTTGGCCTTCCCATTCTCTTTATTATTTAAGTGGTTTTGACACATTTTTTAGTGATTACTGTAGTGGGAATTTAAGAAAGTTGGGAGGAAGAACTGTGTTCTGTGTGGTTGAGCACAGACTAGACAAGTGTAGACGAGGCCTGACCCCCACAGTGGACAGTGCTGATGGAAACTGTAGGGGGGGTGAAAGGGGAGGAGAAGAGAAAACCATGGGAGGGGTGCAGACTGGGGGAGGAGCGGATGGGGAGGGGACTCTCCAAGGCAGAGGAACAGAGGAGCAGTGGAAGGTCCAGGTGGGGCAGGAGGAAGAGGGAGAGGGAAGGCAAGAAAGAAACAGGACAAGTGAGGGAGGAGGAAGTGGACCTGACGGACGGACTTCTCTCTGCCCTGTGCTGTTAGCTTTGCACCAAGGGCAGTTATAAATGGAAGTGTACCCATGTGTGTACGTGCCCCTCAGTACACATATGACCTCACAGAGTCAGGAAGCTGTGTATTCTTCACTTGCAGAAGTGTGTCAGATAAACAGGGAATTTGGGGCGTGGCCTCTAAGCTTCTTATGGGTACTTGACACGCTGCCCATAAGCACTGAGGGACTGTAAAGATGCAGCACAGTGAAACAGGAGGTTACAGAAACCCGAAGCAACTAGCGGACATTGCCTAGCCCAGTGCGCCTCAGGACTGAGCGGTGGTGTACAAGCCGTAAGGGCTACAGAAACTGAGAGGGCAAAGGTGGATGGGCTTGGGAGACTGGAGGAGCCATTTAGAAGGAGCCGAGATGTGAAAAAGGCCTTGACCGTTGAATCAGATGCACAAAGTGGACAAAGGAGAGCACCTTGGTGGGGCATAGGCAAGGGGAGCTCAGCCATGAACAGATGTGAAGTGAGCTGGGGTGAGGGGGAGGTACTGGTTTTCTGTTGCTCTGTCACAAGCTCCACAGACTGAGCAGCTTAGAATGCACTGTCTTGTTATCTCACAAGGACTCCTGGTCAGGGCCCAGGTGTGGCTCAGCTGATCCTGCTCAGGGTCTCACCAAGCTGCAGTCCAGCCATCAGCTGGGGCTGCATCCACACAAGGCTCAAGGTCCTTTTCTAAGCTTATGTGGTTGTTGGCAGAAGGCATTTTTTGCAGCTGTAGAACTCATGGTTGCCTGCTTCTTGGGGCTCATCAGAAGACAGACTCTGTGACCTCTAGACCTTCTTATTTTTGTGTGTGTGTCTGTCTGTGATAGAGAGGGGGGGGAGAAGGGAGAGGGATAAGAAGCATCAATTCTTCGTTGCAACACCTTAGTTGTTCAATGATTGCTTTCTCATATGTGCCTTAATGGAGGAGGGAGTAACAACAAGCGAGTGACCCCTTGCTCAAGCCAGTGTCCTTTGGCGTCAAGCCGGATGAGCCCGTGCTCAAGCCAGCGACCTTGGGGTTTCAAACCTGGGTCATCTGTGTTCCAATCCAACGCTCTATCCATTGCACCACCGCCTGGTCAGGCAGCATTCCTGAAAATTTAACATTTGTTCCTTGCAGAGGTCTGAGCCAGCTCTGGTGTGTCACCCCCCACCCTCTGGAGCGAGACCTCTAGTTTCCTTTGTGTTGTGTGTCTCTACCACTGTCCTGTACATTTTCTGAGGGTGAGGACTGTTTCTCTTTATAACCTTAGCTCCTAACAGAATGTCTAACCTATTATAGATACTCAATAAAAAATATTTATTATATTAATGTGTTTGAAATTTAAAGAAAAACAAAAAATGTTTTTTTTCTTAAAAGTGCTTATTTTAAAAAGATCCCTGGAGACCATTCAGGAAGATGGACACAAATCCCGAACTGTGAAAATGTCAGAACAACTGAGTGTGTCTTTCCTTATGATGCAAGGGGAGGGGGCATCCAAAAAGAGATTTACTCCATCCGCGTGCGTGCATCTAGAGGAAATAACACGTCCTTCTGGTCGGAAGAGGAAGAACTTAATATGGAAAGACTAAGTAAGCCAATAATTTTTACTTTAGATTATAGTTCTTCAATTTGGTATGAATTCTTAAAATTGTTTTTCAATTTTAAATTAATATTGTGTCTTTACAAATTTCTTCTAGTTACCATACCTCCTCCTGTCATAACCATGAAACCCATTAACAACTCACTGCGTGTCGATGTCGGCTCTCAAAACAAGTCTGAGTACCAGCAATACCCACTAACTTATGAAATTATTTTTTGGGAAAATACTTTAAATGCTGAGGTAAAAAGACTATATAATATAATTTTGTAATTTAAAATTATCATAGACTGGGTAAAAAAACACTTCAATTTAAAATTTTAGGGAAGATTTTGAACTGTAAGACTATGTGATTAATTCAGATGTTTACACTATGAAAAGTTAGCAATTTTTTTATGGCAGACTTATAATTTACCTGCATCTCAGCCTCAGGTTGTTTTCAAAATTCAGTCCTGCCTAACCAGGGGTGGTGCAGTAGGTAGAATGTCAACCTGGGACACTGAAGACCCAGGTTCAAAACCCCAGCCTGACTAGGCGGTGGCACAGTGGATAGAACGTCAGACTGGGATGCGGAAGACCCAGGTTCGAGACCCCGAGGTTGCCAGTTTGAGCGCGGGCTCATCTGGCTTGAGCAAAAAGCTCGCCAGCTTGGATCCAAGGTTGCTGGCTCGAGCAAGGGGTTATTCGGTCTGCTGAAGGCCCACGGTCAAGGCACATATGAGAAAGCAATCAATGAACAACTAAGGTGTCGCAATGCTCAACGAAAAACTAATGATTGATGCTTCTCATCTCTCCGTTCCTGTCTGTCTGTCCCTGTCTATCCCTCACTCTCTCTCTCTGTCTCTAAAAAAAAATAAAAATAAAAAAAATAATAATAATAAAAAAAAAACCCCAAGTTACTGGCTTGAGCCCAGAGGTTGTTGGTCTGAGCCCAGGGTCGCTGGCTTGAGTCCCAAGGTTGCTGGCTTGAGCAAGGGATCACAGGCTTAGCTGGAGCCCCTGGTCAAGACACATATGAGAAGCAGTCAGTGTGCCGCAGTTACATGTTGATGCTTCTCCTCTTTCTCCCTTCCTCTCTCTCTCTCTCTCTCTCTCTCTCTCTCTCGCTTTCTCTCACCAAAAAAAAAAAAAAATTAGGCCCTGGCCAGCTGGCTCAGTGGATAGTGTGTCAGCCCAAGTACAGATGTTTCAGGTTCAATCCCCAGTCAAGGAACAAAGGAGAAGCAACCATCTGCTTCCCTTTCCCTCCCTCTCCCCCTTCTCTCTCTCTTTCCCTCTCACAACCAGTGGCTCATTTGGTCCAAGCATCAGCCCGGGTGCTGAGGATAGCTCAGTTGATATGAGCATCGGCCATAGATAGGGTTGCCTGGTGAATCCCAGTCAGGACACATGCAAGAGTCCATCTCTCTATCTCATCTCCCCTCACTTAAAAAAAAAAATCAGATCTCGAGTCCATTCCTACTCAGTCAGAATCTCTGGAGGTAGAACTTGGGAATTTGCATTGTATAACATGATTCCCCAGGATTCACCTAAATCACTGTTTCTCAACACTGACATTTGAATCAGACCATTCCTTGTTGTCTTCCATGTTTTGGATGGTCAGCAAAATCTCTGGCCTCTACCATCTAGGTGCCAGGCTCCCTCCCAGTTGTGACAACTAAAAATACCTCCACAGGTAGCCCTTGGGGCTTGGGTACCTCCAAAGGGGCAGAAATTGGTTCTTAGGGGGCAAAAGAATCTTAGATATATCAGTGGTTGTGGCCCTTTAGGAGAAAAGCATGCCTCCAAAGTTCAACTAAACCCAACAGAAAAATTACTTCTTCATGTTCATCTTCATTGTGGGGACATGTTAGAAAAAGATTAATCTAAAAGCTCCTTGTGGGGGTAAAATTTAGATTCGCTGACAAGGATAAGCCACAATATCCGATAACCCACATCATTCCTTGGAGTGCTTTCTCCTGTGGAATTACAGCCATGGAATCAACCTTCAAAAGTCTTACCCCATTGAGTTGGTAAATTCTTTAACTTCATTTTCTGTTGGAAATATAAGAAAATTCCAGTTACTTGGCTACTTTCATCTTTACTATCTGAACACCCTGCAACCATAGTATAATTTAGTCCTTTGATAATCATGGTCAATTCTCAGTTGTCCCTAGTTCAGGAAAACCTAAGTAGAGGTAATACAATGACAACTTAACCAAATCAGCATGTGCATAATAAAATTGAGCTCTTTAAAATAATTATATCTCACCTGACCAGGCAGTGGCGCAGTGGATAGAGCATCAGACTGGGATGCGGAAGACCCAGGTTCCAGACCCCGAGGCCGCCAGCTTGAGCGCAGGCTCCTCTGGTTTGAGCAAAAGCTCACCAGCTTGGACCCAAGGTTGCTGGCTCTAACAAGGCGTTACTCGGTCTGCTGAAGGCCCACAGTCAAGGCACATATGAGAAAGCAATCAATGAACAACTAAGGTGTCGCAAAGAAAAACTGATGATTGATGCTTCTCATCTCTCTCTGTTCCTGTCTGTCTGTCCCTGTCTATCCCTCTCACTGACTCTCTCTGTCTCTGTAAAAAAAAAAAAAAAAAAAAAATTATATCTCTTTTTGGCAGTAGCATCTTTAACTTTCTGACTTGGTTATAATGTGTTGTCCAAAACAAACTTATATTTCTTAAACATGTATTAACAGTGTTTGGAACAGGCCAATCTTAGATTGAATATTTTAAGAATTCAGAAAATAGATATTCCCTGATTTCATGAGATGACTAAATTTTATCAATGATATACTTATTTTTTACAGAGAAAAGTTGTAGAGGTGAGCACTGACTTTACTTTCTCGAACTTGAAACTGCTGACTGTGTACTGTGTCAAGGCCAGAGCGCTAATCTTGGACCAGGCGTGGAATAGCAGCAGCAACTTCAGCACCCCTGTGTGCGTGAAAACAAGACCAGGTCAGACACTCTCAGTGTGGTTTTTTTTAATGGAGCTAGACTTAATAAAAATAACTCAGTTCATTGAAAATTGTAAAATACTTCATTTTTACTGACAAAATTTATAGAGAGAATATTTTCCTCATGAACTCCACGAATTAAAAGTCAACCTTCAGCCCTGGCCAGTGGCTCAATGGATTGAGTGTCAGCCTGGCATATGGACATCCCAGGTTCAATTCCTGGTCAGGGCATAAAGAAGTAGCACCCATTCCCTTCCTTCTCCCCCTTTCTCTCCCTCTTTCCCACAGCCAGTGACTCAATTGGCCCGGGAGCTGAGGCACATTAGCCTCAGGCACTAAAAACAGCTTGGTACTCAAGCATCTGCCCAAGAAGGGGTTACTGGATGGATCTTAGGGCACATGCAGGAGTCTCTCTCACTATCTCCCTTCCTCTCAACTAAAAAAAAAAAAAAAAAGCAAGTAAATTTTTAAGCTAACTCTTAGTTTTAAAAAATAATTGTTAATGCTTGATTCAGTTCAGTGTCTTTTGAATGCTTTATATTTCATGCAATGTCTACATAATTAATTTCTTGTAATTATTATCCTTTAGCATTAAAAAGACTTTTAAATTTTTTACTTACCCCTTAATATACTTAGCAAGTAGAAATCAAATAGTTCTGTTGTGAGTTTTTTAATGTGGGAATGGCTTGATCCCAGTTTGCATTTTAGTGCCCCGGGTAGGCTTGGTGGGTCACGGGCGTGGGGTCGGCAGAGCAGGAGAGCAAGAGTGGGTTTGGATCCGCATCGGGACTGGGCCCTTTACTAAGGAGCCACTTGCTTCCCATGCTACCGTCACAAAGTCAGTGCCACCTCTGATAGCTGTCCAGGGCTCGGTGCTACCAGAAATATTTCTAAGGATATTATTTAATAGATTTTCCTTTAATAGTGTTTTTTTTTCACACAGTTCTGTTTCTTTTATACAGACTATCAGTACTTTTATTGTGTTTGTGTGTGAAAACATGTACAGATGCCAAGCATCGTGTCTTTGTTTTTAGGAAGCTCGCCGCGGACCTGGCTGATAGCTGGGGTGTGCGTCGTACTGGCTGTCCCAGTTGTCCTTTACGCCGTGAGCATCCTCTTGAAATTGATCCGTTATGTGTTCTTTCCATCAAGCAAACCTCCTTCTACCATCAATGAGGCAGGTTACTTCTCTTTGTCAACAGCTGGGTTTTACTTAAAATGAATAGGAAATATATTTGATTTCAACAGAATATGTACATTTTGTTGCTATTTAGAAAATAATAGGCCCTGGCTGGTTGGCTCAGCAGTAGAGCCTCGGCCTGGTGTGTGGAAGTCCGGGTTTGATTCCCAGTCAGGGCACACAGGAGAAGCGCCCATCTGATTCTCCACCCTTCCCCCCCTCTCCTTCCTCTCTATCTCTCTCTTCTCCTCCCACAGCCAAGGCTCCATTGGGGCAAAGTTGGCCCTGGCACTGAGGACTGTTCTGTGGCCTCCACCAGGCGCTTGAATGGCTCCAGCCACAACAGAGCAATGCCCTAGATGAGCAGAGCATAGCCCCCTGGTGGGCATGCCGGGTGGATCCTGGTCGGGCACATGCGGGAGTCTGTCTGACTGCCTCCCTGCTTCTAACTTTAGAAAAATACAAAAAAAAGAAGAAGAAGAAAAGAAAATAATGTAGACTGATTTGGATTTTTCCTTCAAAGTTTCAGTAAATTAACTTGAGAAACAATGGTTCAAGTACTATAACATGGGAGAGTGAGACTTATCCTAACCTTCTGTCTTCTGGCTGCTGTGGCATTTGCTCCACCCTTGAAAGTATCCATAGTCACAGAAAGATAAAACGCTGTCATCAGTGCAGAAACTGTATCTGTGGGACTCACAGAGAACCAAATAACAAAACAAAAGCTTCCTTTCATTACATTTGTTGGTTTGGGGGTATTTTGGCACTCCTGTGAGGTTGGGATATTTAATGAAAGCAATACATGATGAAGACCTAAGCCTAGAGTCTGCCCAGGGGTGGTCCGTCTGTCCAGGGTGGGCTTCTGGTGCCTGTTCTGGGAGTGAAGTTGTGAGCCGGGCTGTGGAGCTGGAGACCCGTGGAGACTGGTGTTTGCCCTGAGAGCCTATGAACTGAGCAGGTCTGCGTGGGCAGGGAGGGGAGCCGGGAACACCCCCACAGAGCTAGGAGCAACACAGGCCAGAAAGGCTTAGCTCCATAAAGCATGCTTTATAAATATTTTCCTCTTAGGTCCCTGAGTGTATAAAGTCATTCCTGTGTGCTCTGATACTCATAGCTGTTATTAAAGAGCTTAAGACTAGCTGGTGACAACATCTATTACTAGTTGAGTAGGGAAAATTAATTTATCGTTTGTGCTTCTGGGTCTTTGTGGATTGCATATAAAAATTATCACTTCACAATGAAATGTCCACAGTCCCAGGGCTCTTGCTGTCCGTCCTCTCCGTCCTCGGGCCTCTAGCACCGCGCGTCTTTCATAGGCCCTGGGACGTACCTGACCTCACTGATGAGCTTTTCATTCTGAGCATTCTAATGCAGGTGTATGCTCTTAGCTGACTTTTTAGTGTAAAACTGCAGCTTTTAGAAGTAGAAAACTGATCTTTATCATTTTAAATGATCTTGTTTTTATTCTTTTCCTTTTTTTTAATTAGTGTTTCTCCGAGCAGCCATTAAAAAATCTGTTGCTTTCCACTTCTGAGGAACAAACTGAAAGGTGTTTCATAATTGAGGACACAGACACCATCACTACAGTAGAAGAAACTAATCAAATTGAAGATCACAAAACATATAATTCCCAAACTAGTCAAGACTCAGGAAACTACTCGAATGAGGATGAAAACAGTGGTGAGAGAACAAGTGAAGAACTCAGACAAGCTAGAAGCTGTGTGACAGAACGGAGCATGACTCCCCACCCCCCTCCCTACCCCCCTCCTTGAGCCTGGTCTCCTGGCTTCCCCCAGTGATTGTGCAGAGGGCTGTGTTTGCTGGAGAAAAGAAACGTCTGCAGGTCACAGGCCCTAAAAATACAGGAAGCACCGAACCTTCTTACAGATGAAATGACAGGGCTCTGGGGACCAGTCTTCCACATCCCTTACTACGTGCACTGTCTTGAAAGACCTGCCATTGGACCTGTCTTGGATGAGTTCACTGCAGAGATGCCCTCTCTCCATGGAGCTCTGATGTGGCACTGTGCTGTTCTGTGGCTGAGGGCAATGTCTGTGTCCCTGTCAGTTAGAGCTGTCACATGCTGCTGGATTCATTCTCCATTCCCAGGACATAGTTCCTTATTTTTCAGGAGATATTTAGAACATTTGGTCTTTTAACACTGAAGAGACCCTAGGAAATATCTTTAGAAAAGTTGAATACTACTGAAAACATTTCCTAAAAAAGCAACTCATGCCTGACCAGGCGGTGGCGCAGTGGATAGAGCATCAGACTGGGATGTGGAAGACCCAGGTTCAAGACCCTGAGGTCGCCAGCTTGAGTGTGGGCTCATCTGGTTTGAGCAAAAATTCACCAGCTTGGACCCAAGGTCGCTGGCTTAAGCAAGGGGTTACTCGGTCTGCTGAAGGCCTGTGGTCAAGGCACATATAAGAAAGCAATCAATGAACAAATAAGGTGTCGCAATGCGCAACGAAAATCTAATGATTGATGTTTCTCATCTCTCCATTCCTGTTTGTCTGTCCCTGTCTATCCCTCACTCTGACTCTCTCTCTCTGTCTCTGTAAAAAAAAAAAACAAAAAAAAAAAAAAAAAAAAAACTCACTCTAGAGAACATCTACAGGTGCCAGAAACGTGATACTTAGAATTCTTTCAGAGGTATTCTGTCCTTTCATCCCAAGAACACTGGGTTACCTGTGCTTCCATGGCTCAGGGTTAAAACCAGTGATCTTTACAACACAGTAAGACTTTGATTCCTACCTTATTAGAACAACAGTGGCTGATAAGACTGTAATCACTAATAGTTTTCCATTTATGGAAATGGAAATGGAAGAACACCTAATTTTAAAATTTTTATAATGCTTTCAAAGGTGCCTATAGCTTATCTTTATATTATTTGATATTTGAGATTATTCATGGAGATCCTTCATAGGGAGGAAGTCTGGAAATTCTAGGGCAAAGTTGTCAACTTTGCTGGTTACATCAGGGACCAGGGAAAGAAGGTAAGGCTGCCCAGAGCCTGCTGAGACATGTGCTTAACTTGGGGCCTGTCCTCTTTACTCAGGAGTCTCCTCTCAGGTAGCAGCGCACCTGAGTGAAGAGAGGGGGGGAGCCCTGCCGGGGGAGGTGGCCTTCAGCATGCCCTTGACACATCCATCCACCACTCTGCAGTCCTAAGTGCCTACAGACATCGCAGAGACCAGGGAGGCGGCCGATCCCCTCCGACAGTGCTCTTCTGGAGACGCCCCACAGTGACCTGAACACTCACCTTGTGATCTTTTTGATCGGAGGCATTTAGTTGAAAATGAATCTTCTGGGTCGGCCTTCCATTTGTAAGGCCCTTGTGTGGAAGTGTGCCTCTTTAAAGAGGAGGTTAGGAACATGTCATGACACCTGCCACCACCAGTGTCCATACTGCCCCAACCCAGTAGTCCTGTCCAGCATGCAGGTCCAGGGGGTACCGGAAAAGCTGCTTCAGACTGCGCTCCTCAGAAGGAGCAGAGCCTGTCCACAAGCTGTGCAGGAGGGAGGGCTCAGACAGCAGTTAAAAGACTGCAGTGAGGTTAGGTCCCTAGGTGTGGGTGTGTGTCACGTTTTATGACCCTCTGTGGTTCAAGGGACAAGCATCTGGGCAGCATCAGTGGCAAACAGAACACCTCTTGTGTTTGCTTTGTCCTCAGGAAGCTGCAGCTGTGTGTAGCTTCACCCAGATATGTTTGTAAGCTGATGGGCTTTTTCTGAAGAATACTGGACTTGAGAACACCAATAACCTGCCTCAAAATGACAATGTCGATAGTTCTTGGAGAGGCTAGATATAATCTAAGAATGTGTGTAAAAGATTTCTATCATTTTGGCTGGAACTAATGCTACATTAATATGCAATGTAGATTAGTGTGTGTATAAATAGGGACACTGATCTGTAAGCACACGCATGCACACTTGTACCTGCACATCACACCAGACGATGCGGCCTATTCCATTACAGGGCCTCAAAGTACTAAGTATCAATTCTAATTTGAAAGTTACGTACCTGAAACCTATATAATTTTAATAGCCATTGCCACCCAACTAAAAATATTTTTAAAATTAGAAATGCTGCTCAGAATTTTGACAGCTCTGTGAGAGCAGAGAGCTCCTTGTGCTCGTTACGTGCCCTCGGCATCTACCTCCGGGCAGTGCCTTGCACATCGAAGGTATGGCGGATCGGTTACCAAGGGAATGAAGTAAGCGCATGTTTCTGACAATGTCTGCATGTTTATTTAGTTGTGGAAGGACATACCAATGTTTTTAGTGTTTCTATGTGAAAATATTTTGTATCAATAATTTCATTTGTATTATTGCTATAAATCATTTTATATAATAAAACTGAGGCCAGAACTCTTTGATGTTGTTGCGCTTGAACTTAACTTTTAGGCAGCAAAAGTGTTGCAACTGATTACCTTCACAGGGTATTCAGAACAGAGCGGGCTGATGCCTGAGCCTGATGCCCTGAGGTCCAGCACTGCATATCCCGAGGGGGGCACCCACCCTGACCCATCACTTGTCCCAGACAAGGAGCTGTTTTCCCTTTTCTGCCTCACAGCCTCACCTTGGGACTTGACTGGAGCACAGCCTCATTAGGTGGATGCAGCAGTGCCCACCCTGTTCTCCTTCCACAAATGCTGCTTCTCAGGGTGAGCTCCCAGGGAGACTCCCCCAGCCACATGAAAACTGATTTCCCCTGCCATCTAGACTTGAATCTGAAGCTGGAAACAATTGACATCCAGTTGGGAACCCTTCCACATTGGCTCTTTGAATAAGCTTTTTCAAATGTGTTTTTTGGGAGGAGGGGTTTGTTTTGGGGTTTTTTTGTGGCAGAGACAGAGAGTCAGAGGGACAGATAGGGACAGACAGGAACGGAGAAAGATGAGAAACATAAATTCTTCATTGCAGCTCCTTAGTTCATTGATTGCTTTCTCATATGTGCCTTGACTGGGAGGCTACAGCTGACCAAGTGACCCCTTGCTCAAGCCAGGAACCTTGGGCTCAAGCTGGTGAGTCTTGCTCAAACCAAATGAGCCCACACTTCAGCTGGCAACCTCGGGGTCTCAAACCTGGGTCCTCCACATCCCAGTCTGACATTCTATCCACTGCACCACCGCCTGATCAGGCCAAGTGTGTTTTTTCTAAAGGGACAGGGAAGCAAATATTTAATAAACTTACCTCTAATGCCCAAGAAATGCTGTGTTTCTTAAGAGTGATGACAAATACCAGTCACATCTGGTTTTTCTCACTACCATTCTTTCCTGGGTTTCAGGGGTCTCAAACTCGCGGCCCACGGGCCGCATGCGGCCCGCCGAACAATTTTGTGCGGCCCGCAGACTAATCCACGAAGTTCAAAATATTTTGGATAAAATTAAGTAAGCCCGTGGATTAGTCTGCGGGCCGCACAAAATAGTTCGGTGGGCCGCGAGTTTGAGACCCTAGGTGCTCACACAATTACGGTCTTGTGGACCACGTAAATAGATGTGGCTGTTTGTGGTGGGGTGTTTTTGTTGATGGAGGAAATAAGGAACATTGTTGACCCCACCTGAGGGACAAGAAGCAGGAAAAGAAGACTTGTTGTGTTTTATGCAAAGGAAAGAGCAGCTTCGACCCTTCCTTGTGGCCTGAACCCCCTTGGAGCTCACATTCTAGCAGAGGACAAGCTGGGAAGGAGGAAGTCATAACTGATGAAGACGAAGAGAAGAAAACGGTGGAGCAGATATTCTGGCTTAGGGGCAAAAAGGTCCTGGCTAGAGGGAGGACCTCTCAATAGCTGGCTTCAATTAAACATTTCTCCCCATGACTGTCCTGACCTCATGCCCTGTCCTCCTCAAATTTTCCGAGGTCCATCAGAGAGGAAGGGGTGGAGGGGAAAGGGAATGAAGGAAAAAGAGAAACATTTTCCTACCTCTCCAGTAGAAAGATAGTATATTAAAAAAAAAAAAAAAAAAAAAAGAATCCTCCTTAAATATATAACAAAGAATATAGTACTTTTTTGTATACTCAATTCTTGTCTATTTCTTAAAATGTTTTAATACTCTGGAATTTTACCTATGAAGAGATTGTGAGTTTTCTAGAATAAAAAGTACACCCTCCACTGTGATCCCTTCCCTAAAGACCTCCACCACATATACATGTAGACGTCCTTTTCATGTCCTGTATGTGAACGTTGGTCTCACATGCTCCCTAGGAGACTACAGTGTTTGCCCACATACATCTTTTTCTGCTAAATGGCAAGCTCCATGAAAGCAAGGACTCTGTCCCACACACCTGGTGAGCGTTTTCTTAATTGGTTGATTTTTTTTTTTTTAAGAGAGAGGGAGAGGGGTTGAGGAAGGAGCCAGAAGCATCACCTTGTAGTAGTTACTTCTCATGTGTGCGTTGAGCCCGCAAGCGCAGGGTATTGAACCTTCGAACTCAGCATTCCAGGTGGACGCTTTATCCACTGCGCCACCACAGGCCAGGCTTGGCCTGGTGAGTGTTTAATAAGTGATTAAGTGGGGCATTGAAGGTTAATACATTGATAGGGTTCCCCACTAGGGGGAGACATGTCACCCTGTTTAGATTCATAACTAGCCTTAATTTTAGAAATTGATTCCTAAATGGTTTCATGTTATCACAAGGAAACATGAAGAAGGCCATATGTATCCTTCAGAGTTGTTGGATTTAGCCAACAAAAATACAGGACATCCACTTAAATTTGAATTACATTTGTATTTCAAGTAAATAACTTTTCTTAGTTTGTGTCCCAATTTTTGCATGGGATATATTTATACTAAAAATAGCTTTTGTTGTATAATGCTTTGAAGGCTCTGGAATTTTATTTATAGAAAGAGATGATGATGAATTTTTTAGTGTAAAAGTATATAATTTGCTCCTTGAAATCTCCTGAATGATTTCTACTGCGTGAATGTGTAGAAGTCATCTTTGTTCCCTGTCTGTAATTTCAGACAAACAACAAAAACCTTTTAGTTTATGTCCCTGCCGATATTTGGGGCATAGTTATACTAAAATATTATTCATTTGTTTATCTGAAATGCATGTGTAGCTGGATGTCCTGTATTTTAATTGCAACCGTAATAACATTAAGCTTCAAAAGTACTCTTAGCCTGACCTGTGGTGACGCGGCGGATAAAGCATCGACTTGGACACTGAAGTCATTGGTTCAAAACCCTGGGCTTGCCTGGTCAAGGTACATATAGGAGGGAGTTAATACCTCCTCCTCCACCCTTCTCTCTCTCTCCTCTTTAAAATGAGTTTTTTAAAAAAAGGACTATTAGCCCTGGCCGGTTGGCTCAGCGGTAGAGCGTCGGCCTAGCGTGCGGAGGACCCGGGTTTGATTCCCAGCCAGGGCACACAGGAGAAGCGCTCATTTGCTTCTCCACCCCTCCGCCGCACCTTCCTCTCTGTCTCTCTCTTCCCCTCCCGCAGCCAAGGCTCCACTGGAGCAAAGATGGTCCGGGCGCTGGGGATGGCTCTGTGGCCTCTGCCTCAGGCGCTAGAGTGGCTCTGGTCGCAACATGACGATGCCCAGGATGGGCAGAGCATCGCCCCCTGGTGGGCAGAGCGTTGCCCCATGGTGGGCGTGCCGGGTGGATCCCGGTCGGGCGCATGCGGGAGTCTGTCTGACTGTCTCTCCCTGTTTCCAGCTTCAGAAAAATGCAAAAATAAAAAATAAATAAATAAAAAATAAAATAAAAAAGGACTGTTAGGCCCTCCCCAAACCCCCCAAAATATAAGTCATGCAGTATACAGAAATTTATACCAGCTACATTACACATAACATGTTTTAATTACCATTTCCCTTTTTTTGTGTGTGTGTATGACATAGAGAGAAGGACAGATAGGGACAGACAGATAGGAAGAGAGAGAGATGAGAAGCATCAATTCTTTGTTGCGGCACCTTAGTTGTTCATTGATTGGTTTTTCATATGTGCCTTGACCAGGGGGCTACAGCAGACAGAGTGACTCCTTGCTGGAGCCAGCGACCTTGGGCTCAAGCTGGTGAGCCTTGCTCAAACTAGATGAGCCAGAGCTCAAGCTGGTGACCTTAGGATTTCGAACCTGGGTCCTCCACATCCCAGTCTGATGCTCTATCCACTGCGCCACCACCTGGTCAGGCTTAATTACCATTTAAAAGACTGGTTAACAGAGTTAATATTACAAACATTATAGAGGTTTGGACAAAAGTAGGTTTATGGTTGTGAGTACGTGAAACACAGAGTTTATTCTTGTATTATTATTTATTCATTGTTGCATTATTTTCTATAGGAACAACTGTAAACTTACTTTTGCCCCACCCTGTATAGCCAGAAAAATAAATTCTAATCTAATTCAGTCACAAGGAGAAAGCTTGGGAGGTATCTCTGTCCTGCAAGGGCAGGTCTCCCTAAAGACTCTGACCTGCTGCCAGCCTCTTCTCACTATTTTTTTTTTTAACTGAGAGAGAGACAGAGAGAAGGACAGACAGGGATGATAGACAGGAAGGGAGAGAGATAAGAAGCATCAACTCATAGTTGTGTCACTTTAGTTGTTCATTGATTGCTTCTCATATGTGCCTTAACTCTGGCGGGTTCCAGCTCAAGCCAGCGACCTTTGGGCTCAAGCCAGTGACCATGGAGTCATATCTATGATTCCCATGCTCAAATAGGCAACCCCTCGCTCACGCTGGTGAGCCCGCACTCAAGCTGTAGACTTTGGGGTTTTGAACCTGAGTCTTCCACGTCCCAGGTTGATGTTCCATCCACTGCACCACCACCAGGTCAGGCTCTTATCACTTCTCACCTGGCTCAGATCACATGTCGCTTCATAACACAGTTCTTTTTATCCTAGGGAGACCCCTTTCTGGACTTCTGAATCACAGAACTCACAAGTCTGTAATATTATAACTCTGTGTCCTTCTAAACCACTGTTTTCAGTTACTTTGTTAGAATAGCAACAAAAACTAATGTTGATATTTAATATAGAAATGTAACCCTCAGCAATTAATTTCTTTCCATGATATATATTTTTTCAGTGTATAAGCCCTGCATGTCTTGGTTAAATTATTCCTAAGTATTTTATTCTATTTGATGCTATTGAAAATAGAATTATTTTCTTAATTTATTATTAAACTGTTCATTGCTAATGTATAAAAATTTTTTTGCATATTTATCTTACATCCTGCAACCTTACTGAACTTGTTTATTAGCTCTTATAGGTTTTATTGAAGTATTCCTTTGGATTTTCTACATACAAGATTACATCATCTGTAACTGGAGATGGGTTTACTTCTTCTTTTACAACCTAAACTGTTTTCCTTGCCTAATTGCCTCAACAAAAGCCTCCAAGACAATGTTGGATAGAAATAAGTCTTGTTCCTGGTCTTAGGAAGAAAGTCTCTCACTATTAACTATGATGTTAACTGTGGTTTTTTGTTTGTTTGTAGGTGCTCTTTAGTAGATTGAAGACTTTCCTTTTGTTCCTAGTTTGTTTACTGTTTTTATCATGAAAAGGTGTCAGATTTTTATCAAATGCTTTTTTTCTGTGTCTACCAAGATGATCTTCCCTTTCTTGTCCTTTATTCTATTAAAACGGTGTTGATTGGTTTTTGTATGCAAATCAACCCACATTCTGGGATAAATCTCACTTGATTATGACCGATATTCCTTTTTACATATTGTTGGAGTCTCTTTGCTAACATTTTGTTAGGATTTTGTGCATTGATATGCAGAAAGGATATTGATCTTAATTTTCTTCTGATGACATTGTTTGCACTCATCATTAGGGTAATGCTAGCCTGATACAATGAATCAAAAAAGGTTTCCTTATCTATTTTTTGGAAGACTTTGTGAAACTTGCTATTAATGTTTCTAATGTTTAGTAAAATTTACCAGTGATATCATCCTGATTTGGGCTTTTCTTTCTGGGAAATTGGACTTTAATTGGATTATATTATTAATTCAATCTCTTTACATGCTGTAGGTCTATTCAAATTTTCTATTTCTTCTTAAATCAATTTTTTTAGTTTGTGTCCTTCTAGGAATTTATCCATTAGACCTGGGTCCTCTATACTTTGACATACAATTGTTTATAGTATTCCTTTATAGTCTTTTAATGTCTGTAAGTTTGATAGAAACATTTCCTCTTTCATTCCCAACTTTGGTCATTTTAGTCTTTCTTTTTTCTTGGCCAGTCTAGCTAAAGGTTAGTCAATTTTATTGATTTTTTTCAAAGAACAAACTTTTGCAGAGCGGCAAGATGGTCAGGGAGTAGGCAGATGTTCCAACTTCCACCTCCCAGAATCAAAGTGATTTACAACTTAATTTTAAGAACAATCATCTGGAAAAAACAAACTTTGGGCTAAACCAAGAGGAATTTATAACCAAATATCACTGAAGATTGGTAGGAAAAGCGGAAACACAGAGAGGGCTACCCCAGAGGGACTCGCATGGTGGGAGGGGAGTTTCTCCGAGAGGGATGAGTCCTGGGCTCCAGGACTGAAGCCCTGGCCTGCAGCCCCAGAGCCTAGAAGAGGAATATGGACAGTAATTAGCTGCGAAACAAGCCAGGATACTGTTTGTGAGAAAGAGACAGATTTCTCAGACCCAGGATTCGTCTTAAAGGGTCCACGCAGAAAACCTCTTTCACAACCACTCTCCTGGGGCTCTGGGAGAGGGGGAGAGCTGGGAGGACTGGGGTAGCAGGAAAAGAGTGTAATCTATGAGACAGGGAGAAACACTTTGAGGGACAGCCACCCTAACCCCTGGGCTAAGTCACTCCCCAAATATCGAAAGTGAATATTTTTCCTGGAACCAGCAATACCAGCAAAGGGAAGCAGGTCACCAGCCAAACAGCTCTCCTGCTTCAGTCAGAGCAAAGAATCACTTAGAAGCAGGGAGCCATCAGGGACACAGTATTGAGTGCTGAGGTCTGAGCTACATCGCCACCCCCAGACTGCTGCATGCTCGCGGGCGGTGGTGGGAAGCGAGAGTGCAGTCCAGTCAGCAGGGGTCAGAAGCCAGGGGCTGGCTGCAGCTATGGCCCTGGTGTGAACAAAGTCCCGCCTGCTTGGGAAAAGGCAAGGATCTGGCCATGGCTCAGCCATGGCTGTAGACAGGGTGCCCAAAAGCAGTCCTGCCTGCAGTCCTGCCCATGGGGGCAAGGTAGAAGCAGGGGAACCTGCTGAGGCTCACAGCTGGGTACACAAGTGCAGCCCCACACACGAGGCTGAGGTTTGAGGCCCTGATGTAAAAGCATAGTCTCGCCTGTGGGGCAGAGGCCAGGGGATAGCCAAGGCTTGCAGCCTGGGCACGTGAACACAGTCCCTCCCGCAGAGGTGAGACAAAAGCCGCAGTAACCACAGCAACGGGCCAGGGCCAACAACGCCCATGCCCGAACACCTGAGGCCATGGCAGAGGGTGTGGCAGGCCTGCAGACAGACCACACCTAGGGAACACAGAGGCCACACCCATTGGACTCCTGTGGCCACACCGTTCTTATACACAAACAAAATGAGAAGGCAGAGAAATGCAACCCAAATGAATCAACAAGAGAAATCTCCAGAAAAAGATCTGAATGAGATGGAAATAACCAAACTACCAGATGCAGAGTTTAAAATAATGATTTTTAGGATGCTCAAAGATCTTAGAGCAACAATGGATGAACATAACGAGCACCTAAATAAAAAGATAGCAAGTATCATAAAAAAAATTGAAATAATAAAAAAGAACCAGTCAGAAATGACAAATACAATATCAGAAATAAAGACCACACTAGAAGGAATTAAAAGTTGGATGGATGAAGCTGAGGATCGAATCAGTGATTTAGAGGACAAGATAAACAAAAGCACAGAAGCAGAGTAGCAAAAAGAAAAGAGCTCAAAAAGTCTGAGGAAACTCTAAGAGAGCTCTGTGACAACATGAAGAGAAATAACATCCACATCATAGGGGTTTCTGAAGGAGAAGAGGAAGATCAAGGGATAGAGAATCTGATTGAAGAAATCATAGCTGAAAACTTCCCTAAACTGAGGAAGGAAAAAGTCACACAAGTTCAAGAAGCACAGAGAGTCCCATTAAGGATGAACCCAAAGAGACCAACACCAAGACACATCATAATTAAATTACAAAAATTAATAGACAAAGAAAGAATACTAAAAGCTATAAGAGAAAAGCAGTCAATTATCTACAGAGGAGCCCCCATAAGGATGACATCTGACTTCTCAACAGAAATATTAGAGGCCAGAAGGGAATAGCAAGAAATATTCAAAGTAATGCAAAACAAGAGCCTACAACCAAGACTTCTCTATCTAGCAAGGCTATCATTTAAAATTGAAGGAGAAATAAAAGCTTCCCAGACAAGAAGAAAACTCAAGGAATTCATTACAACCAAACCAATGCTACAAGAAATGTTAAGGGGCCTAATGTAAACAGAACAAAGGGGGGAAGAATCTAGTAAAAGAGGAATGTAGAGGCCCTGGCCGGTTGGCTCAGCGGTAGAGCGTCGGCCTGGCGTGTGGGGGACCCGGGTTCGATTCCTGGCCAGGGCACACAGGAGAAGTGCCCATTTGCTTCTCCACCCCCCCCCTCCTTCCTCTCTGTCTCTCTCTTCCCCTCCCGCAGCCAAGGCTCCATTGGAGCAAAAGATGGCCCGGGCGCTGGGGATGGCTCCTTGGCCTCTGCCCCAGGCGCTGGAGTGGCTCTGGTCGTGGCAGAGCATTGCCCCCTGGTGGGCGTGCCAGGTGGATCCCGGTCGGGCACATGCAGGAGTCTGTCTGACTGTCTCTCCCCGTTTCCAGCTTCAGAAAAATACAAAAAAAAAAGAGGAATGTAGATTTAAAGAATAAAATGGCAATAAACAACTACATATCAATAGTAACCTTAAATGTCAATGGATTAAATGCTCCAATCAAAAGACGTAGGGTAGCTATGTGGATAAGAAAACAGAACTCGTACATATGCTGTCTACAAGAGACCCACCTCAAAACAAAAGATACACATAGTCTGAAAGTAAAGGGATGAAAAAAAATATTTTATGCAAATGGAAATGAAAAAAAAGACTTAAAAAAAAGGCTATAGTAAGGAATAAAGAAGGTCACTACATAATGATAAAGGGAGCAATCCAACAGGAAGATATAACCTTATAAATATCTATGCACCTAATATAGGAGCACCTAAATATATAAAGCAGATTTTGATGGACATAAAGGGTGAGATCAACAGCAATACTATAATAGTAGGGGATTTTAATACCCCACTAACATCACTGGATAGATCCTCAAGAAAGAATAATAACAAAGAAACAGCAGCCTTGAAGGACACACTAAATCAACTGGATTTAATAGATATTTTTAGAACCTTTCACCCTAAAGCATCAGAATATACATTCTTTTCAAGTGCTCATGGTACATTCTCTAGGATAGACCACATGTTAGGACACAAAACGAGTCTCAATAAATTTAAGAAGATTGAAATAATATCAAACATATTCTCAGATCACAATGGCATGAAACTAGAAATCAACTACAATAGAAAAACTGAAAAACACTTAAACACATGGAAACTAAATAACATGTTATTAAATAACAAGTGGGTTAACAATGAGATCAAGGAAGAAATAAAAAATTTCCTTGAAACAAATAAAAATGAACATACAACAACTCAAAATTTATGGGACACAGTGAAAGCAGTACTGAGAAGGAAGTTCATAGCACTACAGGCATACCTTAAAAAGCTAGAAAAAGCTCAACTAAACAATTTAACCCTGCATCTAAAAGAACTAGAAAAAGAACAGCAGCCCTGGCCGGTTGGCTCAGCGGTGGAGCGTCGGCCTAGCGTGCGGAGGACCCGGGTTCGATTCCCGGCCAGGGCACACAGGAGAAGCACCCATTTGCTTCTCCACCCCTTCGCCGCGCTTTCCTCTCTGTCTCTCTCTTCCCCTCCCGCAGCCAAGGCTCCATTAGAGCAAACATGGCCTGGGCGCTGGGGATGGCTCTGTGGCCTCTGCCTCAGGCGCTAGAGTGGCTCTGGTCGCAACATGGCGACGCCCAGGATGGGCAGAGCATCGCCCCCTGGTGGGCAGAGCGTCGCCCCTGGTGGGCGTGCCGGGTGGATCCCGGTCGGGCGCATGCGGGAGTCTGTCTGACTGTCTCTCCCTGTTTCCAGCTTCAGAAAAAAAAAAAAAAAAAAAAAAAGAACAGCAAGTAACACCCAGAGGAAGTAGAAGGAAGGAAATAATGAAAATCAGAGTGGAAATAAATGACATAGAGGCTAAAAAAACAATACAGAGGATCAATGAAACCAAAAGCTGGTTCTTTGAAAAGGTAAACAAGATAGATGAACCTTTAACCAGACTCACCAAAAAAAAGAGAGAGAACTCAAATAAATAAAATTAGAAATGAGAGAGGAGAAGTAACGACTGACACAGTAGAAATACAAAGGATTGTAAAAAAAAAATACTATGAAGAACTGTATGCCATAAAATTATAAACCTAGGGCAAATGACAAATTCCTAGAAACATATAATCTTTCAAAAATCAGTCTGGAAGAATCAGAAAACCTAAACTGACTGATTTCATCAAATGAGATTGAAACAGTTATCAAAAAATTCTCAACAAACAAAAGTCCTGGGCCAGATGGCTTCACAGGTGAATTTTACCAAATATTCAAAGAAGAACTAACTCCTATCCTTCTCAAGCTATTTCAAAAAATTCAAGAGGAGGAATACTTCCAAACCCCTTTTATGAGGTGAGCATAATACTGATTCCAAAACCAGGCAAAGACACTACAAAGAAAGAAAACTATAGACCAATATCCCTGTTGAACTCAGATGCTAAAATTCTCAACAAAATATTAGCAAACCGGATCCAGCAATACATGGAAAAAAAAAAACATATTTGGCCCTGGCCGGTTGGCTCAGCGGTAGAGCGTTGGCCTAGCGTGCAGAGGACCCGGGTTCGATTCCAGGCCAGGGCACACAGGAGAAGCGCCCATTTGCTTCTCCACCCCTCCGCCGCACTTTCCTCTCTGTCTCTCTCTTCCCCTCCCGCAGCCAAGGCTCCATTGGAGCAAAGATGGCCCAGGCGCTGGGGATGGCTCTGTGACCTCTGCCTCAGGCGCTAGAGTGGCTCTGGTCGCAACATGGCGACGCCCAGATGGGCAGAGCATCGCCCCCTGGTGGGCAGAGCATCGCCCCTGGTGGGCGTGCTGGGTGGATCCCGGTCGGGTGCATGCGGGAGTCTGTCTGACTGTCTCTCCCTGTT
Source organism: Saccopteryx bilineata (assembly GCF_036850765.1). NCBI lineage: Eukaryota > Metazoa > Chordata > Mammalia > Chiroptera > Emballonuridae > Saccopteryx > Saccopteryx bilineata. The sequence goes on along the minus strand of NC_089491.1, from coordinate 229,900,092 downwards.
TCCAGCTTCAGAAAAAATGCAAAAAAAAAAAAATATATATATATATATATATATATATATATATATATATATATATTATAATCAGGTAGGATTTATTCTGGGAAGACATAAGGAATTGTCTCCTGAAGCCTTTTGGATTTCTATAAAAGAAGAACATGTGGCAATATCTAAAAAAGCTTTGAACATTTTACTACAATTTCAACATCCTATTTATGTAAATTAGGATTTTCTACCCTCAACACAATTAAGAGTAAAAAGAGAGAAATTCTTTAATGTATTGATTAGGAAATGAGGAAACTCATGAGAGTTTGCCTTTCAAATAGATGCCCAAACATTGAAGAAATCTCTAGGACACATCAGGCTCATGTTTCTCATAAACACAAGAATGAAAAAACTTAACACATTTGTACCAAGACCTGCCGAATTTACTAAATCTTACTAAGAATGTATCTATATATATAAAAAGATAACTTTTTTGTCATTTTTAATTTTTTAACCCTTCTTTTTTATGAATTCTAAAAAGCATACTCAAAAAATGTAACATAAAAATGTTTTTTAATGTCAGAATAAATTTAATTTTGTCATATTTATTTTATTTAATTACCATAAAAGCACTCTTGGACTTTATATTTTTTCTTTAATATTTGACTTAATTATTATGGCATATTTTTTAGAAATTTGTATATAGTGAGCCTACAATTATTTGTAGGATTTTAAATGCGCCCCGACTTCAAAAAGTTTGAGAACCACTGGCATAATAAGTGGAACAATTGATGAATGCTTCCCTTCCCTCTCCCCCTCTCAAAAAAAAAAAATCAATTAACCAATAAAAAATAAATTAGCCTGACCAGGCAGTGGCTCAGTGGCACAGTGGATAGAGTGTGGGACTTGGATGCAGAGGACCCAGGTTTGAAACCCTGAGCTCACCGGCTTAAGCATGGGCCCACCCACTTGAGCACAGTGTCACTGGCTTGAGCGCGGGATCATAGACATGACCCCATGGTCACTGGCTTGAGCCCAGAGGTTGCTGGCTTGAAGCCCAGAGGTTGCTGGCTTGAAGCCCAACATCGCTGGCTTAAGCCCAATGTCACTGGCTTGAACAAGGGGTCACTCGCTCTGCTATAGCCTCCTGGTCAAGGCAAATATGAGAAAGCAATCAATGAACAATGAAGGTGCCAACGAAGAAATTATGCTTCTCATCTCTCTGTCCCTGTCTGTCCCTCTGTCTCTCTCTCTCTCTCTCTCTCTCTCTGTTAAGAAAGAAAGAAAGAAAGAAAGAAAGAAAGAAAGAAAGAAAGAAAGAAAGAAAGAAAGAGAAAGAAAGAAAGAGGAAGGGAGGGAGGGAGGGAGGGAGGGAGGGAGGGAGGGAGGGAGGGAGGGAGGAAGCGAGAAAGGAGGGAAGGAAGGAAGGAAGAAAGCCCTGGACGGATAGTTCAGTTGGTTGGAGTGTTGTCTGGAAGCACAGAGGTTGCCTGCTCTATCCCTGGTCAGGGCACATACAAGAACAGCTCAATGTTCCAGTTTGCCTATCTCTCTCTCCCTTCCTCTCTCTAAAAAAAAAGCAGCAGATCAAGTTGAGTGCATCCTGGCAATCTTTCTCTGTTAAACCACAATTCAATATCATTCTTCAATGTTGCAGTAATATAAGGTTATAGTAATTAAATATATAGAAATATAGAAAAATACAAAAGATATATAAAAGTAATTAAGGTATAATATTAAAAGCAATTAAGAAAATTAAATAAAGTTATGCCATCTGGATAGGAACTAATATAGTGTGTACAGATGTGATAAACAGACTCTGCCTTTCGCACAGGGCCCAGTTAGTGTGTGTGTGAAGTTACATATAGATAAGAAGTGGCTTGATGTTATAACTCTGTGGATTGACATAGGAGGCTCCCTTAGGAACATTTTAAAAGTGGCTTGATTGTAACATTTCAATAGATTAACATAAAAAGGGCTTCCTGTGAGGAACTCCCAAAAAGGTGGTTTGAGATGATAATATTGTAGATTGACACCTGTTAGAAGGTATTGGCCAGAAAAGGTACTAAAGCTGAGGGGCCCCCTGCTGCGGTAGTCACCCAGACTCCAATGTGCTTGTGGACTGTCTCCATGCGCTCTGACCAAAGACAGCCGAGAGGAGCACGCCGACGGGGCCCCTTAAGCTGCACCCAGGCATGTCAAAAGGATTTGTGAGTAATAAACTGCCTGTGTGATTCGTGCAACTAACTTCTGTGTCAGTCGTGTCTCTCCTCCGGTGGCATTTAACAGTAGCATCCTCATAGCTGCCTCAAGAGTAGTCTCGAAGAGGCTGCCAGCCCTGCTGATAAGCAGGAGTGTCCCACTGCACAGGGAAGTTGAATCAGGGACGCCTGATCGATGTAGAGCTTGGGCTCTACTGGGACAACCAGGCTTTCCAAGGGACATGACCTCGCTTACCTTCACCACCCACCTTTATTTCTCCATGCACACTACACTCAAGTGATATTGGCCCCTTTTTGTTCTTAGCACACTTAGTGCCTCAAGGAATTAATAAACAGGGGTCTCTCCCCCATGGTGTCCCCACTGTGCTTCCCCACCAATCCTCACCAATGACCCTTTTTCAAGTCTCTGCTTTTACATCACCTCCCCAAAGCGACCTCTCAGTAATCCGTGACCTGACACCTGGATTGTTTTCTTCACTATTTTCTTATCACCCGTTGTCATTGTTTTTTTATTTGTTTAGTTACTATAATCTAGACTCAATGAGGCAGAGGTCAAGTGTACTTTATCTATCAGTATATGCAACAGATCCCAGCATGGTGCCTGGAATCTGTAGGTACTCGATTCACATCTGTCATGAAAGAATAAATATAAGGAATGACCACAAAAATGTTTTTTTCTTCAGAACAATGGCTGGGGATGTCCTTTATTGTATTGCCTAGTAATGTTCCAGAGAATGTTAATAAAATAAAATTCTTCACACAGGAGTTTGTATTTCCAGACTTAAATTTAAGGCAGACTAGCAAGTTTGGCCAAGTTGCAGGACACAAAATCAATGCACAAAAATTGGTCCCATGCTTATATACCAATAATGAACAATCTGAAAAGGAATTTAAGAAAACAACCCCACTTTACAATAGCATCAGAAAAAAAAAATACTTAGGAATAAACTTAACCAAAGAGATGAAAGACTTATACACTGAAAACTATAAAACATTGCTGACAGAAATTAAAGATATGAACAGATGGAAAAATATTCTGTGTTCATGGATTGGGAGAGTTAATATGCAATTAAAAAGCCCCATACCACCCAAAGTGACCTGAGACTCAATGCAATTCATATCAAAATCCCAATGGCACTTTTTTATAGAAATAGAAAAAAAATTCTAAAATTTATTTGGAATCTCAAGGGACCCCAAATAGCCAAAATAATCTTGGAAAAGAACATTGTTAGAGGCTTCATACTTCCTGATTTCAAAATATGATACTGAACTATGTTAATCAGAAAAAGGCAGTAAAGGCAGAAAAACAGACATATAGGCCAGTGGAACAGAATAGGAAGCCCAGAAATAAACTCTCATGTAAATGGTCAAACGATTGACAAGGGTGCAAAACCACACAAGTAAAAAAATAATCTCTTCACCAAATGGAATTGGGAAAATTGGATATCCACATGCAAAAAAATAAAAAATAAAAAAAAGAAATGAATCTGGACTCTATATCACACCATGTACTAACACACAATGGATTCAAGATCTAAATATAAAAGCTAAAATTAAAAAAAATTCTAGATGAAAGCATAGGAGAAAAGCTTCTTTACATTGGATTTTTCAATAATTTTTTGGCTACGATACCAAAAGCACAAGACACAAAAACAAAAATAGACTATTCTGGCTATGTCATCAAACTTAGATGCATCTGCACATCAGAGAGAACAATCAAGGCAGCCTACAGGAAGAAAATATTTGCAAGCCATGTACCCGCTGAGGGCTTGATATCCAGAATACATAGAGAACTCCTACAACCCAGCAGCAAAATATCAAATAACCTCGTTAAAAAATGAACAAAAGGCCCTGGCCAGTTGGCTCAGTGGTAGAGCGTCGGCCTAGCGTGTGGAGGACCCGGGTTCGATTCCCGGCCAGGGCACACAGGAGAAGCGCCCATTTGCTTCTCCACCCCTCCGCCGCGCTTTCCTCTCTGTCTCTCTCCTCCCCTCCCGCAGCCGAGGCTCCATTGGAGCAAAGATGGCCCGGGCGCTGGGGATGGCTCTGTGGCCTCTGCCTCAGGCGCTAGAGTGGCTCTGGTCGCAACATGGCGACGCCCAGGATGGGCAGAGCATCGCCCCTGGTGGGCAGAGCATCGCCCCATGGTGGGCGTGCCGGGTGGATCCCGGTCGGGCGCATGCGGGAGTCTGTCTGACTGTCTCTCCCTGTTTCCAGCTTCAGAAAAATGAAAAAAAAAAAAAAAAAAAAAAATGAACAAAAGAATTTAGTAGACGTTTTTCCAGAAAAGACATATATTCTCCAGAAAAGATCAACAAGCACATGGGAAGATTCACAACATCACGAATCATTAGATGAGGGCAAATGAAAATAACAATGAGATATCATCTCACATTCATGGGGATGGCCACTATCAAAAAACAAACAAACAGCCTAACCAGGTGATGGTGCAGTGGATAGAGTGTCAGACTGGGACGCAGAGGACCCAGGTACTCCCAAAGTGACCAGCTCGAGCACGAGCTCATCTGGTTTGAACAAGGCTCACCAGCTTGAGCCCAAGGTCGCTGGCTTGAGCAAGGGGTCACTTGGTCTGCTGTAGCCTCTCCCCCCGGGTCAGGGCACATATGAGAAAGCAATCAATGAACAACTAAGGTGCCACAACAAAGAATTGATGCTTCTCATCTCTCTCTCTTCCTGTCTGTTTGTTCCTATCTGTCCCTCTCTCTGCCTCTATCACAAAAAACTTTTTTTAAAATTTTTTTTAAAAAACCCAGAAAATAACAAGTGTTGGTGAGGATGTGGAGGAATTGGAGCTCTGTGCACTATTGCTGGGGATATAAAACCCTGCAGCTACTATGGAAAACAGTATGGAGGTTCCTTAAAAAATCTAGACGAGAATTTTTGTATAATCCAGTAGTCCTGCTTCTATGTATAATAACCAACAGACTAGAAAACAGGATCTTGGAGAGATATTAACACACTCATGTTCATTGCAGCATTGTTTACAATATCAAGAAGGAAGGCAACCCCAATGCCTACTGATTGGTGAGTGGACAAAAAACACATACATATATACAACGGAAGACAGTTACTCCGCCTCTGCAAAGGACATTCTGGCACATGCTACAACATGTGCGAACCTGAGGACATCATGCTGAGTGAAACAGGTCAGTCATAAAAAGACAAATATCCTATGATTCCACTCCTATGAGATATCTAAACGAGTTAAACTAAAAGAGATGGTGGTGGTGACCTGGGACTAACAAGAGAGGGAAATGGGGAGTTGTTCTACATATACGGAGTTTCTAATTTGAGAGATGAAAACATTCTAGAGCTCTATTGCCCAACAATAAATATAGTTAAAATGGCTGAGCTGTACCCTTAAAAAATGGTTAAGTTCGGCCCTGGCCGGTTAGCTCAGTGGTAGAGCGTCGGCCTGGCATGCAGGAGTCCCAGGTTCGATTCCCGGCCAGGGTACACAGGAGAAGCGCCCATCTGCTTCTCCACCCCCCTCCTTCCTCACTGTCTCTCTCTTCCCCTCCCACAGCCGAGGCTCCATTGGAGCAAAAAGATGGCCCGGGCGCTGGGGATGGCTCCTTGGCCTCTGCCCCAGGCGCTAGAGTGGCTCTGGTCGCGACAGAGCAACGCCCCGGATAGGCAGAGCATCCCCCCCTGGTGGGCGTGCCGGGTGGATCCCGGTCGGGAGCATGCGGGAGTCTGTCTGACTGCCTCCCCGTTTCCAGCTTCAGAAAAATAAAAAAATAATAATAATTTTTAAAAAAATGGTTAAGTTGCCCTGGCCGGTTGGCTCAGCGGTAGAGCGTCGGCCTGGCGTGCAGGAGTCCCGGGTTCGATTCCCAGCCAGGGCACACTGGAGAAGCGCCCATCTGCTTCTCCACCACTCCCCCTCTCCTTCTTCTCTGTCTCTCTCTTCCCCTCCCGCAGCCGAGGCTCCATTGGAGCAAAGATGGCCCGGGCACTGAGGATGGCTCTGTGGCCTCTGCCTCAGGCGCTAGAATGGCTTTGGATGCAACAGAGCGACGCCCCAGAGGGGCAGAGCATCGCCCCCTAGTGGGCATGCCGGGTGGATCCCGGTTGCGCGCATGCGGGAGTCTGTCTGACTGCCTCCCTGTTTCCAGCTTTGGAAAAATGAAAAGAAAGAAAAATGGTTAAGACAATACAATACCTTTTATGCTGTGTTCTTTGCCACATTTTTAAAAAATACGCATCTATTGTTTTTTCAAGTCTGTAATTAATATTGCTTTGGAAAAGAAAAAAGTTAGGATTTGTGTATGTGTGCGTTTATTTTTTATTCAAAAAATTTCAATCAGACAGTTTAGCATGTTTGCAAATCTGGATGTCCACATTTCAGCTTTTGCTGTGAAGAGCAACTCTTCACATTTATTATACATTTCATGGGAGAGTTCTTGTGTTTTGCATCTCTCTGACAATGAGAGTGAACTTCCTGAAAACACTGGGGAAACCCCGAGTCACGCACAAGGTGAGTCAAAGTAAGACTGAGAGGAGACAGACCTAGCTAGTCCAAGATGAAAGGCTTATGAATGAACAAAAGGTGTCATGATTTTAATAACAAATAGACGTAGGGCAGACTTCCCTGTCAGGGCCTCATACACATTATTTGCCAAAGGAAGCCTGTTCTCTTATCCACAGAACTCAAGTCTAGCAATGTTTTATTGTGAGCTGTTGTTATAGGCAAATCCCTTTTGAAAGCAAGCATGCTGTTAGTCACAAGGCCTTTTGCTGATGTTAAAGCAAGTGCTCTTACCTAGGAAGGAACATGCATGCCAATGTTTTCAGATGGAGAAGGAACACTATTTTATAAACATTTTGCTTGCACAGTTTGTAAAAGAACTTTGTAAGTCTTATACTCCCACACACATTGACATCCAAGATATTTCCCGATAAGTTTAAATAGTTGCAAAGAATGTACTTTCCAGTACATTGTAAATGTTAACATTGGAAAAAATACACGTTCTTTATCACACTTAAAACCATATGCCATGGCCCTGGCTGGATGGCTCACTTGGCTGGAGCATTGTCCTGCAATGCAGAGGTGGCTGGTTCGGTCCTTGGCCGGGGCACGTACAGAAACAGATTGATGCTTCTGTCTCCCCCTTACCCCCCTTCCTCTCTCTGGATTCAATAAAAATAAAAGATTAAAAAAATAGAAAAAAATAAAGACAAAAAAATTGGCAACAGAGAACATTTAAAACAAACAAACAAAAAGACCATATGCCATGGAACTTAGTGCCAAAGCAATTAATCCCTACCATCATCTACTTTGAAAATTACAGAAACTCTTATTGATACTGAAATGTGTTTTTTTCCTTTTTCTCTCTGAATTTATATTCTTCTTTCCAAAAATATTTATCTTAATATATTTATGGATCACCTATTATATATATTTGCAACAAAAAGTATGTCAATTCATATGCTATTTTGTTGGGTTTTTTTTAATTTTCTATGACCATAGTCTCTAAATGTTAAAACAAAAACAAAACTCACAGCTGAGAAACAAGCTTGTGATACGGCTTTTGCTTCATTCATCAAGATGTGGGTCACAGGTCCACAGAGACTGCAGCTCCAGCTGCGAGATGTTGCAATACACTCACCAGCCTGCTTCTTATGATCAAATATTTAGATGGCTCTGGAATGACATTTTGCTGGACAAACAAAGAAGGTGACTACTTCCCTACTAACAGGTCACTTTCTAACATGAATGCTACAAAGGAGAAGAAAGATCCAGAAAATGAGTGGGCAGAAAAAGTTAAAGTTTAAAAAAAAACACAAATTTCTTCTGGTTTGAGCTATTGTTGCAATTATCAGTAGTATACACTTGATCAAAACAAATATTTTATGACTTTTGATGCATCATTTTTAAGCATAAGACGAAAAATTTCATTAGAAAGGCATCTCATGGCAATGGGTGTCACTTCTTCAATCAGTGCCGGTGTCTGCAAATAAATGTTACTTCTTGCCAGGTTGAGAAAGGGTCCAACACCTTGCTGGTCCCATTTTCCATATTTTGGGGTGAAGCTTTGTATTGGAGGAACTCCTGGAAGAAGTATGGGTATGTTACTGCCCCTTGAGTCTTGGAATTCTGCTGCCTGAGCCATAAGTCAAAAGCTACTCAGTGGACTTTCATCAGAATTGTTTTCTGTTTAGATGTAAAGTGTCCACAGCTACTAGCATCACAAAAAGAGACACGCTGTGCACCTTCTTATGAAGGAACACATCACCTTCCATGGGGTGGTCTTGCCAAAAAAATAAATCAGTCCTGACCTGGTCAAGCTTTAGATCTAATCACCAACTTGCAGAAATGCAGGGAAGAAGGAAGCCTGCCATGCGACACCCTACAGAGCGACCAGCAAACTCCTGGACGGTGCCAGCGGGTCCATCCATTTTCAATTTTGATTTCAACAAGCAGATTCCAGAGAAACAGAGAGGGAAGTTGGTGACATTCATGAGACAATTAAAAAGGTTAGCACTAGCTGCATTTTTATCATATGAATTAATAATTTATTTGAAGTAATGATATCATGGTTCCCTGCATTTCGAAGATACACACAGAAACGTTGATAGCTGATGTAATACGGAATCATTTATAGATGATGTAGTATGACAGCTGAGGTTCAACTCAGAGCAACACTGGAGAAGTGGAAGGGAGAGGTGTGTCGTGCAGTCGCTGCTCCCAGCAGGGGTGACCGGTTTATTCCCTCCACTGCAGAAGTGTTGGAAGAGTCCCCTGCCACTGACAGTAGTTCAGGGAATGCCTCAGTGAGGAGCTGACACACCTGGAGGGAGCCCCGGCCTGGGACTGCCCACATCCAGGGTCTTGTCCATGCAGGGGCTAAACCTTGGGACACGTTGGAAGACCCAGCATCAGAGTTCCCTTGCACAGACCTGCCTGCTCTCCCACTATGCCTCCCGTAAGCCGGCCTTCATCTCCGAGCCTGCCTACCCCGGGACGCATTCCACAGGAGATGAAACAAGACTGGCCAGGGGTTAACCATTCTTGAAGCTGGGTGTGATAGGCAGAATTCAAAGATGGTGCCCAAGATCACCACACGTGGTGTAAACACATGTATGATCTCCAGGTCTGTGAATATGATGGGTTTGACTCCCATGATAAGGTCAAATTCTATAGCCTAGTTGACCTAGAGAGGGGAAATGTTTCTGATGGGCCTGACCTTTATAAGCAGAGAACTTTCTCTGGCTCATCACGGAAGAGGAAGTCAGAAAGGATTCAGCATACCACAGGCAACACGAAGATGGAGGGAGCCCCATGGGAGGAATGTGGGTAGCCTGTAGCCACTGCTGACAGTCAGCATGAGCATAAGGGGCAGGGCTACAACTTTGAGGAACTGAATTCTGCTAATAAGCAGAATAAGCTTCAAGGAAGATGTTTCTTCTCCCAGAACCTCCAGATAAGAGCTCAGTCCAACCTACACTTTGATTTCAACTTTATGACATGCTGAGCCGAGAACCTAGCCATGCCTACATGGTGTATTCAACAAATCTGTAGGTTTGGAAATTGGAAGAATTCACCTTAAATGACCAATTACTTACAGGGGTCAAGTACATATTTACTCTGAGCAGGAAGTGTTCACTTGATGTCATTACAATCGTAACTATATGGAAAATCATAGCTAGGTTTTTTTTCTTTGAGAGAAGAATTGGTAAAATGTACCATTTCTTCCATATTTGTTCTTCTCTAACACTAAACTGGGGTTGTTCTCTGAAACTTCCTTCTGGCCCTGGACCAGTTGTGACTAGTATACACTTCCTGTAACTTACATCTTTGTAATGATAATCACCAAGAAGGAATATGTGAACTGAAGCCTGGGTCTTCCTACTTCTGTTGCGGTTTGTCATTTCAGGGAAAGGAAGTTGAAAAAACTAAGGCCACGAACGTTCATTCACCCTACAAACTGCGTGTGTGCTGTGCGCCCCACGCTGTGCAGGTCTCTTCAGTACCAAGTTCAAGGATCATTGCCTTTGATGGATCCCAAACTTAGGACCCATACTGCTTTTGTGCCTTTCCTTCAGTGTTCAACAATTGCTGTGGAGAACTGTCCATTCCTCTGATTCTTTGCGGGGTTGTTGGCCCACTAAGCTGTTAACCTACTTCCTCAAATGTGTACTGTCTTTTATTGAGAAAATTTCCCCTTGACTAAGCATGCCGTATTGAGTTATACTTCCTCTAACACAGGGAAGCTTATTTTGTCATGTATGGGACTTCAAAAGCAAAATCTCAACTGCCACCAGAGTAAATGCACCCTCCTGGAGCCTGGAGTGGAATGCAGTACTATCAAGCCCTTCTTTCTGAGGTAGCAGCACAATCAGATTTGCAATTAGGCACCAAACAATGTGTCAGAGAGACAAAAGGCGTCAAAGTCCAGGAACCGGTTCAAATCCTAGCTCTACACCTACTAGCCATGTGAATTTGAGCAGAAAACTCCCCTCTCTGCCTGAAGCTCAAGTGCTCCGTAAGCACTAGCTGTCCTAATGACAGCATCGTAGAATATAGCACACCATCGTAGAATATAGCACACGTAGAATATAGCACACGTAGAGTAATAAATGTGAAATTGGCATGAGCACACCACGTTACAGGGATGCTTCTAGGATAAGCAGTCTTTACAACAGTTCATGGTTTCTAGGTTATCTAGAAGATTCTAGAATTGTGAGCTTCAGACACGTTATCTTTAAAAAAAAAAAAAAAGAAAAGAAAGGTCTTTTGTTACAAAATAAGAGAGGCTGACGCTGATTTGAAGTCAAATCAGCCATTCTCATCCTCAGACTTCCCCACCACGATAAACAACAACTCCTTTCTTCGAGTTGCCGAGACCAAAAACCTGGTGCCACGCTTGATGCATTCTCCCCACACCCATGTCTCACTCTCCATCTGTCAGGAAATCCTGTCAGCACTACCACCAAAATATCTCAAATCTGATCCCTTTTACCACCTCTACGGGTTCCACCCTCCTCCAGGCCACCACCATCTCTTAGTAGATGGTTGCAATTGCTAACAAGCTAGCTGACCTTCCCACCTTCTTCATCCCCTTTCCTTCCTCAATTATTTTAGGTGACTCTTAAGTAATGTGAGCCAGATCACAATAATCTTAGACCCCAGCCCTCCTATGGCTCCCTTCTCAAAGTCAAACCACAGATCCTTCCTATGAGGCACCTCATCACCTCTCTGACTTCATCTCCTCCTTGCTTCTTCCTCTCCAGCCATTCTGGTCTCCTTGCTATTCCTCAAGAGCAGCAACCTCTCCCTGCTTCAGGACCTTTGCACCTTCTCATTGCTCTGCTTGGAGTGCACTTTCACATCCTACCCCCATGGCTCGCATAGTCACTCCCTTCAGGTCTTTACTTGAATGTGGTTTAATCAGAGAGGACTATTGTGCTCACTCTGTCTTAAATTGCACCCCACTCATACACATACAAATACAAATTTTTTAACTCTTTTCCCCTGATTTATTTTTCTCTAGAAAAGACTTTTAAACTTATACATCTTGTATATTTTGTCTCCCCCACTAGAATGTAAATTACACAGAGGCAGGATTTTTTTTCTTTTAATTTCTTTGAGTCACTGAGGTAATCCCAATGCTTACAATGTGCCTGGCACACAGTAGGTGCTCAATAACAATGAATGGTTAAATGAATAAACAGATGAATGATTTATTCACCAAATTACAAAGTGGTCAGAAAAGCAGAAAGTATTAAGTTCTATTCGTTGACTTGGCATGCTTTACAATTGACGTAACATGAGGAGCTTTACAATTGACGTAACATGGAGGAGAGGAGAGCTAAACCTTTGCAGAGATTTCAGTTTATTCTACACCTTTGAAAACTGCAGCAATTATAGGCAGCCATAGCCACCATCAATCTCCAGACCTCATCACTTTGACAAAAATGCTAAGTCCTTAATGAACTCACATTACTAAAAAATTAAATTTTGACTCTTCGATTTGGGTGTTGTGAACTGAATGTCTGTGTTCCCCCAAAATTCCCATATTGAAAGCTTATCCCTGCCTAACCAGGTGGTGGTGCAGTGGATAGAGCATCAGACTGGGATGCAGAGGACCCAGGTTCAAAACCCCAAGGTCACCAGCTTGGACTCAAGGTTGCTGGCTCAAGCAAGGGGTCACTTGGTCTGCTGTAGCCCCCCAGTCAAGGTACATATGAAAAAGCAGTCAATGAACAACTAAGGTGCTGTGACGAAGAATTGATCATTCTCATCTCTCTCCCTTCCTGTCTATCTGTCCCTGTCTGTCCCTCTCTCTGTCTTTCTCTGTCTCTGTCACTAAAAAAAAAAAAGAAAAAAATCCAGTTTACCCCTGCCATGTGATGGTATTAGGAGGCAGGGTTTATAGGAGATAATTAGGGTTAGATGAGTTGTGAGGGTAGAGCTCTCACAAATGGGATTAGTGCCCTTGTAAGAGTCACCAGAGAGGTCCCTCCATCCCCCACCCTTTGGTTTCAGATTTGCTACGAAGGTGACTTGGTCCCAGAGATGCTGGTATAGGGGAAAGTCATTTGTTTTAATTTATTATTTATTCAGCCACCTTACCAAGCTGACTGATACTAGTAAGACTTTTTAGCTGAGTCTCCTGAATATTCCAAAATGGCAGTTCTCAAAGTGTGGTCCTAGAAACCCTTTCAGGGTATCTGTAAGGTCAAAACTACTGTCATTATAATACCACAAGGTCATTTGCCTTTCTCACTCCCATCCTCTCACAAGTGTGCTGTGGAATTTCCCAGCAAGTGCATCATGTGTGATCGCGCAACTGCTGGTGCACTGCAGACGAGGAACTCAGCTGCCTCCCAGTAGGCCAGAGGTGCAAGGGAGTTATAAAACTGCACAAGAGTGCTTTTCTTTCTTATTTTTTTAAGTGAGAGGAGGGGAAGTAGACAGACAGACTCCTGCTCGGGCCCCACCAGGATCTACCAGGCAACTCCCCACCTGGGGCCAATGCTCGAATCAACTGAGCTATCTGGACACTCGAACCAATTGAGCCACTGGCTGCAAGAGGGGAAGAGAGAGAAAAGGGGGAGAGGGAATGAGAAGCAGATGGTTGCTTCTCCTGTGTGCCCTGACCGGGGATCAAACCTGGGACGTCTGCACGCCAGGCTGATGCTCTATCCACTGAGCCAAAAGGCCAGAGTCCCAAGAAGTGCGCTTTTCTCATCAAATGCTTTTTGTTTGGGAAAATGTCATTTCTTTTTAAAACTATGTTGCATTAACATGTAAATCAGTTTGTTCATGTTTCATGAATTAGCAAGTAAATACTTAAAATTTGTTTTTCAGTCTTAATTTCTAAAAGTCATCTGAGGTCCTCAGTAAATTTTAAGAGGGTTAAGGGGTCCTGAGGCCAAAAGTTTTGAGAAATGCTGCTCCAGAAAACAGTATTGTACTGTATGCAAACAGTGGTGATTCTGTATTCCTGTTTCTAAGGTGATACCTCTTTTTTCACTTATCTTATTTTCTTCTCCAGGACTGTCAAACAATTGCCGTGAGAGAATGGGGAACTAAGCTAGTTCCTGGGCTGGAATGGTGGCCTTCTAGGGTTTCCCAAAGCTTGGTCCTGTTTCCCAAGCTGCGTCCTGGGCTGAAAAACGCTGACAGGTATTTGTCAGGCACTGGTCTGGGCTTTCAAAGATGTTTCAAGATAAAGGTTTTTCTTCCTGTATTAAAAAAATTAATTTTTTTATTCCTAGTGACTGTGATTTTGAGCAAACAAAAGGTTTGCTCAAAAAGTATCTCTCTGACCCCCTGTATTTCTTCTCATCTGTAAATGAGGCTATTGGACTGAAGCAGTGCTTCTAAAATGTGGTTGTTTGACATTAAAACCACTTTAAAATCAATCAAGGGAAACTTCCTTTACAGAGAATTTTAACCTGACCAGGTGGTTGCGCAGTGGATAGAGCATCTACCTGATGCTGAGGACCCAGGTTCAAAATCCCGAGGTCGCTGGCTGAGTGCAGGCTCACCAGCTTATGCAGTTGCCAGCTTAAGTGTGGGATCATAGACGTGACCCCAAGGTCACTGGCTTGAGCAAGGGGTCACTGGCTCAACTGGAGCCACCCCCCAATCCCATCAAAGCACATATGAGAAAGCAATCAATGAACAATTAAGGTGCTGCAAATACGAGTTGATGTTTCTCATCTCCCTTCCTGTCTCTCTCTTGCTAAAAAAAAAAGAAGAATTCCAGAAAGGCAAAATTAATACAAGAATCATAAAATTAGCATTTTGCAACTCCCAATGGAATAATTAATTCAAGAACGGCTCACCAATGGATATTAAAACCATTCAGTGAAAAGTTAGGTAACAGAATATGGTATTTGCATTGTGACAACCTCCTTCACCACGATGGCGTACTCATTGCAATGGGGAAAATGGAGCTTTACAGTCGACAGATCTATCTTAACAGAGTGGTCACTAAATGTGACACTCCAACATTACAGGAACAGTGTTGTGATGTAAAACTATGAGGGATTCTTGCCAAAATGTTTAACTTGAAACTGAATGAGCCTTTAGCCAAGAGGTAGATCCAAATCTTGTGGGGCATAAAGCTTACACAGTGTTGGAAGCCCCTCTCTAAGCAAAAGAATACAAAATATTCACAAAAGTGAATATTTACATAGAATAAGAAAATAAAAATACAAGTTACAAATCCCAAAAAGGGGTCAAATGTGAGGGACATCACCAAGCCCAGGGAGGTGTTATAGCTGTAGCGTTTGTATTCACTAACTGCTTGACACATCTCTGTGATACTTCCCCCTCCATTTCCGCTGCAGGCTGTTTGACTCATTGTATAATATTGTGTCTGCAGAAGAGAAGGTCTCAACAATCAAGGCTGGGTCTCACCACCCATCCCAACTGACTCAGAGGCTCTTGGGGCAAATCTGGGCGTTGCTAGTCTTTAAACAGGCCGTTTCTAAAGTGCAGCCAGAATAGAGAACTAGGCTGGGCCATCTCAGGGCCTCCCGTGTCCCCAGCTATGACTTCTGCTGTAACACACAACAGGATGGCAAACAGAGCCTGGCAACAGACAGGAAACCCAAACTCCGGGGTGACAACCAGCTCTGTGACCCAGAAAAGCCATAAGTAGGCCAAAGGGACAGAAGACGCTGAGAGCGCCGAGACCGTGCAGCCCTCCCTGGGGCTGTCTGCTTGGATTCTCTCTCCACTTCCTCTCCTGGACGCGGAGACTCCTTCAGGAAGAGAGCTGGTCTTCAGGCATGCACAAAGCCTGTGGATGGTGGGTCCACGGGTTGAACCACAGGGCCCTATGTGGCACACTGGTGGAATGGGAAACCCCAAAAATGATAGTCTGTGCCCATTAGCAGTTTTTCCCATCATCCCTCCACCCAGTCGCAGACACAACTTTCTGCTTCCATGGAATTGCCAATTCTGGACATTTTGCATAAAGAGAATCATATGCTATGTAATGTTATATGTCTGGCTTCTTTCATTGAACACATTGTCATCTATGTGGTAGCAGGTGTCAGGGCTTGTTTTCCGTTTTTTTTATTGCTGAATAATTTCCCTCAGATGTCTACACCCTGGTCTGTTTATCCAATAACCATGTGATGGACAGTCGGGTTGCTTTCACTTCCAGCTGCTGGAGTGTTCACTACCCACTTCTGATTTCCATGCAGCTGCCTCCTGAAGGCAGCCCACAATGTGCAGGTGGCATGTCCCTCACACTCTGGCCCAGACTAAGTTCCCTCTTAAATGACTTACAGTCCAGACACTGTTGGTCCTCACCCCTTCAGACACCAGGCTCCAATTCTTTCTTCCATCAGTCTCAGTCAAGCCCTCCTGACCCCACCCAGCCAGACGGACTCCAATAACACTGAACTTCAAAGCAAAAGAGTAAAGAGTCCCAGTCACTCTTTCTTGAAGTCTACTTGGAGTCACCGTAAATTAGTCAGCCTATTTGCATCTCCCAGATTGAGGCATCTCCTAATTTCACAGACTAAATGCATCTAAGCCCCAGGCCCCTGCCCAGCCAAAAGTGTCCGGCCAAGCTCCCACCACTGCCACCAGCATGATACTTGGAAGGTTGCCTTACATCGATGTAACCGAAGGGGCCACTAGTGATGTTAGCCTTTGACCTTAATGTGGACCTCAAAGCAAATCTCAGTTTCTACTCCAAAAGGAAGAAATGCTACAGCCTGTGATCTAGGGCTGCCCCAGCTTCCCGAGGTTGAGATCTGGCCTCCGTCCCTGGCCCCCGCAGCCTTGTTCCATGTCCCTGGAATGTGGCTGAATGACTTCGAGGGAAGACTGATTCATGGTGGAGAGCCTGAGCTTGTCCCCCAGGACTGGAGGGACAGCAGCCTTGCCTCTGCACACCTGTTTAGCCAAGCATGAGCTAGGCAATAAACTCATCCAGTTTACCTGGGATGTTCCCAGTTTCAGCACTGAAAGTCCCACATCTGAGATCCCCTCAGTCCCTGACCAACCAAGACAGTGGGTCACCTGGCAGAAATGGTACATTTAGCCACAGTGTTGGCTAAAGACCCAGGTGGGAAGCTGGAGGAGCTGTTGCACAACCTCTGCTGTGAAGAGAGCAGGGAGTCAACCACGGCCATGTTGCATCAGGTGGTTAACACGCCTGACAAGTGTTAGATCCTCATTTCAGAAATCACCAAATTGTGGGCAGGGGGACCTATCCATGGCTGCAAGGCTGGTGAGTAACAGATCCTCAAAGAGAAGGATACAGAATCTAGCAATGGGCAGGGTATCATTCTCGGCTGGGATGATGATAATGATGATGATGATGCTGATGATTGAGATGAAATTCCCACATCATAAAATTAACCCTTTTATTTTATTTTTTTAAAGACTTTATTCAATTTTCAGAGAGGAGAGAGAGAGAGAAGGGGGAGGAGCAGGAAGCATTAACTCACATATGTGCCTTGACCGGGCAAGCCCAGGGTTTTGAATCGGTGACCTCAGTGTTTCAGGTAGATGCTTTAAAATTAACCCTTTTAAAGTGTACAGTTCAGTGGCATTTGCTACATTCACAATATTGTGCAACCACGACCACCTGTATCTAGTTCTAAAATATTTTTATCACCCCTAAAGGAAACCTGTACCCCCGAAGCAGTCACCACCACACCCCCTTTCCCAGGTCTCCAGCAATCATCAACCTCCTTTCCATCTTTGCGGATTTACCTATTCTGGACATTTTATATAAATGGAGTCCTGCAGTATGTGACCTCTTGTGCCTGGCTTCTCCTCTCCACATACTTTTTCCAAGGGTCATCCATGTTGTAGCAGGTGTCAGTACTCGTTCCTTTTCATGGCTGAGTACTATTCCTTTGCGTGGGAGACCACATGTGCTTATGCATAGCATACATACTGTTACATTTATCAAAGATTTGAATGAGATAAAACTTGCCCCAAACCCCTCCAGGAAACAAGGTGCACCTCAGCAAATGCTTGCTCTGGTTGTTGTTTCCAACCCCACAAATAAAATGCTAATATATTCTCACTGTGAAACAAAAGTTCAACAATATTCATCAAGCAATGAAACGCAGGTGTTCCAAATGCGCTCCAGCGGTTAGAGAGCATGTGCCAGGTCTGCATCTGGGACACAACAAGCTTGGCGATCACTGTTACGTCCGTTGTCTGCATCATTTACCCCTCCTCCGCGGACACTTCCCACCCACCCACCCTTCACCCCCGGCCTGTAAGCACGCGCAGATCTCCCTCAACTTAACAAAATAAACACAAATTTCCCTTGGTCCCACCACTTCCTTAGCTCACCAGCACACTTCATCACCACACTCGGCTTCCTCACACCCACTCATTGGTGAATCCCTCTCGGTTGGGAGCCAGCTGCACCACCAACCCCGCTCTCTGAAAGTCATCTCTGTTTCCAGCTGCTGCACCCTGGGCTGTGGTCCAGACTCTCCCGCCCTTTTCCTCTGCGGTGGTTGACCTTGTTGACCAGCCCCCTTTTTCTGAAAACTCACCTTGCCTTCTTCCTCCTCTGCTTCATCTCTTCTCCTGTTTTATTACAAAATCCTGGAGGCAGAGTCTGTACTATCACGTCATGTTGTTTAGAATGGTCACATACCTTATCCTTCTCCATAAACACAAGGTGGGACAAAAGTCGGTTTACAGTTGCTCATGTGGAAGATAATACAATAATGAATAAGTAATCACACAGGAATACACCCTGTGTTTTGCGCACTCACCACTGCACACCTACTTTTGACATACCCTTTGTTTGCTGATGCAAAGTCACTTGGGCTGTTTGTGCACATTTGCTTCCAGAATGAGGCGAGCTCCCACTCTGAACGACGCTGCATCTCAAGGACATGTTCAAGACCTCACAACTCCTCTTTTGTGGAATTTTAGAATGTGCTGAGGATACATGTTCACCGGGGTCTGATTTCTCGGCACCCTGAGAGGGTTTTGGCACATGAAAGAGCGAATGGCCTTGAGCAACTGCTTGATTTTTTTGTGGGGACTGGACCTGCTCAAAGGCTTCGAGGAATAGTTTCCTGAGTTTCTTGAAGTTTTCTGTGCCTGTTGTTACTTTCGCACTTAGCTACGTAACCTTTGATACTGTGTGGTTATAGCATAATAACCACATGTCACTTTGTCTTCTTTGTTAACGGTGAAAAATTTGAAGGGCTGTAACCACTGGTAAAAGTGTCTTCTCACCTCAACCACATAGACAGCGGCAGGCGTCATGTGACCAGGATGGCTATTTTCACTAAGTGGGCTGAGTATAAATCACAGGCAAGTTACAGAACCAACTGCCAGGGCTGTGTGTAGGTTCACCAGACATCGCTCTGGGCAGCTGAGTCTCCTCCCCGACCCCTTGCCCAACCCCAGCTCACAAGGTCTGTCTAATGACGCGTCAGGAAGTCCAAGCCCAGCGTACCTAAGTGTGCTTGGGGGACCACCAGGCTGCGGCCATGCCTTCCTTCGTGCTCTGGTCTTTCCCCAGCTTTAGTGGAAGTGCTTCCAGAAGGGCAGCCCTACCCAGTGAGTGCCTGGGGCAGGGACTGGTCCCCAGCATCCAGCGTCCGGGAGCTCTTTAAGGCTGTGGCTCCCCTCTTGTACCCAAGGAGGAGCACAGATCCTCTACCACAAAGGCCTAACTTTCCCAAGTGGCCCATCTGTCACCTCACTGCCCCACAGAGCCAACGGTAGGTCTGAGGGTGGTGTTAGCAGCCGAGAGGTGCTCTCCTCTTGTTCTGGCCCCGCTGGGGGATTCCTCTGAGTGAACCACCATGTCCTCAGCCGCCAGCAGAGAAACACAGAGCTCCTCCATCAAGAGTCACCATTCTGTTTTTGACTCCTACTCTCCCTTCGTGGAAGAGTTGTTGAAATCCTCAAAAGGATTCCCAGGCCGTTCTCTGCACTGTTGATGGTGCAACTGATCTCAGATGTATGTTGTGATATATGTCCCGTGGGGTCCCTCCTTGCCACCTCCCATGTCTTGGCACCTTCTCAGGGGCCCCTCCCTTTCCAGGGAACACTGGGACTCTTTGGGCTCCTATTGTTCACGTACCACACATGTCCAGGGTTGTCACCTGAGACCTAAGGAACGAGGAACTGGCAGCAAAGCCACCCACTCTAGGATTCTGTCCGGAGCCTGGCAGATAGAGCAGAGTCTGCTCACACTTCCAACCCGGCCTCCTTTCTCAGGGGGTGAAAATGCCAACTATTCTAAAGCTTTGTCCCTGATACACGCCCACTGAGGCAGTCCTGCCAAGCTGATAAATAGCAAAGCTCATCTGTTTCTGTGTATTTTCATGCCTCTGAAAAAGACACATGAGAACACGGGCTTCGCCTGTAGTACGTGTAATGGCAGGCAAGAGAGGAGGCAAGATACCCTTTGCACAGAGCCTGAAGCAACCTTGTGTCCCAAACAACTGTGCACAGGATAACAAGACATTGGTTCTTACGACTACCAGACTAATGGCTACCGGACTGAAAATTCAAAATATTGTTTAGAATCAGCATCACTAGGTTAGGTTACCTGCACTGATAGCAATGCCTTCCTTCTATGGAGGTAACCGCTCCCCTTTCCCTGTCTCATAAGTACCCCTGGCCTTGGTGTCCTCATCAGAACACTGTTGGGGCTTTTGCCTGAGTTGGTGTTTCCCAAACAGCTGTTTTTTTATTTATTTTATTTTTTTATTTTTTATTTTTTTACAGAGACAGAGAGAGAGTCAGAGTGAGGGATAGACAGGGACAGACAGACAGGAACAGAGAGATGAGAAGCATCAATCATTAGTTTTTTGTTGCGCATTGCGACACCTTAGTTGTTCATTGATTGCTTTCTCTATATGCCTTGACCGTGGGCCTTCAGCAGACCGAGTAACCCCTTGCTCGAGCTAGCGACCTTGGGTCCAAGCTGGTGAGCTTTTTGTTCAAACCAGATGAGCCTGCGCTCAAACTGGCAACCTCAGGGTATCGAACCTGGGTCTTCCGCATCCCAGTCTGACGCTCTATCCACTGCGCCACCACCTGGTCAGGCTGTTTTTTTGATTTTTAAATAAAATGCTTGTTGCCTCTCACTTTGAAAGTCTTTTATTCTTTCTTTTTATTTATTTTTTTTCTTTTCCAGGTGAGAGGGGAGGAAATAGAGAGACAAACTCCCTCATGAGCCCTGACCCGGATCCACCCAGGAACCCCAGTCTGGGGCCCATGTTCTGCCCATCTGGGGCCATGCTAGCAATTGAGCTACTTACTTTTAGTGCCTGAGTGGGAGGCTCCACGGAGCCATCCTCAGCACCCAGGGCTGATGCGCTGGAATCAATCAAGGCATGGCTGTGGGAAAGGAAGAGAGAGAAGAGGTGGAGGGGAAGAGGTGGAGAAGCAGATGGTCACTTCTCCTGTGTCCCTGACCGGGAATGAACCCAGGACATTCATACACCAGGCCAATGCTCTACCTCTGAGCCAACTGGCCGGGGCCAAAAATTTTTTTACTTTTAAATGACTATGCTTGAAAGTGAAGGGGATAAATAGAAATTTAACTTGTGGCCTAGAAACAGTCTCTTCTGTTTTGCCCTTGCCCTGATGACACAGCTGCAGTTGCGGGTGAGAGGTGAGGGGTGGGGAATGCCTGTGGAAGGACAGCCAGGAGGGGAAAAAGTCAGGGGCCTCCCTTTCCCTGCTTGGGAGGGTGCAGTGGGTAGAGCTAGGTCCTTGAGTGGCAGGAGGCTAAGGGAGGACCCGGACACTCATGCTTGGTCCTCTAAGAGTGCAAGGATTGGGCTCAGGAAGGCAAGTCCACCCCTTGGAATGGATTCATGAGCATCTCTGTTGTTCACAGTGGGTTCAGCACCAGTCGGCCCTCCCTAGAGACTGGGAAGTGAGACAGGGAGCCAGACCTGATTTTATTCACCCGGCAAAAGCAATTCAATGGCTCTTGTTTCTGCGTGCTATGATGCCAACGTGGTGTGGCGCTCCCCTTCCTAGCAGGTGCACTCTGCCTGCTGCTGAGCAGGGTTATTTAGGTCCGGAAGTGTGGAATATCTTCAGGAACCCTCTTTGCTCACTAGTCCTCTGTCTGACTTCCTGTTTAAAAGACACTTTGCTCCCCCTTGTAGATAGTTATTAAGTTATTGAAGTCCGAGGGTGTGTTGCAGTTTAAATTTGGCTACCATGCTCTGGTCTGGGCTGTGTCTCAAGAACTAATCGAGAACTATGCCTGGACACAGTGTGTGCTCAACAAACACACTGCTCACAAAAATGAGGGGATATGTCAAAATGAATAAGAAGCCATAAAATATCCCCTATTTTTTGTGAGCAGTATATTTGTTGAATAAAAAAGAAAATGGAGTCATCTCTTTCCCTACTTAGATAAGTCCAAACTTCAGTGTTAGAAAAACATGTTATTACCTAGTATTCATTTCATGTGAATCAAAGTGTTTTAGAGCTGTTCATTTCCTAACACAACGCAAGTGATGTGTAGTTGGGGAATAGAGTTCCTGGGTCTTGATGGAGGTGATTAAGGCAGGTCCTGCGGTTTCCTCTGCACAAGTGTCCCTGTACAGCTGGCTGTGTGAGTGAAGATGGTCTGCAGCTGCACCCGGGGCCCTGAGGACTTAGGACACTGCATGTTCCGGGAGGACCAAGGCGGAGTGGAGGCTCCCCAAGTCAGAGAAGGTAGACGACTGTGGAGCTGAGCTAAGGTTTCCCTCAAGCTATCATTGGAAACTTTGCAAAGCTACATGGTTTGGTCCCTCTCTGGCACGGCCAAAGGGCCTGCTCAGTTTCTGCCAGGGGATCCCCATTCCTCACACGGGGGGTCCAGATACCTCAGGACCTGCAGCGACAAAGACCAAGGAAAATACCTAGGACAGAATTGAGCAGACTCATCCTCCCAAGAGCGTGTCCACTGTCATCCCAGACATCAGGTGCTGTGTTTGCTGATTAGCCTGGATCTCCTCGGTCACCTCTAATAAAATGTAAGCAGCACAAGCTCAGAGTGTTTGTTTTTTGTGTTTAGAGCAGGGCCTAGTATAGAACAGATATTCAGTAAATGTTTGTTAAATGAATGAGAGAAGGAAGAAGGGGAAGGAGGGAGGGAAGGGGAAGGGAGAGAGGGAGGGAGCGATGAAAGAGGGAGGGAGGGAGGGAGGAAAACAATATTGAAAACAACCTGTGCTTTTGAGCAGGCTTTACTATCCCTGGACTCTTGGTTCTTGGTTGCACCAATACATGTATATAAATGAATGTTTTTTTGTTTTGTATGGACACACAGTAAATCTGTGTAAAATCTAACAGTAAACTGTGTTTGAGGCTTCAAAGAAAAATAGAAAGTTCATGTTGACAATGTTCAAGACCTGGCAAGAGAAGGGAAGTTCACAGGGTATTTAACACCCATGAAACATAGGCTGAGCTCTCGTATCAGCCTGCTGCCCAGTGCCCAGGATGCTACAGGAAAGGATTTAACCAACCTAAGACTGAAGCTTCAGGGTTGCTAAGGAGTGAACATGGAGTGTCTGGCATCTTCTTCCCTGGCTCAAGTTCATCTTCCAGGCTTTGCAAAGTCAGGACTATATTTGCAGAGTGCCCGGAAACTATACTCAGCCTGATTTCACACAGTCATGAGATACAAGCACATGAGAAACAGAAGACTCCTTTCTATCTTGTCCTGAATGTGGTTTCGATGACATTTTCAAAAAAAAAAAAAAAGGTGGAGTGATGTGGCCTCCTTTGTCACTTAATAGGTGATTGAAAATTTGGGAATTTCAAGATATAAACTGTGGTCATTTCTGAGTTGTATGATTATGGGGGAATATTATTCTCTTTATTATTTTTCTGTATTTTTTTTTCTGAAGCTGGAAACGGGGAGGCAGTCAGACAGACTCCCGCATGCGCCCGACCGGGATCCACCTGGCACGCCCACCAGGGGGCGATGCTCTGCCCATCCGGGGCGTCGCTCTGTCGCGACCAGAGCCACTCTAGCGCCTGGGGCAGAGGCCAAGGAGCCATCCTCAGCGCCCGGGCTTCTTTTGCTCCAATGGAGCCTCAGCTGCGGGAGGGGAAGAGAGAGACAGAGAGGAAGGAGAGGGGGAGGGGTGGAGAAGCAGATGGGCGCCTCTCCTGTGTGCCCTGGCCGGGAATCAAACCCGGGACTTCCACACGTCAGGCCGACGCTCTACCGCTGAGCCAACCGGCCAGGGCGTATTATTTTTCTGTATTTTGTAGATTCATCCACAATGAGCAAATGCTATTATTATAGCAAGAAGAACAGCAGTAATGAAAGCTTGCATGTATTAAGTTTAGAAGTCCCAAATCAATGGAAATTTAGTTTTAAGTTAGCCTACACAAGGAAGAGCCAGCAAAGGTCAAAGCAGCCATGTTCTGCAGCAGAAGAAAAACACGTGTCTTGTTGACTGTCTTTTCTTACTCCAGATACAAGGGTATCATTGCAAGTAAATAGCCAGGTTTTTAGTTTAGTGGCTAGGAAGCTAACTCTAGTAAATGCATAGGATTTTTTTACCACATGTGGATGTAGTGCCTCCCCTCTACAACACACTCTCTGTCTTAATTTCCTAGGCTCACGTATTTGCCCTTGGGCTATCATTTTTAGGTAATATTCTGTACCATGTATTCTTCTTTAGTTACAGACTCTTGAATTTAAAAGAATACATACATATGGTAGAAATAGTCACATAGTGTATTTATTATTCTAGGCTGCTTTAGAATTCTAGAGAATGAAGTAAAACATTCCTTTTTTTTTTTTTTTTTTTTTTTTAATAGTGAGGAGTAGACTTCAGCTGACTTTTTGTAGGCACTGCCCAAGCTAAGCAGCACTTGTTGGTCTGGGTGATTGGCATTACATCACACACCGCCTTTCCCTGGAAGACTCAGTTCTAGCAGGAACCTTTTCAAGGGGAATGTGTACCCAGAAAAAAAAATTGTTTGTGGAGAGGAAGGAATTCAATTTTAGAAACTTGCTTTCCCCGATAACCTTTTCTCTTCCCTGCTATGAGATCATAGAAACTGTACATTGGTCTCTGTCCCCATCCTTGGTACAGGGATCTGGAAAGTCTTGTAATTTCTTGAGTGATAAAAGCACTAGGAGAATGGGGAGGAGGCGAGGTAGGAGAGAGAGGGGTGGGGGGAGGAGAGGGGCACAAAGAAAACCAGATAGAGCCTGACCTGTGGTGGAACAGTGAATAACGCGTCGACCTGGAACATTGAGGTCGCAGGTTCGAAACCCTGGGTTTGCCTGGTCAAGGCACATATGGGAGTTGATGCTTCCTGCTCCTCCCCCTTCTCTCTCTATCTCTATCTCCTCTCTAAAATGAATAAGTAAATAAACAAAAAATTTAAAAAACAAAGAAAGAAAACCAGATAGAAGGTGATGGAAGACAATTTGACTTTGGGTGAGGGGTATGCAACTTAATCAAATGTCAAAATAATCTGGAGATGTTTTCTCTGAACATATGTACCCTGATTTATCAATGTCACTGCATTAAAATTAATGCAAATAAGATTTTAAAAAAGATTATATCTTCTGGGGAAAAAAGAGCACTAGGAGCATCTTTTTTTCCCTAATATTTGGCCTTTGTCCCCGATTCCAGGCACAGAGCTCCGGAAACCCTTGTAATTTTTCTAGGTGATAGAAATGTCTTCTGTTCTAATGAGGTGACTCTGGGTGGGTTTCTGGGTAGCTCCAGGATGAGATTGGCCACCACAAAGTTCAAGCCACGATTAGAAGCTTGAAACTGTCAGTCCACCACCACTCTTTTGAGAAAGTAGAAGGGCTGGAAGTTAATGATTAAGCATGCCCGCGTGAGGAAGCTCCCATGAACTCTCAACAATATGGGGTTTGGAGAGCTTCCAAGCTGGCAAACACCTCCACATATCAGGAAGGTGGCATGCCCAGCTCCACAGGGACAGACGCTCCTTTGCTCGGACCTCCCAGACCTCGCCCTGTGTGTCTCTCTAGCCAGCTGTACACCTGTACCCTTTTTCATGTCCTTCAGTGAACTGGAAAACATAAGCCAGTGTCTCTTGAGTTCTGTGAGCCATTCCAGCAAATTAACTGAACCTGAGGAGGGGGCCTGGGAACCTCTGATCTGCAGCCAAGTCAGACAGAAGTTGTGGGTCACCTGGGGACCTACTACTTGCAATGGACATCTGAAGTGGGGGGGGGCAGTCTAGCAGGGCTGAGCCCTTATCCCATGGGATCTGACACTATTTCAGGTAGATGGGGTCAGAATTGAGTTAAATCTTAGGATATCCAGCTGGTGTCATGGAGAATCTCTTGGTGTGGAGGGAAGACCCCAAACGATGCTAACTAGAGTGTCAGAGTGTGTGGATGTGTTGTGTGTGACAGAAAAACATAGTAGAGAAGAATGATGTTTTTCCTAACACACCTACCGTTAGACCTAATAGCTTGCTAGCGCTGCCCAGGTCATGGCCCCATGGGGACTTTTTTGCAACCAGAAAGTCAGAGCCTTGGTCACAAATGAATTGATCCAGATTACTAGAGGAACACAGAAAATCCTTCCCACCCTCAGCTGCCCTAACTCCAAGCTCCAGAAAACAATGTTAATCCTTCTTTCTCCTCATTTTTTTCATTTGTTTATTTTTTAAAATTTATTATTTTAAAGAATGAGAAACAGAGATAGAGATAGATATAAAGGCAGGGAAGAGCAGGAAGCATCAACTCCCATATGTGCCTTGACCAAGCAAGCCCAGGGTTTTGAACCAGCGACCTCAGCGTTCCAGGTCAATGCTTGATCCACTGTGCCACCACAGGTCAGGCTTTTCCCTCGTTTTTGAGTTAGGCTTTTACACCAGCCAAGTTGCCAGTGAACTGGATTTAACAAGGACAGAAGGAATGTCAGCCCCAGCAAGCATAGCTCTGCAGGGGCCACAGCCTGTGGGTTGTGAGAGACAGGAAGTCTGGGTATGGTGGCCAACCTAGGGACACAGGGCTTCGGAGGTGTCTGCCAGGTGAGAGGACAGTGCAAGGCTGAAGTGATGTGAGAGGAGGTGCCGAGTGGACCACCCACCCATCTGGTGTCAGTCAGTGCAGCCCCTGTAGAGAGCTGAATAATGGCTCCCAAAGATGCCCATGTCCTGATCCCCAGAACCTGTGAATGTGTCGTCTTGCTAGGCAAAAGGGGAGAGGATCCTGATCATCTAGGGAGGCCCAATGTAAGCATAAGGGTCCCTGTAAGGGAAAAGGGGAACAGAAAAAGAGATCTGTCTGTCAATGGACGCATGGGTAAAGAAGGTGCGGTGTTAACATAGCATGGGATACTATTCAGCCATAAAAAGGAGACCCTGCCATTTGTGACAACATGGATGGCCCTCCAAGGTTTTATGCTAAGTGCATTGAGTCACACAATGAAAATCACATGCTGTATAGTCTCACTTACATGTGAAATCTTAAACAAAAGCAAAGACAAACAACAACAAACTCATAAATACAGAGAACAGATTGGTGGTTGCCAGCGTCAGTGGATGCAAAGTGGATAAAAGAGCTCAAAAGGTACAAACGTCCAGTTGTAAGCGAAGTAAGTCCTGGAGCTATGATGTGCAGTGTGGTGACTATAGCTAATCATACAGAATTGTGTATTCGAAAGTTTGCTGAGAAAGTGAATCTCTAAAGTTCTCACAAGAGCCTGAGTGGTTGGTGGCGCAGCAGATTGAGCATTGTTGACCTGGGACACTGAGGCCCCAGGCTCAAAACCCCGTGGTCACCAGCTTGAGCACAGGCTCATTCAGCTTGAGCGCAGGGTCCCCAGCTTGAGACCCAAGGTCGCTGGCTTGAGCAAGGACTCACTGGCTTAGCTTGTTGCCCCCTCCCCAGGCAAGGCACATGTAAGAAGCAATCAACAAACAACTAAAGTGACACAACTATGAGTTGATGCTTCTCATCTCTCAAAAATAAAAGTTCTCATCACAAGAAAAAAAAAATGTAACTATGTGTTGAGATGGATGTTAACTAGACCCTTTGTGGAGGTCATTTCATAATATATACCTATATTGAATCATTATGTTCTACACCTGAGGTTATTATATATGTCAATTACATCTCAATTAAAAAAATATAATGAAGAGCCCTTGCCAGTTGGCTCAGTGGTAGAGCATTGGCCTGGTGTGTGGAAGTCCTGGGTTTGATTCCCAGCCAGGGCACACAGGAGAAGAGTCCATCTGCTTCTCCACCCCTCCCCCTCCCCCTCCCCCTCCCCCTCTCCCTTCTCTCTCTCTCTCTCTCTCTCTCTCTCTCTCTCTCTCTTCCCCTTCTGCAGCTAAGGCTCTGTTGGAACAAAGTTGGCCCAGGTGCTGAGGATGGCTCCATGGCCTCCTGCCTCAGGCGCTAGAATGGCTCCAGTTGTAAGGGAGCAACGTCCTAGATTGGCAAAGCATCGCCCCCTGGTGGGCATGCTGGGTGGATCCCGGTCAGGCACATGCCTGTCTCTCTGCATCCCTACTTCTCACTTCAGAAAAAAAAAGGCAAATAATAATAAATTTAAATATATATATATATTAAATATTAAAGAAGATGTGATGATAGAAGCAGATGGAAGAGAGACTGAGAGTTGAAGATGCCAGGCTGCATAAAGATGGAGGAAGCCCCCTGTGCCAGGTAAGGAACGCAGGCAGCCTCTAGAAGCTGGGAAAAGCCAGGAAACAGAGCCTCCCTAGATCTATGGAAGGAACACAGGCCTGACAACCCACTTTGGACTTCTGAAATAGAACAGTGAGATAATAAAATTTTGCTTTAAGCCACTTTAACTTTGTGGTAATGCATTAGAGCAGCTAGGGAAAACATGGGCCCCCACATGGCTGGGGATCCTTCAGAGAGGGAATGAAGGCCCTAGAATGCTCTCAACAGTTCATAGAGCCTGGAGGAGGCTTCCTGGTGAATTGAAGCATCTAGTTTCCTTACTGGTGGCTGGAACTGTGCCTCTTGGTGTGGTAATGATGTTCTGCCACCAGAAACGCTGACTGGTGACTTCTAGGTGGTTATCAGACAGGAACTGAACTCCCCTGACTTAGTTCATGCAGGGTGTTTGTGTGGTAATGTAAGCATAGGCTTTCTGAATGTCACTATTGCTTTTTCCCAAACAATCTCCATGAAATGAGAGGAGCATCCATCAGATGGAAGCCAGGAGACATTCTCGCTTGCCGAACAGCTGTTTTATGAACTCTTTCACACACTAGTGTAACCACAAAACAAGATCCCTCGTCGTTCTGAAGCGCAGAGGTTGGTGGTTTCATCCCTGGTCAGGGCACATACAGGAGCAGCTTGAGGTTCTGTCTCTCTGTCTCTCTGCCTGCCTCTCTCACAAAACACAAAACAAAACAAAACAAAACAAAACAAAAAAACCCTTGTCTTAGTCTGCTTGAGCTGTCTAACAAAATACCACACAAGAGGTGGCTTCAACAACAGATGTTTATTTCTCACAGTTCTGGGGCTGGAAATCCAAGATCAGGTGCCAGCATGGCTGAGTTCTGGTGAGAACCCTCTTCCTGGCTTGCAGGAAGGAAGACCACTGATCCCACCATCAGGTCCCACACTCAGGACCTCTTCTAACCCTGAGCACCTCCCAAAAGCCCCACCTCCAAATACCATCACAGTGGGTACTAGGGCTTTAATATACAAATTTGGGGAGACATGTTCAGTACACAACAGCCCTGCAAAGCACACGTACGCACACACGCACACACACACGCACGCGCACACACACACACACACACACACACACATGAAAGGAAACCTCTGTTCTTGCGGGTTAACAAATCTACAGTATATATTTCACAAGAGGTTCCAGTACACATTTTCCTAACACAAACAGTAATGGTAATTGTTAGTCAAATAAGTTTGTAAATATGATATATATGTCTGCTTGCTTATAGTTTGCATTGGGTGTGGGGGACAAGCTGTAAGCAGGCAGGGTCCTTATAGCCTAAGGCTTGGTTTTAAGATGAAGCCTTGCCTGACCAGGTGATGGCACAGTGGATAGAGCGTTGGACTGGGATGCCAAGGACCCAGGTTCGAGATCCTGAGGTCACCAGCTTGAGCGCGGGCTCATCTAGCTTGAGCAAAAAGCTCACTAGCTTGGACCCAAGGTTGCTGGCTCAAGCAAGGGGTTACTCAGTCTGCTGAAGGCCCGCAGACAAGGCACATATGAGAAAGCAATCAATGAACAACTAAGGTGTTGAAATGCGCAACAAAAAACTAATGATTGATGCTTATCATCTCTCCATTCCTGTCTGTTTGTCCCTGTCTATCCCTCTCTCTCACTCTCTCTCTTTCTCTGTAAAGAATAAAAAAAAAAGATGAATTTGCCCTCGGGGCCTGAAAAACCCTGGTGAGTTGGACAGAAATAGCAGCAATTCATTAACAGACATGCACAAGTGAGGTGGAGGCGTGATTGAGGACACTGACCTGTGGTGGTATAGTGGATAAAGCATTGACTTGGAATGCTGAAGTTGTCAGTTCAAAACCCTGGGCTTGCCCAGTCAAGGCACATACAACAAGCAATCAATGAACAACTAAAGTGAAGCAACTATGACTTGATATTTCTTGTTCTCTCCCCTCCTTTCTCTGTAAAATCAATAAATAATTTTTTTTAAAAAAAGGACTAAGCCTTTCCCACCCTTTTAATACTAAGCTCTTCTCAAAACTGAGCTTTTCCCCACACCCTTGACTGTTGCATGATGTGGGGTGGTGCACTCTTATGAGGAATCCCATTTATGCCTCAGATAAGGGGCTTTGTATCAGAGATTTTCTTATTTGTATATTGGTTTAAAGGCTTTAATTTCTACACTATAAAATGAGGCAGACCAGGGGCACTCTTGCTTAGATCCTGCCATCAGCATTGCAGAGGAGAGGCAGCCAAGATGGTGGAGTGCTAAGGGAGAAACCAGTTTGTGCAGAGTTTGTGCAGAGAGAAGGAGATGGGGATCAGAGGTGAATAAGGCTGGTGGGACCTTTGATTCTAGGAATATTCAGATGAGTCAGTGGCTTTGGGAGCCCTGAATGAAAAGGGAATTGTTTTCCCACTGTGTGTACTTCTCGCCCACAGGGTGCGAGCTAGGATTAAAGATAATGGCCCACCAGTTCTTGGCTCCGTTGTTTCATTATTGTCTGTCCGAATCAAATGTGAACCTGCAAGGGCCAGACAGCTGTGATGGTGGCCGCAACTACTGGCATTACAGTAATCAAATTAGAACACATGCTTGGAAAAAGAGATTCAACTGTGTGTCTTGACAACAGGGGGGTTCACAATAAACAAGGCACAGGATGCATCTGAAAAGATATTTATAGATGTGCTTGAAAAGAGACTTAAAATAACATATTTTTAACCTTGTATTTGTATGATGTGTAACATACAGTTATTTTAATTATATGTGGCTGATTTCCCTCATGAAAAATTCTTGAAGAACAACTGCTGGATGCTGGAGGTGAGATTTTCTGTGATTTTTGGCACAGAGGAGGTATGTAGCAGAAGGAGGCTGGGCACTGGAATTTCCTGGAAGTAGGAGTATTCATAAGGCTGAAAATTCCCTAAATATAGTGAAGACATCCAAAAGGTTTGCTCCTAGGGTAGAGGGAGCAATATAGACAACAGAGGGTGGAGTACCTATTCTTTACCGGAGGGAGAAGGCTCATCAGGTGTCCTCAATCAGCCTCCGCCTAACTTGTGCATGTCTGTTAATGAACTGCTGCTACTCCTGTCCAACCCACATCTTAACTCTTTCCAGAAAACAGATGAACTGAGTTTCTCTGAATTGCAAAACCCAAATCCTGCCCTGAGGACCAGTAAGGGAATCTGCAGCCTACCCCTTCCAGCTCCTACTGAGAGCTTCCTTAAGCCCTGCACTTTGCTCCTGACATTGTTGTGGGTTTTCTGGGAACTCAGGAATAGGAAAGCTTTAGCATTTACCTAACAGGTAGGCACATCTTCTCTTTTTAAAGGAGTTAAAGGGACCAGTAAAAATGTCCTCCTCCCTGCCTAATCTTTCTTCTCCTTGTCAAATTTCAGTATTTTATCCATCCCTGTTTTATGGAGGAATGAAATGCAGAATGTTGTATTTCCTAATCCTCTTGCAGAGGTCCCTCCCTTATAGGAGAGAGAAGTAGAGAAAAGACTATGTGATTCTGGAATGAGGTTTTACAGTGGCCCTACTGGAGAAGCAGAAATGCAACACTTGCAGGAAAGTAAAAGAAAGAGCGGTAAGGGACAGAATAAGAAGATGGAACCCAGGCTACACAGACCTGAGATGAATTTGTCCTTGACTTAAGTGTATATCCCTCTGACCTTGCAGCTGGCATGTCTTGAAACACAGGATACCAAGTAACAAATCAAGCTCCACTAAGCAATGCTCGAGGACTGCTTTGGTTTCAGAGCAAGGCTACTCTGTGTGAATATGGGGGAGGAGGGTCTCTCACCTGCCTACATGTGGAGGCATCAGTCTCAGCAGAGATCAACGCTGATCAAGACAGTGTTGAACAGTAAACGATGATAATTGGGGAAGGCCACAGAGTTCTCAGGAAGTGGAAGTTCAGGCTAGAGATGGACTTTTAGAATTTAGTTTGTGGGTATGGGAGGGAGGGTGACAGGTTGAGGAAAGAAGAGGGGGTGCAGGTGGGGTGGGCAGCGTGGGATGAAATGTAGTGCATGCGACCTTCCCGAAGCACATCTTCAAAGACTGACTGAGGCAACAGCAGGGTCTTGCTGGGGAGCCACGGAAAGGATAGGCAGGGTAAGAAGTTTGGTCTGAGACGCATGGGCTTTGAATCAAGATGGGCTGGCTAAGAGCGCACTCCACCACGGATTGGCTGCGTGATTTAGGGGTAGGATCAGTCAGCTTTTGATCATAGAAGCAGAACCACCACATGACATCATGTGTGTGTGTGTGGGGGGGTGATACAGGAATCTGACCTTGGGCAATTGTAGGAGTTGGCTAAAGTCCATGTAAGACGGTTTCTCCTGCACCTGGGACTGGAGCCTGAAGTTCTCAGGGCCGGAGGTCAGGAAGAAAAGGTGGACAAGATGTGGAGGATGCACACACAAGCTGGAACCTAAAGCTGAACTGAAATTCCCATCAGTCTCTCCCAGCCTCCAAGCCTTCAATTTGGACAACTGTACGGGTGTCTGCAGGAAAGCCAGTGTGTAGGAAAATGGTTGGAGATTAGACTGCTGCCCCGAAACAAGTCTTTGGTGTGGACTTTGGAACGCCATGTCCTGCGGGGGCAGAACACTGCTCAGTCAAGCACTGATAAGATAGTTTAAAGGAAGCAGCTGATCCCTATAGCCATTTCCTCCGTACCTGAAAGGTATTAGTTAATCATCCTTCTCAGCACCTGAATCCATGCTCTGCTAATTTAACCCAGGCTCTGCTAATTTGCTTAAGAATTATAGAAACGAATAAATACGATGAGGCTGCAGAGACCTGGGCTATTAGTCCTAGAGGCTGGGAGTTCCGTGTGTGTGTGTGTGTGTGTGTGTGTGTGTGTGTGTGTGTGTGTTTTGTATTTTTCTGAAATGAGAAGCAGGGAGGCAGAGAGACACTCCTGCATGTGCCTGACTGGGATCCACCTGGCCAACCCACCAGGGGGTGATGCTCTGCCCATTTGGCCCGTTGCTCCCTTGCAGCTGGAGCCATTCTAGCACCTGAAGTGGAAGCCATGGAGCCATCCTCAGCTTCTGGGCCAACTCTGCTCCAATGAAGCCTTGGCTGCAGGAGGGGAAGAGAGAGACAGAGAGAAAGGACAGGGAGAAGGGTGAAGAAGCAGATGGGCGCTTCTCCTGTGTGCCGGGAATCAAATCCAGGACTTCCTCATGCTGGGCCGACGCTCTACTGCTGCTCAGCCAGAGCCTCCCCTGTACCCATCTATTCTCGGTGTGTTTTGTGTTTTTTCTTAAGTCCTGCAGCACCTTCCTCTTGTGCACACCCATTGCTGAGCTGGTCTCAGCACCAGTGCCCATCTCCAGGAGCTAACCATACACTTGGCCCAGGAGACAGGGAAGCTGCAGCAGAGACTCGGGCAGTGACTGGAGGAACCTGTCTTTCCTCTAGAATGACTCATCAAAATGTTTATTACTGAGAGTTTAGATATTTCTTTTAACTTCACAACTTGTTGCTAGATGTTAAAATGTTTCAAAAAAAAATAAAAATGCCACAGCCACACCAACTCTGACTACCCAAGTATGTGAAAGAAGTAGAGAGGAAAGAGACAGAGGTCCTAACAATGTGGTTAAAATCTCTGCAGATTTCACCAAAGCATATGACCTATGTGAGCACAGTGGTGGCAGCCCTCTGCTTTGCAGAGGAAGAGCTTGAGCAAGTGGGGGCCCCTAAGGTTGAAGCTTCCAATAGTTTTACAGTGATTCTGCCTCCAAAAGGGAGAAGCTGCGGAGGGTTATACGCAATAATGCAGGTATTGCATGGTGCTGGGTGGGGGATGGAACCCCAGCATCCACAACACACCTGCCTGGGGTCCTGCGGACCTAGGCAGTTGGATACCAGACATCTTTCACAAGAAACACCAACAGGATTGATTTCTTGTTCCTAGCAAGTGGAGGGTCTCTGCAGAAGTCGGGGTCATCTATGGATGATTTCAAATGCCTTGCAGCCAGGAGGAGCAGGAAAACGGAAATGCTAACCAGCAAAAATTGGCCTTTTTCCATGGCGAGCTGCTTTGGAGTCTGGGACAGTTACTTGCTTTGGGGATATTGTGTCTTGAGGGTGATAGCGGATGCCTATCCAAGTAGCAAAGTGAGGATGCTCCTTTTAGCACTCTGCCAAAAACTGCTTTTTATTTTATTGATTTTAGCGAGAGAAGAAGGAAGACACACACACACACACACAGGAACAGATCTCCTGTATGTGCCCTGACTGGAGACCGAACTGGCAACCTCTGTGCTTCAGACCCAAGCTCTAACCAACCAGGCTATCCAGCCAAGGCTCTGCCAAGGACTTCTATAAGGACAGCTGAAGCCCTCTAAGTTTTAGTAGGGAAGAGCTAGAACTTGGAAGGAGGGTCTCCAGTTGAAAAGAAGTAGACATGATGCCACCCTCCTCAAAGACCACAGGCTTCATTGTCCCGCCCCTGAAAATGTGACATCGAGTGAAATAACAAGCCTTACAGACAGATGCACGTTTGTCCTTTTCTTCAACAAGATATGTTTGTCCTCTGATTATAAAAGTAAAATATGTCCACTGGGGGAAAAGAGAACTATTCCCATTCACCAGCCCGCTACCTCACTTCATATAGCATTTCCTCCAGTCATTTTCTACACATTTGACTACAGCCTGCTTTTTTTTTTTTTTTTCTTTTTCTTTACTTAACATATAAACATGTCTCTGCGTCTTGAAAAGCTCACTCAAAGCATTCTTTAGATAATGTCTAGATATTTGGTCGCCCATTTTTATAACGGTGGCCGATTTCAAGAGTTCTACAAAAGGGAAATAAATAAAAGGCAAGAATCCCCAAGTAGAGCTCTGTGTTGCGAAACAGGCCGTGCCCAGCTAGTCTGGCCGGGTCCTGGGGACCCTGCTCTTTAATTCGCGGTCTCCCCCGGCCCCCATCCCCTCCTCGGACAGCCTCCTTCCGCACTGAGTCAGTTTACCGTCCAGCTCCGGGAACAGGCCGACTCAGAGCCTTCTCGGTGGCATGCATCCGAGCAGCGAGAGCGCAGGCTCGGTGCGAAGGGTGGGTCTCCCCGCCTCCTGCGGCCCGCTCCGCGGTTACTTCCTCGTGTAGCCGCGGCTTGTTCCCGCGCGTGACCCACAGGCCATTGTGAAATGTGGGACATTCCTCTCTGCCTCCGTAGCCGTGCCCCACGAGGCCCCACACCTTCCTTCACCCAGGCCTCTTCAACTACACCCTTAAAACTTGTTTTCAAAAAAAGGGGTAAAAACCTCACTGGTACTTTAGAGGCTGTTATGAAAGCAAACGCTTAAGCTAACGGCAGGGGTCCCCGCATGGTGCCACCCTGGGTGTCGGGGAGCAGCGGGAGGACAGCCGGGGATGGAGGTCCACTTCGGGTTTTCCTGGGTCTCTCCCGAAGGGTCGCACGTCCCCACGTGTGGGCGTCCCTCCTCCGCGCCGGGCCCAGGCCGGCGGGCTCCGCGCTCGGGGGGGGCGGGGGGGCTTGGTGCGCCCAGCTCGGCGGCGCCGCAGGGACCCAGCCCGGGCCGCTCCGGGAGCTCGGGGCCCTGGTCTGGGAAGGTGGCTAGGGGCGCGGGGAAAGTCCCCGGCGGCCGGGCGGGTGGGGCGGGGCGCCGGGAGGGAAGAGGCGGACCCGTGCCCTGCGCAACCAGGGCCGCCGCCGCGGCGACGTGAGCCGCACAGCGGACCCGGCTCTTGGGCCGGGCCGAACCGTGAGGCGCCGCGGGGCCTCCGGCGCCCCGAGCCCGGGTCATGCGGCGGCCGCCGCCGCTCTTGTGGCTGCCGCTGCTACTGCAACTCGGCGCCGCGGCGCCCCCAGCAGGTAAGCGGGGCCTTGGTCCCCCAGGCCGCACGGAGGCGTCGCCGCAGCGGGTAGGGGGTGCGCAGGGATCCCCGAGCGGGTGGAGGTTCGCGGGGATCAAAGAGCGGGTGGGGTGGGCGCGGGGATCCGGGAGCGGGTAAGGGGTGTGGGGGAAGCTCTGATGGGGGTTCAGTGGACTGCGGGGAATTCCGGGCAGTCTCCGGGCAAGCAGCTGGCGGACCCAGAGGAGCCGCGAGGCGGCGTCGCCTCTCCCTGTGTCCCGGCCCTGGGGACACCCTTCCGAGGAAGGCGGACACACACTGTACCTCCCTCCACTCCCACCCCTGCGTTGCCGCACCCTTGGAACGCACTGCGTCGCCGCCTCCCAATTCGTCCAAGTGAACAAAAGAAGGACCGAAGCCAGGGCTCAGTACTGGGCCGCCTCGACTGGCCATAGGTTCTTCATCCTGGGTGGCTTGAAAGATGCCCCTGCCTGGCATGTACTACCCAGGGGCCCGAGTAGAAGTGGGACCCAAACCGGCCAGTCTTGTAGCTTCGGGCTGGCACCACCAGCCAGGAGCAGTGTGACCTTGGATCTTAAGGTGTGACCGTGACTCAGTCTTAGTGTGGCCGGGGTGTGTTTGACAGTAGGTCTAAAATTCAGAAGGTCAGTTTTCTAGGATCAGATAGATGGGCAAGACCTATAAATATCCAGACCCCCAGTTGTGTTGGGGGAAGGGGCAAGCAGCTGAACCAGATTTAATCCCAGCTCTGCTCCCAGCTGGCCAGCCCCTTACCTGGGGTCTTCTCTTACCTCTGATAATAACTGCCCATACTTGTGAGCCAAATACAGGGAGTCTTCCAGTTACCACACAGTTCGTTCCTGCAACAATGATGTAACCCGAATTTTGGTGTAAGTCAAAACACACCCTAACCTATTGCTTAGCTATTGTAACACTTGTAAAGTCATAATATAGAACATAAAAACACAACTAAGCCACAGAAAAAGGAAAAGGACATAAATATACTGTACTATACACTGTACTGTATAGTAGTAACAAAAAAATGACAAAAAGTGAGTGTATTCTTCTGCTGTGTGCAACCAAACTAGTTCGGCCACGAAGTCCATAAGCACTACCTAGTGGGGTAAACCAAAACACGTCTCAATTTTTAAAAGTTTTTATGGGAGTGAGCCTGGTAAAACTCAAAAGGTTGTGTGTGGTAAACTCAAAAGGTCCTGTGTTAAGACTGTTGTAACCCGAGGACACCTTGTATAAACAGTTTTAAGAAAAGAAAGGAACAATGGCAGGTGTAGGTGGGAGAACGATCCCTGTGTGTATTTGTGTTTTGCTGGGTTCTGTCCCATGAAGAGACTGATATCATGGGTTGTGTAGCAGCACTTAAGAGTATCAGGAATTTAGAGGTTTCCTCCCATTTGAAGTTATTCAGATTTGTTTCTTCTACTGGCACTCTTTGCAAACGCCCTTAAAATTCCAAGCTTCATAAGAGGAACCTTGACTCTGAGAGTGTGTGCTCCTGGTTTAAATGGGTTTCCCCTGGGAGTGGGCCAGATGGGTTGACTCCTGATTCCAGCCCTCCCCAGCATCCAGTCCTGAGCAGCCTTGGTCCAAACCCTCCCTGGACCCCTTCAAGTGAGATTTGGGGATTGGTGAAACATTGGTACCAGAGCTGGGTGATGGGCGGGTGGTAGCACTTTACCCTAGCACTGCTATTGACTAGTGGTGGTCTGTGAACTGTTTTGACTCACTGGGGAGCCCAGAGATTGAGAGAAATGTTTAGAAACTGCATTACACCGATTACATAGTAAATGGGTAGGAGAATTTCTACACTTTTCCACAATTCACAATTGTCCTTTAGGAATCATGAATTTTTATTTTATTTTTATTTTTTGTGGCCAGAGGAATAATAAAAAAAGAGCATTGGAAACCAATTTTTTTTAAAAAGAAGACTTATATCTACCCCTTGGAGTTGTTTTAGGGATAACATATGTGAAATATTGGCTCTGACCCAATTTGTAGTGATGCTTTACATGGTGGCATTTATTTTGGTGAGAAAACTAATCATCATCATGAAAGTACAGCAAGTCAGCCTGACTAGGCAGTGGTGCAGTGTACAGAGTGTCAGACCGGGATGCAGAGGACCCAGGTTCAAAACCCCAAGGTCACAGGCTTGCACGTGGGCTCACCAGCTTGAGCGTGGGGTTGCTGGCTTGAGCATGGGATCATAGACATGACCTCTTGGTCGCTAGCTTGAGCCCAAAGGTCACTCATTGGCTTGAAGCACAAAGGTTGCTGGCTTGAAGCCCAAGGACACTGGCTTGAGCAAGGGGTCACTGGTTATGCTATAGCCCCCTGACCAAGGCACATATGGGAAAGCAACCAATGAACAACTAAGGAGCTGCAAGGAAGAATTGATGCTTCTTATCTCTCTCCCTTCATGTCTGTCTGTCCCTACCTGTCCCTCTCTCTGTCTCTGTCAAAAAATAAGAAAGTGCAGCAAGTCAACTGACTCTTTAGTAACATAATTACCTGAGCTTTGAAGTAGTGAGGTTTCTTTTTGTAATTGTCATACCTCCTGCTTAATTTTCCAGTGGATTGCACTGGTACTTCTGCCACAGAATTCTATTATGGTGGTTTGCTGACTTGAATATACGAAGTGTCTAATGGGCTTAGAAACCCTGGGAAAGATGTAAATCCCCAGCAACATAAAAACCATTGCAGATGAGTTTACATCAGGTGACTCCCACTTGTCCATAATATCAACAGTTGAAACTACTAAACTGGGATGTTTTGTGCAAACTCGATAAATGATAGTAAGAACTACCATTTATTGGGCCATTCTTCTAGGTCAGCCAAGGTAGGTGCTCAGTGCTTTATATACATTATCTTTCTTAATTTTTTTCAACCATTCTTTTGAAGTACGTAAGAGCCCCATTTTCCTTCCAAAGAAACAAAGCCATCCTTTTTTTGGAAGAGACAAATTGCCTGTGTAAAAGAAGTGATGTCCAGGATTTACTAATGAGAACAACTTCCTGGCTGTGGTTGAGTGTTCAGAGAATTTTTGTTTTATGTTTTTTGTTTTCATTTGACTTCTCACCTTCAGGGTTCTAGAGGAGGTGTGCTCACTGATATTCATCATAAATGATATTCGTCATTCCTATTCTTGACCCATTGATGTCAAAGTCCAAAAGAGTCGTTGATTGTCAAGATTAAAATTATTAATTTTAATGAGAATTGTATTTTGTTGTATTATCTGTGTGGGATGTGTGTTAAATGAGGCTGGTAAGACCCAGGATGCCCTCTTCTTACATCTGTATAACTCTGAAATGCCTGGAGCCAGGGTGGATCAGAGGTGGATTGGGATAGGAAGGTGGAACAGAAGAAGCTGTGGTTGTAGGGTGCAGAGAATACACTGGACACCTAAATTATCTCTTCTTACCATTAACAGTGTAGGAATCATTGCCCCAAAGATCGTGGCAAAGGAAGGTAGAGTCGGGATTTGTACACCTACTTAGGGCTGTGAGCTTTTAGCTTGTAGGAGCTGGGGTTTCTTTAGAGCCCTGGTGTTTACCCATGGGAACTGTATCCATTTCCTGTTGTTGCTGTAACAAAAGACCACCAACTGCATGCCTCACAACACAGATGTGTAGTCTTACTGTTCCAGAGGTCAGAATCTGGTACAGGTTTCCCTAGGCTAAAGTGAAGGCAGGGACCATTTCTTTCTGGAGGCCCCTTGGGGGACAATCATTTCCTTCCTCTTTCCAGCTTCTAGAGAGAAACACTCTTCTGGTGACATTGGGTCCACCCACATAGTCCAGGATAATCTCCCTATTTTTAGGTCTCCTGATTAGGAACCAAAAATCATTGTAACCTTGAGTCCCCTTTGCCATGAACTTCATATAAGGGGTGGGCAAACATAGGTTTACAGTTGTTCGTATGGGGAAAGACATGCAGGTTATGATTATTACAGTGGCTTTTTAACTCAGTGTTACAACTGTAAACCAACTTTTGTGCACCCTGTTTATTCACAGGACATAGACATCTGTGTGTGGAAGGCTACTGTTCTGCCTTCAACAAGGTCAGACTATGGAATACAGTGTTCAACACAGGGCTGGGTGCCCTGTTGGTGGTCACAAAAGGCAGGGTCTGTATGGCTGTTTGCTGCTCACCAGGACCCCTGGAATAGCCCCATCTGAAAATGTACACTTAGGCAGCAGTGTCTGGTTTGCCTTTCAGTCGTGGTCTTGCAATATGCACACACTACAGATATGAGAGAGATGGTATTGATTCACTGTTTCTATAGAAACTGAGGCTCAGGGGTGGATTTGACAGGATCCCATGGGTATGACAGGATGAGGATTCTGGCTGAAACCCATAAATCCAGCCCTCTTCCCACTGTTGATAGCAGGTGGTCTGGCCCTAAATATATGACTTTGGAGCCATGCAGATAAGTCCATGGCCCAGAGTTGTATACCCACTGCTGGCCCTAGCCTCTGAGACCAGAGAAAAGGGGGGACAGACATCAAAGAAGGGAAAGGACAGCTGGGCTTGGTGTGGGCAAGTGGATGGTTGTGAGCTGAGGACACAGAAGCTGGCTACAGATTCTCTGCAGGAGGTCGGTGCCTGAGCCCCAGGCACGGGCTAGAACAACCCCTGATCTGCAACACCACCCTTCCTGAGCTCACCTTTGTTGTGTTGGGGACCCTGTGGGTGAGCCACCAGCCACAAGAGGAGGCCAGGGCCATGCTGTGATCATACTGGGCTCCACACTGCACGGATATTAACTCATTCAATCCCCAACACAATCCTTCAAAGTGTGTACTGCCATCGTCCCCACTATACAGATGAGAGAAGCGAGGCACAAAGAGGTTAAACAACTTGCCCGATCTCCCATCAGGGCTGTATAGCTTTGAACCCAGGCAGTCTAGCCCAGAATCCATGCTTTTAGTACAAAGTTGGTTTTTCCAGATGATAGTTCTTAAAATTATTTTGTAATCCACTTTGGTTCTGAGAGGTGGATGTTGGTACGTCCGCCTACTCCAGCGCCATCTTGTCTCTCCTCCACTTACCTGGAATCCGTGTTTCTAACCACATGGCCATGGTGTAAATAAGGCAAGGACAGGGAGCCCTGGGCCCTGGGCACATACTCAGGAAGCAGCTCTGATAGGGTGGCACCTTAAGGGAGTGAAGTAGAGAGCCGTGGCATGACTGGAAAGAAGGTTCCAGACAAAGAGATGTGAAGTAGGAGGATGTCCAGCATCTCCCAGAAACAAGGAGGCCATGCAGGCCCAGGTGAAAGGAGTGAGGCTGTCAGAGGACAGGCCTGAGAGGTGCTGGGTGGTGCTTCGAGGAGGTTGTTAATGAGACCCTCTTCGGTACTTCACTGGAAACACACAGTTCTAAGACTTGTTCCTTCTCTGAATGTGGTGAGAGGGAATTCCAAGAAACTCACCCATCAGAGCAAAACCCCGGTCCCCTCCTTGCTGCCCAGTCAAAATGAAAGGTGAAAGTGGGGGGTTCTCTGGACCCTGCAGCTGTCACAGGAAAGCCTTCTGGTCCCCATGTTGGTGGGGTGGAAGCCCTTTCTGCACCATTGGGCCTCTCGGGGCTTCTTGTCTTAGCTGAATGTCTAGATAGGGGGACAGGGTACCAGGAGAAGGATGAGGGAGAGAGGATCCCTGCTGACACCTCCCTGGATGGAAATGGACAGGCAGAATAGTGGTCCCCAGAGACGTCCTCCTAAGGCCTGGAGTTTGTGACTGTGTTACTTTATGTGGCAAATGGGACTTAGCGTAGGTGATTGAAGTAAGGATTTGGGGGTGAGGAGGTGACCCTGGATTGTTGGGTTCCATAGGCCCAATATACTCTCCAGGGTCCTTGAAAGATATGGGAGGGAGGCAGGACAGCCAGAACCCGGGAGATGGCAGCACATAGCCAGGGGCTCAGGGAAACGGGCCAGAGGCCGTGAGCAGCTTCTGGGAGCTGAAAAAGCAAGGGACCCTTTCTCCCCCAGAGCCTCCAGAGGGAACCAGCCCCGCCACACTTTCACCCAGAGAGACCTGTTTCAAACTTCTGACCTCCAGAACTGTGAGAATCATAGATCTAGACGGTTGGTGGTGATTTATTTCAGCATCAGCAGGAAACTGATGGGAGGCAGTAAAAAGAGGTTTCTGAGATTCTCCGATAGATGCCCAGCCCTAACCAAGCACTCAGCTACTGAACACTGCCTAGCCCTGCCTGGAGGGAGGACTCTAGTGCCCAGCTCAGTTGGAGGTCGTCTGGGACACAGCAGCCCCTGTGAGCCAGATAGGCCTGCCTGGAGAGCAGTCCATCTGTCTGCCTTGGCCCTGGCTTTCATGAGGCCTGGTAGGAACTGGGACAAGTGTTGCTGGTTCAATAAAGACCTGCAGTGAAGTTCAGCCCAAGCTCATAGCCGTGGAGATGGTGGCATGTAAACAAATGGGCCACAGACTTGGTGACGTATCTTTCAGAAGAAGGGCTGGCCGGCCTTCCCTTAAATCTTTCCATCTCAGATGAAAACTTATCTATATGGAGCTTTCTTGAGAGAGTGAGCTCTCCAACATGCTGTCTCTGGCCTAATCCTGTCATGTAGTGCTCCAGCCCACTGGGAACTATCGGTGTCGCATGGGAAAAACCTACTCAAGGCACAAAATTATGTCAAGAGGAAGAGAGAGGGAGGCCTGCCAAGGGAGGCAAAGAGGGACCTCCTGAATCTCCTTCTCCCTTAGCTCTCCCAGAAGCAGAACAGAGGTAACAGGATTATAAGAAAGGGAGAGCAGGTGACAAGGGGAAGAATGATTAATGGCCATTTTGCTGACATGGAGAAAGGACTAAAATGATCAATATATTCCTTTTCTTTTGCTAAGTAACAAGCACAAAGAAAGGGCAATCCAGAACTTGTAGGCTAATTTTCTAAAGCCCGTTTACATGTATTTCTTTGTGTCTGCACAAAGGTGTGAACTACTCACACTTTCTTGGTGTTTGCATCCAAAAGACATTCGCTTAGGGCTTTTAACTAAAATTCCCCAATTCAAGGCATAGAGGGTTCAAGGTTAAATAGGTGATTACCTACACTGTCAGGTGTCTGCCTGGGGGTTGAGATTGTGTCTTCCAGGTCACCCCAAGGAAGGGATTCTGCTCTTGGTTCTGGTCCCCTGGGGAATGGTCATCCTGGTGTTTGTAGTTCTCCAAAGTTCATGCACATAGTGCTCATCAGGGAGGCTCGTTGAAAGTGCAGGTTTCCCGGTCTGGGGTGGGCCTGAGAGTGTCCCCGAGGTCCCTGTGAGACAGCAGATCTGATGAAGCCCGGAAGGTGGGCCTCGCCCTCCCAGTGCCTTTGCATCCTGCTTTGGTGTGTGCGTGTTACAGGCTCACTGCACACAGCCTCGGTACTGCATCCTGGGCTAATGCATGTCCCATGGCCACTAGTGTAGTTTGCACCACAACCTGTGGAGTGTGACATTATCAGTCCCTCATCCCTGAAGAGGAAACTGAGGTCTGCCTGCTAAGTAACCTGCCCAGTTACACCCTTGCACTAATGGTGGAGCAGGTGCTGCAGGCCGGCCAGACTCCAGAGCCCAGGGCTATTCCTAGAAAGGCAGCCCCATGCCCTCTTCTTTGCCACAGACTATTGACGTGCCCTGTTTAGTCCCCTGAGTGGGGTTGAGGGGACATGCCAGGGAGATAAGCTGATGTGGTTCCTGCACCTGGAGGAAACCTGAGCTGTGTGAATGGTTTGGCAGCTGTGTGTTTCTATATGTTTTTCATTAACTTGTCACTTCTGCTCCCCTTTTTCCCTCCCCCACCTCCTCCCATACTTTTATTCCTGGTCCCTTTCAAGACTCTCCTTCCCAGCTGTCCGCCCCGCAAAACCCGAGAATTCATCTGTACAACGCCGAGCAGGTTCTGAGCTGGGAGCCGGTGTCCCTGAGCAATGAAACGAGACCGGTGGTGTACCGGGTACAGTTCAAATTGTAAGCCGGATCCTTCTGTGGGCATCCTTACTGGGAGCTGTGGGGAACCCTAGGCCAGCTGCTTGTGACTGCCTGTTGGCAGGATTGTGAGCAAATCCATGGGAAGCACACAGTGGTGGCATTCAAGTAATTTAACAACCAGTTCTCTGCCCTAATGACTGTTTTAAGTATTAAAAAAAAAGATATACTGAAAGGTAGTTTATTATTTCATACATTTAATACTTAAATAAGAACAATAAAAGAGGACACAACACAAAACGGTATTATGTTATAAGAAAGAGTTTTAAAATATTAATGAGGCCCTGGCCGGTTGGCTCAGTAGTAGAGTGTCAGCTCAGTGTGTGGAAGTCCCAGGTTTGATTCCCAGCCAGGGCACACAGGAGAAACGCCCATCTGCTTCTACACCCTTCCCTCTCTCCTTTCTCTCTGTCTCTCTCTTCCCCTCCCACAGCCAAAACTCCATTGGAGCAAAGTTGGCCTGGGTGCTAAGGATGGCTCCATGGCCTTGGCCTCAGGCGCTGGAATGGCTCTGGTTGCAATGGAGCAATGGCCCAGATAGGTGGAGCATTGCCCCCTAGTGGGCTTGCTGGGTGGATTCCAGTTGGGCATATGTAGGAGTCTGTCTTCTGCCTCCCTGTTTCTCACTTAAGAAAAAGAAATTAATGAAAAAGTATTAAGTAATACCTGACAAAAAATAATAAAACTATTATTTAAGATATTTCCATATTGCTTTTG
The DNA here is from genome assembly GCF_036850765.1 of Saccopteryx bilineata. Classification (NCBI taxonomy): domain Eukaryota; kingdom Metazoa; phylum Chordata; class Mammalia; order Chiroptera; family Emballonuridae; genus Saccopteryx; species Saccopteryx bilineata. The sequence continues at coordinate 229,855,167 of NC_089491.1, read as the reverse complement.
GCATCCTTACTTGCAATTTTTTTTACCTGTGGACAGAATGAACATTACTACGGGCATTTAAAATATACTGTTGCTCAGATAATATTTTTAAAAAGTAAGGAATGTAAATTTGTGATTTTCACCTTGGGTGGCTGCCCAAGTACCCAACTTAGCGAGAACCCTGATTACAAGTGTCATTTTAACAACTGGTTTGCCAAACTCAACAGAAAATTAGGTATCAGTTCTGCCAAACAGGTGCAGACTGGCTGAATCCCACCACTGGAAGCAAATGTTTCTCTCACACTTTTTTTTTTTTAATTCAGTGAGAGGAGGGGAGGCAGATCTACCTGGCAAGCCACTAGGGGGTGATGCTCTGCCCATCTGGGGCATTACATTGTTGCTCAGTAACCAAGCTCTTCTTAATGCCTGAGGGGGAGGCCATGAAGCCATCCTCAGCCACCCTCAGTGCTCGGGGCCAACTCACTCCAATCGAGCCATGGCTGCAGGAGGGGAAGAGAGAGAGACAGAAGTGAGATGGGAAGGGGTGGAGAAGCAGATAGGCACTTCTCCTGTGTGCCTTGACTGGGAATTGAACCCAGGGCATCTACACACAATGGGCTGATGTTCTACCACTGAGGCAACCAGCCAGGGCCTCTCTCATACTTTTAAAATTGTCCGAAGACAGAGATTACCCAGCCTCCACCTCAACCAAAGGCCTCAAGAGAGCTCTGCTGTTGGAACCACCTTAGCCTCTCAGTTTGGTGGAAGTTCATTTTCCCATTGGTTTCAGGAACTAGAAAGGCAAAACCCACATCCTCCATTGTTATTTGCTTGCCTTGTTAAATAAGTTAATACTATTGGCTAAGTCATTTTACATTACTAAATATAACAAAGAGTAAAATAAATGGTGATACTCAGTGTCTGGGAGACTGTGGTTGGCAGATGCAGGGCTGGGTCAGGATCAGTTAGCCCAGCCCTCTTAGAAAGGAGTTCTATTGTACATTTAGAGCCATGGAAATGTCCATGTCACTATCCTAAGTAGATAAGACAACCCCTACCACCACCACCACCACCACCATTGGGGAAAAAAATAAAAAATTATGTTCATGAAGATGCAAATCCAAGTATATATTCATATCCGTTAGCAGAGAAATGGCATGTCATGTTAACTTGTAATAACTGAGCATTAGGCAGACACTAAAAACGATAATTGTATCATTTGGTAGCAGTTGAAGCGATGTAAAACTTGGAATGTATCTGTGGTCAAAAACAGATCTGAGAACTTAGAAAAAAAGTTGTTAGTGGAGTGGGTTTCCAGATGATTTCTTTTTCATCTTTAAATGTCCATTGTAACAGTATTTGCTTAATAAAAATAGGTTCTAAACTGGGGTTTATCTCTGAACTTATCTATTCTACAGGTAATTATATAGATTACAAACTTGATCATCTTGAATAAATGGACCAATCTACCAGGACCAATAGCATCACTTGCAGGGTCCAGTGGAAAATGAAATTGGGGGACCCCCATTGAAACATCAGTGAAAGCCACTGAAGCATGCACTTAAAATAGGTCAACTGTATGGTATGGGAGTTATATCTGAATAGGGCCACTTTAAAAACCTCAGTGCCGAGGAAACTGCCATGCACAGTGGAGAAGAGGATTCTGGAAAGTGAAATCCTTCTTGTCATTGCAGTTCCAGTAACAGTGAGTGGTCCGACCTCAATAACCAGACTGTTGGGGTGAACTGTTCGAAGATCACCGTGACAAAATGTAACTTCACCCGGACCAGTCACACCAACGGCTTTGATCCGTGTCACAACATCACTTTACGTGTCCGAGCCGAGCTGCAAGACCGCGTTTCTGCCTGGATGATAGCGCCTTGGTTCATACACTATCAGAATGGTAAGAGAACTCAAGTACACACAGCTGCCTTTATGGCTCCCTGGCTTCCTTCCCTTTCTTTTTTGCCAAGCTGCATTGGCTGCATGCACCTCAGTCCTGCCTCTCAGCAAATAGGTGGGGTGATGGTCAACCCCAAGTACTGACCGTGGATGCTGGTGCTCAGGGAGTGGGATTTGTTTTGACTGGGGGTTGGCAGACTACAGCCTGCAGGCCAAATTAGGCCCACCAACCTGTTTTTGTAAATAAAACTTTATTGGTGCGCAGTCACACCATCTTTTAATTTATTGTCTGTGGCCACTTTCAGGCTGGCCCAGTAAAATAGCTACAGTAGGGACTGCCTGGCCTGCAAAGCCTAAACTCACCCTGGCGCTTTAGTGAAACAGTTTGCTGACTTCTATGCTAGATGGAATTCTAGCCTATTGGCCACACTGGTCCCCCTTCCCTGTCCTGGTACAGCTTCTTTTATGTTCAAGAAAGACTCGAATTCAGCCTTGAATGGTGCCTGGCACATAGTCAAGATTCAGTAAATACATGTTGAATGATTGGGTGAAAAACATGCCCCCAGACACTGGAAGGATGCATAAGAATCGTCAGGTCCCAGCTTTTCCATGTGCTTCCATCAGGGATTCATTTTTCACATGGCCCGCTGTGCCCAAGGTTCCTGTGGTATCTGTGGTTCGTGTAAACACAAAGTATGAGACTCACTGGGATCCTGATTTAAACAAAAGTGTAAAGCAATGAAGGAGACAGGATCGCTGTCCAGGTATTGGATGACACCTGAAGCCATTACTGTTCATTTATTTTAGGTGTTATAGTAGTATTTAGTATTTTATTGATGTTTTTTAAAGGGGGGGTCCTATTGTTTAGAGATACATGCTGAAGTGTTTACAGATGAAACGATGTAATGTCTGAGATTCATTGAAAATGATCCAGAGACTGGGATGGTCAAGGTCAAGGTGGATGGGCACAGGAGAAACAAAACCGGCCACTACATGGTTGATTTAAAGTTGTGTGGTGAGGACGTGAGCCTTTGTTACGGTCTTCTCTCTACTCTCTCTGTGTCTGAAATTTTCTGTAACAGGGAGCTGAGAAAAAAGTCAGTGGCGTGTGGTAGGTGACACCGAGGTGGAAAACGCAGACGTGAGGTCCCTGCTGGCTAATCCACTGCTGTGGATGAGCCGTTTGTCCTGGTGTAGAGGGCTATCACGTATGAGCCTTACAGTATCACCTAAATGAGAACAAGTTTTAAAAAAAAAGTGGGCCCTGGCCAGTTGGCTCAGCGGTAGAGCATCGGCCTGGCGTGCAGGAGTCCCGGGTTAATTCCCGGCCAGGGCACACAGGAGAAGCGCCCATCTGCTTCTCCACCACTCCCCCTCTCTTTCCTCTCTGTCTCTCTCTTCCCCTCCCGCAGCCAAGGCTCCATAGGAGCAAAGTTGACCCGGGCGCTGAGGATGGCTCTGTGGCCTCTGCCTCAGGTGCTAGAATGGCTCTGGATGCAACAGAGCGATGCCCCAGAGGGGCAGAACATTGCCCCCTGGTGGGCATGCCAGGTGGATCCCGGTCGAGCACATGCGGGAGTCTGTCTGACTGCCTCCCTGTTTCCAGCTTTGGAAAAATAAAAATAAAATAAAATAAAATAAAAAGTGATGGTGGTTACAGGCCACTGCCCAGAAGAAAGCGGTGGTAACAAAAGCAGGACCTGTCATGAAAGCTGTTGGTCCCGTGTTAGCCGCTCTGTTCCCCCAGCCTGAGTTAGGCAACAGTGTCCTTGGTTAGTGGCTGGCGAGATTATCACTCTCTGTCCCCTCACGGGGTGTTGTCCAATCCCATTGCTGCTGTCACCACTTGTGGAACCGGCTTGATGATGGTTCCCCCAGCACTTGAGGGTAGAAGGACGAGAGGGCTGGAGGGGGAAAGATCTGGCATCATGCAGACCTGGGCTTAAATCCCAGCTCTGCCACTTGCTGGCTGTTATCGTGGCAGAAGTGCAGCTTCCTCTGGGCTTCAGTTTCCCCCTCTTGGAAATGGGGTCTCCTTCTATGGCTGCCACACGACCTGTGTGGACACATGTGGGATGTCCATGCTGTCCGCTTTGTAGTGATCGCTCAGGACATGGAAGCCTCTGTCAACAGTGAGTCCCACTGAGTCTTGGGTGCAGTGAGAGAAGGCAGTGTCTTCCTCAAGAGACAAGCTCACTGGCCTGACCAGGCAGTGGCGTAGTGGATAGAGCGTCGGACTGGGATGCAGAGGACCCAGGTTCGAGACCCCGAAGTCTCCAGCTTGAGCACAGGCTCATCTGGTTTGAGCAAAGCTCACCAGCTTGGACCCAAGGTTGCTGGTTCGAGCAAGGAGTTACTCTGTCTGCTAAAGGCCCACGGTCAAGGCACATATGAGAAAGCAATCAGTGAACAACTAAGGTGTCTCATTGCGCAACAAAATACTAATGATTGATGCTTCTCATCTCTCTGTTCCTGTCTGTCTGTCCCTGTCTATCCTTCTCTCTGATTCTCTCTCTGTCTCTGAAAAAAAAAAAAAAAAGAGAGAGAGACAAGCTCACTGGATAGGTAGCAGATTCCAGATCCTGGACTCCCTTCACACAGGGCAGGCCTTTCGGTGCTGCATTGCCAGCAGTCATGGCTGCCTTTCATGCTCCACTCCATGCCCATGGCATGAGTCACGGGGATGGCTAGAGACCGCTCCATGGATATGAGAGCGCCACAGCAGCTGGGCCCCGGGGGTCACAGGCTCTCCCATGCTACAGCCCTGGGAAGCTTGATAACATGTGTGCCAGCATCTGCGAGGAGGATTCATGGAAGAGCCCTGGGTCCCCCACAGCCAAGCCGCACCTCCGGCAGCTGGTGGTAGGCCAGCCCCACCCTGTTTCTGTCTGGGTTAGTTCCTCCACAGAACATATGACGTCAGAGGGCACAGGTGTGAACCCTGTAGGAACCAGTGGCCAGACCATTGCTTCACCCATACCCAGGGGAGAGAGAGTGTGGAAGCCTAAGAGCAACCAGGCCACTGTCATGAACACTGTTCACAGACACATGATTGTCTGCGTGTATAACCTACACATAAGCAGGTCTCTTTGAGCTGGGAGGACCCAACCTCTGCTTTGAATGGAGTTCCTCTGGTTGATTATACTCTTCAAAATGCTTGGTGAATCTGTGACTTACATGAGAAGCCTTAACAAACAGACTTATGATGGTAAGATCTGTTACTGAATTTCAGCATCATATTACACTAAGATGGGAGACAAATGTATCAAAAGGTGTGTGAACACCACTTTGGTTCATTTACATAGAAATTATATAACAAAATATGTATAGCAGGTAAGGGCTAATGGAATCTTTTCCCTCGGCATGAAAACGGGACCTTTGGTTAACCTCCCTGTTCTGTGTCTCTGGAACTTGATAAAAGTGGCATGTCCCCCTGGAACTAGGCAGCGTGGCTTATGGTCAACATCACCCCTGACTGGGAAACTGCATTTCAACCAGGATAATTTGAAATTCTGGTCGGAAGCCACATCTCTGGGCTTTGCTAAGCACAGTGATTCTTGTAACTGGGCATGTCCCTGGTGGGCTCAGGACACTGTTCTTGTGGAGTTATGATAAGTGGTATTGGCTCTTGTGGTTTTTAAGCCCAGGAAGTTCCTGTACCTGCCCCATGTGGGTCTCGCTCCTTGCACCTGAGCTGTCTCCTGGGGGGACCAGAGAGACTCGTTCTGGGCTGCCATGGGGATGGCTGCGAGAACCCCACCTTCCACTGAAGCCAGAGTCCCTGGTGCTGCACTGTGGCTCCCTGGGCCTCCTGCCTTGTAGCCTTCCTGGTCAGACTTATACCTGGAGCAGCTGCTGGTAATCTTGTGTGCCTACATGCAACCTCACTGCATATATAAATATATGTATTTGATGTCCGTGCCACATATATAATAAGTATTGTGTATTTACAATGTATGTGTATATATGATATATGTGTGTATAAATATTTACATATTTTCTTGTTATTGTTTATAATTCTATTTCAGTGACCATCGGGCCTCCAAATAAAATCTGGGTGACCCCTGGAGAAGGCTCCCTTATCATCAAGTTGTCCCCTCCCTTTGACATCGGTGTGTCCTCCATGGTCACTTTTTCGTATTACGTCCACTACTGGGAAGAGGCAGGCATCCAACAGGCAAGAGCTTTTTTTTTTAATTTTGATTTTCTTTTCTTGGAGTTTCTAACATAGCAAACGGAAGTAGACTCTGATGTGGGCAAGGAGAGCAGGCCACTCCCGTGTGGCTGTGGGGTCCGAGACCTGTGTGGGTTTTAACCCACCTCTTTAAGATCTGTTTCTCCCCTCACTCTGATGGAGCCCTTCTACCAATCCGCCTGTGGGGCCCCTCTGTCTGATGTCACCCCATTTCTGTTACCTGGGTCCAGAGATTGCTGGCACATTGTTCATGATGCCCCTGCCACACTCTGGGGTTGGGAGAAGATTCTAGTGGGTCAGTTGCTAAAACAAGGAATCCACCACAGAGGTCTGCAAGGTTTCATGGTCTGACTTCCTCTGGTTTGGCGGTTTGCAAAGAGGGTTCACGTGAATGGGTGTGAAGCCTGCTGGAGCAAGAGAGAGTGTTCCAAGGAAGTGGGACCGTGGGCAAGAGAAGGCTGGGCCCATGCAGAGAACCACGTGCATGCAACCATCAGAAATGCAGGCCACGTGAGGAGGGCCTGAGGCAGGTGATGAGGTGGACAGGCGGATCCGTCTCAAGGGCCTGGTCAGCCCTGGATAGTGCAGGAACAAAATGAGGACTTTTAATCCTCTCCAGTGCCTGGTATCCAAGCGGCATTTAATGAGGTTTCATTATAAAAACTTCATGACTTCTTAATTTTGACATTATTATAATTTTTATAATTCATAATAATAAGAGCTTATTACATTTATAAAGAGCTTTCTTTGTGCCTGGCACTGAGCAGGCTTTTTAGATATATCATCTCATTTAATCTTTGTACCAGCCTGTTACATGCGGAGAGAAACGAGTGAGGAGGCAGCTGGCCAAGGTCAGCCGCTGACCGCCAGCAGAACAGAGTGAGACATCTGACCTCAGATCCTGCTCTTATTTGCGATTTCCTTCCTACATAATTTCTATTTGCACCTTCTTGCCATTGCTTTATGGTGAGTCTGGGGAAGGCAAAACTCACTGAAGAACAGGCTATTTGCACATAGGGAAGACGGAAGTCATCATTCCCCCAAACCTGAGGCTGGGATCCGGTCGACTGGAATACAGAAGGTCTGGAAAAATCCAGAAAAGAGAGGCAGCTGCCTCTTCCTGTACATCCTGGGCCATGTGCACCCCGACTTCAGATGTGGTGCTGGGTGCTGTGACCACGGTTTCTCTCTGCCACTTAGTTGGTTTGAGTTATAATGACTCTGAAAGTCACCACTGTGATCTCCATTCCAGCTCTGGGTCTATGTGTCAGGTGTTCCCAAAAGCAAACCCCAAGATGTGCTCAAGGACTCTTGGGACTCAGTATATGGCTGTACTCCTGGCTGTGACTCATTACAGAGAAAGGACACAAAGCAAAATCAGCAGAAGGTGGAGGCAGATGGGCTAAGGCCACAGGGAACCAGACACAAGCTTCAAGAACCCTGTCCCCATAGACTCACACAGGACACACTTAATTCCATCACAGCAAGAGGTGCCAACATGTGAAGTGTTATCTGCCAAGGAGGCTCCTCAGAGCCTCTGTGTCCAGGGTTTTTACTGGGGGCTGATCCTGTAAGCATCCTCTCCCAAGTATTTACTGAAATTCTGGACTGCCAACAGGAAAGCAGGGGCCGGGCATAAAACCACCCTTAGCAGTTAGGACATGGTAGGACCCTCCAGAAATCCAAGTTCCCAGGTCCTGAGGTTCTCGTCCTGAGGGTGGCAGTCCTGGGCCTGCGTAGACATGCCCCCTGGTGGCTGTCCTTAAAATGGCTTCCTGTGACATCATAGTCTGTCAGCATCAAACTAAAGAAAATAAAATTAAAAATCACCTGTAACCCTGGTAGTCATAAATGATACAACTATCATGTCTCTTCTTAAAATATATTCTGTATACTCTCGGATAACTGGCTGTTTTTCAGTCTACACAGTAGCAGCTCCACCCCACCCCCACCCCCCACCCCGTGTCACTGAGCAGAGGTTATGCCACCACCACCTCACACGGCTACAGTGTACTCTGCTGTGTCTGTCTCCAAGCAAGAAAGCAGTCCCTTACAAGAAGTCCTAGATTGCCACAATGCAGTATATATTTTCCTTGTTTCTCTGCAGAACAGTGACAACTTTGTAGGAGCCAGGGGCTGGAGTGACCCAGGTGTGGAGCTAAGGCCTGAGGGTGGGAAGCCACAGGGGGTGGGGAGAAGGCCAAATCCTCTAAGAATGTGGGCTCTAGCTGTTTACGGATGACTTTAATAGCTAAGGTCATTTTGACCAAAACTATAAAAGGAATCAGCACAGTTTAGTTAAAACTGGAAGCAGGTTAGCAACTAAAAGGCACATTTTTTTTCCAACAATTTTTTTTTCTGTTGACTACCGCATTTCCCCATGTATAAGACGCTTCCATGTATAAGACATACCTTAATTTTGGGGCCCAAAATTTGAAAAAAAATGTATTACATAAAGTTATTGAACTCAAGTTTTATTCATCATAAAATTCATTCATCACTGTCAAAACTCCCATCCATTAGCTTGTCCTCATCTGTGTCTGATGACGAATCACTGTCTTCATATATTGCCTCGTCCTCAGTTCCATCTATGGTATTTGACATGTCACACTTCTACAACCACTGTAAGATGCACCCAGTTTTTGGACCCCAAATTTTTCGAAAAATGGAGTGTCTTATACATGAGGAAATACGGTAACTTGAAGTATCTAGGTTAGATTAACAACAAACTACAAAATATTCGTTTTAAAGGAGCAAATTTCATCCTAGAAATGGTGCTGAACTCCAGTTTTGGACCACACGTTGCTATGGTTGGTGGGTCTTCGATGGGCCCTCCTTCCGAGGCCTTGTGGCCAGAAACAGCCCGAACACCATTGGCATCTTTCCTCACACCTCTTGTCCGTTTTCCAACATACAGTGTGTCCAGTGCAGGTGAGGGGCTCTTCAAAGCCAGCACCTCCTATCCTTTGGTTATTTTGTCCTCTGTGAAGTTGAGCAAACATTGGAAAGAGAGAAGTGGCTGGCCATATCTGTTGGGGTCATTTACATGTGTGGTTGTTGGTGATTTTTTTTTTTTATGTAGGATAAAGGCCCCTTCAGGAGAAACTTCATTGTGCTGAATGATTTAAAACCCCTAAAAGTGTACTGTTTACAAGTCAGGGCACAGCTGTCTTGGAGCTCGCAAGCCATCTACATACCTGGGCATTTGAGCGATGTATCTTGTCACAGAACAATGGCCAATGGTAAGATATGCTTCCTTATGTCCTTTCTGTGCTGGGAAAAGGGTACTCCTCAAATAGTGAAGTTGGGGAACACTTATGAGGTGAAGGATGATGGGAGCAGGGAGACTCAGAGGGAAGGTGTGAGAAGAGAGCACATAGAGTTTACCGGCTTGTGCTGACATCTCTGGTGGCCACAGCCACCATGCATCCCGCACCTTGCTAGCTGTTCATTGAGCATATGGGGTGGGGAGGGGCTGGTATCTGTCCATTTCCCTGGGACAGGAATATAGTGTAAGCAGTTGACAGAAGAAAAATCACCTGATGTTTGCACCATGTGTGGGCCAGTTCTCTTGTTCATGCGTATGTCATCTCTTTAGCCTCCACCAGGCTCCAACATGTCTCCCTGGTCACCGTGGGGACTTTTTTGACACTGTTTGGGCTGGCAGGGGCCTGTCTCGTCGTGATCCAGAGGTACAAAGGCCTGATTAAGCACTGGTTTCACTCTCCACCGGGCATCCCAGTACAAGTAGAAGAGGTATGTGTGCCCACTTCTCCATGGGTGGTGTGTTGGCACTCCATAGTCCCCTGGTCACACTGCAGAGCACAGCAGTGGGCAAAGCCATGGACACAGACGTTTGTGTTACAAGTGGGGCGGGGTTATCTGTATACCAGGTGCATAGCAGCCTGATTCACAGCAGCCCAAGGATGGAAACAGCCCAAGTGTCCGTCAGTAATTGAATGGGTATACCACGTGACATACATATACAATGAATATTATTAAGCCTAAAAAGGGAAGGAGATTCTGACCCATGCTAGAGTATGGATGAGCCTTGAGGATATGGTGCTAGGTGAAGTAAACCATCTTCAAAAAGACAAAAATCTATGTGGTTCCCACTTATATGAGGCACTTAGAGTAGTCACATTGATAAAGACAGTGGAAAGCAGTGGTTTCCAGGGGCTGGGGCAAGGAAAATGGGGAGTTAGCGTGTAATGGGGACAGAGTTTCAGTTTCGCAAAACGAAGACGTTCTGGAGACGGAGGGCAGTAATAGTTGCACAATGTCACTTTACACTACTAAGCTACGCATGAAAATGGCTAAGATGATTTTTTTTTTTCCGAAGCCAGAAACGAGGAAGCAGTCAGACAGACAGACTCCCGCATGTGCCCAACCGGGATCCACCCGGCATGCCCACCAGGGGGCGATGCTCTGCCCATCCGGGGCGTCGCTCTGTTGCGACCAGAGCCATTCTAGCGCCTGAGGCAGAGGCCACAGAGCCATCCTCAGCACCTGGGCCAACTTTGCTCCAATGGAGCCTTGGCTGCGGGAGGGGAAGAGAGAGACAGAGAGGAAAGAGAGGGGGAGTGGTGGAGAAGCAGATGGGCGCTTCTCTTGTGTGCCCTGGCCGGGAATCGAACCCAGGACTCCTCCACACCAGGCCGACGCTCTACCACTGAGCCAGCCTGCCAGGGCATTAAGATGATTTTTGATGCTGTGTGTATACTACCACAATTAAAAAACTTTTTTTTTTTGCCTGACTGGGCGGTGGCGCAGTGGATAGAGCATCAGACTGGGATGCGGAAGACCCAAGTTCGAGACCCCAAGGTCACCAGCTTGAGTGAGGGCTCATCTGATTTGAGCAAAAGCTCACCAGCTTGAGCCCAAGGTCGCTGACTCGAGCAAGGGGTTACTCGGTCTGCTGAAGGCCTGCGGTCAAGGCACGTATGAGAGGGCAATCAGTGAACAATTAAGGTGTTGCAATGCGCAACGAAAAACTAATGATTGATGCTTCTCATCTCTCCATTCTTGTCTGTCTGTCCCTGTCTATCCCTCTCTCTCTTTCTCTGTCTCTGTAAAAAAAACCACATTTTTTTAATGGCATGAGGTTGGGCAAAAAGTAACCTGACTGAGAAATTGGAGGCAGCTGTCCCTTTCTCCGAGTGCTTTTCAGAGAACACCTGCAGTGAAGCCTGGCAGGAGTTGTGAGAGCAGTATAGGCAGAAGTCGAGAGCATGAGCCTCGGGCCAGACAGGGCACTTAGGATATTCCTAGAGGACAAGCACGCAGCACTGTGAGCGCAAGGCTTTGCACACCGGGGCTCCGTGGATGTTACTAGTGTCGTAAAGGCCTGAGAAAGAAAAGTGGCGGGGGGGGGGGGGAAGACTTGCAGAAAGTCTTCTTTTCCTGCACAGCCCCAGCCCCCAGAGGGTCTGTGAGGCAGCTCAGCCCACTGAGGACAGTCAGGACATTGTTAGGGTGAGACACTAGGTGATCGGAGAATAATTAAAAGTATTTGCTTCAGGAGATTTATTGTTCTTTGGTAAAATTGGGATAAAACTGACATTCTGTTTTGTTGGAAATAGAATCTTACTCTGTGATATTTAGAATGAACAGATATAAGGTCCGAGTCTGTCTAGACAGCGGTACTTCTAGAAAGAGCTGTAATCACTGTTTCCGTCATCCATATTGAGGTATTTAAAGTAGCCAGACATCTTACAGACTATATGTGACATTCCCTCTTCGAGCCTCCCTACAAATACCACATGATTCCCCAAAAGAGGATCTAAAACAGTCAAACTCATAGAAACAAAGAGTAAAATCGTGGTTGTCAGGGGCTGGGGAGATGAGCAGACAGTTGCTGTTCAAACAGTCTGAAGTTTCAGTTTTGCAACTAGAACAAATTCCAGAAATCTGCTGTCTCACATTGTGTCTATATTAGGACTGAGTCATGCATTTCAATTTTGTTAGGAGGGTGGAACTCATGTAAGTGTTCTTACATAAAGAAACAAAAAAAAAAAAACCCAAAACTTCCCTGATTACTATTGTCACAAAATAACAGCTTTCCAGGGATCCCAGAGTTTGACTGCATTAATCTCTCACACAGCCAAACTCCCCCATCAATGAATTTACTGCAAGTTGTTCCTTTGGGGTTTGAATTTAACCTAAAGTCTTTTGGTTCCCTCTCCTGGGAAAGTGTGGAAAATACCGATCAGTGCCCATGGAAGTTAGGTGAAAATCCTGTTTCACTTAGGTTTTTGCGATTCCCCAGGGCTCCAAGCCAACAGTATCTCCTAGGACCAGGCTCTGGGCTCTCTGGAACTGGGTGAGCTCGTGGCTTAGCCTAAAGCCCAGGAGGCAGGGAAAGGAATACTACAACAAGGACCTCTGCTCTCTCCTCACCGCCACACCACCAACCCTGGGCGGCACTGGCCATCAAGGCTGCCCTCCTTTCCCCCATTGTGGGTGAATAACAGATCCGACTCTCCCTTCACTGAGAAGTTAGAGTTGGAGACATGCTGGGATTGATAATCCATAGGCCCACACCCCGGGAAGCTGGTCAGAGCTTGCTTATATTGAGTGTGATGTCTTGCCTTCAGACTGTGACCGTGGTTGGGCCTTGACCCGTAGTAGCGCTGTCAGTGAGATGACAGGTCGAGGGGTAGCCAGATTTTAGAAGTTGGTGTGTTGGTGGACAGAATAGGAAGGTATACCTGAGTAAAACATAATGGTGCCAACGAAATCATGAGTCAAAGGTCTGGTGTTTTAAGCTGATCAACTAACTTCAATGTTGGTTTTCAACCCTTTCAAGTATTTAAAGAATCCAGCTCAGCCCATCTTAGAGGCCCTGGACAACCATAGCTCGCTGACGGATGATGCCTGGGACCCTGTGTGTGTCGTTTCACTTCTAGAGAAGGAGTAGAATATGACCTCCAAAGCACTTTGAAGCAAAGCACTGGTTCCATTCCCAAGCTTGCAGGAGCAGGACTTTGAACCAGTGACAAACACTGCCGATGTTCCCCGCCAAGACTCCAAATTCCCACTGCAGAAAGGGCTGGCCGGCCGTACCTGCGGAGACACGTGGTCCTCATGGAGAAGATGGGTTCATTCTTTTCTTTAAGAAGTTTTGGCCCTAGCTCGTTGGCTCAGTGGTAGAGCGTCAGCCTGGCGTATAGATGTCCCAGATTCAATGCCCAGTCAGGGCACAAAGGAGAAGCACCCATCTGCTTCTCCACTCCTCCCCCTCTCACTTCTCTCCTCCCTCTCTCTCTCACTCTCTCTCCCCACCCCTCCTGCAACCATGGTTTGATTGGAGCAAGTTGGCCCCTGGCAGTGATGATGGCTACATGGCCTCCACCTCAGGCCACCTCAGGCGCTAAGAAGAGCTAGGTTGCTGAACAATGGAACAACTCCCCAGATGGGCAGAGCATCACCTCCTAGTGGGCATGTCAGGTGGATTCCGGTTGGGGCACATGCAGGAGTCTATCTCTGCCTCCCCTCCTCTCACTGAATTAAAAAAAAAATTTTCTAATCATACCGTTTTGTAAAAGAATTCTACAGAGGTAGCCCAGAAAAATTAAGATTTCTCTCAAACACTAAGAAGGCCTGTAATTGTTTGTTAGCAAAAGGGCTCTGGCACCCCTCTGATATCTTTTCTGTTCCTTGTGGTTTGGGCCCAGCAGACAGGAGACTGGTTCCTCTCCATGAGTCTGGCCAGTGAGCTGAGGCACCTTGAGCAGGTCACATAACCTGTCCCGGCCTGTCCCTATAAGGGCCATGGAACAGCTCTTTACTGCCAGTCTCCTGGCTTAAAATGTGCTTGATCCTGTAAATATTTCCCTGGTAATGTAAGGGGGTTTTGTTTTGTTATTTAACTAAAAATAAAAGACTATATAATTAACCTTTTAAATGTCTATGTCAGGTATTTCCTCTCCACTTCACCTTCTTATTTTGGCCTATTTTCTGCCAAGTTTCACATTTGCTAAATTACTATACCTGAACTTTTGATTTCACACATAACACCCAGTAGAACTACTGAGGCCTCACGGTCTCTTGGAAAGAACATCCTACATGTGTCACTTGAGTCCTTGAAAGGTATAAGGGATTTTCTGAAGCTGCCTTAGTACTCATCCAACGTGTGAGTCACATGGGTTGACAAAAGCAAGGCTTGTACACAATCATGTTTGAGTTGGAAGTGATAAAGATGGACTGGGACTTACATGGAGTCTGGAGGGTCTGTTTATGGGAGCTGCTGGGAGTTCTCCCACTGTGTTTACAGTAGAATTCTAGAGTTGTACCTGCCCCTCCCTTAATGTCCTTCTTCCTCCTCTATTAGTAACTCTGCCTTGGCATGCAGTATGTGTATGTGGCCATGTCTGCATGGCTGGATTGCAGTCTTTTATCCTGCCCCACCATAAATCCTTTTTTGGTAAGGAAACACCTAGTGGATGCTGTTTTCTAGTCAACAAAAGCAATCTTAGAAATTATCTGTAACAGAGCCAACTACCCAGCACCCGATCCAGCCTGCTCCCTGTTTTCATGTGACCTATAAACTACGAATAATAGTTGTTCTTCTTAATATTTATTTTAGCATGACAAGGTGGCTCAGATAAGAGTATTGACCTGGGATGCTGAGGACCCAGGTTTGAAACTCCAAGGTCGCTGGCTTCAGTGCAGGCTTACCAGCTTGAGAGCAGGTTTGCCAGCTTGAGCGTGGAATCATAGATGACCCTATGGTTGCTGGCTTGAGTCCAAGGTCACGAGCTTGAGCAAGGGGTCACTGGCTCAATTGGAGCCCCCTGGCCAAGGCACGTAGGAGAAGCAATTGGTGAACAACTAAAGTGCTGCAACGAGTTGATATTTCTCATTTTTCTCCCTTTCTGTCTCTTGCTTAAAAAAAAAAAAAGTTGATTGATTTGAAAGAGAGAGGAAGGGAGAGAGAGACAGGAGTATTGATCTGTGCTTGCATGTGCTCTGAGGATCAAACCAGGAACCTCTGCGCCTCAAGACAATGCTCTAGACAACTGAGCTATCTGGCCAGAGTGATACAGTTTTTATATTCTTTAAATAGTTGGAGAAAAGTATATGAAAATAAACTTTGGTGTCAATAAGTAAACGTGTATTGGAACCTAGTGTTGTTCATTTGCTTATGTATCGTCTGTGGCTGCTTTTGCACTGCAAGACGGAATCAACTAGTTGCAACAAATTGTTTGCCTACAAAGGGTAAAATATTTTCTACAAGAAAAACGTTGCTGACCCCTGTTCTATATAATGAAGTGTCCCTTCCATAGAAGAAAAAAACCCACCTGTGGTGGCGCAGTGGATAAAGCATTGACCTAGAATGCTGAGTTTGCCAGCTTGAAACCCTGGGCTTGCTGGTCAAGGCACAAACAAGAAGCAGCTACTATGATTGATGCTTCCTGCCCCACCCCCCTTCCTCTCTCTCCTCACTCTAAAATCAATAAATAAAATTTAAAAAACAGAAGAAAAAACAGACCCACTCCTGTTACTGAAGGTCAAAACCCCATATGACACAGATTATCTAATTCAATGATCATCTATTACACAGGAGGAGGGGTATTTAATTCTTTCATATATCCTATGAAGCATATGATGAACTATGGATGCAGAGTTAAGAAGTATGCATAGCAATGGAGAAAAGTGGACTTTATACCAAGAATAGATTACCCAGAGATGATGGATTAGTTGCACCAAGGCCACTGCCAGCCTGTAAGTTTACTTTGCATGAGAAAGGCACCCATCTTTTTTTTTTTTTTTAATGGGAGGTGTGGGGAAAACGGCTGTCAGGCTTGCTTGCTGGTTTCCCAGCTGCACGGACTTCGCACAATTAAAGCCACATGTGTGTCTCTGTGAAAAGCTATGGTGGTTTCCCTCCACGGCAATTCTCCCACATCACTCTCCTGCCACTGTGAGGTGTGGTTCCCTGATTCCCTCAGCCTTTACTGTGAAGGGCGGTTTTCCTGATTCTTTGTCCTCCACTGCGATTGCTAGCCTGTGTCTACCAGCCTCCATAAACAACGGGAATGGTCCAATGCTTTCCTCTAATGTCTGCTAGAATTCATTGTGAACCTGCCTGGCCTACAAGAGGGGAGATAGAGAGACAGACTCCTGCATGTGCCCCAACCAGGATCCACTGGGCAACCCCCTTCCAAGGCTGATGCTTGAATTAACCAAGCTATCCTCAGCGCCTGGGGCCAATGCTCAATCCATTCAGAGTCAGAGGGGATGAGAGAGAGAAGGGGGAGAGGGTGATAGTAAAGCAGATGGTTGCTTCTCATGCATGCCCTGACCTGAATCAAACCGGGAGATCTGCATGCCAGGCCAATGCTCTATCCACTGAGCCAACAGACCAGGGTGGCAACAGGCCAGGGTGGCCCCTGTCTTTCGAGACTGATTTCATGTGCCATGAATTTTCTTAAGAAAATCGTACAGACCTCTGCATGTGAAGAGCACATGCAGACAGCAGAGCGCTGGGCAAGGAAGCTACAGGTGGAGCCTGTTATCCTGGCATGGAGGTTAGGAGCCCCTGGCACAGGGGTCGGGAATCTTTTTTGGCTGAGAGCCATGAACGCCACATATTTTAAAATGTAATTCCATAAGAGCCATACAATGATCTGTGTACGTTATGCATTATCCAATAAAAATTTGTTGTTGTCCCGGAGGACAGCTGTGATTGGGCTCCAGCTACCCGCAACCATGAACATGAGTGGTAGGAAATGAATGGATTGTAATACATGAGAATGTTTTATATTTTTAACATTATTATTTTTTTATTAAAGATTTGTCTGTGAGCCAGATGCAGCCATCAAAAGAGCCACATCTGGCTCGCGAGCCATAGGTTCCTGACCCCTGCCCTGGCAGGACTGGAGGTGGGGTAGGGGCAGGGAAAGACTTCCTCTGTATCTGTAAGACAGATAATGAGGAATTGCTGCTGCCGGCCCACCCAGGAATTCCCCAAGTGGGGATGCATCCGCTCCTAGTAGTTCTTGGGGCTGCCCCCCTTGTGACTTTCATTTCATTTACAACTTCCCTCTGTTCATAGTGTTCAAATAGTCCGCGTGGTCCCAAACAACTACATCTCTCTCAGGTGCCCCAGGGCCCTCCCAGATAAATTTGCTGTGTGCCAAACAACCTGTTTTTAGATGGGAACATCCTGAATCCTCCCAGCTAGGGAGGAGAATCCACCCCGGATTTTCACGGGAAGAGTCGGACCTGCCAGCCCTTCAGGGATGCTTCCAGGGCCGTGAAGAAACAAAGGCTCAGACGGGCATGTAGAAAAGATGATTTCCTCCTGCTTCCAGCCGTGGTGACCAGAGGGTGCGGAAGCTGGGCAGAGCGGGTCTAGCTGCCTAAAATTTCATCCCAATCTTGACACGTAGGCAGTCCTGCACCTCCGTCCCCACCTCATTTATTTCCTGCACGTGGCTGGCCACTGGCTTTCCCCGAGCCTGCAGCATCCACACCTACGTTTCTCTCTCCTCTGTTAATTCTCTGCGTTCTGTCTATTCTTCTAAAGCCACCATAGCAGCAGTTTCCCCAAATTTTTTTTCTCAGTGTTCCTTCCAGGGGGTAAATTTCCCAAGTCACAAGTATGGAAAATACCATATAATTGACATATGCAACCCCCCCTAAAAACATATAATGCATTTTATAGGAAGCTGCTACAAGACTTTACAGAAGAAAACCCTGTTTTAACCTCGTTTAGCCTAAGGTTTCCAGCTTCTCTGGCCACAGGATACATTTCCCCAGAGGAACACGGGTCTGGAGCAGCCAGGAAATGCCAGAGGCAAGAGCAGGGCTGCCCATCAGGGAGAAGGGCCCTAGTCTTCAGCCAGGCCGGGCAGGACTCTCATCCTCTCCAGATCAAAATTCCCACCTCCAACGTATGAGGGAATGGGACTACAGGCAGGTGAGTGCTAGCTGTCAGGAGTGGACAGGGAAAGGCCATTCTGAAATGTAGCATCCACCGGGTACGAGAACAAATGTCGGAGACTTTCAGGAGTTAAGATGTTACTTTATTGGCCAGTTTAACCTGCGCAGGGGCGAACTCCCGAGATGTCCGGAGACACCGTGCCCACAAGGAGCTGCAAATGGGAGCCGCCCCTAGCGCTCACAGCTAAATCTTTTTATAAGTTAAGCAAGCAAGCCTCATACAGAAGCAAATTTGGCATTTAGCAATTGGCTCCCCTAAATTAAATTCTAGTCACATGCCTTAGTAACCAGTCATACAGTTGAAAGCTCCAGCTGGAAATATCCCTATCTATCCCCTAGGATGTGGTTACATTTACTGTCTTAGGAGTTCTTGTGGCTTCCTTATCTCAAGGACTCCTTAGCTCCTAGCCATCCTGGGAGTCTAACGACTTCTCTATCTCAAGGACTCTTCAGCTCCTAGCCATCCTGGGAGTCTGGGCTCACCTGTTTACTGGACTAGTTCCTTTGAAGTTATTTCTAAAGCCTATTAATATATTTTATAGCTTTTTATTCGAATGTCACATGAAACGGGGCCGAAAGACTGGAATCCTGCGGTAGCTGGCGGTAAGGTCTCGAGTGAGGAGATGATGGGCCGTGATAGGAAGGATGATGGAAAACTAGCACTGTGTTTAATGAGAAGGCCCAGAGGGCGCTGTGGCTGCAGTCGGTCTCCATTTGCAAGTTCACCTGCTCGCTGAGACATTGATCTGCGCCTCCCAATCCAATGCTCGCACTTCCGGTCATCGCGAGAGCGCAGCGGTGAGCTGGTCCAGGTGTCTATTCCGCAGGACCCTGGCTCGAGGTGGGACGAAGTGGCACTCTGCCTTCCCGTTGCAGCTCATCCTATAAATTGGTGTCCTTTCCATGGCCCAGTCGGGCCCCGTTTTCCAAATTTTTGCACTTAATCATTAGTGATTTTGTTGTGTAAAGTGGTCCCTAAGCGCGGGGAGGTGCTGTTAAAAACGGTGTAACTCTAGAAAGAGGGCTCTGCTATTAGTCTACACAAACACCAAGGCACTCAATTCAACAGCCACTGAACCTATGTAACAGAGAGCTCTTTATATATATTAAGGGAATCGTGTATTTTTAAACAATTTCCAACTCACATGACCTGTAAGAGTACATTCTAAGATGATCTTTTTTTTTTTTTAATGAGGAAACAAACAGGGAAATTAAATGATTGGCTCACTATTTAAAAAATTCATGGCAGAGTCAAGAGCAGAGGAACAGCCGCTCTTTTTGGCTGGTCTTCCAGGAGGCCAGGTCTGAGCCTCCACACCAACAGGTGTGTATTTCTCCTATTAGAACACGCAGACCCAAGGGAAAAGCCCCAAGACTGAAAGTCCACTTCAGTAAGCAGAGGGCAGGGAAGACCTAGTTAAAAGGATGCCACTCTAGTCTGGTAACTAATGGAGGGAAACTTACATGTGAGGAACATCTTGGGCAGCTGCAGAAGAAAATGGATCCCTGTGGGGCTTGGCAGTGCTAACAAGAGTCTGGGAGTAGGGACAGTCACCCTACTAGTCCATGCATTCTACCAGGTATGGAAGCTTACTTTCCATGACCAGGGATACGCACAAGGCAAGAGGCAGAATCAACATGGACGATTAGACAGTCTCTGAGGAGGGTTAGCTGTAGGCAGTCCCCATCCTGGTCCAGTCTAGCTCAAGGGGCAGAAAACAGTCAGTTCAAGGGATAGTCTCTCCTCCATACCCTTCTTTCATAAAAGTAAACTACTTCTTTGACTGGGTCTACTTGAATAATTGAAAAATGAACAGGAAACCAATTTTTATGGTTTGTTTTCTCCAACAGATTTAATAATATTAGAATGTATAAAGAATAATTTTTGTAACAGGTTACAAGAAAATGGAAACAAGTCATTAATCTTACAATTTGTTGGAAGACAAACTCACTGACATTTTCTGAGGAAAAAACAACAAAGAAGTAAATAAACAAGATAGAATCTAGACAAAGCCACAGCACCTACCACAGCTTCATACTCTGAGCACAGTAGGTCCTCTGGGAGCAGAGGAGTCAGCTGGGTAAGGCTCACATTAGAAGCTGCATATACCTCTGACGGCATTCTGTCACAACAAAAGGCTCCATAAAATCCCTCCCGGAAAAAAGTGCAGCACAGAGCCCGGACAATCAGGAAAGCAACAGTAGCAGACACCCAGTACAAACAGTGTTTCTGGGTTAAAGACAGTATTTTGCAGGAAGCTGGAGCAGAAAGAGACTTGCAGTTGGTAGCTAAGTGGTCACTAGGTCATAATAATTTCACTAGGTCATAATAATTCCCTTCGGGAAGAAGTGCTTTATCTTGAAACTAATTATTCCACTTTTTGTTATATGGTTCATGCTTTTAAACTGCAGTTGTCTCAAACTTCTTGATGCTAAATTTCTAACTTCAGATAACTGCAGGCTGTCAAGAGAACCCTGGAGACAGACCACTGAAGCTGCTTTTGCAAGAAGCATGTTGCTGAGCTGCCTTGCGGTCTTTCCACGGTAACCGTGTAAAACTGAACTTACTTGATCAAGAATTATCCCTTCACAAATAAAGTCATATTGAAGGAATTTTTTCTAAAAGAAGCTTTCAAACTAGTTCTTCAGGCATTTAAAAAATCTTCATATAAAAGTCTACTTCTTTAAAACACAAGAACAAACATGTTTCCATTAAAAAATCTCATTTTTAAGCAAAAATAAATTACAATGTGCTGAGATACTCTTCTCAGTGGCTCAGTGCTTACTTCAGATACACAGACCTGTATTTTTTGTACATCTTCATAAATTAGAGATACTGAAACAAAACTGTTAACTAAAATGGCACAATGACACAGCACTGGCTCAGGAAACGAATCGAGCCTTGAGTCTCAGGAATGAAAGACACTTGTCATTCTATCTGGATAGTCTTATGTACATATTAACAATCTATTCATTGTTTTAAAAACCCAGAAATTTCATAAAGCTATTTCAAAACTCAGAGCATAGAAGTGTAAAGAAACACAACAATGTATAATCTATTCCATTTGGTGATGTGTCAACTATATTAAAAGATAAAAAAACTTATCTACAAATAGAATATAACAATGGAAAATGGGATTTAAGAAGTGATCTCAGGTCCACAGCTCTTCAGTTCTTCCAAATTTGTAGATCAGAGTGCTACAAAAATATTAAAATAAGTCATGAGGAAAAAACACAGGGAACAGGCAACAGAACATTCATTTTCAAAATGTGCTTTGACAGATGCCTCATGGTCCCTTTGCTTCAATTTCTAAACAAATACAATCACAAAGAGAGCAGAAACAGTTAAACGCCTTTCAAAAACCACAAGTGTGCAGGCCACAGTGCAGCAACAGAGCGCCCAGCCTGAGCACAGGTGAGGGAACAGAGTGAAGAGAGCAGGGAGGCCGGAGTGGCTAACATGTGAGCGGCAGAGTACAGGCAGCTCCAGAAAGGGGGTTCCCCTCAAGTTCCCATCAGTAGTTTCAGTGAAGAAAACAGTCAAGAAAAGGGAAAGACCCATTGGAAAGGAGAGCTCCCAGAGCCCCCACGGGCTGGCAGGACATTATAATCTCACACACAGAGTGGAAACCTCGGGACATAGGGAGCATCAGGAAGAACACTCAGATGCCTCCGTCCTTAGTGAGGGGACACAGCAGCCTAAGCCACTCCGGTCCCACCTAACAAAGCTGAAAAGCAAAACTCAAAAAGATCCAACTGTCCAGGTGTCCTGACTGCACCCAGAACAAAGCTCAAAAATTTTAAAGAAATATGAAGAAGTGCAGCCCTCAATCACGCAAACAAGGAAGAAGAAGCAAACAGGGAAGAGAACCAAAATGAAGAGAAAATAGAAAGTCAACAGGAACAGACTCAGAACTGACACAATTAGATGAGGACACCGAAGCAGTCACAAACTCCACAGGTTCAAGGTGGAGGGCAGCCTGAGCATGCTCAGGGGAGATGTGGGAATGTAAGAAAGGCACAAATCAAGCTGACAGAGATAGAAAAATACACTGGGTGGGAAGAATAGCAGATTAGACATTGTGGAAGTAGCCATCAGTGAACCTAAAAGAGTTGACAATAGAAACTATCCCAATAAAAACAGAGAAAGAGAAAAAGAAAAGCCACCAAGCACTGGTGAGCTGGGGGAGGCCTGCAAGCATTCTAAAATGTACATGCCGTAGGGCTCCCAGGAGGGAGGAGTGAACAGAAAAAAAATCTGAAAAAATAATGGCTGAAAAGATTTCAAATTTGATGAAAACTATAAACCCACAGATCCAAGAAACTCATGAACCCCAAGCAGAAGTAATATGAAGAAAGCTATCATAGCCTGACCAGGCTGTGGCACAGTGGATAGAGCATCAGACTGGGATGCGGAAGACCCAGGTTCAAAACCCCAAGGTCGCAGGCTTGATCATGGGCTCATCTGGTTTAAGCAAAGATCATTTGAGCCCAAAGTCACTGGCTTGAGCAAGGGGTCACTAGGTCTGCTGCCCCCTCCCCCATCAAGGCACATATGAGAAAGCAATCAATGAACAACTAAGGTGCCGCAACAAAGAATTGATGCTTCTCATGTCTCCCTTCCTGTCTGTCTGCTCCTCTCTCTGTCTCTGTCATAAAAAAGAAAAAAGAAAACTATCATAATCAAATTGCTTAAAATCAGAACAAAAACAAAGTTCTTCAAGACTTAAATCTTAATAATTTTGTGGAGGGGGGATATAGTTTTATAAATGGATACTTTAAAAAAAATTTATTGATTTTAGAGAGGGGAAAGGAGAGGGAGAGAGAGAGAGGAAGGGAGAGAGAAAAACACTGATTTGTTGTTTCACTTATTTATACATTCATTGGTTGGTTCTTTATTATGCCCTGACCAGGAATCAAACCCACAACCTTGGTGTTTGGGGATGATCTCTAATCTACTGAGCTACCCAAACAGGACTGGCTGGATGCTGTTTGTAAAAAGCACTTTCCTTCAAATGAGCTACATACTAGAACTGTGTGTCTAACTAAACACATTTTAGATATATTTAGTGAGCAGTATTAAACATTTGTCTTTACAGTAAAAGACATTCATTCTGAAAACTACAGGCTATGGTCTTCATTTTGGGGGCTTTTTAGAAGACAGCCCCCAAATTAATAATTAATATTGTTTTATTTTAATATTTACTTTAAGTTATCTTAAAAACTTAATAAGAGCCTGACCAGGCAGTGAATAGAGCGTCGGATTGGGACACAGAGGACCCAAGTTTGAAAGCCCGAGGTCACCAGCTTGAACGTGGGCTCATCTGGTTTGAGCAAGGCTCACCAGCTTGAGCCCAAGGTCCACTGGCTTGAGCAAAGCTTGGTCTGCAGTAGTCCCCTGGTCAAGGCACATATGAGAGAGCAATCAATGAGAAACCAAGGTGCTGCAACTGATGCTTCTCATCTCTCTCCCTTCCTGCCTGTCTGTCCCTATCTGTCCCTCTCTCTGACTCTGACACACACACACACACACACACACACACACACACACACAAACTTAGTAAGAAAACACAATTCCCCAGCCAGGTTTTATATGCAACATGCATAGTATGTATTAATTCTGACTTCTTTCTTTTTTTAAATAAAGGTACCTGATTTTTTTTTAACGAAATAGAATCTCTGGAGGCAGCAACCTGGGTTCAAACGCCAGCTCTGCATTTACAAGGTGGCTGTCCTTAATTAGACTCTGTGCCTTATTTCTTCATCTATTAGAGGAGAACACCACCGCTTTACACATTTAAGATCATTAAATGAGAATAAAATAGTAACCTCTATGAAGCACCCAGCTGGGGTCTTGGCACAAAGCACGTCCCTAACTGCATGGCTCATGTGGGCTCCTATGCTACAGCAGAGTCTTCACCTTTCATTTTATTTTTTTTGTATTTTTCCGAAGCTGGAAACGGGGAGAAACAGTCAGACAGACTCCCGCATGCACCCGACTGGGATCCACCCGGCATGCCCACCAGGGGCGACGCTCTGCCCACCAGGGGGCGTCGCTCTGCCGAGACCAGAGCCACTCTAGCGCCTGGGGCAGAGGCCAAGGAGCCATCCCCAGCGCCCGGGCCATCTTTGCTCCAATGGAGCCTTGGCTGCGGGAGGGGAAGAGAGAGACAGAGAGGAAGGAGGGGAGGGGGGTGGAGAAGCAAATGGGCGCCTCTCCTATGTGCCCCGGCCGGGAATCGAACCCGGGTCCCCCACATGCCAGGCCGACGCTCTACCGCTGAGCCAACCAGCCAGGGCCGAGTCTTCACCTTTCAAAAGAAGTTCTACACATGTATACATGCATCTAGAGGACTTACACATCTTCTGCTGGACATGCTGCTCTCTTACAAGGAAGATGACATTGCTGCAAGTGTTCTAAGTGTGGGTAAGAAATTAGGCAACTTACCTTAAAAATATAAGTGCATTTTGAAAAAACACAGCTAGTCCTGGATAAACATCAGTATCTGCACACACAAAGTGAAACAGAAGATTACAACAGGCAACCGGCAGCAACAAAGTGTATGTGCTATTCACAGACATGCTCCGTATGTCACACAGCAGGACTGTTATTTCTTAACTCTAGGAAGTTGATAATGAAACTGAAATAAGAATAGTATTCTCATTAGCTCACAAAAAAGGGCTGCTCTCACTCTGGGTAAGAGATAGTGAACTTACTAGGTCTTCCTCTTGCCTACTTGCTCTGGGCTAGCTCCACCGCCCCTTTCTTTCCTATGGCCAACACAGAAACATAAAACCGGGAAAGAGACAGATAGATGGTAACACTCTGCCCATTTATTTTCTTTCATGAATCCTAGAGATTTATTGTGCAAATCTAACAGGTAGAAAAACGAACAGCATGATTCATCATCATGTCCCTTCTCTGAATCGTTCCTGGAGGAACACTGAATACCTTCATAGGAAAAGGGAAAATTGGAAACTACTTACATTTTCATGGGTATTTAACTTTTAAGAAACTACAAATGTTGATTAAAAATACTGGACAGTTTTAGCCTGCCCTGTGGTGGCGCAGTGGATAAAGCATCGACCTGGAAATGCTGAGGTCGCCGGTTCGAAACCCTGGGCTTGCCTGGTCAAGGCACATATGGGAGTTGATGCTTCTAGCTCCTCCCCACCTTCTCTCTCTCCTCTCTCTCTCCCTATCCCTTTCTCTCTCCTCTCTAAAATGAATTAAAAATATATATATAAATAAATAAAGTAAAAAAAAAAAAGATTAAAAAAAAATAGTGGACAGTTTTGACCTTATGCTATCATGGCAAATAATACAGTCGCATGGCGAAGAGCTCCAAGTCTGAGCCAGACCCATGCGTTTGAATCCTAACACTACCACTGACTAAATGTACGACCATGAATAAATTATTTAACCTCATTATGCCTTAATGTCTTCACCTGTAAAATGGGCATTATAACGGCATATAGCCCAGAGTATGAGAAACGTGGGACAAAGGAGACTGCTTAGAACAGTGTACCACAAAGTACTACCATAAATGTTAGCTGCCATTGTGATTAGTAACCAGTCAAGAAAATCTGTACAGAAAAAAAGATCTGAAATATGTGTTAGAAATGCTCTCTGCAGTAAAAGCATATTCCATTTACAAAGAAAAGAGCATTTTTAGTGAGCAATGCTGGAGAAATAGGAAGTTGAGGTCCATAATCGAGAAGTCACTCAATGCATGCCAGCTCTTTAAAAATTAAGATGGTGTACAACCTTTACACACCTTTCTAGAATGATAACTGTGTAATTACCTTCCTACACACCTTTCAAGAATGATAACTGATTCCTACTTTCATAACTGAAACTGGAAAGCTGCACGCGTTGCTTCAAGTCACTATGTTCTTTCCAAGGAAATCAGTAACAGCAGCCCAGCCTTCTGAGAGTCAGAGATACAATGAGCTTAAACGCCCTTCCTGTGTGACCCCGTTCCTAGGAAGCAGGCAAATCTACACAGACCAAACGTAGATTTGTGGTTGGGTGGTGGGGAGTGATTGCTAGGAGGCCAAGGGTTTCTTTTTGGGGTGATGGTGATCAAGTTCTAAAATTGAACTGTGGTGATGGTAGCACAATTCTGTGGTTTAAAAACAAACTGTACACTTTAAATGGGTGAATTACATGATAGGCAAATTACATCTCAATAAAGCTGTTTTTAAAAATGTACTTTCCTAAAAATAAAAAGCCCTTTCTTCTAATGATTTGCATACTAGAACTGTGTGTTCCATCGGCATTTGAATGAACTGAAATGACACACACATCTGGTGAGCAGTATTATTTAAACATTGCTCAACAACTACTGTCCTCTAGTACTGACTAACTCTGTACCGAGTATTCCAAAGACCTAATACTGATCAAACTATGAGACTTCAGGGATCCTATCAAGAGTATTAAAGGTCGGCTGAAGGTCAGGACAGGAGATGTGACAGTTAAGCAGAGTGACAACGAGATTCCAGAGCTGAAGGGGTCAGAGATGAATAAGCTGTGTTATCTGACATGGACTGCTGCCTTGGAGTGAAGGGAGTGAGTCAATGAAAACAGGTTCTTGCCTGACCTGTGGTGGTGCAGTGGGTAAAGCATCAACCTGGAAACGCTGAGGTTGCCGGTTCAAACCCTGGGCTTGCCTGGTCAAGGCACATATGGGAGTTGATGCTTCCAGCTCCTCCCCCCTTCTCTCTCTCTGTCTCACTCTCCTCTCTAAAAATGAATAAATAAATAAAAAAAATTAAAAAAAAAAAAAAAAAAACAGGTTCTTGAGATGCCTCTAGAACCCATGCTGAGACCCCCACTGGGTGACCAGCTCTGGTGCCTGGAGCAGTGGGGACTGCAGGATGATGTGCCCGGAGCTCATTCCTCTGCACCAACAGTTTCAGCATGAGGAACATACACATCTTCAGTCTTGCCCTTAAAAACTCCCCTTGTACCCATGACTGAAAAATTACAGTCTGGGTTAGAGAGATACTGGTGAAAAGAAAGATATCGTGGTCCACAGCCCCTTATTTGAAATTATTAGGGCGAGGTATGCTTTGGAATTAAAGTCTTCAGATTTAAGGACGGTAACATGGGGTATAAATACCACACAGCAACCCCAGTGAGATATGGTCCAGCACTGCACCATCAAACACAACCACATTCCTGCACAGCAACATTTGAGGGCTTATTGAGCAGAATAATGATGATAACGAGCCCTGTGTCACTTCAGGTCAGGTATTGCTGCCAAACTGGTAATGAAAAAGTGACTTTCAGCTCATTGTGGATGCAGAATTGTGGCTAAGGGACTGAGACCCACACAGGATTCTTGCTTTCACAACTATACCCTCAGTAAATGGGCCTCGAGCATAGAGCCTGGCTGTCTAGGCGAAGGAAGGAAATCGGGAACTCCAGAAATGGTTTCAAGTTCCCGGTCTGGTCCGTGACTTGCATGTCCTAACCAGGCGATCCCACTGCACTCAACGACCTCTGCAACTTACATACCTTCACGGACAGTCACATCTTCCAACAAACTGAGAAATTAAACTAAATTTTACTCTAGGTGGAGTTAACAGACAAAACCAAACATAAAAGACATATCTGAATCTCTCCTATGAAATAAAGGAGGAATACTTACTTTGGGTAACATATGCACCAAAAAGAATCCACATGGAAGCAATAAGTGACCCAAACATCAACATGAAACCAATGAAGAGCCAAACTCGAGCACCTGTGTGGAGAACAGGCTTCATGATCGAGCTCCTTTCTGCAGCCCCAGGTCTAAACACGTAACATTACGCATATCAGAGACAGTCACACATTTATATACACCTGCTCTAACAGTTAACTGAATGAAGATTTTTTAAAAACTAAAAGGGAAAGTTATCTTTTTTTTCTGGCTAGAGAAAGGACTAGCTGAATAAACTAAACTAAGCTAACTTGATTAATTAAACCCTAACTGAAAATTTGCCCTGTTGTAAAAATCATCCAAGTAACTGCTCTGTTGGAAGTGGCCTGTGTATTTCAGCTAGCTGTCACCACAAAGGAACGAGACAGTGTGTGAATAAGGAGCCATGTTAAAGTCAGGCCATTACTCAGTGGGTGCAACACCTGAGCAAGCCCAGCAAATGGCTCGCCTTCGATTTCCAAAGCCCTCACAGAACCTGCACGATATGCACTGCCTAGAAATAAGTGCAAACTGCATGGTAAGTTTCAGCTGCGAGGGAATGATCATGGAGTAAACGTAATGACTTAGTTTGGGTAAAGCATGGACTCTGGATCCAGACAGACCCAAGGCAAATACAAAGTCTGCCCCTAAGCTAAGAAATTTAGGTAAGTTACAATAAAATTTTCTACAGAAAACAGTTAATAATAATGTAATCCACAGCAATGTCTGTTGATCAGTCTTTAAAAAAAATAATCACATAAATCATCCCGTGCTCTATGCACAACATTCTCACTTGCTAATGCATGCTTTCTTACTCTTTGACCCCCCATTCCCTACATTAGCTGCTGAAGCTGGGGCACAAGACATGCACACACGCACATGCACATGCACACATACGCATGCACACACACACACTTTTAGCTTGGGCTTGTCTGCCATCTGTGACTGTCCCTTCAGACAGCAGCATTGTACTGTGCACTTAAACATCTGTTGAGAATAGGTCTCATGTGAAGTGTTCTTATGACCAAAAGCAATTTTTAATTAAAATTCTTTTTAAAAATGCTAAGCTCTTCATAGCTTCTTTATTTGGCTTAAAAATTATGCTACTAGGGGAAAAAATGCTATGATACTAATTTCACAACTCTATTTATATGAAATTCTAGAAAGGGCCAACTGCAGGGATAGAAAGCAGATCAGTGGTGGTTGGGAGGTGGGGGAGGGGACTAACTACAAAGGGGTGTGAGGGAACTTTCTGGAGTGATGGCAATGTTTGCTATCATGATTGTAGTGGCAGTTACACAACTGTACACATTTGTCAAAACTCACCAAACTGTACACTTTGTTCGTGAATTTTATTTTATATAAATTATACTCAACCAATCTAACAAATATATAAATTTATATATGTTACTACACCAGACAAAGAGACCAAATAGTTGTCAACTAGAATCAGCATAGCATGGTGGCTAAAGGCATGGGCTTAGAGCCAGACTGTCAGAGTTCATATCCTGACTCCACCACTTACTTTCTTGTGAATTTGGACAGGCTATTTAAGCTCTCTGTGCCCTAGCTCCTTCATCTAAAAGTGAGGCCAGAGCGCTGGCTGGTTGGCTCAGTGGTAGAGCCTTGACCTGGTGTGTGGATATCCTGGGTTCGATTCCTGGTCAGGGCACGCAGGAGAAGGGCCCATCTGCTTCTCCACCCCTCCCCCTCTTGTTTCTCTCTCTCTCTCTCTCTCTCTTCTCCTCTCCTCCTGTAGCCAAGGCTCAATTAAAGTGAGTTGGCCCCAGGCGCTGAGGATGGTTCCATGGTCTCTGCCTCAGGTGATAAAAAATGGCCCCCCCAGCAATGGAGGAAGGGCCCCAGATGGGCAGATCCCAGTTGAAGTGCATGACAGAGTCTGTCTCTGCGTCGTCCCCTTCTCTCACTAAATAAAAATAAAATTAAGGACAGTAAGAGCACTCACCTCATAGGAATATTGTGACGATTATATGAGTTAATGTGTTTAAAGCATTCAGGACAGTCTCTGAAATGCACTAAGTATTCTGTAAGTATTTCCTATTATTCTTAATCATCTTCCAAAATTTCCACCTACCCTAAATTTCTGGCCATAACCACAGATCACCCTCCCTAGTCCTTAAAGTTTGGAAACAGAACTCTTACCCCTATCTTCTCCCCACAAAGCATGCAAATTCCACTGAAAACAAACTCCTAGATTCTAAGACAATGTCTTGTAATCAAGTGAAAGAAAAATACTACTGGGTGACAATTCAAAAGAATTCAAACTCCAGAAATCTAACTTATATGTTGACAAACAGCATATTCTTTTAAACAATGTTGTTGCCATGTGTGGGTGGTTACTCAGGTAATCAGAACTAAATGTGAAAAACTCTGTCGTCCTAGGTTCAATGTCCTAATGCACACATACTTTGCTTGGTCAGCCATCTCAGAGGTCGTATTATTGGTCAATATTTGGGATAAGAATAATCCATCATTAGCACTGTAGAGTAACCTGGAGTACAGCATCCATTGGTTTTGAAAAGTAACATTTTATCTATACCCTATGGGCCATATAACATGACAAAAATAGTAACTTCTGGCAGTAATTTTCACTTTCTTAAGAATCTAAGTAACAGTGAAACTTTTTCTTAAAGTTAATTTTTGCCTGGCCTGTAGTGGCACAGTAGATAGAGTGTTGACCTGGAATGCTGAGGCTGTTGGTTTGAAGCCCTGGGCTTGCCTGGTCAAGGGACATATGACAAGCAATCAATGAACAATTAAAGTGAACCATTAGTTGATACTTCTCATTCCTGCCCCCCCTTCTCTCTCTGTAAAATCAATAAATAAAATCTTTTAAAAAAAAAACAACAAAGGTTATTACATACAAACTAGTCTGTAAAAAAAAAAAAGTTAACTTTTTGAAATCCCACGCAATCATTCCAGACCTACATAAAAACTCACTAGAGGCTTTTTCTTTTCTGCTGCTAAGTCCCTCTTCCGCCTTTACCTGTTCTTCCTAAACAGCCGCTTTCGTAGCTGTCACCTCTCACCTGAGCATTGGACACAGCATTTATCCTGGAACAATACAAATCATCCACTGAGCTTTCAGAATGCTTAAATACTCACAGATATTTATTTACTATTTAGAAGGAAAACATTTCCTAACTAAAGTCAATATATGAATAACTGAACATACAGTCTTAATACTCAAGTGGATATAAATGTTACATTAGTCTTATTTTCCAAAAGTACACTCAGAAAATGCCCTTAATCTTAAGAGATGACTACTGCTTGTCTCGAGAGCTCATGACACAGAGGCCATTCTTCTGACTTCTTTACCTACTTTACGTTTATACATGAATGACTCGTATGCCTTAACCCACTTCAAGGTTCTCATTACAATCAAGAGTAGTCTAAAGATTTCTCTATGTGTTAAGTCATTTTCTCGGATCCATTTCTAAAAGTCAGAGAACACTCGGTCTGTGTATAACAAACAGGCCCACTCTACTCATTTTGTTAGAGCAAGTTGCTTTTGTAGCAGGAACTGCCTTTTCTTAGCATCCTGAATCAATATAAGTAGTTCTATCTTCCACAATTTAAACTTTTAAAAAATTTCTGACAGTAGAATAAAATTCTATAATCTTAATGTTTAACATACTTTTTAATTATTAAAAGACATCCATGAAAAGCTTTCAAACTCTTCTATGAAGTGAGATAACAGACTGCCAAAAGTAATTTAATAATAAGGGAAAGCCCCTTCTTTCTCATTATAAAATACCACTGACTATAAAGAGCACCCTAATAGTCAGAGATATTAAACTATAAAAAAAAACTCAGGACTGGTAAAATACAATAAATAACCAGTTTAACAATTATAAGAAGAAAAATCCCATGATAATCTTTACAAATGCTAAAATAATATCTAAGTTAAGCACTCATTCCTGATTTTTAAAAATCTGAATAAAATGGGGATTTATCTATTTATTTATCTTTAAAGAAAATCAATCAACTAAATTAAAAAGTTATTCCAGATGGCAGATAGCATTAAACCTAAAGGAAAAAATATTTTTAGAAAAAGAATATTGACTTCAGAATTCCCTTTATACTTACATGAAGAAAGCCAATGTGGAGAACACACCACAGGTGTGAAAGGCATGGTTCAGCTGCTCTGGCTTAGGATACACCACGGCTGCATCAATCATTATCCACCAACCTGTAAAAAACTTGAGAAAGAGCCCATGTCACTGAAATTACACTAACACTTTGGCTTAGCATCGTACCTGCTCTTTGACATATCTCTTTTCCTACAGACCGTGTAAATGAAATATAAACTACTTCTACTTTGAGTTTTGGATGTTGATATATAAAAAATAAGAATCCGCCTGCCAGGTGGTGGCGCAGTGGATAGAGCGTCGAACTGGGATGCAGAGGACCCAGGTTTGAGACCCCGAGGTCTCCAGCTTGAGTGCGGGCTCATCTGGTTTGAGCAAAAAAAGCTCACCAGCTTGGACCCAAGGTCGCTGGCTTGAGCAAGGGGTTACTTGGTCTGCTGAAGGCCCATGGTCAAGGCACATATGAGAAAGCAATCAATGAACAACTAAGGTGTTGCAACGAAAAACTGATGATTGATGCTTCTCATCTCTCTTCATTCCTATCTGCCTGTCCCTATCTATCCTTCTCTCTGACTCTCTCTCTCTGTCTCTGTAAAAAAAAGGGGAAAAAAAACCAACAAAAATAAGAATCCTTGTTTATGTATCCCTTTTTTTTTTTTTTTTTTTGTATTTTTCTGAAGTTGGAAACGGGAGTCAGTCAGACAGACTTCCGCATGTGCCCGACCGGGATCCACCTGGCATGCCCACCAGAGGGCGATGCTCTGCCCATCTGGGGCATTGCTCTGTCGCAACCAGAGCCATTCTAGTGCAGAGGCCATGGAGCCATCCCCAGCGCCCAGGCCAACTTTGCTCCAATGGACCCTTGGCTGCGGGAGGGGAAGAGAGAGACAGAGAGGAGAGGGGGAGGGGTGGAGAAGCAGATGGGCACTTCTCCTGTGTGCCCTGGCTGGGAATCAAACCTGGGACTCCTGCATGCCAGGCCGACACTCTACCACTGAGCCAACCGGCCAGAGCCAATGTATCCTTTTTTAAAAATTTCATTTTAGAGAGAGAGAGAGAAAAAGAAAGGGGGGAGGAGCAGGAAGCATCAATTCCCATATGTGCCTTGACCAGGCAAGCCCAGGGTTTTAAACTGGTGACCTTAGTATTCCAGGTCGACGTTTTATCCACTGCGCCACCACAGGCCAGGCTTTGTATTCTTTATAGCACACAAAATGAACCGAGTGAATCAAATCTGTGTAAGATTCTGAAATTCTGCTCTGAATGCAAGATGAAAAATTTATCATGTGGGAATGAATTACTGTACCTGCTTCTTTTATCCACTGTAATCACATGCACCCAAAGCTCTCCTAACCAACCTCTAACTAGCCAGCTTCCTGTTTATGCAGCGTATTTCATGCTCTCTAAAGGACATTTAGTTGCAATATACCCACATACATTTACTTCCCAAATGAGCTGACAGCTGTCATATCTCCAAAACTATTCAAGCCTACCATGTTATTAATTATGTAATATGATTAAATACTGTTTGAACCTAAGTGTATAAAATGTAATGTTTCTAATGTGAACTAAGCTGAAGAGGCTTAAATTAGACAAGTTGTTAGTGAATTTCAGAGACAAATTAAGTGCAGATGAGATGAACATAAAGAGCAAAAAAAACCTGAGCAACATCTAAAAGAATTCTGCACGCAGACTGCTTCATAATTATCTTTAGTTCCTGCTGTGCTTTATTTTTTTGTTTTCTATTGGACTTCAAGTGCAAACTATCTACTGAAAGAGATGAATTTTTAAAATGTAATAGAGCCTGACCAGGCAGTGGCGCAGTGGATAGAGCGTCAGACTGGGATGCAAAGGACCCAGGTTCAAAACCCCGAGATTGCTGGCTTGAGCACAGGCTCATCTGGCTTGAGCACAGGGTCACTGGCTTGAGCATGGGATCATAGATAAGACCCCATGGTCATTGGCTTGAGTCCAAAGGTCGCTGGCTTGAAGCCCAAGGTTGCTGGCTTGAGCCCAAGGTCTCTGGCTTGAGCAAGGAGTCATTCCCTCTGCTGTAGCCCCCCAGTCAAGGCACATGTGACAAACCAATCAATAAACAACTAAGGTATTGTAAAAAAAAAAGAATTGATGCTTCTTATCTCTCTCCCTTCCTGTCTATCTGTCCATACCTGTCTCTGTCTCTGTCACACACACACACACACACACACACACACACACACACACACACACACAATGTAATAGATACAAAAACTTGCTTCCAAAACTGCAGCCGGGGCAAAAAGTGGTTGATGGAATGGGAAAGCAAAATTGGTCAAGATTTGATTTATTTTTTCAACTTGGATGATAAGTAAATAAAGTAAGAGGAGAGAAGGGCTCTTTTCTTTAAATTTTAGAGAGAGAGAAAGTGTAGGGGAGTCCCAAATTGCTACATAAAAACTCCCTAGAGAGGGAGAGAGAAAGAGAGAGAGAAAGAGAGAAACATCAATTTGTTATTCCACCCATTCATGGATTCATTGGTTGATTCCTGTATGTGCCCTACTGGGGGATCAAACCCACAATCTTGGCACACTGGGGATGATGCTCTAACTAACTGAGCTACCCAGCCAGGGCACGAGGGGCTCTTTATACCATTCTTGCTATTTTTGTTTATATGTTTGACATTTTGATGTTTTTTTAATTTAATTTTTTATTGATTTCAGAGAGAGAGGAATGGAGAGAGTGAAACAAAACATTGATCTGTTCCTGTATGTGCCCTGACTGGGGATTGAACCCACAACCTCTGCATTTAGGGACAATGCTCTAACCAACCAACCAAGCCATCTGGCCAGGGCGTATGCTTGACATTTTCAATAATAAAAAGTTAAAAAAAAAAAACACTGGACACTGGAAAGAAAATTAAGCCACTTTCTTTCACTCAATCTCCCCCACCCCTACCCCAGCGCCGAGCTGCAGCAGGGAAGCTGGGATGGCACCCCTTCCTGAAGGCACTGGAGGGCTTCAGTTCCTGTGCAGCCCGTGGTCTTCACTGCTGTCTACACAGCCTGAATTTCAATGAGGCACAACAGTCATTTCTGGCTACATCCAATTCTGAGCCTCCAAGGATCTTAAAAAACTTACACATTAACTTTAAAATGTTACTGCCTACAATAACTGTATTACCACTGAAATGAGATTTTATCAAATTTACATCAAATGAACCTAGGACCTACCATATTTTGTTCAGTGACAGTATCTAGAACTGTGACAATTATCTATATAAAACAACAGTGAAATAAATAGTTCTGAATGGGTGTTCACAGGAATCAGCATTAGCTTTCAGGGTGAGAGAGAGGCGTAATGTCACTGGGCTTTTCCACTTACCAATATACCTGCTACCACGGAAGCCACGGCATTTCTCCTCTCGCTCCAGTCCATACATTCACATTCCGGCCAACGGAAGTTATCTAGGAAGCCTGCCATTTTCAACCCTTGAAGCACGGATTTTTCATTAAATATGGTATTCTACAAAAAGACAAAAAATATCATAGAAATAGTGTTAAGAAGTGAAATGTCTTACTCTTCTTTTAAAGCTTTAACACAAATTTACTTTGGGTCCAATCTACTATATTGGTTAGTTAAGAAGAAAACTTCAATACTTCAGTAAAAACCTTCTGAGATGTACACAGGACTCTGCTATGACACAAGGGGCTTGCTATTTCCTAAATGAGCAAGGTGATTTTACAACATGTTCTTCCACTGAGAGGAGCTTCTCTGTCCCTCTCCCTGAATTTGACCCAGCCATACAGAGAGGGGTTGAGCTGTAGAGAAGTGACACTACATAACTACCACCACACAACTATGAGTCTAGATCATAAAAGACAATGCAGTTTGTAGCTGCTTCTCTGGAACACTAACCCTAGAGTCCCAAATTGCTACATAAAAACTCCAAGGTCACAATGCACAGGTGTGCCAGCCCTCAGTCCCAGGTAAGGTCCCAGCCAATGCTAGCACCACCTGCCAGATGTGAGAATAGACACTGCTGGCTGACTGCTGTTTCAGCTACAGCATGAGCCCCAGACTTTCAGCCTCCCCGGTGAGGCCCTAGACATATGCAGCAGTCACATCACCCTGGCTGTGCCCCTATAAATTCCCGAGAAACCAGAAGCATAATAAATGGCCATTTTAAACTACTGAGTTTTGGCCTGACCTGTGGTGGCGCAGTGGATAAAGTGTCAACCTGGAAACGCTGAGGTTGCCGGTTCAAAACCCTGGGCTTGCCTGGTCAAGGCACATATGGGAGTTGATGCTTTCTGCTCCTCCCCCTTCTCTCTCTTTCTCTCCCCTCTCTATAGTGAATAAATAAAATCTTTATAAACTACTGAGTTTTGGAATTACCTGTAATGTAGCAATAGAAAACTGGAAGGAGAAAAATCATCTGCATAAAGAACTGTAGGAGAGCAGAAAGCTGTGTGAATTTTCAAAACAGGGTACATTCAGATATGGAGATTCAGGGACACCTTAAATTTCAGAAAGAAAGAAAAAAACTATTTGAAAGCACTGAAGAGTGCTGAAAAGCAGGCAGAAACTGAAGTGGATTTGCCCCTTGAAAGAAAACACAATGAGTAAGATCCATTTTTACACAGCTTTTGCCCCTGAGGAACCCCTGAACCTCCTAGTCCTGCCCAGCGAGTCCCTGTGAGACAGAATGCCAAGAGCCACAGTCTCTTTGGCTTGAGGTATCCAAGTATGGAGTTCAGGATTACCAGAGCAGCTGGAAATTGAAGAGAGAAACCTTGGAAATGGGTGAGTCACAGGAGGGAGCCCCAAACACAATAGAAACTCTTTCAAAACTAACAGGCTAACTTCCAAACAGCACATGTGTGAAGGAGATTCCAAGGAACTCAGCAGAAAGAAATAGCTGGAAGACTAAAAGAACTAAACAGAGATTTCAGCTACTGTCCACTGCAAGACATTTTAGAGTTTGAGTTCCACCAAATCAAAGGAGATTAGTAAACACCTTGGCATTTCCAGACATGGTCTAACAAAGTGAAAACCTAGTCTCTACAATTCAAGGTGGTCAGTCAGTACTTTAACTGCCTATCAGAACAAAAAGTAACACTCTTCAGATGAAAATAACTGAATCTAGAATGTCTGTGATGTATCACCCACAAGGTCCAATATGTAGTAAAAAGTTAGTAGACATTCACAGAAGCCAGAAAAAAAAATGTGAGCTGTTTTCAAGATGGGGTAAAGATAAAAGACTAAGATAAAAGATAAAAGACTATCTTTCTTTTTTAAAGACTATCTTTTATTTTCTTCTCTTTATTTAAAGTTTTTTTTTGTTGTTGTTGTTGTTTTGTTGTTGTTGTTGTTTTTTTTACAGAGGCAGAGATAGACAGGGACAGACAGACAGGAACGGAGAGAGATGAGAAGCATCAATCATCAGTTTCTCGTTGAGCACTGCGACTTCTTAGTTGTTCATTGATTGCTTTCTCACATGTGCCTTGACCGCGGGCCTTCAGCAGACCGAGTAACCCCCTGCTGGAGCCAGCGACCTTGGGTCTAAGCTGGTGAGCTCTTTGCTCAAGCCAGATGAGCCCGCGCTCAAGCTGGCGACCTCAGGGTCTCGAACCTGGGTCCTTCCACATCCCAGTCCGATGCTCTATCCACTGCGCCACCACCTGGTCAGGCTCTTCTCTTTATTTAAAAGACAAATATTTAAAGCAAAACTTATAACATGTGTAGGATGTTCATCCACAAAGATAATCTTATTTCTAAATTGTATGTCAGTTACATTTTCAAACAATATACTTAAATATAGAATTAGGTGAAATGCTTTTTTTTTTTTTTTTTAAATAAATTTTTATTAATGGTAATGGGATGACATTAATAAATCAGGGTACATATATTCAAAGAAAACATGTCTAGGTTATTTTGTCATCAAATTATGTTGCAAACCCCTCGCCCAAAGTCAGATTGTCCTCCGTCACCCTCTATCTAGTTCTCTGTGCCCCTCCCCCTCCCCCTAACTCTCTCCCTCCCTCCCTCCCATGTCCTCCCTCCCCCCCCCCCTTGGTAACCACCACACTCTTGTCCATGTCTCTTAGTCTCATTTTTATGTTCCACCAATGTATGGAATCATGTAGTTCTTGTTTTTTTCTGATTTACTTATTTCACTCCTTATAATGTTATCAAGATCCCACCATTTTGCTGTAAATGATCTGATGTTATCATTTCTTATGGCTGAGTAGTATTCCATAGTGTATATGTGCCACATCTTCTTTATCCAGTCTTCTATTGAAGGGCTTTTTGGTTGTTTCCATGTCTTGGCCACTGTGAACAGTGCTGCAATGAACATGGGGCTACATGTGTCTTCACGTATCAATGTTTCTGAGGTTTTGGGGTATATACCCAGTAGAGGGATTGCTGGGTCATAAGGTAGTTTTATTTGCAGTTTTTTGAGGAACCACCATACTTTCCTCCATAATGGTTGTACTACTTTACAGTCCCACCAACAGTGAACTCCACAGCCTCTCCAACATTTGCTATTACCCGTCTTGTTGATAATAGCTAATCTAACAGGAGTGAGGTGGTATCTCATTGTAGTTTTGATTTGCATTTCTCTAATAACTAATGAAGCTGAGCATCTTTTCATATATCTGTTGGCCATTTGTATCTCTTCCTGGGAGAAGTGTCTGTTCATGTCCTCTTCCCATTTTTTTTATTGGATTGTTTGTTTGTTTGTTGTTGAGTTTTATGAGTTCTTTGTAAATTTTGGACATTAGGCCCTTATCTGAGCTGTTGTTTGAAAATATCAGTTCCCATATAGTTGGCTGTCTGTTTATTTTGATATCAGTTTCTCTTGCTGAGCAAAAACTTTTAATTCTGATGTAGTCCCATTCATTTATCTTTGCCTTCACTTCTCTTGCCATTGGAGTCAAGTTCATAAAATGTTCTTTAAAACCCAGGTCCATGATTTTAGTACCTATGTCTTCTTCTATGTACTTTATTGTTTCAGGTCTTATATTTAGGTCTTTGATCCATTTTGAATTAATTTTAGTACACGGGGACAGGCTGTAGTCGAGTTTCATTCTTTTGCATGTGGCTTTCCAGTTTTCCCAACACCATTTGTTGAAGAGGCTTTCTTTTCTCCATTGTGTGTTGTTGGCCCCTTTATCAAAGATTATTTGATCATATATATGTGGTTTTATTTCTGGGCTTTCTATTCTGTTCCATTGGTCTGAGTGTCTATTTTTCTGCCAATACCATGCTGTTTTGATTATCGTGGCCCTATAATATAGTTTAAAGTCAGGTATTGTAATGCCCCCAGCTTCATTCTTTTTCCTTAGGATTGTTTTGGCTTTTCGGGGTTTTTTATAGTTCCATATAAATCTGATTATTTTTTGTTCCATTTCTTTAAAAAATCTCATAGGGATTTTGATGGGAATTGCATTAAATTTGTATATTGCTTTGGGTAATATGGCCATTTTGATTATATTTATTCTTCCTATCCAAGAACAAGGAATATTTTTCCATCTCATTGTATCTTTTTCGATTTCCCTTAACAATGCTTTGTAATTTTCATTATATAGGTCCTTTACATTCTTTGTTATGTTTATTCCTAGGTATTTTATTTTTTTTGTTGCAATCGTGAAGGGGATTATTTTTTTGAGTTCGTTTTCTAATATTTCATTGTTGGCATATAGAAAGGCTATGGACTTTTGTATGTTAATTTTGTATCCTGCGACCTTACTGTATTGGTTTATTGTTTCTAATAATCTTTTTGTGGAGTCCTTCGGGTTCTCGATGTATAGGATCATATCATCAGCAAAAAGTGATACCTTTACTTCTTCTTTTCCGATATGGATGCCTTTTATTTCTTTGTCTTGTCTGATTGCTCTGGCCAGAACTTCTAGCACCACGTTAAATAAGAGTGGAGAGAGTGGACAACCCTGTCTTGTTCCTGATTTAAGGTAGAAAGTCCTCAGTTTTATGCCGTTTAATATGATGTTGGCTGATGGTTTATCATATATGGCCTTTATCATGTTGAGATATTTTCCTTCTATACCCATTTTGTTGAGAGTCTTAAACATAAAATTGTGTTGTATTTTATCAAAAGCCTTTTCTGCATCTATTGATAAGATCATGTGGTTTTTGTTCTTTGTTTTGTTGATATGGTGTATTACGTTAACCGTTTTGCGTATGTTGAACCATCCTTGAGATTCTGGGATGAATCCCACTTGATCATGATGTATTATTTTTTTAATATGTTGTTGTATTCGGTTTGCCAGTATTTTGTTTAGTATTTTAGCATCTGTATTCATTAGAGATATTGGTCTGTAGTTTTCTTTCTTTGTGCCATCCTTGCCAGGTTTTGGTATGAGGGTTATGTTGGCCTCATAAAAAGTGTTTGGAAGTATTGCTTCTTATTCAATTTTTTGGAAGACTTTGAGTAGAATAGGAACCAAGTCTTCTTTGAATGTTTGATAGAATTCACTAGTATAACCGTCTGGGCCTGGACTTTTATTTTTGGGGAGGTTTTTAATAGTTTTTTCTATTTCCTCCCTGCTGATTGGTCTGTTTAGGCTTTCTGCTTCTTCTTGACTCAGTCTAGGAAGGTTGTATTGTTCTAGGAATTTATCCATTTCTTCTAGATTGTTGTATTTGGTGGCATATAATTTTTCATAGTATTCTACAATAATTCTTTGTATATCTATGATGTCTGTGGTGATCTCTCCTCTTTCATTTTGAATTTTATTTATTTGAGTCCTGTGCCTTTTTTCCTTGGTGAGTCTTGCCAAGGGTTTGTCAATTTTGTTGATCTTTTCAAAGAACCAGCTCCTTGTTTTATTGATTTTTTCTATAGTTTTTCTGTTCTCTATTTCATTTATTTCTGCTCTGATTTTTATTATCTCCTTTCTTCGGCTGGTTTTGGGTTGTCTTTGTTCTTCTTTTTCTAGTTCCTTAAGGTGTGAAGTTAAGTGGTTTACTTCGGCTCTCTCTTGTTTGTTCATATAGGCCTGAAGTGATATGAACTTTCCTCTTATTACTGCTTTTGCTGCATCCCAGAGATTCTGATATGTCGTATTTTCATTTTCATTTGTCTGTATATATCTTTTGATTTCTGCGCTTATTTCTTCTTTGACCAATTCATTTTTTAGAAGTATGTTGTTTAGTTTCCACATTTTTGTGGGTTTTTCCCCCTCTTTTTTGCGGTTGAATTCTAGTTTCAAGGCTTTATGATCAGAAAATATGCTTGGTACAATTTCAATTTTTCTAAATTTGCTGATATTGTCTTTGTGGCCCAACATATGGTCAATTCTTGAGAATGTTCCATGTACACTAGAGAAAAATGTATACTCTGTCGCTTTGGGATGAAGTGTCCTGTAGATGTCTATCATATCCAGGTGTTCTAGTATTTCGTTTAAGGCCACTATATCTTTATTGATTCTCTGTTTGGATGACCGATCTAGAGCCGTCAGCGGTGTATTGAGGTCTCTAAGTATGATTGTATTTTTGTTAGTT
This sequence comes from Saccopteryx bilineata, assembly GCF_036850765.1. Classification (NCBI taxonomy): domain Eukaryota; kingdom Metazoa; phylum Chordata; class Mammalia; order Chiroptera; family Emballonuridae; genus Saccopteryx; species Saccopteryx bilineata. Next base: position 229,813,840 of record NC_089491.1, on the reverse strand, counting down.
TTTGTTTTAAGGTCAATAAGTAGCTGTCTTATATATTTTGGTGCTCCTTGGTTTGGTGCATATATATTAAGGATTGTTATGTCTTCTTGATTCAACTTCCCCTTAATCATTATGAAATGACCATTTTTGTCTCTGAGTACTTTTTCTGTCTTGTAGTCAGCATTATTAGATATGAGTATTGCTACGCCTGCTTTTTTTTGGGTGTTGTTTGCTTGGAGTATTGTTTTCCAGCCTTTCACTTTGAATTTGTTTTTATCCTTGTTGCTTAGATGTGTTTCTTGTAGGCAGCATATAGTTGGATTTTCTTTTTTAATCCATTCTGCTACTCTGTGTCTTTTTATTGGTAAGTTTAATCCATTTACATTTAGTGTAATTATTGACACTTGTGGGTTCCCTACTGCCATTTTATAAATTGCTTTCTGTTAGTTTTGTATCTAGTTTGATTCTTCTCTTTTGTTTTTCTATCATTTGTTTTTGTTTGTTTGTGTTCCATGCTACCTTTTTTAAGTCAAGTGTTTTTGTGGTGGTTTTTTCAAGGGTGGTTACCATTAAGTAATGAAAAGGGTACCTACCATATTCATTGTAGTACCCTATCTTATGAGTATTTCTGCACTTCATCGTCCTTTGCTACTGTTAATCTCCATCCTCTTCCCCCTTTTTTTCCTTTGTTGTCACAGTTTAAGTTTGGTTTTATTGTGTTCTTGGTGGAGCTTTACTTGTGGTGTTGTTTTCTTTTGTTCTTTGAATCTGGTTGGAAAACCCCCTTTAGTATTTCCTGGAGTGGGGGCTTTCTGTTGATAAATTCTCTCATCTTTTCTGTATTTGTGAATGTTTTTATATCTCCTTCATACTTGAAGGATAGCTTTGATGGGTATAGTATTCTTGGCTGAAAGTTCCTCTCTTTCAGGGCTTTAAATATTGGGGTCCACTCTCTTCTAGCTTGTAGAGTTTCTGCTGAGAAATCTGATGATAATCTAATAGGCCTTCCTTTATATGTTGTACTCTTCTTTTCCCTGGCTGCCTTGAGAATTTTTTCTTTGTCATTGGTTTGTGTCATCTTTATTATGATGTGCCTTGGAGTGGGTTTGTTGGGGTTAAGAAAACTCGGTGTTCTGTTTGCTTCTTGAATTTGAGGCTTTAGTTCTTTCCACAGGCTTGGGAAGTTCTCGTCTATTATTTGTTTGAGTATATTCTCCATTCCATTTTCTTTCTCTTCTCCCTCTGATATACCTATTATTCTTATGTTATTCTTTCTGATGGAGTCAGACAATTCCTGTAGGGCTTTCTCATTTTTTATTATTTTTGAGTCTCTTTCTTCTTCTCTCTGTTGTGCCTCAAGTTGTTTGTCTTCTATTTCACTAATCCTATCCTCAATCTGGGCTGTTCTGTTAGCTAAGCTTGTTACCTCGTTTTTCAGCTCGTGAATTGAGTTTTTCATTTCTGTTTGATTTGTTTTAATAGTTTCAATTTCCTTGGTAATATATTCTTTGTGTTCATTGAGTTGTTTTCTGATCTCCCTATATTGCCTTTCTGTGTTTTCTTGTATATCTCTGAGTATTTTTAAGATTTCTATTTTAAATTCTCTGTCATTTAGCTCCAAGGCTTCCAATGTGTTAAGTCTTTTCTCCATAGATTTTTCCACATCTATTTGTGTTACCTCTCTTTCTTTTGTATCCATAATATTCGATTTCCTCTTTTTTATTGGCATCTGAGGGTGGTCTTGTTGATAGCACTAATTAGAATTAATAAAGAGTAAAAAGTAAAAAAAAAAAAAAAAAAAAAGGTAAAACACCCCACAAAAAAAAAAACAGTAATAATTTATTATTTCCCCCCTTTTTTCTTTCTTCTCTTTCCCTCCTCTCCCCTCCTCAGGGAAATATCGTGCCTATAATGGAGGGCCTGATTTGGGGTGAAGAGTTCAAGGGGCAAAAAAAGGGAGTAGGGACCTACTAAATGCAAAAAAAAAAAAGGGAAGAAAATTTTAGACAAGCATAAGATGATTTGCTTGTAAGTGATGGTCAACTAAGAGGTATAATGAGAGGGATAAGAGGGAACCAGAAAAAAGGACCAAAAAAAGAATAATAAAGAAGAAAAAAATAAAAATAATAAGTAAAAATCTGTTGTATTAAGTGGAGCGAAGACTAAATACAATGGAGACCTTGGGTTGGGAGGACCCAAAATGCCACAAAAATAAATAAACAAGAAAAAAGCAAAAACAAAACAAAAAAGAAAAATAAAGCCAAAAAAAGCCTTGAGTCCCAAATTAACTAATTTGTTCGTGATTGAGGATTAAATGGGAGGAAAGTAAAACGAGAAAAGAAAAAACGAATAGAAAGGAAAAAATAAGAAAAAGAGAAAAACGAAGGAAGAAATAAAAAAGGAAGAGAAAAAAACTAAATAAAGCAAATAAAAAAAAAAAACAAAAGAGGAGAGAGTGAGCGTTAAGTGTTTTGGAGTATAACCTTAAAGGAGGGTGAGGATGAAGAAGAGAAATAAAATGTAACAGTTATGGGTAGTGTAGTTCAAGAAAAGGGAAGCATAAGATGGGCAGAGAATAGAAGGACCAAGGTGGAGGAAATAAAGGCAATAAGATAGAAGAAACAAACAACAACAACAAAAAAATTAGTGGAACAAGTTGTAAAGTCTGTGGATTTTTCTTGATTTTGAGAGGTTAACTTCTTCCTTTTTCTTTTCTCTCCCTCTTCCTGGTCGGTGACTCTGTACCCCAGGCTCTGCCCCTGTGTCACACTTAGGTAGGGATTTGCAGTTGATGGGATTCTATGGCAATGTCATATAATTGGCTTTAGTCTTGCTGGTAGTCAAGGCTTGTTGGCGTTTGCAGGGTCCAACGATGAGAGAGTTTGCTTTCCTGGATTCTCTCTCCTAGTCCCCCCTTCCTGAATTAGCAGCCTGGTGATCCAGCTATAAGGCTGCAACTGCTTCTGCCTGGGGAGTAAGAGGCTCAAAGAGCTGGGAAATCCCCACTCTATCCCCACTCAGTGCAAGGCTTTGGGAAAGGCTCTGGCAGTCAGGGCCTCCAGTGTAATCAGGCGGGGGTGGGAGTCAATTGTCAAGGTGACTGTTCAGCGCCTAGCATTCAGTTGGACCTCTCAACCCAGGCTTTCCACACTTTGTAGCCTGTTTTTGCTGGGAAGAAGAGGCACTAGTCTCTGCTTGCGACTAGTGTAGTATAGATCTTATTATCTGCCAAGTCCCTCTTGTTAGCGTTTATCCCTGAATATGGAGGCTCTATCAATCAGAAGTTGCCCCCGCCCCTTTAGCGAGAGGCACTAAAAAATATCACGCCTCTTGTCTTGGGTCGCTGAACTGAGAGAGATCTTATCAATTAGAACCGAGGGTGCGCAGATTTCATGGGTTAAGCTAATTTCAGTGATTGGGTCCCAGCTGTGCTCCCGAAGGTATTTTAGGCTGCCTGCGCGCGCCCCTCCCCCAACGCTTGATTGTTAGCTTGAATGGCTGGGTGAGGTGCCCCGCCCACAGAGAGAATCTCCCAAGTAGAAGACCACCCTGGTGCCTCTCCCGCTCGCCCTGCCGCTGGTGGCTGGATCGCACCAGGCGCAGGATAATGGGGCACCCTGGGTGTGCGGGCCAGTAGGGCGCTCTGGGCATGTGGAATGCCCAGGGCACGCGCGCGAATGGGGTGCTCCGGGCACCAGTGGCTGGCGACTCTCACTCGCAGTGCGCGGGCCGCTGGGAACGTTAGCGGTGCTCGTTCTGCAACCGGACCGGGCGCGCGCCGTTGGCTGCTCGCTGCTCCCGAGTGTGGGCGGTGCTCGCTCTGCAACCAGATCGGGCACACCGGTGGCTGCTCGCGCTCCGGAGTGTGGGCGGTGCTCGCTCTGCAACCGGATCGGGCACGCCGGTGGCTGCTCGCACTCCGGAGTGTGGGCGGTGCTCGCTCTGCAACTGTACCGGGCGCGCGCCTGCGGCTGCTCGCAGCTCCCAAGTGTGGGCTGACTCACCACAGGCGCACTCCCTTGCGGCTTGAATGAACGTCGCTGCTGTAGCTTCCTCCACACCCTCATCTCTCAGATTCAAGTGATAACAGTCCTTTCGCTTTCAGTTTGTGTGGAACTCCGGAAAGCTCCGAGGATAAATTTTTCTGTTTCTAGTTGATAAATTTGTTGTGATTTAGGGGAGATCTGTCGGACGCGCTGCTCACGGCGCCATTTCCGTGACATCACTCCTATGAAATGCTTTTAAATTTAAAGTAATGGGTCCAATTGTTAAGCTGGAAAATAAAATGCAAACAATAAATATACTACAGAAGGTCCAAACACTGGAAGCACAGACTGGGAGATAATATTTGTAAAACAAGTATCTGACAAAAGAGTTGTACCCACAATACAGGAAGAAATTCTAAACATTAACAATAAAAGGTAAAATATAGGCAATATAAAGTCTGCAAACTTCAAAGACTTGAGCTTGACCTGTGGTGGCACAGTGGATAAAGAATCACCTGGCCTGACCATGCGGTGGCGCAGTGGATAGAGCAGGGGTCGGGAACCTATGGCTCGTGAGCCAGATGTGGCTCTTTTGATGGCTGCATCTGGCTCACAGAAAAATCTTTAATAAAAAAAAACAATAACGTTAAAAATATAAAACATTCTCATGTATTACAATCCATTCATTTCCTACCGCTCATGTTCATAGTTGAGGGTGGCTGGGGCCAATCACAGCTGTCATCTGGGACAACACCAAATTTTTATTGGATAATGCGTAATGTACACGGGTCGTTGTGAGGTCAGGAAGTAAACTTCCCTCCTTTTAATCAAGTAGTCAGCTAGCTAATTGCAGAAACCCTTTTGATGAAGAAGATGGCTAAAAGAAAAAAAGATGAGGAGTATCGTACTTTTCAGCAGGAATGAACAGAGGAATTCGCCTTTGTGGAAAGAGTAGGTTCTGCAGTGTGTCTAATATGCAATGATAAAATTGCATCGATGAGCCTGACCAGGCGGTGGCGCAGTAGATAGAGCGTCAGACTGGGATGCGGAAGACCCAGGTTCAAGACCTCGAGGTCTCCATCTTGAGCACGGGCTCATCTGGCTTGAGCAAAAAGCACACCAGTGGCCCTGGCCGGTTGGCTCAGCAGTAGAGCGTCGGCCTGGCGTGCGGGGGACCCAGGTTCGATTCCCGGCCAGGGCACATAGGAGAAGCGCCCATTTGCTTCTCCACCCCCCCCTCCTTCCTCTCTGTCTCTCTCTTCCCCTCCCACACCCGCAGCCAAGGCTCCATTGGAGCAAAGATGGGCCGGGCACTGGGGATGGCTCCTTGGCCTCTGCCCCAGGAGGCAGAGCGACGCCCCGGAGGGGCAGAGCATCGCCCCCTGGTGGGCAGAGCATCACCCCTGGTGGGCGTGCCGGGTGGATCCCAGTCGGGCGCATGCGGGAGTCTGTCTGACTGTCTCTCCCCGTTTCCAGCTTCAGAAAAATACAAAAAAAAAAAAAAAAAAAAAAGCACACCAGCTTGAGCCCAAGGTCGCTGGCTCAAGCAAGGGGTTATTTGGTCTGCTGTAGCCCCACAGTCAAGGCACATACGAGAAAGCAATCAATGAACAACTAAGGTGTCACAACGAACAACTAATGATTGATGCTTCTCATCTCTCTCCATTCCTGTCTGTCCCTATCTATCCCTCTCTCTGACTCTCTGGCCCTGTAAAAAATAAAAAAATAAAAAAAATTGCATCCATGAAACGGTCTAATATAAAGCGGCACTTCGATACTCACCATACTACATTTGCATCGAAATATCCAGCGGGGGACAGCAAGAAGAAAGCATGTCAAGAGCTACTGTGCAGAGTGCAAGCTAGTCAGCAACAACGCTGTGTTTGGACCCAACAAAGTGACTGGAATTCGGCTAGCTTTGCTGGTGGTTTAGCAATTGTGAGAAACGGAAAGCCATTCACATATGGGGAGTATGCCAAAACATTCATGCTTGATGTTACCAATGAACTTTTTGACAACTTTTCGGATAAAGACAAGATAATCAGGCCCTGGCCGGTTGGCTCAGTGGTAGAGCGTCGGCCTGGCGTGCAGAAGTCCCGGGTTCGATTCCTGGCCAGGGCACACAGGAGAAGCGCCCATCTGCTTCTCCACCCCTCCCCCTCTCCTTCCTCTCTGTCTCTCTCTTCCCCTCCCGCAGCCGACGCTCCATTGAAGCAAAAGATGGCCTGGGTGCTGGGGATGGCTCGTTGGCCTCTGCTCCAGGCACTAGAGTGGCTCTGGTCCCGACAGAGCGACGCCCCAGATAGGCAGAGCATCGCCCCCTGGTGGGTGTGCCGGGTGGATCCCAGTCGGGCACATGCGGAAGTCTGTCTGACTGCCTCCCCGTTTCCAGCTTCAGAAAAAAAAAAGACAAGATAATCAAACGAATAAAAGACATGCCTCTGTCGGCAAGAACTGTTCACGATCGTACCATCATGATGGCAAATCAAATTGAGACAACACAAGTGAAGGACATAAATGCAGCCCAGTCTTTCCTCTCGCTTTGGATGAGTCAACAGACATAAGCCATTTATCCCAGTTCAGTGTGATTGCAAGGTATGATGTCAGTGACACACTACATGAGGAAAGTCTTGCTGTTTTGCCTATGAAAGAGACAACAAGAGGGGAGGATTTATTCAAGTCTTTCACTGAGTTCGCTAAAGAAAAAATCTACCAATGGATAAACTTATTTCGGTGTGTACTGATGGTGCTCCGTGCATGGTGGGGAAGAACAGAGGATTCGTAGCACTTCTTCGTGAACAGGAAAAGAGACCCATCCTAAGTTTTCACTGCAATCCTATATCAGGAGGTGCTTTGTGGTCAGATGTGTGGCGAGCAGCTTGGTGAGGTGATGTCGCTGGTCATTCGGTTGGTCAACTTTATTGTTGCCCGAGCTTTAAATGATCGCCAGTTTAAAACACTGCTGGATGAAGTTGGGAATAATTATCCTGGTCTGCTTCTGCACAGCAATGTGCGTTGGTTGTCAAGAGGGAAGGTACTCAGCCGTTTTGCGGCTTGTCTGAGAGAAATCCGGACTTTTCTTGAAATGAAAAACATCGAGCATCCTGAGTTAGCTAACACTGGTGGCTCCTGAAGTTGTACTATCTTGTGGACATGACTGAACATCTGAACCAGCTCAATGTGGAAATGCAAGGCATTGGAAATACAGTCAAGGAATTAACTAACTAGCAGAGAAATCAATTAACACTTTGTAAAATTTAATTACAATTTGTGTCATGAAAAAAATTTGTTATAAAAAAATCAGGAGATTAACAAAATGTAATTATCACTTCAGAAATTAGGTCTATATAGCTAGACCCAATGAAACAAAATAAATTCTGCATCTTCCTCACTGATACTACTCTCACTAGCTGTTAGTTACAGGGTGCTTACAGGTATAGACCACTCCGTTCTATCCTCAAAAAAACTCCCTTCATAGACTACTCCTCTGAATCCTCTCAAATACTCTCAGGCAGTTACTATTATTACCTCATCTTACTGGAAAGGTTTAGAGAATGGTTAACTTGCCCAAGGTCACACAGCTGGCAAGGAGAGCCAAGGTTTCCTATGAAGTTCTGATCCAATTCCAAAATCTGTGCTCATGACCATTATTACACCTGACTGCTGCCCGACATCAGCATGTCTCTCACTTCAGATTTCGTGTAGAGAGAGTTACTGTTCCACTACCTGCAAGGAAGAGAGCAAGATGGACTAGATGGAAGGAAAACAGCTCAACTGGGAGGAGAACTGTATCATCTGGAAACAGAAAAAAGCAGTCCAATGGGTCCCAAGTGACCATCTGTAGTGATTAGTGTGGATTCCAATCTGGCCAAAGGAGTCTGGAGGATAGTTTTTCTTCCTGGGATGCTTTAACCTGGTTTCTAGGCACTTACAGTGTGAATATTTTATAGGCCTAAAACCCAACAGCATAAATTATTGAGACATCTAAATACTTTTGGAAGACCTCTTACATCCTTAATCTCAGGGAATGCATCTTTGCCTTCTGACTTATAAATCACATATAACAAGAATAAAATTTAGTGAAGCACCACCAGTTTTCTGAAATACAATACATGTCTCATTATCCTGTCACAAAAAAATAGTCAACTTTATACGTAGGTTTACTTAAACTGATAATTTGTAGAAGCTGATCATAAGAAACATTATTTAGTGAGGGAAATAAATTCTGCTATTACAACATATTCAAACACATTATTTCTTAAAATCATCCTCCCTGCTTCCCCAAGTCCATATTCAGCCAGAATTTTCTAAAACTCAAACTGGATCCTGCTATTCATTCGAAAACTTCCAGCAGCCTGTGAGGTAAAGTCCAAAATAGACAGGTATTCTCAATCTCCCCTAACACACAGCTATCTCACTTCCTGCTATCCTAACATACTCTACTGCAACAGGAGGGACACAGGCGGGCAATACTTGTTGAATACATACTTGTTAGGCAATGGCTACAGCCATTTATACATACACATACACACACACACACACACACACACACACACATCCTTGGAATGTCCCTTTCATCTCTTGTCTACAAACTCCCATTTCAACCTTTACGACACACGTCAAACGTTTCATTTTCTAGGCAGAATTAGTGTAAATGTTACCATGAGCAGTTTTCATTTTGTTTTAATAGTAGCAAGTCATATTGCAGAGTGTTTACTTTCTGTGTATGCTAGACAACTGGTATTCAAATGTTGTCTGGAAAAATAATGAACTTGGGGAACCTGCTCCTAGTATCAGCTCTAACGTTCTCTAGCTGTGTGGCATCGGCCTAGCAGAGGGATGGACTAAGTCAGTGGATGCCAAGCACAGGTCCCTGGACCAGTACCAAGCTAACTGCATAATAATTTGGACAGTTTAGGAGAAAAAAGATCACTGAGTCCACTTTACCCCCAATAATCAGAAAGTCAACAGTAATGCCAGGTTATTTTTTTAAAACTCCTCAGGTGACCCTAATGATCAGCAAAGTTGGGGAATGACTGCAGCAAATTACCTCAAGGGTCCCTTCCCCTGCTGAGATTCTGGGCATCACCATCTCTTCAGTAATGCAGCAGTCTCAAGAGCAATATGAGCCAGAAACGTCAAAGGATTTTAGCATGAATTTCACTTACTGTATGTCAAAACACACAGTTAAGCCTGGCTAGGCAGTGGCACAGTGGATAGAGTGTCGACCTGGGACACTGAGGTCCCAGGTTTGAAGCCCTGAGGTCTCTGGCTTGAGCCCAGGGGTCAATGGCTTGAAGCCCAAGGTTGCTGGCTTGAGCTCAAGGTCACTGACATAAGCAAGGGATCACTGGCTTGGCTGGAGCCCCCCCAGTCAAGGCAAGTATGAGAAAGCAATCAATGAACAGCTAAGGTGCCGCAACTATGAGCTCAAGCTTCTCATCTCTCTCCCTTTCTGTCTGTCCCTCTTGCTCTCTCTCTCATTAAAAATAAATAAAAATACACACACAATTAACAAACCAAGTGAGATGAAACTTTTGTTGATCCTAATTTTTTTTAATGTTTTTCAAAGGCAGTCTGGGCCAATTGAGGAAATCTGAAAATAGGTCAGACATTAGAGGATAACACAGAATTTCTTGGATGTGATCATGACAGAATTGTGGTTATGTAAAGTGTGAGAAGATGTATTTTTCCATGTTTAAGGGTGAAGTGTCAATGTCAACAACATACTACCAAGTGGTTAAGCAAAGGAGAAAATAAAAGATAAAGCAAATATGGCAAGTTGTCAAAATGCTGAATCTACCTACTGTTAACTTTCTGTTATGTTTAAATTTTTCTGTAATAAAAAGTTAACAAAAATAGAAAGGCATACTATCATGAAATGCCACCTAAGTGCTGATGACTGTGACACAAGCCAAGAGCTGATCAAACATGGCAACACCCCACTCCCTGAGGTGTGTTTACATAGTAGGAACCCTGCACAGGTATCTTTGCAGCCTCTGGGACTGCTCCATAAAGGCCCTACTCAATTCGGAAAATCTGGTGCCAGGGTCACAGCTATCAACCCAGACAGATTAAGGGGAATCCTCCCGATAAGAAGTACTGGGAAAGCTAAAGCCTATTAGTAAGAATATTTTTAAAGGGCTTGAGAGCCAATGATCATGTCCCAGCATCTGCAACCACAGAGACAGCTAAAGGTACAGGCTTTGGAGTCAGGACTGGCCTGAGCTTACGCCTACATTCAGCCTCTTCCCAGCCGCACCTTAGTGGGACACGTTCATTCATCCGTTCTACTCCTCATGGAATAGCTGCTGTGTGCAGGCACAGTTCGAGCTTTAAATGCCTCTAGGCTATGGTCCTCTGGTCTGTATAGAGGGGTGATGAGAGCACATCCCTCAGAGTGTGAGAATTAATCAGAATAGCAATGATACTGTCAACTACCTGTTGTAGTAATATGTTATAATTAAATATATAGAAATATAAAAAACAAAAATATGGATGATATATAAAAGTAATTAAGATATAATAATAAAATTAGTTAAGGAAATTAAATAAAGTTATGCCATCTGGATAGGAACAATATAGTGTGTGCAGATGTGATAAACAGACTCTGACTTTCAAGCAGGGCCCAGTTAGTATGTGTGTGAAGTTATACATAGATAAGAAGTGGCTTGGTGTCATAACTTTGTAAGTTAACATAAAAAAAGCTTCCCTAGGGCCTGACCAGGCAGTGGCGCAGTGGATAGAGCGCTGGACTGGGATGCGGAGGTCCCAGGTTCGAGACCCTGAGGTCACCAGCTTGAGCACGGGCTCATCTGGCTTGAGCAAAAGCTCACCAGCTTGGACCCAAGGTCGCTGGCTTGAGCAGGGGGTTACTCAGTCTGCTGAAGGCCTGCGGTCAAGGCACATATGAGAAAGCAATCAATGAATAACTAAGGTGTCAAAACGAAAAACTGATGATTGATGCTTCTCATCTCTCTCCGTTCCTGTCTGTCCCTATCTATCCCTCTCTCTGACCCTATCTCTATCCCTGTATTAAATAAAAAGCTTCCCTAGGAACATCTTAAAAAGTGGTTTGATGTAACATTTCAGTAGATTAACATAAAAGCAGTTCCCTTCGAGGAACTCCCAAAAAGGTGATTTGAGGTGATAATCCTGTAAATTGACACCTGTTAGAAGGCGCTGGCCAGAAAAGGTACTAAAGCTGAGGGGCCCCCTGCTGCGGTAGTTGCCCAGACTCCAATGTGATCATGAACTGTTTCCACACCGCTCTGAGCTCTGACCAGCAAAGAGGAGCATGCTGACAGGGCCCCCTTAAGCTGTACCCAGGCACACCAAAAGGATTTGTGAGTAATAAATTGCCTGTGTGATTCTTGCAACTAATTTGTGTATCGGTCTTATGCTTTTCCTCTGGTGACAGTGTCAGCACTGATCAGTAGCATCCTCATAGACGCCTTCTATAGTCTCAAAGAGGCTGCCAGCCTGCTGATAAGCAGGAGTATCCCACTGCACGGGGAAGTCGAATCAGCGACACCTGATCGAAGTACAGCTTGGGCTCTACTGGGACACTACCCACCAAAAAGATGGCTCACATACACATGGCTGTTCTGTAAAGGGCTCCCAGTTCCGGTGGGCCTGCTATTACTCTTTGGCCAAGAAAACTTACTACTACTTCTGGGTGAAGATGGCCAACGGTACGTCAGCATCTCATTTTGCTCCCTCCTGAAAACTTACTAAAAGTACAATAGAAGCAGTTGGGTTTTTTTAATTGTACTTATTGGTTGCCTTTTAGAGAGAGAAAAACATTAATTTATTGTTCTACTTACTTATGCATTCATTATTTGATTCTTGTATGTGCCCTGACCAGGGATAGAACTTGCAACCTTGGCGTATCAGGACAATGCTCAACTGAGCTATATGGCCAGGGCCCTAAAACTAGTTTTTCAAAAGTCATAAATTCCTAATGATAGGGAAAACAGAAGAGGAGACAACAGCAATAAAATCCTGAAAGCTGGGCCCTGGTCGGTTGGCTCAGTGGATGGAGGATTGGCCTGGCATATGGACATCTGGGTTCAACCCCCAGAAAGGGCACACACAAGAAGCGACCATCTGCTCCTCTTCCTCTCCCGCTCCCTCTTCTCTCTCTCTTCCCCTCTAGTAGCCAGTGGCTCAGCTGGTCCAAGCATCAGCCTCAGGCACTAAGGATAGCTTGGTTGACTTGAACATCAGCCCTATACAGTGCTTGCCGGATGGATCCTGGTTGGGGCGCATGCAGAAGTCTGTCTCTCTATCTCCTCTCCTCTCACTTAAAAAAAAAAATCTGAAAGCTGGAAAGCAGATGGACAATGGTAACTGACTCAGCACACCCAAGAAAGATGAATTCCCGAGCCTCAGTGGGAAAACTGAAAACCAACCCAGGAAAGACTTGAGGGGGCCAGTTATAAAAGTAGGATCCCCAGATCTTGTCTCTTTTCTCTTCATGGTGCTGGCAACCACTTCTTTCACACCCTATCAGAAGTCTGAGGTTTTTTCCCGTTTCTTGTGTTTTAAACTGGGGGATACAGGCATGATGGAGGATGTAGGGAGCCTCCTGAGAACTGGACACAAGAGGCTATTGGTCCTCTGTCCTAGCTCAAGAAACTGGCAGCCAGATCCTTTCCTTCCAGATAGGAGGGTAGGAAACAATGCAGAGAAAAAAAACCTTAAAACAAATCACTGAAATCTCAGAGACAAGAGAACATGTTACACAAGCATAGGACACTATATAGCTTCTTGGCCTTTTGGTTAAGATCAATTGAAGAATAGCATGATATCATAAGAAACATTCAGACTACAAAACAGTCTTTGGAAATGAAAAATGTGATCATGGAGATGTTTTAAAAATCCAAATACATAGGTTGGGAAATAAAAATTAAGAAAATCTAGCAGTTCCCTGGCTGGTTAGCTCAGTCAGTAAGATTGTCATCTGGAAACGCCAAGGTTGCGGGTTCTATCCCTGGCTGGGATGCATACCGAAGCAACAACGAATGCACAAGTAGAACAACAAATGAATGCTTCCCTCTCTGTGTCTGTCTCTCTCCTTTCTTCTCTCTGTCTCTCTAAAATCAACCATAAAAAAATAAATAAAAATTGTTTTTAAAAAATCTAGCAGTAAGTAGCTAGGTGGAAAACAAAAGAAAACAAGAAAATTAGAAGACATTTAAAAGGTTTATATCTAAATATCAGATGTTTCAGAAGAAAGACTACAGAGAAAATAGAAGGGAGAAAAATAAAATATTTCAAGAAAACTTCCCCAGAAGTTTTAAAGGGCCCATTAAATAATCAGCCTAATGAATAAAAACAGACTCACACTCAGACACATCATTTTAAATTTTAAAACACTAGGATCAAAGTGTAGATCCCATAAGTTTGCAGAGAGAGAGAGAAACAGATCACACACAAAGGACTGACACTTCTTGCACAGAAGGGTTCTGCCTTGACAGGGAACCATAATAGTTTAGAATTCTCAATTGCACTAGAGGCAAGATGACAATGGGACCAATAACTACACAATTCTGAAAGAAAATTATTTCCAAGTAAAATTCTATTACTGACAAAAATATCACATATGATGACAGAATCAAAATATGTTCAGACAGGCAAAGTCTTCAAAAAATGTTACTCCTGCCCTGGCCGGTTGGCTCAGCGGTAGAGCATCGGCCTAGCGTGCGGAGGACCCGGGTTTGATTCCCGGCCAGGGCACACAGGAGAAGCGCCCATTTGCTTCTCCACCCCTCCGCTGCGCTTTCCTCTCTGTCTCTCTCTTCCCCTCCCGCAGCCAAGGCTCCATTGGAGCAAAGATGGCCCGGGCACTGGGGATGGCTCTGTGGCCTCTGCCCCAGGCGCTAGAGTGGCTCTGGTCGCAACATGGCGACACCCAGGATGGGCAGAGCATTGCCCCCTGGTGGGCAGAGCGTCGCCCCTGGTGGGCGTGCCGGGTGGATCCCGGTCGGGCGCATGCGGGAGTCTGTCTGACTGTCTCTCCCTGTTTCCAGCTTCAGAAAAATGAAAAAAAAAAGAAAAGAAAAAAAGAAAAAAAAAATGTTACTCCTTTTGTCAAAGCTGCTAGAGATTGAGTGCCACCAGATCAATAAAGAGAATATCGGAAAGATTCAACACAAGAGAGCTAAGGAGAGCTGCTGAGCCCCAGGTGAGGAGGGTAAGCAGGCCAGACTGAGCTGTTCCAGCTGCCACAGCAGCTTTCTAACTTGAGGACTGAATGGCCCTGAACCTGGCCCAGATTCCTAATCTGTACTCAGCTAGGCTTGGCTTGACCTTGGTCATGTGCTGATGCAATTCCCTTCCTTAGTGGAAAAAGCCTGCCTTAGTGGAGGACCGTCTTTCCTGCACAGAAGGGTTCTGCCTTGACCCACCCTGATAACTGCAGGCAGGCACAGTGAGCAAGCAGCAGAAGTACAGAGCAGCCCACTCCCTGCTCTGTAGGATCAGCTACTCCCCAGGACAGTGTTTCTGCAGTCCTTGCCATACCTGGTTCACACTGGAGCCCTTCCTATGCTTTAATGGTGGTGAACCCCGTGTCCTGGGACTCACTCTTGTCACTGCCCACTGACTGCCTCCAAAAGGGCCCCTGTAAAAAGGCAGGAAAGCTGAAGCCATTCTGTGCTGTTCACCTTTTTCTGGAAGCTTCCATCTAATAGTGACAATACTCTCCTTTCTTTATACAGTCAAGTTTGTGCTTATAATTAGGAAACAAAATTTTAATCTCACACTTCAAAAGTCCTAGCATTTTCTTTAAGCCTGTTTGGATCTCATCTACACTCTGGGGGGGGAAAGAACTTTGTTATCACAGTTTATTTAATGAAAAATCCACTGTTAATAAAGGCACAGAGGCCCTGGCCAGTTGGCTCAGCGGTAGAGCGTCGGCCTGGCGTGCGGGGGACCAGGGTTTGATTCCTGGCCAGGGCACATAGGAGAAGCGCCCATTTGCTTCTCCACCCCCCCCCCTCCTTCCTCTCTGTCTCTCTCTTCCCCTCCCGCAGCCAAGGCTCCATTGGAGCAAAGATGGGCCGGGCGCTGGGGATGGCTCCTTGGCCTCTGCCCCAGGCGCTGGAGTGGCTCTGGTCGCGGCAGAGCAACGCCCCGGAGGGGCAGAGCATCGCCCCCTGGTGGGCAGAGCGTCCCCCTGGTGGGCGTGCCGGGTGGATCCCGGTCAGGCGCATGCGGGAGTCTGTCTGACTGTCTCTCCCCGTTTCCAGCTTCAGAAAAATAAATAAATAAATAAATAAATAAATAAATAAATAAAGGCACAGTATATAGTCCTGAAAGGTTTAAATTAACTGTAGAAATTAATACTGTGTTATGATTTTATAGCCCGGCAGAAAAAAATCCTACAGGTATGACTCTGTTTCTCTTTGGAACATTAACCACTACATGTTACTCAGCAATTGTATTGAGATACTTCTTTCCCCATCCACTACACAAATACCTAGTCCTTAAATCCTCTTGGAACCAGTTCTTTGTGACACTCTCAGTAACAATAAAAAAACTGTGAAAAATGCTATCTACTTGTATGAGAATTCTTTTTAACCCCATTCAAAATGAAATAAATTATTTAGCATGTGTTTGTGTGCATACACATTTATGTACATGTGTGTAAATGTGTGTATTTATATATTGATGAGTAAAGCTTATTTTAAAAAGCAAAAAAAGATTAACAAAAGTAAATTGGATAGAAGCCACTTCTGGTAGAAAGATGTTAACATTTTCTGTTTTGGGGTGTTTTTTTTTTGTATTATTCTGAAGTGAGAAGCAGGGAGGCAGAGAGAGACTCCTGCATCTGGGATCCACCCAGCATGCCTACCAGGGGGTGATGCTGTCCATATGGCATTGCTCCGTTACAACCGGAGCCATTCCAGCACCTGAGGCAGAGGCCATGGAGCCATCCTCAGCACCAGGGCCAACTTTGCTCCAATGGAGCCTTGGCTGCGGGAGAAGAGAGGGATAGAGAGAAAGGAGAAGGGGAAGGGTGGAGAAGCAGATTGGGCACTTCTCCTATGTGTCTTGGCTGGGAATCGAACCTGGGACTTCCACATGCCAGGCTGATGCTCTACCACTGAGCCAACTGGCCAGGGCAATGTTTTGTTTCTTAATATCATGGTATATACAGTAATAATCATTGCAATAATAATCTTTAAATTAAATATACATATCTGTTTTACACATTTTTTTGTCCTGAGATACATTTTGCAATAAAATAAACTTATTTAAAAAGAGAGGCCCTGGCTGGTTGGCTCAGCGGTAGAGCGTCGGCCTGGCGTGCGGGGGACCCGGGTTCAATTCCCGGCCAGGGCACATAGGAGAAGCGCCCATTTGCTTCTCCACCCCCCCCCCTTCCTTCCTCTCTGTCTCTCTCTTCCCCTCCCGCAGCCAAGGCTCCATTGGAGCAAAGATGGCCTGGGCGCTGGGGATGGCTCCTTGGCCTCTGCCCCAGGCGCTAGAGTGGCTCTGGTCGCGGCAGAGCGACGCCCCGGAGGGGCAGAGCATCGCTCCCTGGTGGGCAGAGCATCGCCCCTGGTGGGCGTGCCGGGTGGATCCCGGTCGGGCGCATGCGGGAGTCTGTCTGACTGTCTCTCCCCGTTTCCAGCTTAAAAATTAAAAAAAAAAAAAGAGAGAGAGAACAAGGCCCTGGCCGGATAGCTCGGTTGGTTAGGGCATCGTCCTGAAGCACAGAGGTTGCCAGTTCAATCACTGGTTGGGGCACATACAGGAACAGATTGATGTTCCTGTATCTCTCTCTCTCTCTCTCTCTCTCTCTCTCTCTCTCTCTCTCTCTCCCTCTTCCTGTCCCACTAAAATCAATCAATAAATAAAATTTTTCAGACTTTATTTTTAATTTTACAGAGGGGGGGGGAGCAGGAAGTGTCAACTCCCATATGGGCTTTGACCAGGGAAGCCAGGGTTTCAAACTGGCAACCTCAGCATTCCAGGTTGATGCTTTACCCACTGTGCCACCACAAGTCAGGCAATAAATAATTTTTTTTTTAAAGAGAGACAACAAGGGCCCTGGCCAGTTGGCTCAGTGGTAGAGCGTTGGCCCCATGTGTAGAAGTCCCAGGTTCGATTCCTGGCCTGGGCACACAGGAGAAGTGCACATCTGCTTCTCCACCTTTCTCCGTCTCCTTTCTCTCAATCTCTCTTTTCCCCTCCCACAGCCAATCTCCATTGGAGCAAAGTTGGCCCAGGCGCAGAGGACGGCTCTGGTTGCAACAGAGCAACGCTCTAGATGGGCAGAGCATCGCCCCCTAGTGGATATGTGGTAGATCCTGGTTGGGAGCATACGGGAGTCTGTCTCTCTGCCTCCCTGCTTCACACTTCAGAAAAAAATTTAAAATAAATTAATAAAAGAAAGAGAGAGAGAGAACAAGAAGTTCTGTTCCTCCTGGATACACACAATATGTCAGTTCCAATTTTCTCTTTCTAAAGGCTTTCTCAACTCAGTGTTGCCAAGCCAATCAAATGAGTCAATATAACCTTAAAGTCAACACCACTAACTGATAACAAGGTTAATAAAGTCACCATTATTTAACCTGGTCCTCAAAATTTTCTTGATCTAATCTCAATATAAAAGGACACACAGCTTCTAAGAAATGCATTCCAATCAAACAGAATTAGCTCCTGCCTTTAACTGAAAAAATCCTTTATGTTATAAAGATATTCCTGGTGAAAAGAGCATTACATTTATACTGATTACATAATATACTCAGGTTGTAAATTTCTTTTTTTTTAATTTTATTTATTGATTTTTAGAGAGAGAAGAGTGAGAGAGAAAGAGAGAGAGAAGGGGGAGGAGCAGGAAGCATCAACTCCTATATGTGCCTTGACCAGGCAAGCCCAAGGTTTCGAACCGGCAACCTCAGTAATCAATGAAAGGGAGTTAACAAGACTAGCCAGTCATGGCTGCCCTAAGCCTAGCCTAGTAGGCAGAGAATGGGGGCGGGGAGGGCGTGTTCCCGGAAGAGGAAAACTCCATTCTCCCCCGGCTGTCATTGAACCTGCTTTGCTAGCGGCTTCCAGAACTCAAGATCAGTTTTAATTTTCATTTTAAGAAGGAAGAGCCATTATGCTGTACACCTGAAACTAACACAAATACTATTGAATGGTAACAAAAATGTTTAACGTCCGTTCCACATCTAAAACCTACGCACGTCTGGAAGAAGAGAGGACAACTAAGAAGTGACCGCAGATGATGAGATGGAAGTGTGCCAAGCCTGGGAGTAAGAGCCCTCGGGAACTTAGAAAAAGGACCGAGGACAGGTAGGGGACTCTGAGAGAAGAGGCGGGCACTCCGAAAAGAGACACAAACGCTGACACAGTCATCCCCATCGGAGGCTTAAATCCTCCCTATGAGCGAACACACGCACACGCACCAGCACACACACACACACACACACCGAGGCTTATGAAAGGTCACATATATATTTACCTTTCAGATTACGCACCGCCCTGTAAATCACTCGGAAGACAACTTATTATTTGAAACCGAAGCGTCCCTCCCCAGCATAGCTACCATGCCACAGTGGCCATGTTCTCTGCTCCTTAGCTGAAAGGACATCCAACACGGTAGACTGATTCTGTCCCCTTCCCTGGCTCCCGTAAGGAGCGAGTAGGAATAGTCCCCATAACGCTGACAACACCCCCAGCAAAGGTTCAGAGCCCAAGCCGAACGACGACATAGCCCGGAGCCGCCCGGACGCCCCGCGCGGGCCGTACACCGCGCCCCCTGGCCGTCGTCCCGCGAATCTGGCAGCTTGGGCATGCAAACTTGCCCGGACCTCCCAGTGCAGTATCCGACGGCGAGCGAGCGCGGAGGTGCGACCCGTCCGGTCGCCGCACGGCCACGGCCGGGCCGAGGCGACGTGGCTGGGCCGGAGAGGGCGGCGGAGGCCCCAGTCCCGCAGGTCCGCTCTGCCGGGCACCGGCGCACTCCGCAGGCCCGGCCCAGCCGGCCGGGGACGCCTCCCCGTGCGCGCCTCAGAGACCCGCCGAACGCACTCACCCGCTTCCCCGACTCCCAGGCCAACCCCAGGGGCGCACAGAGGGGAAGAGGTTGCCGGTGGCGGGGCGGGCGTGCTCCACTCTACTTCAGTCCCGGGAGCCGCCAGTCGAGGACCGGCCGCTGGGTGACAGCACCGCAGGGTTGGGCGCAGCGCCGTGTGCACCACAGTGACCAATCGGAGCACAGCGACCAATCGCCCGGGGGCGGGGCGAGACTGGTAGGCGGGGCGAGAGCGCCGCAGCTCTGCAGGTCACCAGCCAGATTGTATGCGGGTGCGAGGGGCAGTCGCCTAGACCTGGCTCCTGGTACAGACATCTGAGCGGGCACGGGTGGGCTGCCACCGCTGCATATCGGCTCGTGGACTTAAAAGTGCACCAGCGGTGAGATCACGTGCCAAGGGAGGCCAAGACCAAAAGACAGGGGCTCTCTTTGCCTTTGCCCACAGGCCCAACGGTGTTGGCCGCGACCTGCCCAGAGTAGGGAACATGCTCCAGGAGGGTTCTCAGGAACTCAACGTATGGAGATATGGCCTTTTCAATCCCTGCCACCCAGAAATGGGGGCCTGGAAAAGTGAAGTTACTCATCCAAGATTACTAACTATGTATATAGTAGTGTCTGAGGTGTCCAATACAATACCACTGGTCTCCTAATGCTTTTATCTGCCATCCACCCAGATTTTTAGCTTTCTTGTAGTCGAGTCTCTTCCTACAGTCTCCTTTAAAGATATCTTGAATTTTCAGCATAACTTTACAGAATATAAAACACCATTTAGCTGTTTGTGAAACAAATTGTGTAAGTCTGGGTATTATCAATGGGGATCTGAAAGAGTTTATACCTGAGGTATAATGAAATAAATATTTTGTGTCACAAAATGCTATCCTCTTATACTCCTGTTACCCCCCCCTCAGATTTTAGTATATATGGAAGAGAAACAATACCTACTTTTTGTTATTTTTCCACTCTCAGTTCTCATTTTCACAGATACTATTATTTTGTCAGTTGTAAAATAATACACTTATAGTTACAATAGCTATCTTTTTTTTTTTTACAGAGACAGAGAGAGAGTCAAAGAGAGGGATAGATAGGGACAGACAGACAGGAACGTAGAGATGAGAAGCATCAATCATCAGTTTTTCGTTGTGCATTGCGACACCTTAGTTGTTCATTGATGCCTTCTCATATGTGCCCTGAACGTGAGCCTTCAGCAAACCAAGTAACCCCTTGCTCGAGCCAGCGACCTTGGGTCCAAGCTGGTGAGTTTTACTCAAACCAGATGAGCCCGCGCTCAAGCTGGCAACCTTGGGTCTCAAACTTGGGTCCTCCGCATCCCAGTCTAATGCTCTATCCACTGCACCACCACCTAATCAGGCAGCAATCATCTTAATACATGTGCTAGGATCTAGGTGCTCAATAAATATTTGCTTAATAAATTACTTTTGAAATATGTACAACCCTAAAAAAGGTTAAATTGCTAACCTGTAAAAGTTGGCTTTTTAAAAACAAGTTTTAAAATTTTGCTTCTGTTCTGATTATTGTTATTAGTATTGGGTCTGGCTGAGAGTAGAGGGGAAAACAACCACAAAATAGCAGTGGCTTAGCAGAATATTGGTATTTCTCTTTTATGTTTAAGAAGTCCAAAGTTAGCTAGTGAGAAAAAGTCCAAAGTTGGTAGTCTGGAACAGAGCTGGCACTTCATGGAGACATATCCAGCCTCCTTGCTCCAGCCAAGAAAGTCACACATATATTTATTTATGCTTTAAAATATATGGACACTTGGAAGATAGCAGGTTCCTTTCCCACTATCACCTCATGGTCTAAAAAGTTGCAGTAGCTCCAGCCATTGAGCCTGCATTCCAGCCATTAGAAGAGGGGACAAAGAAGGGAACACTCTTTTCTTTAAGAACTTTTCCAGCCTGACTAGGTGGTAGCACAGAGGATAGAGCATCAACCTGGGATGCTGAGGACCCAGGTTCAAAACCCCAAGGTCGCCGGGTTGAGTGCAGGCTCACCAGCTTGAGCACAGTTACCAGCTTGAATGTGGGATCATATATATGACCCCATGATTGCTGGCTTGAGCCCAAAGTCGCTGGCTTGAGCAAGGGGTCACTGGCATAGCTGGAACCCCCCACCCCCACCCCATCAAGACACGTATGAAAAGCAATCAATGAACAACCGAAGTGCTGCAACTACTAGTTGATGCTTCTCATCTCTCTTCCTTCCTGTCTCTCTCTCGCTCTCTCTCTCTCTTGCTTGAAAAAAGAAAAAAAAGAACCTTTCCAAATGTTTGCATATACCTTTTCTGCTTTTGTTGTGCTAGCAAAAACTTAGTCACTTAACTACACTAAACTGCAAGGAAGGCTAAAAATAGGGTTGTTACAAAAGAAGGAAGAATAGATATATAGTAAGTTTCTATCATAGTCTAAATCTCATCACTTTTTAAAATATTGAGTATTTTAAGATTCTCCAAGCCTGACCAGGCGGTGGCGCAGTGGATAGAGCATTGGACTGGGATGCGGAGGACCCAGGTGGGAGACCCCAAGGTCGCCAGCTTGAGTGCGGGCTCATCTGGTTTGAGCAAAGCTCACCAGCTTGGACCCAAGGTCACTGGCTCGAGCAAGTGGTTACTCGGTCTGCCTGTAGCCCCACAGTCAGGCACATATGAGAAAGCAATCAATGAACAACTAAGGTGTCGCAACAAAAAACTGATGATTGATGCTTCTCATCTCTCTCCATTCCTGTCTGTCCCTATCTAATCTATCCCTCTCTCTGATTCTCTCTCTGTAAAAAAAAAAAAAAAAAAAAAAAAAAAAAAAGATGCCCCAAGCTTGGCCTGTGGTGGCGCAGTGGGTAAAGAGTTGACCTGGAATGCTGAGGTTGCTGGTTCGAAATCCTAGGCTTGCCGGGTCAAGGCACATATGACAAGCAATCAATGAACAACTAAAGGGAAGCAGCTATGAGTTGGTGCAATATACTGGTCCAAACCGGCAAAATAGCTCTACCCCTTTAATCATTGCGTCAACGGAAGATTCCCCCACATTTTCCAAATGTCCTCTAGAGGGCAGTACTCCCCTTTGAGAAACACTAAGACCCCACCCTGCATTCAGCCTGTTATGTTCAGCACACCTCTAAGGATTACAATCCTGTATGCAGGTTGAATCTGATTGTACTCATTTGACAAACGAGGAAAGGGCAGTTCAGGAAGGTCACATAGCTAATGTAGGGCAAAACCTGGACCTAAATGCAAATCTGCCTAGCTCCAAAGCCCTTTTTCTTCCCACTGTATTAAATTACTTCGAACTCATTAGTATCAGGGGCAGTCAGGGAGGCAAAAACCTCGAAGCAAATAAAGGACAAAAATGATACTCCAACTATAACAGAATGAATCTGAGGCAGCCCCAAGAATTGCAATGTATGAAGTTCTTGAATTTTCACTCTGGAGGTGTCACTAATGTGATCTGCTCCAGTCTCTGCCAACACCATAGCACAATGTGTGGGTAAGAACAGGTTTGGGAATCAGACCAACCACAGCAGCCTGGGTTCAAATCCCAACACTTTCTAGCTGTATGACCCACGGCAATTTACTTAACCTCTCTGTGCCTTAGTTTGTTAATCTCTTAAAAAGAGTTAACAATTATACCTATATCATAGGGTTGTTGTAAAGATTAAATTAGTTAATGCAAGGCAAGTGTTCAACAAGTGTAAGCTGAGGGAAAGGGAATAGAGAGGTAGAAGAGGTTAAAAGGGAGATAAGTGGTGATGGAGACTTGACTTGGGGTGATGTGCGTACAGAGGATGTATTATGGAATGGCACAACTGAAACCTATGTAATTTTTTATTTTATTTATTTATTTATTTTGTATTTTTCTGAAGCTAGAAACGGGGAGAGACAGTCAGACAGACTCCCGCATGAGCCCGACTGGGATCCACCCGGCATGCCCACCAGGGGGCGACGCTCTGCCCACCAGGGGGCGTCACTCTGCCGTGACCAGAGCCACTCTAACGCCTGGGGCAGAGGCCAAGGAGCCATCCCCAGCGCCCAGGCCATCTTTGCTCCAGTGGAGCCTCGGCTGCGGAAGGGGAAGAGAGAAACAGAGAGGAAGGAGAGGGGGAGGGGTGGAGAAGCTGATGGGCGCTTTTCCTGTGTGCCCTGGCCGGGAATCGAACCCGGGACTTCTGCACGCCAGGCTGACGCTCTACCACTGAGCTAACCGGCCAGGGCCGAAACCTATGTAATTTTATTGTCCAATGTCACCCCAATAAATTAAATTAAAATAAAAAGCAAGCTTGACCTGTGGTGGCACAGTGGATATAGCATTGACCTAGCATGCTGAGATCACCAGTTTGAAATCCCAGGCTTGCCGGATCAAGGCACATACGAGAAGCAACTGCTCTGAGCTGGTGCCTCCTGCTCCCCCACACACACACCTTTCTCTCTCTCTCAAAAGTAAATTTAAAATAAACGTGTGAGCTATTGTTGCCTTCTCTGTACCTCATACCTTGTGCCTCATTATCATGCCATATTGCTTTCCTGACTCAGGATAATTTCAGCAAGCATTTGTTCTGTCTATGCCTCATGATCTCTGTCTGTGTAAACTTGCACTGCTATTTACTTCACTTGCTCAGCATTGAGTAGTTCTAATTTCCATGGGAGCATACATCAATTTCATGCAGGCTTAACAAATAAGGTATTGATTCGGAAGGATCTTGAAGAAAAAGTTACAGATGAGTAGGTATAGTGTATTCACATTTGTGTATGTATTTGAGACAGTGGGTATGTGTAAATTATATACATTTTTGGATGGATATTAGCAGGATAATGTCCTCCAAAACAGATCCTAATCCCCAGAATCTGTGAATAATTTGTTACATAATAAAGGGAAATGAAATGAACTGACCTTAAAATAGGGAGATTGTGCTCAATTATCTGGTGGGACCAACATAACCATGAGGGTCTTTAAAAGTAAGAGAGGGCCGGGCTTGTGGTGGCATGTGGATAGAGCATTGACCTGGAATGCTGAGGTGGCCATTTCAAAACCCCGGGCTTGCTGGGTCAAGGAACATATGAGAAGCAACTACTATGAGTTGACTCTTCCTGCACCCCCCCCTTTCTCTCTCATCTCTCTCTAAAAAATCAATAAATAAAATATTTTAAAAAATAAAAACACTGCCTGACCAGGCAGTGGCGCAGTGGATAGAACACCGGACTAGGATGCCGAGGAGGTTCACGACCCCAAGGTTGCCAGCTTGAGCGCAGGTTCATCTGGTTTAAGCGAGCTCACCAGCTTGGACCCAAGGTCGCTGGTTCAAGCAAGGGGTTACTCGGTCCGCTGAAGGCCCGCAGTCAAGGCACATATTAGAAAGCAATCAATGAACAACTAAGGCAGCAGTTCTCAACCTGTGGGTCGCGACCCCGGCGGGGGTCGAACGACCAAAACACAGGGGTCGCCTAAAGCCATCAGAAATACATACACAGGAGTCGCCTAAAGCCATCAGAAATACATACACAGGGGTCGCCTAAAGCCATCGGAAATACATATACTTCTGATAGCTTTAGGCGACCCCTGTGTATGTATTTCCGATGGCTTTAGGCGACCCCTGTGTTTTGGTCGTTCAACCTCCGCCAGGGTCGCGACCCACAGGTTGAGAACCGCTGAACTAAGGTGTCGCAACAAAAAACTGATTTGATGCTTCTCATCTCTCTCCATTCCTATTTGTCTCTCCCTATCTATCCCTCTCTCTCTGACTCTCTCTCTCTGTCTCTCTAAAAGAAATAAAATTTAAAAAATAACACTAAAGCAAGTTTTAAAAAAAAGTGGAAGGGGGAGGCAGGAGAGTCATGTGACATGAGGAGGATTGGACCTGCTGTCACTGGTTTTGAAGGCAAATGAAGGGGGCCACAAGCCAAAGAGTGCTGGCAGCCTCTAGAAGCTAGAAGAGGTAAGACTGGGTTCTTCCTTAGAGCGTCTAGTACCTTGATTTTAGCCCATTGAGTTCTACTTTGAACTTCAGGCCTCAAGAACTGTAAGATAAATTTGTGCTGTTTAAGGAACTAAGTGTGTAGTCATTTGTACAGCAGCACTTAGTGGAACTGAAGGACAAATGGCATACATCAGTCGTCCAGGGAAGATGTGTGTCCTCAAAAAGAAAGCCAGACTTGTGAAATTGGTTTTGGCAGGAACGAAAGTCCCTTAGACCCTACTTTCTTAGGTCTAAATTTGGGTGGATAAGGCCTTCTACTCGAGGGCTGTCCCAGAGTAGAAGAATGTTGGGCTAATTCAATCCACAGCAGGCTAAGGGTGCACAACCTGGAGAAGTCACAGGCCTAATTATCCCACCCTAGGGACAGTCTTCCCCTCTCCTGGGTCATCCTTGAGCCATGAGGAAAATTATATTTTGATGTTCTAGTCTAGACTCAGTCAGGCAAGAGGTATTATAAGCACATTTGTAGGTCTGCCCAGTGTCCCCCACTTGGAGCCCGGTGGGGGTGGCAGCAGTAATACCAAGGAAAGTGAGTATCTGAGGGTTGCATTTGGGGCTGAGGGGCCCATTTGTTCCCCTCAATTGCTGATTTCTGAGAATCCAGGTGGTGGAAATGTGGATTCCATTTAAGGTCTTCAGTAAATTTATGTTGCATGAATGGAACATGCTCAAAATCAAAAGGCACTACTTCTAGGAACAGGCAAACCATCAGATCAGCAACCACATCTGAGGGGTACTGGGAATGTTCCAAAAGGTGGCTGAGGCCCAGTGATGGGGACTCAGGCAGCTGGGAGCAGGGAAGTATGTTAGGGAGTAATAGGCCCCAGCCATAGAGACAATATAACAGGGGCTTTCATCTTTGGAAGGGGCACCCCCAAAGCAGGCCTATGTCCTTGCACAAGGGTGAAAAACATGCGTAGTAATGCCATTGTTGTACCAAAGAACTTAAAACTATCGCCCTGAGGTACCAAACTTCTGAAGGTAAGCCATAGGCACAAAGAACAAAGGCAAAACTGAGTCAGCTGGGGGACAAAAGCCACCATGATGGAGGTTCTCTCTGTCCTCAAGGTGTTGGGGCCAGGGACCTGGTCCTACAGTTTGAAGAAAGGAAAAATGAAAAGGCTGGAACCAGGCAGAGTTTGATATGGACTAATTAATAAGTTCAGAAATCTCAATAAATTACTACTACACCTGAAAAGTTGATAGTTAGGTGAAAAGTAACAGGAAAAGGTCAATGCTGTCATAAGAAATGTGTCAGATTCCAATTCAACTAACTCCAAAAACTGGCCAAAGCCTTCTTTCTGACCTGGTGTTCAGTTACTTAAATAAGTAAATCTGTTTTTACTTAACTAAATTACCTTCTTAACAAGAATAATTTGTTATGGTCAGTTTTGATATCATCAATCTAAAAGATAAAAAAGCATTTAGGTTGTCAGCCAAAAACATGGTTATTTTTTTTATTTATTAACATGGTTATTCTTATTAGTTGTTTATACAATGATGGACCATTGAATAACCATTAAAATCAACTTTATTAATATGGACATTTACAAACATAAAGTGTGCTGTGCTGAAATTAAGGATTTACTAGAGGTCTTGGATAATTTTTCCTTCCCATCATCCAATAATGAAAATGGTTTCTTTTATATATGTTCCAGCAATTCAGTTAGGTGTCTCATACAGCAAATTCCCTTTTTAGCAAGTTCACAGAATCATAGGCTTCTAAAATGTTTTGGAACTTAGCTCTCATTGTAAAGCTCTATGTTGTACTGTTTACAATTTTGTTTAGAATAATGCTGTCATTCTGGAAGCCAAGTAACTCATTCAACAAAATAAACACATTATAGCAATTAATGCCCCATCATTTAAGCAAAAAGGCCTGAAATTTCCTTTTAATTTGTGTGTGTGTGTGTGTGTGTGTGTGTGACAGAGACAGAGAGAGACAGTGAGAGGGACAGATAAGGACAGACAGGAAAGGAGAGAGATGAGAAGCATCAATTCTTCTTTGGGGCACCTTAGTTGTTCACTGATTGCTTTCTCATATGTGCCTTGACTGGGGGGCTACAGTAGAGTAAGTGACCTGTTGCTCAAGCCAGCGACCTTTGGGCTCAAGCCAGCAACTATGGGGTCATGTCTACGGTTCCACACTCAAGCCAGTGACCCGTGCTCAAGCTGGTGAACCCGCACTCAGCTGGAGACCTTGAGGGTTTGAACCTGGGTCCTCTGCATCCCAGTCCAAAGCTCTATCCACTGTACCACCACCTGGTCAGGCCTGAAATGTCCTGTTTTTTAATTTTTTATTTTATTTATTAATTTTTAGAGAGGAGAGAGAGAGAGACAGAGAGGAATAGAGAGAAGAGAGAGACAGAGAGAGAGAGAAGGGGGGAGGAGCTGGAAGCATCAACTCCCATATGTGCCTTGACCAGGCAAGCACAGGGTTTCGAACCGGCGCCCTCAGCATTTCCAGGTCGATGCTTTATCCACTGCGCCACCACAGGTCAGGCCAAATGTCCTGTTTTGAAGATGTAGTTTTAACTATCATATACTTGACAAAATACCTATTCTTTCAAAATGACAGTGGCATGTGCCATGCTTCTGAACTGGATCCATAATACAGCACTCTGAATTCAGTGAAGAAACAGACCTGCTCCTTCTGATCACTCTCCATACCCTCTAGTTGCCCGTTTCTGTGGCTAGAGCAATTACACAAACCTTAAAAAGTCAGATGACTTTACTTTGGGTAGTGGGCACACAATGCAATCTACAGTTCATGTATCATAGAAATGTACACTTGAAACCTGTGTGATCCCATTAACCAATGTTGTCACTTCAATAAATTTAATTGGAGCTCCTGGCCGGTTGGCTCAGTGGTAAAGCATCGGCCTGGCATGCGGAAGTCCCGGGTTCGATTCCCGGCCAGGGCACACAGGAGAAGCGCCCATCTGCTTCTCCGCCCCTCCTCCTCTCCTTCCTCTCTGTCTCTCTCTTCCCCTCCCGCGGCCAAGGCTCCATTGGAGCAAAGATGGCCCGGGCGCTGGGGATGGCTCCATGGCCTCTGCCTCAGGCGCTAGACTGGCTCTGGTCACAACAGAGCGACGCCTTGGATGGGCATAGCATCGCCCCCTGGTGGGCATGCCGGGTGGATCCTGGTCGGGCGCATGCGGGAGTCTGTCTGACTGCCTCCCCGTTTCCAGCTTCAGAAAAATACCAAAAAAAAAAAAGTCAGATTTGCTGAAAGTGGATGGGATGTGACCATCTCATGAATGCCAAACTCTTGTTGGTTGGCAAAGGTACAAATTGGCACAAAATTCAGACATCTTGTCTTTTTTTATTAAAGGATTCCTAAGACAGAAAATTAGATCCTTCAGACAGTAAATTGATATTTTCATGTGGCTGAAAAAACCTCTGGTAAGTCCCATACATGACACAGAGAGACTGAAGTAGATTCACGTAAACCTAACATTTCAATCTCTCCGTAGAATGAAGCCAGAGGTGAAATCTTAAGTTTCCATTGAGCCCAAGGTCTTTATTCTTTTTTCTTCCCTGAAAGGTCAGAAAATGCACTCAAAAGACACAAGTGTCTATTTCTAGAATAGCTAAATCAACGAGCTTGGCTGATTGATTTCTGTAGCCAATGGCTAAGGAAGTTAGGCAGGAGAAAGTACAAGCCAGATATTTAGTGTTTTTATTTATTATTTTTTTAATTCACTAGCCACAGGGAAGACCTTTATAAAAAGAGTACAGTAACTCCATAGGTTAATTTCCTGATCTTAACATTTCCACCCACATCGTGTCCCAAAAGTCTCAGAACAGATTTGTGCTTTAACCCTTTGAGTATAGTACGAACATTCATATACGTCCTCATGCCTCCTGACCATCCAGAATATGATAGATATATTTTTAAAATGTGTAAGGAAACATTAAAAAAAGGCAAATGTATGTTCTTATTGTTTCCTTAAATTGGTTATCAAACATGATTTTAAGTTAATAAAACTGGAACTGGAACTAATTTCATTTTTTGAAAAAAACAAAACAAAACTTACTCCTGGGGGTCAGCAAGCATGAAGAAAACTCACTACTCAAAGGGTTAATAACTTCTGGTGTATAAGTGGGCAAACTTGCAAAAACCGTATATCACCTGGAGGTTTACTTTCTTAATTTCACACTTATTTAGTTTTATAACTTTTGCTAAATATGTATTTTTATTGTTGTTGAAATACCTGTGTTTGAAGATGGTATGCAACTGTTTTAAAGTTATTGTAGTTTAAAACTGCACTAAGACACTTGGAATAGCCTTTATGATTCCCAGTCTGAGTCTCTGTCCTAAGTCATTGTATAATATAACTGACAAACTCTGAAATGGATTAAATTGTTTTATTTGAAGTCCTCTTCTTTTCTTGCTGTATTCCCAGAGCAACGCCGGTTGGACATTTCTGTGATGCAGTTTCATACGGCCTTCTCCCTCACACACGACTGTAGGTGTAAGTAGTTTTGTGAACAGTACTGAGGCACACAGTTCTCAAACCTCTGTGTGATAGCCATAAATCTCAGCCTCAATGTGTGTCAGTACAACTAAAAATGATTTGGGGCAGTACTGTGGATGCTAAAATGGTCAGATTTTAGTAAATTTCCACATGTTCATCCAGTTGAAAAAACCTGTCTTGACTCTAGGTCTTTTCCTCTCTTCTCCCTGATCAATGATATTTGGGTTTTTATCTGTGACTTCTTTTGTTTTTATAAAGGTCTCATACATTTCTTGGGCTCTGGCAATTTCTTTTTGTGCATCAAAATGGACTTTCTGCCTGGTTAGGAGGGGAACAATTAAATTAAAATCGTTAACTCGCTTGTTTAGTTTCTGGATGTTTTCTTGAAACTGCTCACAAGCTTGGTTCCACTGTTTCTGTTGAGTTGGTGTCATGGGGTTCCCAAGTTTTTTCCTGGACACTAAAATTGCCTCTCTGAGTTGATCAATAGTGTCCATTATTTCCTTTTGCATTAGGATCCATTCTGGTTGGTATCCATTGTCTATCAATATTCTGTTCAGGTTGTGAGTCATGGGATCAATGTATGAACAGCCAGAAAACTTTTTTAGAGGTTTTCCTTTACCGCTGAGATTATCAAAGTCTCCTTTTGCCATTGATTCCTGGATGAGATCCTCCACTAAACGCTCTATTGCTTGAGTTATCTTTTGTTCTTTACTCTGCCTCACATCCTTGACAGTTAAACCATCAGGAAAATACTGTCCATGTAATTTCTGCTTTTGATATTCCATCACTTGCTCAGTTGCACGGTCTGCTCTAAATTGCCTATATTGCTTCTCTCGTTGACTTGGAGTTCCAAAACCAATACCTTCAAAACTTAAATAATGCCGGTGTTGGGGTGTTCTATATTTGAATTTTTCTTCTTCTTCTTCTTCTTCAACTTTACTCTGTCTGGCATTTGTTTGTTCCATCACATGGGAAAGTACCTTCCTATAAGCTTCTTCAATCTTTATAAATGTTGCAGAATCAGCAGTAGGAGAGCCCCCATCTGGGTGGTATTGCTTGGCAAGCTTACGAAAAGATTCCCTGACATTATCTGCAGAGCATCCTTCATCCAGATTCAGCAGCCTATAATATTCCCTCATCTTCTTTTTTGATTTATGAGTTGACATCATCCTATTTCTAATGACTCCAAGATAAGGAAACATTTCCATTCGATTAGGAATCATTATAGCATTTATCAGACGAAATCTTAAGATTTGAGCCATCATCACATACAGTGTGTTCATTATTGTACCCAGAGTTCTTCCTAGCAATGATCTATAAAATGACAACAAATATAGGGTGAAGAAAGTTGTATTATCTGCTAATTTCATATTTTCAGCAATAAGGAAAAAATTACAAGTACAATATGGGGCAGGTCTTTCTAAGGAGGCTGGTAAAACCCTTATAGCTATATTTTACCTATATTAGCGGAGAAATGGAAGTTTATGATATCAGCATTAACATACGGATATAATCTGGATTCTACTCACTAACCACAAAATTTTAGAGCAGGCAAGTTCTTAGAGATAATTGATCCAATCTTCTTATTTTAAGAAAAAATGTAAGTCCAGCCTGACCTGTGGTGGTGCAGTGGATTAAGAATCAACCTGGAATGCTGGGGTCACTGGTTCGAAACCACAGGCTTGCACAGTTAAGGCACATACAAGAAGCAACTACTATGAATTGATGCTTCCTGTTTCCCTCACCCCCTTCTCTCTCTCTCTCTCTAAAATCAATCAATAAAACCTTAAAATATATATAAATAAAATAAAATAAATAAACAAAGGGGGAAAATGTAAGCCCAGAAGGTTAAGCAGCAAAACCTGGTCACATAGCAAGGTATTAGCAAAATGGTTAGGATTAGGACACAATAAGATGTTTCTCTGTATCTCCAGTAGATTATAAACTTTATTAGCACCACCATTTCTTTACTCTATCAGTGTGTTCGTCTCAAAGATTCTGTTCATGAGAAAACTTACATACATGAAACAGAGGCTATGAGAAAGTATTGTACGTAATCTGACACTAAATTGAATAGAATCAAGTATCCAAAAGACTTTAGCTCTAATAGCTTTGTTTGAAAGGAGCTGTTTGCTACCTGCGGGAAAACCAAGATAAAAGGTGAGCCCTCCCAACATGTTAGCTGTTATTTTAAAAACACATGGTATAGTATAGTAGAGGAGAAAGGGTTCTCCACAGATAATGGCAATGAAATGATGGAAGTGGTTTAACTGTGTCATTTTGATGTACGTACGCTAAAACAGATCTCTGGGGACCCCAATTTTCTGCACAACTGGGGTCAATGGCGTTTAGAGTCTGTTGGGAGACAGTGGTAGTGCCAACGGCGGTCCTTGCAGGGGAGTGGTCAGTCCTAACGCGAGACACGGAAGCCGGGCCCCTACTCACCTTCTCAGACGCCGGAATGAAGCTCAGCGGCTCCCCCCATGCTGTGCCTTTGCGCAAGCGTGTGCGGTCCGCCCTTCACTCCTAGGAACCTCCACCGGGGCCGGCGGCGGCGGCGGGGTCTCCGCTGCACTAGACTATGTACCCTTTTACAATGAGGTACTTGAGAGGCGGTGGAGGGGCAGAATCGTACCCCGTCAGGACAGGTGTCCTACCTTACCAGGGAACCCAAGAATCTCTCTCAAAGCATATTCTACCCGAAAGGGCACAGGCAGGACATTTCGGAGAGGCCGGTCCCGCTCTGGGGCGTCCCGCTCCGCCTCCGTCCCCGCCTCTAGCGTGAGGTGGTGAGGCCGATTGGGATTGTGGGAGATGTAGTTCTCCGAGAAGTGCGACGCGTCCGGACGCCGCCGTGCACCTGCGCCTGCTCCTTCGCCTACCGCATGGGAGGTGGGGCTGGGGGGACGGACGAGCAGGGTGTCGCGGAGACCTGCGTGGAGGCATGGAGGGCTTGGTGGTGAGTGTAGGTTGGGACCCTTGAAGTTTTTAGTGGTTCGGAGCACAGCGGCCCTCAGTGGCTTGTTTTGGGGAGGGAGGACGAGACCAATTCCCTGAACAGCCTGTTCTGGGTGTGCAGACGGGGACACCTGCGCAGAAACGACAAAGACCTACCTGTCCCAGAAAGATGTAGTGGACCCAGGCTAGAAACCTAGTCCTTCATCAGCTCAGTAGCCAGGGGTCGGTACGGGCTGAGGACAGTAGAAGACAAAATCAAAATAGGGTCTCCTGGCTTGAAATACACCCACAGTCATAGGGACTTACTACCAGCAGATCATTAAAAACAAA
Source organism: Saccopteryx bilineata (assembly GCF_036850765.1). Lineage (NCBI taxonomy): Eukaryota > Metazoa > Chordata > Mammalia > Chiroptera > Emballonuridae > Saccopteryx > Saccopteryx bilineata. Next base: position 229,781,066 of record NC_089491.1, on the reverse strand, counting down.
CAAACAAAAAAAGAGGTCCTGGCGGGGTTTCCCAGTGGATAAAACGTGGTTCAGGTGTGGGTCGTGGGTTGGATCCCTGGTCAGGGCACGAGAAGCAACCAATGAGTGCACCACTAAATGGAACAACTAAGTGGAAGGAGTTGATGCCTTTCTCTTTCTCTCTCCCTCCCTCTCTCCCCCTTCTCCCCCTTCTTCCCCCCCCCCATCTCCTCCCACCCCTCTCAAATCAATGGAAATAGTAAAAAACTTGAGAGTCAGACCTGGGAAAACCTGTTACATGCTTTTCTCTGCCTCTGTTTAATTGTAAGATAAGAATACCAGTAACTGGTAAATGTGTATTTAGCATTTACTTTTTGCCAGACGCTGTGCCAAGTGCTTTATGTATAGTCTTGTAATCCTTAAAACAGCCCTTTGAGATAAAAGCTGTTGTTTTCCAAGTTTTATCTATGATGAAATAGTAATTGCATCAGACTCAACTGAGCCTCTGTGAGAGTTGCATAATGGATGTAGGCCACTTGGCCCAGTGCCTGGCACATTAAGCATTTTTTTATTTTATTGTGACAGAGGCAGAGAGAGAGAGAGAGAGAGAGAGACGGAGAGACAGAATGAGGGACAGATAGGGTCAGACAGGAAGGGAGAGAAATGAGAAGCATCAGTTCTTCATTGCAACTCCTTAGTTATTTATAGATAGCTTGTTCATATGTGCCTTGACCTGGGGGCTAAAGCAGAGCAAGTGACCCCTTGCTCAAATCAAGCCAGCGACCTTGGACTCAAGCCAGCGACCATGGGGTCATGTCTATGATCCCACACTCAAGTCAGCAACCCCGTGCTCAAGTTGGTGACCCCGTGCTCAAGCCAAATGAGCCCACACTCAAGCTGGCAACATCTAGTTTACAAACCTGGGTCCTCTGCGTCCCAGTCTCTATCTACTGCACCACTGCCTGGTCAGGCTAAGCATTATTTTTTATTTGACTGTGTCTCCAGAGCTAGAAACAGGTACCAGCTGTTCTAAGGTTCTGAGGTACAGACAATAATGTGTTACCTTCTCTGCAGGTGCACAGAAAAAGCTTTAAATTCTGATTCAGAGGGATTTCCTTTCAAGCAAACAACGAACACAGAAGAACCATGTGAAAGAAAATGTTTCTACAAGTCTTAACTCTTTTAGTTGATGTCTTAACCACAGTATAAAAGAGGGGAGGAAGCGTCAATATATAGTAGTTTTAAAACTACTCATACTTAAGGCCCTGGCTGGTTGGCTCAGTGGTAGAGTGTTGGCCTGGAGTGCAGGAGTCCCAGGTTCAATTCCCGGCCAGGGCACACAGGAGAAGCGCCCATTTGCTCCTCCACCCCTCCCCCTCTCCTTCCTCTCTGTCTCTCTCTTCCCCTCCCGCGGCCTAGGCTCCATTGGAGCAAAGTTTGCCCAGGCGCTAAGGATGGCTCTGTGGCCTCTGCCTCAGGCGCTAGAATGGCTCTGGTTGCAGCAGAGCAACGCCCCAGATGGGCAGAGCATCCCCCCCCCCCCCCGTGGGCATGTTGGGTGGATCCCGGTCCGGCCCATGCAGGAGTCTGTCTGACTGCCTCCCCGCTTCCAACTTCAGAAAAATACAAAAAAAAAACCCCAAAACCCAAAATTACTCATACTTTAAAAAACTAATAAAAAACTACTCATGCCTGACCTGTGGTGGCGCAGTGGATAAAGCGTCGACCTGGAAATGCTGAGGTCGCCGGTTCGAAACCCTGGGCTTGCCTGATCAAGGCACATATGGGAGTTGATGCTTCCAGCTCCTCCCCCCTTCTCTCTCTCTCTGTCTCTCCTCTCTCTCTCTCTCTCTCTCTCTCTCTCCTCTCTAAAAATGAATAAATAAATAATTAAAAAAAAAAAACTACTCATACTTGAATAACACTTTGCATTTTACAAGGCTGTCATCACACATAATTATGCTTTAGTTTGAGTAGTTAAGTGACTCAGTTAAGTTGGTAAATGGCAAAGCTGGGACTAGAATTGTAAGTCCATTTCTCTTTTCAGAGAATCAGTTTTATGGTCATTCTGTACAAGTTGATGGTTAATTGAATTCACCAGAGTTATCCATAAAGTACACTTTCAGCTGCAGGGTATACACTAGCTAACTGACTTGAGGGATTATTTTCCTCACATATAAGAAACGTGGATCTAGTCCTGACCCATGGTGGTGCAGCAGATAAGGGGTCCACCTGGAACGCTGAGGTCGCAGGTTCAAAACCCGCAGCTTGCCAGATCAAGGTACATATGAGAAACAACTACAAGTTGATGCTTTCTGTTCCCCCCACCCAGCCCCACCTTTCTCTCTCTCTCTTTCCTCTCTCTAAAAATCAATAAATCTTTAAAAAAGAAACGTAGATCTAGGCAGTTTCTGGCATTGATTCAGCCACTGAGACATGCTACATTTGCTTTACCATTCTCTTTCTCCATGAAGGTACTTTCTACCCAGAATAATTTAAAAGTACTTCAGTATTTTCTCAAAACAAGGACATTCTCTTAGATCACCATAACACTTCCCACATTCAGCAGATTTAACAGATATAATACTGTTTAATATCCTGGTTTTTTGTTCCAGTTTTTTCAATTATCCTAAGATTGTCTTCTACAGCAACACATACACTTTTAAATCAGGTTAAATGAATGATAAATAAAGTATTCTTGCCCTGCCTGGGTACCTCAGTTGGTTAAAGTGTCGTCCTGAAGTGCAGAGGTTGCAAGTTCAATCTCCGAACAGAGCACATACAGGGACCAATGTTCCTGTCTCTCTCCTGCTCTCTCCCTTCCTCTCTCTAAAATCAATAAAATACAGGTAAACATTTAAAAAATAAAATAAAGCATCTGGCCCTGGCCGGTTGGCTCAGCAGTAAAGCGTTGGTCCAGTATGGGAAGTTCCAGGTTCAATTTCCAGCCAGGGCACACAGGAGAAGTGCCCATCTGCTTCTCCACCCCTCCCCCTCTCCTTCCTCTCTATCTTTCTCTTCCCCTCCCACAGCCAAGGCTCCACAGGAGCAAAGTTGGCCCCAGGCACTGAGGATGGCTCTGTGGCCTCCGCCTCAGGCCCTAGAATGGCTCCGTTGCATGGGAGCAACGCCCCAGATGAACAGAGCAATGTCCCCTGGTGAGAGTGCCGGGTAGATCCCAGTCGGGCGCTTGCAGGAGTCTGACTGCCTCCCCACTTCTAACCGGAAAAAAATACACCCCCCCCCCAAATATAAAATAAAGTATTCTGGTTCACTTTAGTAACAGGCAGAAAGACTCCACTATTTTAAAATATGTCGGGAGCCGATCAACGACTGCTGGCTGACAAGGTCACAGCAGCAGAAGACTCACAACTGCTGGCTGACAAGGTCACAGCAGGAGAAGACCCACAACTGCTGGCTGACAAGGTCACAGCAGAAGACCAAAAACTGCTGATTGACAAAGTCACAGCAGAGAAGACCAATGGCTGCGGGGTGACAAAGTCACTGCAGTGAAGACCAATGGCTGCGGGGTGACAAAGTCACCGCAAAAAGAATAGGCACAACGATACTTCCCCCTTTGACTTTTTGAATTAATCTGGCCTTATATCCCCCCTTTTCTGGGTGTGTGCTATTATTTGTGGCACAGGGATAATAGTACCGTGCTTTCCCTGTAAATTTGTAGTAATTTCTTTGGAAATGAGACAGAAGGTGTAAGTTCCACAGAAAAGCCTGTAAGCCCCTTGAACTGGGCTCATAGACATAAGAGGCTGGCTATGATATCCCTCGTAAAGGGTTAAGTTTGTAGGAGAATTTCTTCTTAATCATGTTACAAAGAAAAGATTGTGACTTGTGAATGGGTAGAAGGCAGTGGCTGTGCACAGAGCACCTTTCGGCCTTCACTTAATTCATCATTTTTTCTCCCTAGCCTTTTCATGTGATAGAGTAGAGAAACTTTCCTTTCTTCTTGCTTATTTGATCTGCAGATAGTGGTACACTCTAAGAAGAATATAGTTAGAACTTAACTAGTGTGTGAATATAGTAAATAAATAAAGTTTAACTAGACATTAGAATCTTAGGTAAAGTGTAGTGAAGTGGCCTGTTGCGTGGCCTGGGATGGGAACGCAGTCAGCAAGAAAAGAATGTTTTGCTAAGAGAATTGTTTTATGACTGAAGGCAGTTACTGGGCTTTCTCAGTGAGACATTCTCATGAGATTTATATACTTTCCCAAGGTTTTTTGTTCAGATAATAAAGAGGAATATGGAAGAATCCATAGAAGCAATAGCAATTAATGCCTTCTGATATTATGTTGCTACTAAGCTATCTTGCAGGTGCACTCTATATATCTTTAAGCAAAAGTTACTCTTGATGTTATGACAATTTCTTAATAAGCAAGCCTTTTGAAGTCTTGTGAAAAAAGTTAGGACACTGCATAAACTCAAGGCCATTTGCCTGAGCAAGCGGTGGTCCTTTGCTACTCCCTAATGATTTTGTCTGTTAATCTCTCTCTGCCCCTTGACTCACAACAACAGTAAAGTTGAGTTATTAGTTAGTACTAATCCTTTAAAAGCTTTCACCGATGTTATCGCTATTCAAGTTATTTTTTAATTGTACTTTGAATGATTTGCCACCTGATTTGTAGTTTATAGATATAAATTAACTGTTATCTGGAAACATGTAAACATAGTGAAACAGAAGCAATGATTAATACCATGTAATTGTAACTTGGTGTGTGTGTATAAAAAAGGAGCTGTACTAGCATTTGGTAGAGATGCCTGGCAGTAAATGCTAACTAGAGAATAAAGAGAAAGAAAAGAATTCGGCTCTCTCACTCCATTTTCGCCGACGCCGTCTCTTCCTGTGGGACCCCTGGATCCCCCCCGGGGCTGGACCTCGGCAAAAATAATGGTTCATTTTTTTTTTTTTGAAAAATTTTATTTATAGATTTTATTTATTTATTTATTTATTTATTTTGAGAGAGAGAGAGAGGGACAGACAGGAAAGGAGAAAGATGAGAAGCATCAATTCTTTGCTGCAATTCCTTAGTAGTTCATTGATTACTTTCTCATATGTGCCTTGACCCGGGGACTCCAGCAGAGCGAGTGATCATTTGCCCAAGCCAGCAACCTTTGGGCTTAAGCCGGTGACCATGGGGTCATGTCTGTTTTGTGTGTGTGTGTGTGTGTGTGTGTGTGTGTGTGTGTGTGTGTGTGACAGAGACACAGAGAAAGACAGAGAGAGGGACAGATAGGGACAGAGAGGAAGGGAGAGATATGAAAAGCATCAGTTCTTTGTGTGGCACCTTTGTTGCTCAGTGATTGCTTTATCATATGTGCCTTTTCCAGGAGGGCTACAGCAGAGTGAGTGACCTCTTGCTCAAGCCAGTGACCTCGGGCTCAAGCCAGCAACCATGGGGTCATGTCTATGATCTCATGCTCAAGCCAGTGACCCTGCGCTCAAGCTGGTGAGCCCACGCTCAAGCCGGTGACCTCGGGGTTTCAAACTTGAGTCCTCTGTGTCCCAGTCTGATACTCTATCCATCGCGCCACTGCTTGGCCAGGCAGGTCATGTTTATGATCCCACACTCAAGCCGGAGACCTTGCACTCAAGCTGGTGAGCCTGTGCTCAAGCCAATGACCTTGGGGTTGTGACCCTGGGTCCTCAGCATCCCAGGCCAATGCTCTGTCCACTGCACCACCATTTGGTCAGGCTTATTTATAGATTTTAAGGAGAGAGGGGAACATTGATTTGTTATTCCACTTATTTTGCATTCATTGGTTGATTTTTCTATGTGCCCTGACCAGGGATCAAATCCACAACCTTGGTATATTGGGATGATGCTCTAACCAGTGGTGCTACCCAGCCAGGTTTGGTTCTTTTCATGTTAAAAAGGTGGCCTAGCCTGACTAGGCGGTGATGCAGTGGATAGAGCATTGGACTGGGACACAGAGGACCCAGGTTCAAAATCCTGAGGTCACCAGCTTGAGCATGGATCATAGACATGACCCCATGGTCACTGGCTTGCGCCCAAAGGTTGTTGGCTTGAGCAAGGGGTCACTCATTCTGCTGTGCCCCCCCCCAGTTAAGGCACATATGAGAAAGCAACCAATAAACAATTAAGGTGCCACAACAAAGACTTGATGCTTCTCATCTCTCTCCCCTCCTGTCTCTCTGTCCCTATCTGTCCCTCTTTCTGTCTATCTCTCTCTGTTTCTGTCACACACACACAAAAAAAGGTGGCCTAGTGATTAGAATAAAATATGGTTAAAGCCCTGGCCGGTTGGCTCAGTGGTAGAGTGTTGGCCTGGCATGTGGATGTCCTGGGTTTGATTCCCAGTCAGGGCACACAGGAGAGGGAACCATCTGCTTCTCTACCCTTCCCCCTCTCCTTTCTCTCTCTCTCTCTCCCCCTCCCACAGCCAAGGCTCCATTGGAGCAGAGTTGGCCCAGGCACTGAGTATGGCTCCATGGCCTCTGCCTCAGGCCCTAGAAAAGCTCCAGTTGCAACGAAGTATCGCCCCCTGGTAGACATGCTGGGTGGATCCCATTCGGGCACATGCAGCAGTCTGTCTCTGCCTCCCTGCATCCTGCTTCAGAAAACACACACACACACACACACACACACACACAGAGAGAGATATGGTTAATAGATCAAATTTAGAGTTAGAACAAAGATACAGATTGACTAGCATTTTTATTTTATTTTTATTTATTTATTTTTTAAATAATAGCTTCTGCCAAACTGCTGCTATTGAGTGCTCTTTTTATTTATTTATTTATTTATTTATTTATTTATTTTTAGACTTTATTCGTTTTAGAGATAGAGGAGAGAGAGAAAGAGAGAGAAGGGGGGAGCAGGAAGCATTAACTCCCATATGTGCCTTGACCGGGCAAATCCAGGGTTTTGAACAGGCAACCTCAGCATTCCAGGTCGATGCTTTATCCACTGTACCACCATAGGTCAGGCTGACTAGCATTTTTAATAATATGTTACCTTGCTTAAACTGTGAGCTCTTTTAAAAACATTCAGTTTTCAATATAACATTAACCATTTTAAGGTTATGTCATGATCAAAATTAGCCTGCTTGAACCTCAGGTCTATCATTTCCCACAAAGTCTAATTATTATCTCAAGTGTTTATCAGCTGAGATATCAGATAATCTTACACATAAGGACTGGTTTTATTTTTTTATAGCTTAAGGCTTAATTTTATTTATTTTTTATTTAAAAAAAATTTTTTTTAAGGGACAGAGAGAGAGTCAGAGAGAGGGATAGATAGGGACAGACAAACAGGAATGCAGAGAGATGAGAAGCATCAATCATCAGTTTTTCGTTGCAACACCTTAGTTGTTCATTGATTGCTTTCTCATGTGCCTTGACTGTGGGCCTTCAGCAGACCGAGTAACCCCTTGTTCAAGCCAGCGACCTTGGGTCCAAGCTGGTGAGCTTTGCTCAAGCCAGATAGCCAGATGAGCCCGCGCTCAAGCTGGCAACCTCAGGGTCTCGAACCTGGGTCATTCCTCATCCTAGTCTGATGCTCTATCCACTGTGCCACCACCTGGTCAGGCCATAAGGCCTGGTTTTAAATGAAAGTATGATATGTTGGATTAGATGTAGGTAACATTTCCTACTTTTGAGCATCTTTTTGTGAGTCTGTGCTGTCATAATATAGGTGAGCATTTTGAAACAAATATTTTCATAAGTGGGAGAGTAGACAGTTGGCCAGAATTCAGTTAGCACATCAAAACCTTTACTAATTGTGTTGTTGAGTGGGTGGAAAATAGATGATGATATTTTTGAAAGTTACTAAAAAACAAATGTCCTGATGTTATAGTTATATCAAATATTTACTGAGCCACTGCATGAGGTGTGGTGTGGTAAAAGTGACTGACATCTTCTTTTTGCACCGTCAGCTGTTAATTCTGCACTTTGACCAAAACAAGTAAGGGCTCTGTTTTAATTCATCTGTATTTTGTCTTTGCTTTTTTGTTTGCTGGTTCTGTGATAACTGCAGAGAAGTTGATTTCTTTCCAATAAGTTGTGGTGCCATAGTAACCCAGATTACACTTCCCCGAAGATTGCTTTATGGTTCAGTCTGGTTGCTAAAACTGAATATTGCCCAATGATGTTTGCAAGTGTTACCTTCTGGAGCTGCAGTTTTTGGAACCACCATGAACATGCTTTCCTCGCTAGGTGACATCTGCTTTCATTTCTTACTCTTATTTGATCAAGAAAGAGTTCGATGTAGAGCATGTCAGCTTTAAGAGAAAGAAGGTAGTAGATTAGTTTACATAGTTCAACAACAGTCTGCTCTCTAAAGGAAGGGGATCCTGGAAAGAGTCACATTCATGTGGATATTTTACCCCTTTCCCTTTTCCCAGCGGGGTAACCAGTTAGTGAACTATCCTAAGGTGGTCAGTAAGGGCCACACACAGGATTAGGGGATCTTTGATGGTACACTGACCTTCTTCCCAGCCAGGATGTCTGCTTTTCATTTCTGGCATTAAATTAATGTGGTGATTAATTGTTACTTGAACCTGAGTTCTCTGCGTTTGACTGGTGCTGTTCCTTGAAATGATGAATACTGTGCAGCCCTCACCGTCATTGCAGGCCCCCAGCAGGGAACACAAATGCACATCAGCTCCCGGGGAGTCCGGATCTGAATTGTTCCCAGCCCATATCATGTTTACCCAGCGTGTTTATTGAAATCACTGCTCTGCACCTTTTCCTCACCTTTCAAAAACTGTATATAGTTAAGGTGTACAACTTGATAATTTGATATATGCATATATTGTGAAGTAATCATCACAATCAAGCCAATGAACACAGCCCCTCATGTAGTCAGCATTATTTTCGGTAAAGATCTACTCTCTTAGCAAATGTTTTTCTTTCTTTTAACTAGTGTTGTTTTTTTTTAATTGAATTTATTTGGGTGACTCTAGATAACATAATTATACAGGTTTCAGGTGCCCAATTCTACCATATATCTCTGTATATCCTCTGTATATAATATTGTGTGTTCACCCTCCCCAGGTCAAGTATTGTTAATTATAGTTAGTCAAAATGGTTTGGGTTTTTTTTTAGATTTTATTTATTTATTTTAGAGAGGGGGAAGAGAGAGGGGGGGGGGGAGGATCAGGAAGCATCGATTCCCATATGCACCTTGACCAGGCAAGCCCAGCAACCTTAGCGTTCCAGGTCGACACTTTATCCAGTGTGCCACCACAGGTCAGGCCCAAAATGTTTTGATAAGCTAAAAAGATCAGGATAAGGAAGATCTGCCTCCTTTTTCTCACTGCTCTCTAGTGTCAGAGATTTTTAGCAACAAAATAAACACATAAATGGGCACATAATACTATTTGCTAGAGAGCCAATCAAAATGCTTTATAGAGAGAACTGCTTTTAAGGCAAATCTGACTTCAAAGACAGCTTTGTAACAAGATGTTAGGGTGCTTCCATTCAAAGAGCCCATCACTTATGGATGCCTTTGGGTGACCTTTTCACGTTAAATCTTGTCCAGAGATGCCTCAAGCTCTTGGTGAGGATGGTACTGGATTATTTGGCCCATGCTATTCTCAGTAGAAGAGCACAGGAAAGGAGCACATAAATCCAGTTTGTTACCCAAGCTCCTTTTTGAAAAGACCCTTCTTGATTAAATAACATTTCTTATATTAAATGAAATTAAAGCCGGACCTGTGGTGGTATAGTAAATAAAGTGTCGACCTGGAATTCTGAGGTTACCAGTTCAAAACCCTGGGCTTGCCTGGTCAAGGCACTTATGGGAGTTGATGCTTCCTGCTCCTCCTCCCTTCTATCTCTCTCTCTCTCTCTCCTCTCTAAAATGAATAAAGTCTTTAAAAATTTTTTAAATAAATAAATGAAATGAATCACATAATTTCTATCTTTGACAACTCAGGCTTAATTATTTGCTCTGGGAGGTATCCACAGTGAGCATTTGGCTCTGTCCTAGTTCTTAGGAAGCACACGTTGAAATATTTATGGATAAAGGGATACGATGTCCGCACATTACTCTGTATTGATTCAGAAATAAATGCATACACAGAACAAAGGAGCAAGAGAGAGCAAACAGTGAGCTGCATGGGGGGAGATGCTAATTGGGAAATCTGGGTAAAGGTTATTTGGAAGATTTTTGGATTATTCTTGCAACTTTTCTATAAGTGTGTCATTTTTAATTTCTTAAAAAGAATTTATTCATAATTTCCATAAATTGGAAGCAACCAAGATGTCTTTCAATAGATGAATAGATAAACTATAGTATATCTATACAATGGTAAAAAGTAGTTGAGTTATTGAGCCATGAAAAGACACAAAGAAACTTTAAATGGGTGTTGCTAAGTGAAAGAAGCCAAACTGAAAAGGCTACATGTTGTATAAATTCCAGCTCTATAACTAGGAAAGAAACACTCTAGAGAACAGTAAAAGACTAGCGGATTAAAAAATGGGCAAAGAACCTGAACAGATATTTCTCGAAAGAAGACAGATGGCCAACAAGGATATGAAAAGATGGACAGCGTTATTAATCATGAGGGAAATGCAAATTAAAACCACAATGAGATAACTACACCACATCCATTAAGATGGCTACTATAGTTTAAAAAAGAAAAAAAAATTGGGCCTGACCTGTGGTGGCACAGTAGATAAAGCGTTGACCTGGAACACTGAGGTCACTGGTTCAAAGCCCTGGGCTTGCCTGGTCAAGGCACATATGGGAGTTGATGCTTCCTGCTCCTACCCCCTTCTCTCTCTCTCTCTCTTTCTCTCTCTCTCTCTCTCTCACTCTCCTCTCTAAAATGAATAAGTAAATAAAAATTTTAAAAAAATGGAAAGTGAGGACAAGAATGTGCAGAAATTGGAATCTTTGTGCATGATTGGTGAGGATGTAAAGTGGTGGAGACCTTTTTGATTGTTACAATTAGGAATTGTTACTGGCATCTAGTGGATGGAGACCAGGGATGCTGCTCAACATCTTACAATGCACATGCATGGGACGGCCCACAGCAGAGAGTCATCTGGCCCAGAAAGTCTGAAATAAATGCTAAGCCTCAGGAATCCTGCCGTGGACTACTCTTCTAAAAGCAGGAAGAAAACAGTTTCCACTTTCTCGGGAAGCAGCACGGAAGATTGGGAAATCCTGTCCAAGGGGTCCTATACCACAATCTGCCCCTTCATTTGGAGTTAACCCTCAAGGACCCCTACCAGGACAACTATGGCAAATGGATGTTACTCATATACCTTCATTTGGCAAACAGTCCTATGTCCACGTTACAGTGGATACATATTCTGGATTTATAGTAACCTCAGTCAGAACAGGAAAGGCTGCTAAGCATGTTATAGCTCATTGTCTGTATGCATTGTTCTATTATTGGACTTCTTAAACTGGTTAAACTGAAAATGCTCCTGCATATGGAGCAAAAGCATTTACTGTATTTTATCATTCTTACAATCTTTATTTTTTTATTTTTTTATTTTTATTTTTTGTATTTTTCTGAAGCTGGAAACAGGGAGGGACAGTCAGACAGACTCCCGCATGCACCCGACCGGGATCCACCCAGCATGCCCACCAGGGGCGATGCTCTGAACAATCTTTAAAGTTAAGGTATTGTTAAAGTGTACCCAGCAAATATTTTAAGGTCAATTTAAAAAAAATTTAAAAGGGGGTAGTCATATCCTGGAACTCCTACGGGTCTACCATATCATGCTTTTTACTTAAAAAATTTTAAATTTCTTTTGAATGCTGATGAACAGGAGATGCCAAATCTTTTTCGCTTGCAAACTACTACCTTCTTTATTTGATCCAGCTAATAACACTGTTTTGTCTTTTTCCAAATAGTTCCAGATATATGGAAAAGATTTATATAGGCGGATGGGGATCCTCAAACCCCTCAGCGAGATCTTCTGAGCATAGCTTTTAAGATACCTAGAGGCAAAAAAAGCCCAATAGAGATCAGGGGAACTACCAGCTTTTAGGATACGCCCTTAAAGACTCCAATGCCCCAAACGGGTCTCATAGGATGCCATCTGGGTCCTGCTTCAATAGTAGAAAGGAAGGTCATTGAGCTAAAGCCTGCCAGACTTACATGCCTCTGCTGTGAGGAAACAGGGACACTGGAAGGTAGGCTTCCCCCTGGCTCCTCTAAGGGAGGGTTCAGTCTCTTCCAGCCCTGCTCCAGCCACCTATGACCTAACCTTGCCCAGAATGCTGGGGTTTGCCACTGAAGGCTGAAGGTGCCCAGGGCCATCAGCCCCATCTACGACACTGTGGACGAGCCTACGGTTTTTATTCCAAGAAGCAGGTAAACTGATCTCATTTGCACAAGGGCCACTTAACTATGTCTTGCCTGAATAGTCAGGTTTTTTATTCTTCCCTCGAAGATCTCTGTTGTGGGTGCTGATAGTCCTATTTTCTGCTGCTTTGTTTAATATATAGTGTTTCCTTTATTCCTCCTACCTCAATGCCCCACTCATATTTCAGGCTGGGACCTACTCCTAATTTAGAGCTCTCTTTCCCCCTTTTGCCAACTTCTATTATGAATCTACCTTTGCCACCCAGCTTAGTATATCCCAAGGTTGTCTTTACCAAGCCACAGTCGCAGAGCACCAGGGAAAAGCAACCTGGTCTCATCTCTCCAGGCAGAGGAGAACAGAAGCTCCATATCCACACATGCTGCAGATGGCTTTTCCAGTCTATCTGAATCATTACTAGCTAGAAGCAGCGGTCATTGGGACTTGGACATGAGCTGCAAAGTATAGAATTGGGACAACAATTCCAGTGCCATGTGGACTTTTCCTGGATGTGGACTTTTCCTGGACTCCTGCTCCTTGTGACAGCTCCTAACAGGCTGAACTGGGGTTGGGTTGCATTTTTCAGGGATTTGGCATAGTGTTGGGGCCAACTTGAACTTGGTGAACATGTTAAGGACACTACTCTTTTATGGATTCTTGCTGTATTGGCCAAGAGTTTGCTTAAAGGCTTTAATCACTGTTAAAAAAAAAAATAGAAGACTAGATAAAGAATATGTGGCACATATACACCATGGTATATTCTTCAGCCATAAGAAATTATGACATTGGATCACTTACAACAAAATGGTGGGATTTTTTTTTTTTTTTTGTATTTTTCTGAAGCTGGAAACGGGGAGAGACAGACAGTCTTCCGCATGTGCCCGACTGGGATCCACCCGGCACACCCACCAGGGGGTGACGCTCTGCCCACCAGGGGGCGACGCTCTGCCCCTCCGGGGCGTCCTCTGCCGTGACCAGAGCCACTCTAGCACCTGGAGCAGAGGCCAAGGAGCCATCCCCAGCGCCCGGGCCATCTTTGCTCCAATGGAGCCTCGGCTGCGGGAGGGGAAGAGAGAAACAGAGAGGAAGGAGAGGGGGAGGGGTGGAGAAGCAAATGGGCGCTTCTCCTGTGTGCCCTGGCCGGGAATCGAACCTGGGACTCTACACGCCAGGCCGACGCTCTACCACTGAGCCAACCGGCCAGGGCCTGTACCCTGATTTATTGATGTCGCCCCATTAAAATAAAAATTTATTTGTAAATAAAAAAAAAAAAGCAAGAAGAAGCTTTAGCCTCTCATTTGCCCCTTGTTGGACATGAACTTGGTAACTTAAAAATGAAAAGCCTTTCAAAGTGAGAGGCAACAAGCATTTATTTGAGAAAAAAATAATAGCTATTGCCTTACCTGTGGTGGTGTAATGGATAAAGCGTCAACTGGAATGTTGAGGCTGCTGGTTCAAACCCCGGGCTTGCCCAGTTCAAGGCACATATGAGAAGCAACAACTCTGAGTTGATGCTTTTCGCTCCACCCAGACCACCTTTCTCTCTTTCTATCCTCTCTAAATTCAATAAATAAGATCTTAAAAAAAAAAAAAAAAAAAGAATAGCTATTTTGAAAGTTCTGATGTGCTGATTCAGGCAAAAATCCCGCTCATACTCAGATTAGGAGACAAGGGCTGGGTATTTATGAGAAAGGGAAGAGAAACAATTACATCACAAAAGGAAGGTATTTCTGTTGATTCACATAAGCTAATTGTAAACAATGTATTTTTCAGTTCATTACTCATCAGTCTTTTTTTTTTTTTTTTTTTTTTTTTTTTTACTCATCAGTCTTATAGTAGTCATATCTGCTTTCTTGTTATCATTGCAAACAGTTCTTTGGGACAAAATGTTGCTTACCGCCCAGTCCAAAGGTTAGTTTGCCCTGTTTTAACAGCCGAAGGTTTGATGCATAAGACAGGCCAGCAGTTCCTCTAGGATGGCAGCTGCAACTCCATTTTAAAGTGGCTCCTTTTATTATTTCTTTACACTCTGTCCTGCAGATCTAGCTTTGGGTTGCTCCTCCATCAGGGCCATTACACCACATTGGATGTTTGCATTTTGAGGTTGTTTTTTTTCATTTTTCCGAAGCTGGAAACGGGGAGGCAGTCAGACAGACTCCTGCATGCCCCCGACCAGGATCCACCTGGCACACCCACCAGGGGGCGATGCTCTGCCCCTCTGGGGCGTTGCTCTGCCGTATCCAGAGCCATTCTAGCGCCTGAGGCAGAGGCCACAGAGCCATCCTCAGCGCCTGGGCTAACCTTGCTCCAATGGAGCCTTGGCCGGGGGAGGAGAAGAGAGAGACAGAGAAGAAGGAGAGGGGGAGGGGTGGAGAAGCAGATGAGTGCTTCTCCTGTGTGCCCTGGCCAGGAATCGAACCCGGGACTCCTGCACGCCAGGCCAACGCTCTACCACTGAGCCAACAGGCCAGGGCCAGATGTTTGCATTTTGGTGAGGCAGGAGCCTCCATGTGCAAAGAGGAAGCTGTTTCTCTCCTTGCTGTACATGGTCTCTAAGAGTTAGGGAGGAGAAGCTCACTCCCACTTTCTGAAAAACCCTTCTCCCAGGTTCCATGGCATCCTCTCTCCTGGGCCTGCTGCTGCACTGCCTCTTCTAAGGCTGCTTGGCTGGCTTGTCTCTCTGACTTGATGACTCAGTATTCCAGCGCTGCGGCGCTCTGCATTTGTTCATTGTGATTACTTTCATCATCTACACTTGCCAACCAGCTCAGTTCCAGTGCCTACACTCCACCTCTAAGCTAACTCCAGCCCTGGGGTGGTGTCAAGGAATTCAGCACACGAATTCCTAAATGTGTGCAAGGAAGTCCCACATCCTCTTTGAACATCATTCTTCCCTCATTTTGCAAAAGAAAGGCACACATAACCTGTCCGGTGGTGGTGCAGTGGATAAAGCATAGACTTGGGACACTGAGGTCCCAGATTCGAAACCTTGAGGTTGCTGGCTTGAGTGTGGACTCATCCGGCCTGAGCACTGGTTCACCAGCTTGAGTAAGAGATCATCGACATCATCCCATAGTCTGTGGCTTGAGCCCAAAGGTTGCTGGCTTGAAGCCCAAGGTCACTGGCTTAAGCAAAGGGTCACTGGCTTGGCTTGAGCTCCCTGGTCAAGGCACATATGAGAAGCAATCAATGAACAACTAGAGTGATGCAACTACGAGTTGATGCTTATCTCCCTGCCTGTCTCTCACTCTCAAAAAAATAAAAAATGCAAACCTTTCACTTACCCTGACTTTTACTAGGGTTCTGTGAAGCCTTCAGGACACCAAAGGCACAACTGAAAAGGTTGATTTGCTATGGATGCTGAGAAAGGCAAAATGCTTTCTAAATTTGGAGTGTTCACAATGCTTAGCTTTCAACAAAACTAAAGGAAGACTTAACAGACTTGTCAGCTGAATATTTAACTTAAAATTACTTCAATGATAGAGCGTGTTTCGCTTTTGCATATAATGGAAACAAAGGAATTGTTAGTGCTTTAACAAAACTACTTTTTCTACAAATTTTAGTTTAGTGGTGCAGAAAAATTTTAAATGCAGTTTAGTTTGACTTTCAGTGTCCACCAATATTTCAATTCACAAACTTTTTTTTTGCAAAGCGAAATTGATTCAGAATATTAAAATCTCTATGCTTTGCCCGTGGGCCATTTGGTACCGGTCCACAGAGAAAGAAAAAATTATATTATTTCTGTTTTATTTATATTTAAGTCTGAACGATGCTTTATTTTTTAAAAATGACCAGATTCCCTCTGTTACATCCGTCTAAGACTCACTCTTTTTTTTTTTCTTCCTGTTTTTTGTATTTTTCCGAAGCCAGAAATAGGGAGGCAGTCAGACTCCCACATGCGCCCGACCAGGATCTACCCGGCATGCCCACCAAGGGGCGATGCTCTGCCCATCTGGGCGTCGCTCTGTTGCAACCAGAGCCACTCTAGTGCCTGAGGCAGAGGCCACAGAGCCATCCCCAGTGCCCAGGCCATCTTTTGCTCCAATGGAGCCTCGCTGGCTGCGGGAGGGGAAGAGAGAGACAGAGAGGAAGGAGAGGAGGAGGGGTGGAGAAGCAGATGGGCGCTTCTCCTGTGTGCCCTGGTCGGGAATCGAACCCGGGACTCCTGCACGCCAGGCCGACGCTCTACCACTGAGCCAACCGGCCAGGGCTAAGACTCACTCTTGACACTTGTCTCATAAATTTGAGTTATATTTAAAAATACCACAGTTTTTATGCTGGTCACATAATTTTATTTTGTGCATTTATCCGTCCCACCCTAAAAGCCGGTCTGTGAAAATATTTTCTGACATTAAACTGGTCCGTGGCCCAAAAAAGGTTGGGGACCACTGGGTTAAAGTATCATCCTGAAGCACAGAGGTTGCCAGTTTAACCCCCGGCCAAGGCACGCACAGGAACAGATTGATGTTCCTGTCTCCTCCTCTCTCTCCCTTCCCCTCACTAAAATCAATAATAATAATAATAAAATTAAAATCTCCATGCTTTATTTTCCCTGGTCGGTTGGCTCAGTGGTAGAGCATCGGCCTGGCGTGTAGAGTCTTGGGTTCGATTCCCGGCCAGGGCACACAGGAGAAGCGCCCATCTGCTTCTCCACCTCTCCACCCCTCCTTCCTCTCTGTCTCTCTCTTCCCCTCCCGCAGCCAAGGCTCCATTGGAGCAAAGATGGCCCGGGTGCTGGGGATGGCTCCTTGGTCTCTGCCCCAGGCGCTAGAGTGGCTCTGGTCGCGGCAGAGCGACGCCCCCTGGTGGGCAGAGCGTCGCCCCCTGGTGGGCATGCCGGGTGGATCCCGGTCGGGCGCATGCAGGAGTCTGTCTGTCTCTCCCTGTTTCTAGTTTCAGAAAAATACAAAAAAAAAAAAAAGAAAGAAACAAATTTTTGCCCTGGCTGGGTAGTTCAGTTGGTTGGAGCATCGTCCTGAGATGCCAAGGTTGTGGATTTGATTCCCAGTCAGGTCACATACAAGAATCAACCAGTGTATGCATATAAATGGAACAACAATTCTGTGTCTCTTCCTCCTTTGCCCCCTGCTCCTCTCTCTCTAAAATCAACAAATAAACTTTTTAAAAAATGGTAAAAAAAAATCTCCATGCTTTAGTTGCAGTATTCAGCATACAGGTGTGCCTCAGGAGTTAGCATTTTAAATAAATTAACCCACGAGAATTACCAGGTTAACAGATGGAGAACCTGAGGATTAGGACTGCTATTCAGATAAACAGCTTTTACTCTTTCTGTCACAAAGCATGAATGTCTTATCTATATTCATTTAAAGTGACTTCATATGCCGAATGTGAATTATAATGTAAGTTTGAGGTGTGTGTATATGTATATATATTAGATTTTATTTATTTTAGAGAGGAGCGTGAGAGAGAGAGAAGGGGGTGGACAGGAAGCATCAACTCCCATATGTGCCTTTACCAGGCAAGCCCAGGGTTTTGAACCAGTGACCTCAGTGTTCCAGGTTGATGCTTTATCCACTGCGCCACCACAGGCCAAGCAATTTGAGGTATTTTTTTAAACATCAGACTCAATGTAATCTTGATGTACTTCAGAAACTATGAATTAAAGTCTTTTTAAAAACTATTTTACAAGCCCTGGCCGGTTGGCTCAGTGGTAGAGCGTCGGCCTGGCGTGCAAGGGGTCCCGGGTTCGATTCCCGGCCAGGGCACACAGGAGAAGCACCCATCTGCTTCTCCACCCCTCCTCCTCTCCTTCCTCTCTGTCTCTCTCTTCCCCTCCCGCAGCGAGGCTCCATTGGAGCAAAGATGGCCCCGGGCGCTGGGGATGGCTCCTTGGCCTCTGCCCCAGGCACTAGAGTGGCTCTGGTGGCAATAGAGTGACGCCCCGGAGGGGCAGAGCATCGCCCCCTGGTGGGCGTGCCGGGTGGATCCTGGTCAGGCGCATGCGGGAGTCTGTCTGACTGTCTCTCCCCGTTTCCAGCTTCGGAAAAAATACAAAAAAAAAATAAAATAAAATAAATAAGTAAAAACTATTTTACAGTTACAGTAGAGTTCTCTCTCTTTTGGGGAAACAGTTTTATTGTGATACAATTCCTATGCCACACAGTTCATTCATTTAGAGGGTACAGTTCATTGGCTTTAGGTATGTTCCTGGGCTGATGGAACACTCAGTTTTAGAACACGCTCATTACTCAGAAAGAAACCCTGCACCCTTCAGTCATCCGCCCCTATATCTCTATCTCCACAGCCCTGGGCAAAAATTCATCTACTCCCGTCTCTCTGGATTTGCTTCTTCTGGGAATTCCATGAAAATGGCATCAGCTGTGTGGTCACATGGGACTGGAGTCTTCCACTTGACATAACGTTTCAAGGTCTATGTGGTAGGTACTTCATTTCTTTTTGGGACCAAATGACACTCTACTATATGGCGAGACCATATTTTATCAATTCAGTAGCTGATGAACATTTGGATTGCTTCTACTTGTGAATTTTTAAGTGTTAATTTATGACTGGCTCCGGATAAAGAAAAACAGCCTTCTGTTGTGATAAATACATGGCTTGAGAAGGAACAGAGATTGTCTCTTTCAAACAATAGTTGAGGTGGCAAAATTTATGTGTTAGATAACTGGTCAAAAGCAGCCTGGGAAGATAAGAAGCCAAGAGGAACTGTTAGCATAACATGAACTTTAAAAAGAAACCTGGGGACCCTGGCTGGATAGCTCAGTTGGTTAGAGCTTTGTCTGGAAGCACAGTGGTTACCGGTTCAATCCCTGGTTAGGACACATACAGGAACATGGGAACAGATCTATGTTCCTGTCTCTCTCCAAAAATCAATTAAATAAAAAGAAACCTGGGGTTTTATGAATTATCCTTATGCACTTGTTGTTGCACCATCACTTTGGCTGTGGACCTGGACCTTTGTACCGGGGGGTGGCTGAGCATGGCACCCAATGTCATGGGAGAGGCAGTTCAACTTTCTGACCTGGCTGACAGCAGGTAGGTGACTAAACTTGGTCAGTCAGATAAACCCTGTCTGAGACTTTAAGCCTGGACGATCAACCCAGAGACACAGGTGGCCAGGGTGTCTTTGGTTGTGGGGCAGCCACAGGCTGAGTGCCAGCTAGAAGGGCCAGTTGGGTTGGTGGCCAGCCTCTCCTAGGGCACAATTTGACCTGCTTCTGGCCACTTAGCACAGAAGAGCCAAGAAAGAAGTGATGAGGGACTAGCAGTAAATTATTAAACTCAGGATAATTAAATATTACTGTATTGTACTCGAGTTATTTAGGTTTGTATAGCAGTTCAGTTAAAAGCAGTAAAAACATTGAGAGGAAACATTTAGAGACAGAAGTCTCTTAGAAACAAACAGCATTCCTTTTTAGAACATTTGGCTTACTTATTTCAGAATTCACACTAGAATCCTTTCCCTTTGATTGCTGTGTGTAACCAGCAGAGATTATTAACAATGGGACTCCCTCACTCCCAATCTATCTGAACACAGTGTGTGGTCAAGGGAGCTGATCCATTTTATTCTTGCTTTCACAAAAGAAATAAAGACATTTATAATGAAAATGTCCATGTTTATTTATTTATTTATTTATTTATTTATTTATTTTGTATTTTTCTGAAGCTGGAAACGGGGAGGCAGTCAGACAGACTCCCGCATGCACCCGACCGGGATCCACCCAGCACGCCCACCAGGGGGCGATGCTCTGCCCCTCCGGGGCGTCGTTCTGTCGGGACCAGAGCCACTCTAGTGCCTGGGGCAGAGGCCAAGGAGCCATCCCCAGCGCCCGGGCCATCTTTTTGCTCCAATGGAGCCTCGGCTGCGGGAGGGGAAGAGAGAGACAGAGAGGAAGGGGGGGGGGGTGGAGAAGCAGATGAGCGCCTCTCCTGTGTGCCCTGGCCAGGAATCGAACCTGGGACTTCCGCATGCCAGGCCGACGCTCTACCACTGAGCCAACCGGCCAGGGCCAAAATGTCCACGTTTATTAAATCAATAAAATATTGACCCTTTCTGGCATTATGACTTCTTCATAGCTTAAATGACCTTTTGTCTTTAAGTTTTACTGTAAACACATTCGACATGTCCAAACAATACTCAGCTCTTCACAAACTAGACAGTAGGCACCTTTTAAGCCTGTCAGTACTGTCCCTGCAATTTCAAAGTGTGTTCCTGGTTTCTGGCAACCAAACATTCAGACATATTTTGGTTCCTCCTAATCCAAGATATGGAGTCAACTGTCTTACATGTAGTCCAGGGTCCTTTTAGTGAAGGTCAGTATCAAAGTAAGGGCTAGGAAACTTTATTTCTGAAGTCATAAGCTTACATAGGTTTGTCTAACTTACACCATTCTCCTTTAGATTTTTTAACATCCTGTGAATGTCACAGGACAGTGTTTGGCATACGTGTAATAGGTGCTTAATAATGTCAGTGAACTCCCCGGAACCGAAGAGCCAACTGCTTTTATAGCAAAGGGACCTGTATGAAATGATGTCCCGGACTCTCCTGCTGATGTGAGGGCAGCTGCTACCCACAGTCTATGTTGGGAAACACAGAGTTGTCAGCCAGAGGCCTGGACTGGGGGAACCTACGAGCCCCAGAGGTAATGCTGGCCAGAAAAAGAAGGTGAGAAAGACTAAGAACAAGAAGGTTGTAAATAGGTGAAACCTACAGTACCACTGGAGATGACATATACATGTATCGGATGTGCCGTACCAGTCACTTGCAGTGAATCTCTGGTCATTCAAAAATGGCCACAGAGGTAAAAGGGTGAGGTCCTCTTTCTTTTAGCAGTTTTTCTTCTGGGATGAGGACATGATAAACAGCCACCAAGCACACAGCCAGACTTGTTTCCTGAATCAGGCAGCTTCATTCCTTCTGGACAGAACAGAGCTTGCCATCTTCTCCAAGCCAGACAGTCCCACTGGCCACCAGCTGCAGGGCTGCGGGGAAGATTTTATGTTCTGCCATTTTCACTCTTTCAGACAGGGTGGCAACAGTGTCACCCCTCTTCACTGGAACAGCTTCTTGTAAAATAATTGGTCCGGCATCCACATCTTCCTGGAAAAAGAAGGAAAGTTTTGAACATGACTTTCTAGCTGGTGCAACTCATGTTTAACTACCAGAAATATTTTGGTAGAAAGAGGACCTACTCACAGCTACAAAGTGTACGGTGCAGCCAGTTACGGTGACGCCTGCGCCCAGGGCTTGCTCATGGGCATTTGAACCCTTAAAAGAAGGGAGCAAGGATGGGTGGATGTTGAGCATTTTCCCTGGAAAGTAAAAGCACAGTGGTCAGAATGAAAGTAACCTGTGTGAGCCTAACTGGCGGTAGTGCATTGGATAGAGCATTGACCTAGGATGCTGAGGTCCCAGGTTTGAAATCCCAAGATCACTGGCTTGAATGTGGACATGCCAGCTTGAGCACAGGATCATCAACATGACCCCAGTGTTGCTGGCTTGAGCAAGGGGTCACTGGCTTGGCTTGGGCAGCCCGGTCAAGGCACGTATGAGAAGCAATCATTGAACAACTAACTCAAGTGCCGCAACTACAAGTTGACGCTTCTCATCTCTCTCCCTTCCATTCTCTCTCCCTTTCACCAAAAAAATACAAATGACCGTGTGTTCTGTTCAAGGAATGTATGCTTTCTCACCCAGAAACAAGTCAGGAGGAGCAGGGTGTCTCTGGGATGGGTGTTTAACAGAGGTGGAAATGAGGCCAAGGGAAATACAGGTTCTCATTCAAGGAGGCCCTGGGGTGGCGAGTTCTTCCCTTGAACACCTGGAGACACATGAAGGACTTGGACAGATGCCTGCAGTGACTGAAGCTGGACAAGGACAGTGTGGGGCGGCAGTGGATCCAGTGCGGATCCTAGGGCCCATGAAGAAAACTCAGCTTGTCGCTGGTGCATGCTATTAGAAAGACCCACGAAATCCTTGCCCAGTGTCTATGTGCTTGACTCATAACCAGGTGCACGTCCATCAGCCAGACTGGCTGAGTGAGCTCCATGCCTAATGCCACTGAAAGCACTGCCTGTTTCATATTCTACCACAAGCGTCTATTCTCTCAGGAAAGCGCAAACTCTTTGCTGAGAAAATGCAGTTAGTACTCAAATTGTGCACAAAAAACACAATAGGACGCAGTTAAAACTTTTGTGGAAAAAGGCAGTAACACCAGCTATTTTGTTTTCTTCTTGCCATTTTCTGGTACTGGCCTACACTCCCCCCACCTTTTTAAAGATTCATTTTAGAAAAGGGAAAGAGAGGAGGAAGAGAGAAAGAGAAAGGGGTAGAGGAGCAAGGAGCATCAACTGCCATATGCGCCTAGACCAGCCAAGCCTGGGATTTCGAACTGACAACCTCAGTGTTCCAGGTTGATGCTTTATCCACTGCGCCACCACAGGCCAGGCTGGTCTACACTTCCTCAGGAGAGGACCAGACACAGGAAATCACTTTCTCCTCTGAACAAGTAAAAGAGTCTCTTCTAGTTATTTCCTCAGAAGGTGAAATACTATCTTTCTAAGAGTGTGAAACAAACCTAAGCCATAGTAGAAAAAGTGACTAATTACCGCAGGCCAAAGAAACCCAACAAAAGCAGGATAATTAATCATCACTGGGTATTCTCTGGGCTCAGGCAAAGACAAGCACATTATGACTCATGTCATAAAATGAATGTCACAGTAAACGTTTCACTGGGCTTAATGGGCAAGTTAACAACCCTGCAGTCCATCTTCACTTGGTTTCTCAATGTGCTGTCAAACAATTTTTGCTTACCATTCCATTTTCTGACAAAGGGGCCTGATAGGATTCTCATGAATCCTGCAAGACAGACTATGTCCGTGGAGAACTCTTCAAGGACTTGGTCAATTGCAGTGTCAAAGTCTACACGGCTTTTATATGACTTATGATTAATTACCTAGAATAAAAAAAGGGAAGCAGTCTTTTTCAATGAATTACCAAAAATAATTTAAAACCTGACTTTTACATAGACCGTACTTCACTTCTGAAGACACACCCACTATAAAGAGTTAAGGAACAGGCAAGGCCAGCACCCACCCCAAACCCAAAAATCCAAAAGACAAGTGCCCTGTAGACCCAGATCCTATAGTGGCAGAAGAGAAACTTCAATACAGCCGGCAGCAAAGGCCCTTCGTAGGTGACTTACGCTGGTGGGAATGCCTGCTCTGGCTGCTTTGTCCAGCCCGGCCACAGCAGCTTTGTTGGAGATAACGACAACTATGTGTGCAGCACTACCTCGCTTCTGAGTGCTGTCTATGAGAGCTTGGAGGTTTGAACCTGAGAAAGAGAAAAACACAAGTAAGCTCACATCTTTTAAAAAGAGGTACAAGCCACTTAAAACATTTTTAATTTTTCAATTACAGTTGACATTCAATATTATCTTCGTTTCAGGTGTACAGCATAGTGGTTAGATACTTACAGACCTTATGAAGTTGTAAGTCTAGCACCCACTTGGCACCATCCCTAGTTATTAAATATTATTGACTATATTCCTTGTGCTGTATTTTATATCCCTGTGACTATTTAGTAACGACCACTCTGAACTTCGTCCCTTCACCTTTTTCACCCAACCACCAGCCTTCTGATATGTGCCAATTGGAACAGGGAATGATCAAGATTTGATCCCCGGTCAGGGCACATGTGAGAAGCAATCAGTGAGTGCACAACTAAATGGAACTAAGTGGAACAATAAGTTGATGTCTTTCTCTCTCTCTCTCTCTCTCTCTCTCTCTCTCTCTTCAATCAACAGAAAGATTAAAAAATAAAAAGCTTATGAGAACATAGGCATTCCTGGTTTTAGGATTTGTAATTACTATTTCAATATAATTATCTTATGATTTAGCATACTAGGGGAAACAGTATATGATTTAAGTGATTGATGAGAAATACGCCACTTAATTAAGCAAGAAAAACCCATCCTCTCAGAAATAAACCACCAAGGGGAAAGCTGCAGCCTCAGTCTCGCCATGCCTATGCCTACCGCCTCTGCCCAGTGCCTGCCTGTCTGGCCTGCAGCTGCCCACTCTGCTGCCATGGCCACCTCCCCCCAAAAGTCGCCTACTATCCCCAAGTCCCCCACTGCCACGTCACCCCTGTCCTGGGAGAAAGATGACTCCTTTTTGGGGAAACCCAGCTAAAGAGGGCCAAGGAGGTGCCAGAGCTTGAGGAGGGCACGAATACCACCACCTGCCCCTTAGCCTGGTCCCCTGTAAGCTGGACCCTGAGGACACGATGCTGGGGGAGAATGAAGTGCAAAAGATGGAGGATCTAATCCTGAACTTCAAACACTGATGAAAGTGTGAACTGACTGGATTCATGGTGTGCTGGCTGGAGAGCCACACGACAGACGAGCTCTGTGGAAGCTGTCTGAGACATCTGAGAGCGAGAAGCTGATGGCGCTGCGGTAACCTAGTTGGAGACTGCACAGAAGCAAAAGCTGCAGACTGTTCAGGGGACCAACGAACCCTGAAACTTCCTCCCAGAGCAACAGGTGGGTGTGGGCTCTGTTCATGCTGAGCCTGGCAGCCGCCCTGCACCTGAGGCTGCTCTGTTCCAGTATTTCAGGGGACCTCAGCCCACATTTCCACCAATGTGGTTGTGCTCCAGAAACGAGAAGGCATCCTCCAATCTCGGTGAATCCAAGAGGAAATAGCTGGTCACACAGAGCTGTTTTGGGAAGGCGTGAGTGTGATGGCTCTGACGCCTTGTTCAACCACGCACCAGATAAGCTCAGTGTGGTGAGAAAGACTCTAATCACTTTCGTGAACAAGCATCTGAATAAACTGAACCCAGAGGTCCCTGAACTGGAAACCCAGCTTGCATATGGGGTGTACCTGGTGCTGTTCAAGAGACTCCTAAAGGGCACTCTGTGCCCCTGCATGGCTTCTTTCTGACCCCAGACAGCTTTGGCCTCTCAGGATGATGCTCTAACCAAATGACCTACCCAACCAGGTCAACCCCAGAAAGTTCTAACAGAAGGTCTTAAAATTGTTCTTTGCCTTTGAGCTCATGCAAGACAGAGGACTGGAAAAGCCAAAACCATAGCTAGCTGACATATCAACTGTGACCTGAAATCCATACTATGAGTGCTGTACACCCTCTTCACCAAGTACTGGAATGAGGAGTGGAGGGGAGACTGACCATCCCCTGAACCACCTTACCCTGCTCTCCCACAAGTCCAGCTACAGCCCGGAGATAGTGGGACCTGAACTAGGAATGAAATGATGAATAACTCAGTGGGCTGACCCAGCAATGGTCTAGGAAGACTGTCTCCATCCTGGTGCCAGGTCTAGACTTCACTCAGTGTGATTTGGGAACCAGCTTAGTCCAAGAGACCCCCCCACAGAAGATGAAAATAAAAATAAAATTTACCATTTAATGGGTGTAAAGTAAACACTAGATATCACACTAAGTTTCCTGACATACTTAAACTCAGTCTTCATAACTTTCACTGAGGCAGGTGTTACCTTCCCCTTTTACAGATGGGGAAACTGAGGCTCAGAGAAGTAAAGTGACTTGCCAGAAGTTGGCATTTGTTTTTCCTCTTTGAATGTATTTGTTAATAACTAGCATATTACATCACATCTCTTGCTTGTCCTAGAGTTGTGTTTGCATGTGCACCCACAAATAAGACAGGAGCCCACTGATCTCCCCACAAAGCAGGCCAGGTCACGGCGTAGTGATTTACACTAAAACTGGCAAATCAAATTTCACACCATTAATGGTGTATAAGTGGCAGGAGTCATCCCTCAACTCATTCGTACAAATGAAAATGACTCTTAATTCCTTCAGATTTGTAATAACCCCATTTTCTGGTTTCAGGGTGACACTTGGGAAAGAATCTGTTTTCAAGTTAACGGAGTGGCACATTTTATAGCCTTTTTGCTTGATGCATGTAACAGACACGCCCTACATTTTCCTGCAGAGTAAGAACACAATTCATTGTCATCAGGCGAATGCACGCTACCCTCCAGCACCAGTGGGCTGGCTTGGGAAGCAGGGCTCTTTGCCAGTGACCCTTGAGCTTTAAAGAAAGGAACTCCTTTTTGCCTTCATTGCTTGTTTGGACTGTTTCTGGCTCTGCCCACATGTAATTCCTGCTAATTTAGGTGAGGAAAAATGTAAGTCATTCGGACCCAAGCTGAACAGTTTCCTTGTGTGGGCTACTTGTGAGCTGTGGGGACCTGTGTCCCCTTTTCCATGAACCCAGCTTTAAAATTCAAGGTTCTAGTTGTCCCGGGCTGCTGGGTCCTTGTGAATAAAACAGGGGCTGGAGTAGGGGTGACCAGCAGGACAAGAAGCATGGGGAAATACTTGCACACTTAACAACATAGGGAAATACTCTCAGAGAGAGGCACATGGCTTGTGGGACTCACGATGGTCTTGGGATGATTAATACCTCTTACTGATGTACCTCCATTATAGGACCCTCCCGGACACACCAGGTGGACATAGCCTGAGTGCTGGCCTCTGAAGCCTGTGCCTCACTCATCATTGCTCTAGGCCCATCGCATGGAGCCCTCTCCTATGCCAAGGAGTTCATTTTGATCTCTGACTACACCACCCAGAGTCAGGCCTCCTCCCATATTGTCCAAAACATTTCTTTTTCCACGGTCCATCTGCACTAACTCCAGACCCATAACATAAATGACAACACACACACACATACACACAATTTAGAGAGACTACCTATTTCTCTGGATATTCTGCTCTACGAAGGAATTATCACTGAGCTTAATAAGCATTTTTTTAATTTATTTTTTTTAATTTTTATTTATTAATTTTAGAGAAGAGAGAGAAGGGGGGGAAGAGCAGGAAGCATCAACTCCCATATGTGCCTTGACTGGGCAGGCCCAGGGTTTTGAACCGGCAACATCAGCATTCCAGGTCAACGCTTTATCCACTGCGCTACCACAGGTCAGGCAATAAGCATTTAAGATACAAAGGCAATGTACTCCTATGTCAATTTGTGGAAAAGGATATGATTATCTTTTACGTAATTAATGAAATGTCCTCTTTTTCATTAGGAAATAGTAAACAGCATAATATTTGTTTGTTCTTTTTTACCTCCCTGACAGCAAATCAAGATAAGCCATTGCTTTGTCCCCTGAGCAACACTAAAGTGAGATGGCACAAGGGGAATGCACTCATTTAAACACACTTTGCTGTGTGAAGAAAAAAAGCAAACAAACCATTACTGCCCTCACTAAAGGCTCTTTGCTTTACCATCAACTTATGCCTAAAGAATATTGAAATTATCAATGGACTTGTAAAGCGATTACATTTCTGGGGTGTTTCTTACAGAAATGATCAGATATGCACTTAATGCAAATGACGAGCATGTTCACAGCCATGTTACTTATAATAGAGGGGAAAAGTCATGTTATATCCACCTAAGAGAATATGCTACTCTTATTATTTCGCTCCTTTCTCCACAAGCGTCAAACACAAATTTCATATTATTATTAACAATGAAAAAACCCCTCTCTACCACTGTAAGACTTTCAACTACAAAGCCATGATGCAAAAGAAGCTGGATTTCCCCTCCTTTGTTGTTTGCTAGTTTATCTTTCCTCAGCCATCTCCCTGACACCTCTGCTTTCCCTTTCAGAGTGATCTCAAATGCCAAGAAGAGTGTCAAGTCTGAGGATGGAGAAAGATCACAGTCCTCAGTGATCCTGGCTCCTCTGCCAAGAGTCCTCACAGTGTGAAGGGTTTTTGTTGGGAGGCAAGGAATGAGGCGGCGGGGGCTGGCAGGAGGTGGGGAAGGAAGGGAAGAGCATGTCCATAGCGCTGCAGCAAAGAAGAAGCCATCACTCACCTGTTCCAGATATTAAGACAGCCACTCTTGCCTTCTTTGGCTGGACAGAGAAGTGACCTCTTGTGGTGCCATTCCCCAGCACTGACCCGTTTACCTGCATGGCTTCATTCAGGTGCCTGACTCTCACACGGGGAGAACCTTCATTTCAAACGTACCCAATAAAGAAGTAAAGAAGAACTGTGAATTAACAATAACAGTAAAAAGTATTTTATAAACTTTAGAAGACTTTTATTCAGAGAATAAGATATGCAAGGACTAAAATAATAGGTTTGTGTTACTTAATATTACTCATTCATAAAAACTTTCTTAAGGTGAACACACTGCTTACTTCAACTAAAAGCTATAGCACAAGACTATACCTAAGTCAATTGTGGATATATTGCTGCCTGCCAGGGTTCTGTCCCCACCCCTCTAAATCTCCCAGCCACAATGGTGCTAGAAGCTTAGGAGCGCCTGGCCTCAAGGGCAGGCGTGTGTCCCAGGCAAGGTCAAAGATGTGGTACAGGATGTTGAGAAAGGGAGGGCCTCTCTTATTGCAACGTGAGCTGAAGGATGTGGGCTCAAGACATTTTTATGGTATTTGGAGAACCTTCCTGCAAATTAAACCTAAACAATAAAGGAATGAAAGGCCAGTAACACAGAATTGACAAGCCCTGGCATCTCTGTTAGCCAATTCTAATTCTGAGGGGCTTTTCTGCCACTCTGCCCATTTCTAGACCTTCTTCTTCTTTTTTTTGTGACAGAGACAGAGAAAGTCAGAGAGAGCGACAGATAGGGACAGACAGTAAGGGAGAGAGATGAGAATCATCAATTCTCCGTTGCAGCACCCTAACTGTTCAATGACCACTCTCTCAGATGTGCCCTGTCTGGGGGGGGGGGCCACAGCAGACAGAGTGACCCCTTGCTCAAGCCAGTGACCCTGGGCTTAAGCTGGTGAGCCTTGTTCAAACCAGATGAGCCTGTGCTCAAGCTGGCAACCTCGGGGTCTCGAACCTGGGTCCTCTGCATCCCAGTCCAATGCTCTATCCACTGCGCCACTGCCCGGTCAGGCATTTTTCTAGACCTTCTAATAGGGCCCCTCAGTACCTCACAGTATGGGGGCTTGCTCACTATGCCTTGGTCTGAGCTGAGCCACAAAACAGAGCCCAAAGCAAGGTCTTCAGGAAGTGACTCCAGGGAAGTGGAGTAAGGATCTGGAAGAGCGGGACATGATAGCCAATATGTGAGTGCCCCCGTAAACTGGGTTACCACTGTGGGCAGCAGGGACTCGACTTCCCGGGACCCCTGAAGGAGTCGCGCAGACTGTGCCTCAGAACAGCTCCCTCCTTCTGTCCCTGAAGTGGTATTTATCCCCTAGCTCTCACGTCCCCCCCCTTCAAGGCTCGTCCTATGGGGTGTGGATGTGCCCATGTGACTGCTATCAAGAGGTCTCAGCAACCTGAGGTGGAAATTGAGAGATGTGGTGTCACTGGTGTGCTGTTGTCATTCCAGCTGTGATACAGTGATGGCTGCACAGTGGACAGAGAGTGTGTGAGGTAGGACACAGTTACATTTAAAGAACCACTAATTTAGGAGCAATTACCTTCAGGGCAGGCTACCACCCTGCCAATCACCCAGGCTTTCTCCTGCTGTTGCTGAACATCCCTCAGGACCTGCTCTGTCATGTCCTGAGCCACCACGAGGACCGCCCCGACCCCACAGTTAAATGTTCTGGCCATCTCTTCTTCAGAGAGGTGTCCTTCCTGCTGCAACCATGAGAAGATCGCGGGGATCCTCCAGGTCTGGGCATCTGAAAACAGGGAAGACTTTTCGGATTAACCTGCTGATTCACACAAAACAAACAGATATGCATGCACACAGCTATGGAAATCACAACCAGAACTGCTCTCTTACACAGGGCAAACCCATGAACTGTCCTACAGACATCTACACCTTAGACATCAAGAACTGTTTTGCTGACACACTTGCCAGTATTCACAACTCAGTGAGGTTTTGTGCTACACAAACCATTTAGATTCTTCGAAATCCCCTGATGCATTCGATGTGCTCACAGTGAATTCCAGTAAAGTTTGGCATGCTTCCCTTTTGTGAATGTTTAGCTGGGTCTCAGGACCAAAATGCACCCTAAGTACAATGTAAAACTAGGTGGCCTGTAAGCAGATTTAAAGGAAAGGCATATACTATTAAAGAAAAGTCATGTTCAATAAAAGGTTTAAGATCAGATACGCCATTTACAGCGTTGACAACCTCCTCCTTGCTAAGGCTCCCCTTCACCCGTCTCCAGGAGAGGAGGGGAAGACACAAGCAGTGCCTGATGCAGAGCTCCACTTGTGCTGCACGGATGGGAAAGGCCCAGGAGGCTGTAAAGTCATCACCACCTTTAGCCAGCTGCTCCACTGTCCTTTGTCAGCCTGTGGGGGAGGGGGGGGAGCAAGGCTAACAGAGAACTCTCCTTCAGAGGGGAGATCACTCGGAATCCAGATGGGTGGGAGCCATCCCAATAAACATTTTTGATTATAAAAAGAAAAGATCAAATACCATATCCCTCTGTATTTATTTTAAAATAAATTTAATTTAGACTTAGGCCTTTTTTTCTTTTAGAATATATCCTTTAATATCACAAATAATATAGGGCCCTGGCTGACTAGCTCAGTGGTATAGCGTCGGCCTGGCGTGTGGAAGTCCCAGGTTCGATTTCCGGCCAGCACACACAGGAGAAGCGCCCATCTGCTTCTCTACCCTCCCCCCTCTCCTTTCTCTCTGTCATTCTTTTCCCCTCCTGCAGCCAAGGCTCAACTGGAGCAAAGTTGGCCCAGGTGTTGAGGATGGCTCCATGGCTTCTGCCTCAGGTGCTAGAATTGCTCCATTGCAATGAAGCAATGCCCCAGATGGGCAGAGCATTGCCCTCTGGTAGGCATGTCGGGTGGATCCCAGTCAGGTGCACGTGGGAGTCTGTTTCTCTGCCTCCCTGCTTCTCACTTCAGAAAAATACACACACACACACACAAACTCCCCACAAAACAAAACAAAACAAAAACAAATAATACAAAAAAAATCTTTAATAAAATGTTTAGGTTAAGGGATACACACACACACACACACATGCACACATACACACACAATTCTTGAATAAAAAAATTTGGATTGTTCTTTAGAATCTATAGTTATGGGATTTGACTTACAGGAACTATATTGTTAAATATTTCATTATAATGCTCCTAAGAAGACCACTATGAACTTAGCTTTTTATTACATAATGAGGTTGACTATCCATTCCCCTTATTTATTTGGTATATCTGCAAGATAATTAGTTTTGTTTTTTTTTTTAAGATTTTATTTATTGGTTTTAGACAGAGAGAGAGAAAAAGGGGGGGGGGAGAAGTGGGAAGCCTCCACTCATAGTTGCTTCTCATATGTGCCTTGACCAGGCAAGCCTGAGGTTTCAAACTGGCAACCTCGGCATTCCAGGTAGACGCCACCAGAGGTCAGGCAGGATAAGTTTGTTAATGCTCTAAAGTTGATACAATATTTAAGAAGCTTCATATTTCTAAGATTTTTCCCTGTCAGATTTAATTCCATTTCTACTAGCTGGGAAATGTACATTCCTAAAAGTTGAGCTCAAAAGATTTAGCTATTATGATGTTCACTATTCTATCAACAGTCAAAAGTCAACAGCAACATAAAACCAAATAGTAGTATGTCTATAAAAAATGGAATACTCTTAATAAAAAACGATGTTATTATAACAGTAGATACAGTACTGACAATATAGTAAATGGCAGGATAAACAGCAGATTATCAAATTATATTTTACCAAATATTTAAAAAATATTTATTTACAGAAAAAAATACTGACAAAGAACATAGTTCTACCAATGATTAAATATGTCATGAATAACACGATAAATTATCATTTTAATGAAGATTCCTTATTTAAATCTGTTGTCAAAATATGATTCATGGAAGAAACCAAGGTGGACAGAGGCTGATGCAAGAGACTTGAGTTTACATTTCATTGGGATATAGACATTTGTATAACTCAAAATATAATAGCTTTTAGGAATGTGGCTATGACAACTCTCAATTTCCTGATGTGGTGACGACTGTATACTTTTTAACCAGTGGCGTGCTAGAGTCAGCTTGTAGAGGCAGTTAATACAGCCACTTAAGAACTGGCCAGGGATGGGAGTATTTATACCACAGCAATTGGCAAAAGCACAGGTTAGCCCTGCTCCTGTGCCCCATTCATCAGTATGCCACTGTTTTTAACGATTTCAAGAGGAAGAATACTTCTTTCAAGTTTTGTTATGCTCACTTAAAAACACTTCTAGCCCAGGAATGTCTTAAACTACGAATTTAATCCTCCCACGGACACTTCTGTAAAATGCTACTGAAGGGATTCCCATGCAGCCCGCCCTGCCCAGATTGTTCCTCAGTGTTCTGTCCACCTTGGAAGCCAGCAACCCTGTGCTGATGAGCCCGCGCTCAGAGCTGGCCACCGTGGGGTTTTGAACTGGTGATCTCAGCATTCCAGGTTGATGCTTTATTCCCTGCACTACCATTGGTCAGGCTAACCAATTCCTTTCTTTTTTTTTTTTTAAAGTTAATTTTAGAGAGAGAGGAAGGGGGAGAGAGAATGAGAAACAGAAACCTTGATTTGTTATCTTGCTCGTTAATGCATTCATGGGTTGATTCTTGTATGTGCCCTGACCGGGGATCAAACCCTGGTGTATCAGGATGACTCTCTTAACCAACTGAGCTAACCAGCCAGGACCAATCACTCTTTTAAGCACAGTACTCTCCATTCATTGTCTCTGTGTCTCTGCACCCATCATCCCCACCCCCGACAATAACTGGGACGGTGGGGAGGGGGTTGTATATACCCTTCTTTTAGACCTAACTCTGAAATGCTGGTCTATTTCTAGTCCTCACCCTAGATCTATGCTGCACCCACACTGCTGACCAGTATCATGTTCAAATCCATGTTGCAGCCGATACTTTTACATGGTTTACTCCACTTCTGCCTGTTCTTTTTCAGTAATTCTACCTCTGCCAAGGTGGACAGAACACTGAAGAACTGTTGGTCTCCTGCTCTTATGGCATAGCTATCTGCCTATGAGCACCTGATTTATCTTTAATCCAATTTTGACTTCTGTTCACAGATTCCTTGTATCAAACACACTGAAGACTTAAAACACTGTATTCCTGCTTCCTGCTCCAGATCTCCTCTTTCTCCTTTGTGATGGACGTTGCCATCTACTCACCTGCTTACCTAGAAACTCTGGACTTCTTTTTCCTTCTAAGCACAAAATGGCCCTCAAACCTGCCTCCTTCTGTATGCCTTGCTTTGGGTCTTCTCGACCTCCTCCTGAAATGGACTATTTATGAGCTACCTCTGCCCCTCCTGGTGTGTTTCTGGTTCCAACTGAATAGAGCCTGAGATCACCAAGACCCTTGGAGGGTCTTATAACACTTCATCTTATGTAAGTCAATTTTATGAGAGGATTTTATGCCTTAAAACATGGCTAATATGGCAAAAAAAGGTAGAAAGGGGTCAGTCCTATTCTTTCCCCAAGAAAACCCATGGATAAGGATTTTCCATGTATAATCATATGTGTGCTAACTACACATAAAGTTTCCCCCCCAGTGTATTTTTTCCTCCTGTGTTCTGAGTGAAAGGTCCTTTCAGTGAGCTTACCTAAATCCACCCCAAGTTTCTGAGGGAGAACTCTGGGGATGTTTTCTAGCAATCCTCCACCAGTGATATGGGCAAAGGCCTTGACACGCCCTGAGTGTAAGACAGGTAACAGTGAACGGCTGTAGATGCGGGTTGGAGTTAGCAGTAAGTCCCCTGTATAGTGGAGAGATAAAACAAAAACTTAGCTTACGAATATAAAACCAAAGCATATAAAAACAACAAAGTGAAATACAGTATGACTGTGACCCTGTACACATAGGGCAGTTCTAAGATAGTGTCCAAACAAGACCATAGGACAATGCAATTCATTCCACTTTAAGAGATGAGAGATGAACCCCACGAAATGGTTGTTCAGACATTTCCAAGCAGGAGATTTTAAAAACGAAAGTGCGCTTACCCAAGGTCTGGTCACCACAGCCATCAGGTGCTGGAGAGGAGTACTGAAGGGAAGATTTCGCTACAATCTTCCTCACAAGGCTAAACCCATTGCTGTGAAGACCAGATGAAGCTATTCCAATAACAGCATCCCCTTCAGTGACTCTCTCCAGCCGAGGGAGTTTCTGATCCCGCTCCATGGCGCCAACAGCAAAGCCAGCCAGGTCATATTCTCCAGAGGGATACATGTCCGGCATTTCTGCCGTTTCGCCTCCTGGCAGGAGGATAAAACAAGAAAAAGAAATCATAACATGTAGACATCTATCTAGGAAGTAGTGACACCAGCTACGATTAAACGTGTGGCTACAGTCCAAATAGTCACTAAAATGTACTGTATTGGTTCCTACAAAAATTTTTTTTAAATTTACTGATAGGCTTAAGGGGGAAGGGGAGGAGAGGGAAAGAGAGAGAGAGAGATTTGTTGTTCCACATTTATGTATTTGTTGGTCGCTTCCCATATGCGTCCTGACTGGGGATAGAACCCACAACCTTCGTGTTTTGGCATGACGCTCTAATCAACTGAGCTAACCGGCCAGGGATTATAACAGAACTTTTAACTAAACATGATTTTATGGGAGATAGCACTCATTTCCAAAAAGGGTGAGTGTGGCCTCCAAACATCATTACTTTCATGAGAGGAATGCTCAGCTGAATATAATGTCATTTCAGAAATGCTTCCACTGATATTTGATCATTACAATCACTCAGGCTTAAGAGAGTGATTTAACTGACCTGCCTAACTCCAAATGCCCAGGCCTAAGAAGTACCCAATTGTTTGCTTCATCATAATATCATGTGAAAACAGGGTCTAGGTACACAGACTCCAGAGAAGAAACTGCTCTAACAAATGGCTGAAAAGGCAATTTGGCTTCCGGAACAGACCTGTGCACAGAAATGGTAATAAAAAGAGGCAGTTTCATTCCCTTGTAGTTTCATTTTGCTCAAAATTCTATTTATTTAAGCAATGTTTCTATAAACCTTAGGCACATTTTTTGTCCTTTCTGTGGGAAAATAAAACTTAGATTCAGAACACCAAGAACCCATCTGCCTCTGCTGCAGGGCCAGTGAGGAGGGACCAACCCACCTGCCCATCCACGTGGCCATGAGAAAGATGGGTCTGGAAATGGATGTGGCCATGAGAAAGATGGGTCTAGAAAGTGCCCAAGACCCAGAAGACAGATGAGGCCTAGCGGATAGTAGAGGAGTATGAGTCTGGGGAACAAACCCTGGTGGAGGGGTTTTGGGACATCAGGGTCTAAGTTTTCTTCAGGTAGAGTGATCAATGTTAATTTGCCTCATCTTGTGACACAGTCCCTCTCGTTAGCTGTACTGGTGGCGACCACACTGACACATTGGGCTAAAATTCAGGGAAAGGACATATAATGAAAACAGCCATACCGAGGAGTGCACACCCTGCTTTCCCACACGCCTTAGCGACTCCAGCCACAACGGCTTCGGCTGTATTGAGGTCAAGTCTTCCACAGGAAAAGTAATCGAGAAAGAAGAGGGGCTCTGCTCCTTGTGCCAGGATATCATTTACACACATTGCAACCAAATCTTGACCGATGGTGTCATGTTTATTGCACTGCTGGGCGATCTACAGAACAATATAAACATCCACATAAGATTAAGTTTCACGTGATAACAAGTCAACTTAGCAGTGCAGGCTAACAAATATGATCAACTTTTGGCTAGCTGCTCTGGACACCTAAAGACAAAAGAACACTAATTCTGATAAGCTACTTGGTCCAAAGTATCCCCTTTTCTCCACTAAAATAACCCTTCCACCCAGATATATCTTCAACAATATTGTGCTGTTAGAAATACGTAGATATTTTAAGTCATATTACGTAGTTACTTGGATTGGTTCTCTTTAATGCTTGCATGTCAAAACAGGAAAATGATGTACCTGACATACAGCAAATTCTCTCTTCCACAAAAGGCCTTTATTCAGCAAGGTGTCTGATTACCTTCAGTTTCGTCCCAACGCCATCTGTTCCACAGGCCAGAAGAGGATCTTTGAAGCCAGCTGCTTTCAAATCAAAAAGACCAGCAAAACCTCCTAGATCAACATCACAGCCTGATGGAGAAGAAATTCATTACTTGATGCACTTCTATTTTTTTTTTCTTTTGTATTTTTCTGAAGTGAGAAGCAGGGTCGGGCAGGCAGACAGACTTCTGCATGACCCCAACGGGGATCCACCTGGCATGCCCACCAGGGGGTGATGCTCGGCTTCTCTGGGGCGTTGCCTGCTGCAATCAGAGCCATTCTAGCACCTGAGGTGGAGGCCATGGAGCCATCCTCAGCGCCCAGGCCAACTTTGCTCCAATGGAGCCTTGGGTGTGGGAGGGGAAGAGAGAGATAGAGAGAAAGGAGAGGGGGGAAGGGTGGAAAAGCAGATGGGCGCTTCTCCTGTGTGCCCTGACCCGGAATAGAACCCCAGGACTTCCACATGCTGGGCCGATGCTCTACCGCTGAGCAAACCGACCAGTGCCTTGATGCACTTCTATATGGATCAGAACATGAGTATACACAGAACACTTCTCCATGATGCCTTTCCTGAGAATGGGAGAGAGCACCATGTGCTAAAAGCATTTATGAATAAAGTAATTAAGTATTAATGGGGCAGACATATCCTTTTCAATTTAACATCATAAAAAAGAAATGCTTTTTTCTTTTAAAAATTTACTTATTGATTCTATTTTATTTATTTTTTTATTAAGTGAGAGGAGGGAAGGCAGACAGACTATTGCTAGTGCCCTGACCAGGATGCACCCAGCAAGCCCCTTATGGGGCTATGCTCTGTCCATCAGGGGTGTTGCTCCACTGCTCAGCAACTAAGCTTTTCTTAGCATCTGAGACAGAGGCCATGGAGCTATCCTCAGTGCCCAGGGCCAACTCGTTCTAGTCAACCATGGCTGAGGGAGAGGAAGAGAGAGAGAGAAAGAGAGAGAGAGAGAGAGAGAGAGAGAGAGAAGTGAGAGAGGTGGAGCAGAGGCTTGCTTCTCCTGTGTGCCTGAACCAGGAATCGAACCCGGGACATCCACATTCTGGGTCGATGCTCTACTACTGAGTCAACCGGCCAAGGCCTATTTGTTGATTTTAGAGAAAGGGAGAGCAAGACAAAAACATCAATCTGTTTGTGTATCAGAACAATACTCTAACCAACCAAGCTATCCAGACAGGGATCCTTGGTTGATTTTGATATGTGCCCTGACCAGGGATCAAACCAGCAACCTTGGCACATTCAGCTGATGTTTTAATCAGCTGAGCCACCTGGCCAGGGCAAGAAATGCTTTTCTTAATATAGTGGTACCTTGAGATATGAACAGACCAACATACGAATTGTTTAAGATATGAGCTGTGACTCAGTCCGTATTTTTGTTCAAGATCCGAGTGAAATTCCAAGATATGAGTCGTATTTGAGTTTTTGTGGTTTCATTTTAAGTAAAGAAAGTGCAGTTTTAGTTTTGTTTAAAGAAAAAGCAGTTTTAGTTTATACTTAGTGTTAAGAAAGTGAAGTTTTAGTTTACATGTCCACAGTGCCTGCATCCCTTCCTCCCTCCCTCCTCCTCTGCCATTCACCTGTTAGCCGTACTCATCTGTCTCCAAGGTAAGAATACAGTACTAAATAACATTTTTCTTTAATTTCATATATTTTGTTATGCATTGGTAAAGTATACATGTGTGTTTCTTAATGAAAAACATGTCTCTTTTCATAATTTAGGATGGTTTGGGGATGTTTCACAGGGCTGGAACAGATTAAATCTATTTCAGTTATTTTAAATGGGAGAAATTTGTTTGATATATGAGTTGACTGACTTACGAGCTCGGTTACAGAATGAATTAAACTCATATCTCAAGGTACCACTGTATTAGAGACAAGAAAGCAGAAGACTATGGGTTTGTCTGGCTTACTGGGCAAGACTTACAAAACCTGGCAAAAATCTGGCACATTTTCCTCTGTAAACGACAGAGTCCAAGTCAATCCACAATGTATCAAAGTTAACAAGCTAGGAAGGATGAGATCTGACTTACCTGGTCTGGACGTAGCTTTTGCTAAAGGTTTAATTTTCTTCACCAGTATATTTCCAGCTGCAATGTCCACCCCAGATTCCTTGTAAGTCAGACCCCTGAAGAATTAAAAAACAAAAGAAAACCTAGGACATCACTTAAATGCCAGAAATATCAGGGGAAACTATTTTGATCTTAAACTGTTATTCAAAGTGATTTTCATATCCCCTCATGTGCTGGGCTCCCTCCATAGGCTCTGATGTAACTGGTCCAAGGCTGGCCCTGGAAGTGGAAATGTTTCAACCTCCCCAGTTGATAAAGGTGTATCATCTCTAACTTAATTCTTCCAAAAGTACTTCTCAGAGGTAGCTCAATCTACTATTTTCCCATAACCCTTCTGTGTTGTTTCAGTATGGGAAGGAAAGAAGTGTCAAAACTAAGTAAAAAAAGTAGAAATTAAAAAAAAAAGTAGAAATTAGGAATCTAAGAACTCTACAAAAAAATCCCTAAATGATGAAACTGAGCTTACTTCAGTAATAGAGAATAGAAAGTTTCCCTGCAGCTGAAGACAGTTAAGAAAGATAGAAATCGGCCCTGGTCGGTTGGCTCATTGGTAGAGCGTTGGCCTGGCGTGCAGAGTCCCAGGTTCGATTCCCAGCCAGGGCACACAGGAGAAGCGCCCATCTGCTTCTCCATCCCTCCCCCTCTCCTTCCTCTCTGTCTCTCTCTTCCCCTCCCGCAGCCAAGGCTCCACTGGAGCAGAGTTGGCTCGGGTGCTGGGGGTGGCTCTATGGCCTCTGCCTCAGGCGCTAGAATGGCTCTGGTTGCAACAGAGCATCGCCCCCTGGTGGGTGTGCCAGGTGGATCCTGGTCGGGTGCATGCGGGAGTCTGTCTGACTGCCTCCCCGTTTCCAACTTCAGAAAAGAAAGAAAGATAAAAATCTATGAAAATGGCCTGACCAGGCGGTGGCAGTGTTGGACTGGGATGTGGAGGACCCAGGTTCGAAACCCTGAGGTTGCCAGCTTGAGCGCAGGCTCACCTGGTTTGAGCAAGGCTCATCAGCTTGAGCCCAAGGTCGCTGGCTTGAGCAAGGGGTCACTTGGTCTGCTGCAGCCCTTTGGTCAAGGCACATGAGAAATCAATCAATGAATAACTGAGGTGCCACAACAAAGAATTAATGCATCTCATCTCTCTCCCTTCCTGTCTGTCCCTATCTATCTCTGTCACAAAAAACAAATAAACAATGAAAATGGCAAAACAAAATAATGGTTATTTGGTGCATCATCTCCTTCTCCCTAGGGCAGATATGGGGAACAGGACACAGAGAGACTAGTCTGTGAGGCACACTGTGGGTCCAGTAGTACTGCCTTACACAGATGAGAGCTTTGGCCTAGCGGGAAACAGCAACACTTGAAGAAATATGTGGAGTTTATTAAAAATGGCACCAGGGCCCTGGCCGGTTGGCTCAGCGGTAGAGCGTCGGCCTGGCGTGCGGGGGGACCGGGGTTCGATTCCCAGCCAGGGCACATAGGAGAAGCGCCCATTTGCTTCTCCACCCCGCCCCCCCTTCCTCTCTGTCTCTCTCTTCCCCTCCCGCAGCGAGGCTCCATTGGAGCAAAGATGGCCCGGGCGCTGGGGATGGCTCCTTGGCCTCTGCCCCAGGCGCTAGAGTGGCTCTGGTTGAGGCAGAGCGACGCCCCGGAGGGGCAGAGCATCGCCCCTGGTGGGCGTGCCGGGTGGATCCCGGTCGGGCGCATGCCGGAGTCTGTCTGACTGTCTCTCCCCGTTTCCAGCTTCAGAAAAATACAAAAAAAAAAAAAAAAAAAGGCACCAGGATACAAACATACTTGGTTCTACTGATTAAAAAAGAAACCTCATCTTTTATTTAAAAAACTCAGACTAGTATTAAGATTGCAGTCCTTTAAAATAGGTCATTTCAATGGAATCTAGTCATTCTAAAATAAAAAAAACAAATGTTCAGCATGATATTTTAATGTTTTTTTCTTTAAAAAGCCAGTATTTAGACTTTTAGGGCCCCAGATAAAAGTTGGAAAAATAAACTTCACCTGAAAACTGTATATTTTTATTAACCAATGTTACCCCAAAAAATTCAATGAAAAAAAGAAAAAAAACCATGCCTATCAGTAGCAGTATAGCTTAAATTAAGTTGCTAAAAATTTCTTATTTTGTCCTAAAACTTATTTCTCATAGATAGACTCAACAAAGAATAATAACTGATATAAAGTTAAGAAAGCAAAACATCCACACTTGTAGTTACAACTTTTATTGATTTTTACAATGGAGTAGTTGGACATGTCAGTAAATGAGTCACTAAGGGCTGAGAATCTATTTCAGTGATACATGTAGCCGGAGGAACAGAGACTGTCCAATGTCCAACACTGTCAAATTAAGTTGCAAAAGGGAATGACCAATATTTTCCTCTTGAAATCTTTGACAAAACCAGGAATTAAGATGTAATTAAATAGTAACATTTTAATATGAAACTCAAGGAACAGAAATCCTTTTCCCTAGCTTTACTGACAAATAACAGGCAAGTGACTGTACATTTAAAGTGTACAATGTGAAAAAGTCCTTAATAGCATTGTGATTTTGCTACTAAACTTTTCAAACAGAAGGAGCTACTATGAAGTTTTTCCCATTTAATTTGAATATTGCTGTAAATCATTTTGATTCAAATGAAATGCAAATCAAATCAGATCAGTCTCATGGGGAGAAAAGAATGGCTCAGTACGGAGGTTAAAGGGATTTTGTGCAGAGCTATTCACGCCAGCTTGGGAGCTGTGCTATCACCACCTGGGTAGGAAGGTTACCTGGGCTGCTGGAGGAAAGCTATGGCCCGACACCCAATGTCTGTCCTGTAAACGGCCCCCTCAAACTTTACTGCAGCCAGTCCTTTCTTGACATCTTCAAGGGCAGAGATGAGATTTTCACGGATGGCTGTTATTGTAAGGACTCTACCGCCATTAGTCACTACTTTGCCATCTTTTAGGGCTGTGCCTGCTTGGAACACCTCCAGTCCCAAAGCCTGAGCCTCAGGAAACCCTATAAAATAGCACATTTGACTTATTATTTGCGATAACAATATTCGACACCAGTGAACTGGTTTGTAATTTCCAGAAGTATTTTTTTTTATAACAAAAATCTTTATTTCACTTTCATCAGTCTTCACAAGAATCTTATCAGGAAGGAATTAATGCACTACAACAGTAAGCAGATACTTTCTCCTAAGAACAGTTTTTCTGCTCTTGGGTGATAATTAAATCCCTAAAACCTTGTCCTATCATAAATTTCATATAAGAACTATTATTTCAATGAGGGAGAGAGAAAGAAAAAAGCTAAGGGCTGAAAAGTTTGAGATTTAAAAGCAGAAAGTTATTTTTTCCCCAAGTTAAAAACTTAAAAAAAAAAGATATTAAACTAATTATCAATGAATAATCCTGGATTTGATCACATCTTTTACTTAAGAGTAAAGGGATTATCTTTTATCATAGCTATCCACGTAAAGGTGCTTTTTCTTTTTATTTATTTTAAAATTGATTTCAGAGAGGGAGAGAGGAAGGGAGAGACAGAGACAGAAACATTGATCTGCTCCTGTTTGTGCCCTGACCGGGGATCAAACCCATAATCTCTGCATTCGCAACAGTGCTCTAACCAACCAAGCCACCTGGTCAGGGCTGGCCTATGGTGGCGCACTGAATAAAGCCTTGGCCTGTAATACTGAGATTGCAGGTTTGCAACCCTGTGCTTCACATACAGGAAGCAACTACTACAAATTAATGCTTTCCACTTATCCTCTCTCTAAAAATAAAACAAACAAACAAATAACCAAACCAATAGTATCATTGCAATATAAAACATATTCTTAATCTCTCCTCCAATATAACAATTGTAAATTTTAGGACAAATTTGATTTAAATTAGGCTTTAGATGCAGTCTAACATCCTGGGCTTCATTTTTTTAAAACTCATTTTTAAAGCTGTCATATATAATTTTAGACTTAAAATTGTATTAGACTATATTTCGTAAATTCTAGAATAACGGACATGGACAGTTTATACAGATATAACCTCTTAAAAAACCAGAAAAACAACAACAAAAAACATTCTTCAATCCCAGTTTGTCCCCTACTGCCTCCATTTCTCTTTCAGCACCATATTTGGAAGTCTGTTAATCTGTGCCTTCCCTAAGTGTTTTTATTTATTTATTTATTTTAAAAAATTTTTATTTATTTATTTTAGAGAGGAGAGGGAGAGACAGAGAGAGAGAAGGGGGGAGGAGCTGGAAGCATCAACTCCCATATGTGCCTTGACCAGGCAAGCCCAGAGTTTCGAACCGGCGACCTCAGCATTTCCAGGTCGATGCTTTATCCACTGCGCCACCACAGGTCAGGCCCCTAAGTGTTTTTATAATGCAGATAGATATATTTGGTCAGTTACCCAGATACCTGCTGGTACTGGTAATACCCGATATTGCTGTGTCAGAAATGAATATATACCTGTCATTTTAATCTTAGGGAAATTTCACCAACACAAAGGATCCTGATTCTATCCCTTCTCTTTTTTTGTCCATTTAAAAAGGCAATCAATTCCTAACTGACCCCTTGCCAGGTGTGGGATTCACAAGACAGTGGACTTGCTGTCCGGGCAAGACAGTACATAGTGAATCGAACACACTGGTGAGGTGCCGAGGGAGGCCAGGCCTGCTAGGAACCACAGAAGG
The DNA here is from genome assembly GCF_036850765.1 of Saccopteryx bilineata. Lineage (NCBI taxonomy): Eukaryota > Metazoa > Chordata > Mammalia > Chiroptera > Emballonuridae > Saccopteryx > Saccopteryx bilineata. The sequence continues at coordinate 229,738,040 of NC_089491.1, read as the reverse complement.
CTGACTTTGGGCTTATGGCACTGGAACTTATTAGGCATTTTAAAACACTGTACTATTTAACATGATTTAACTAGCTGCCTCACCTTCTGTAAAGAGAAAAGAAGAGAAAGCTATACTTCAAAAGCACCTGAATTTGCCTGACCAGGTGGAGGCGCAATGGATAGAGCGTTGGACTGGGATGCGGAGGACCCAGGTTAGAGACCCTGAGGTCGCTAGCTTGAGTGCGGGCTCATCTGGTTTGAGCAAAACTTACCAGCTTGGACCCAAGGTCGCTGGCTTGAGCAAGGGGTTACTCAGTCTGCTGAAGGCCCACGGTCAAGGCACATATGAGAAAGCAATCAATGAACAACTAAGGTGTTGCAACAAAAAACTGATGATTGATGCTTCTCATCTCTCTCCATTCCTGCCTGTCTGTCCCTATCTATCCTTCTCTCTGACTCTGTCTCTGTAAAAAAAAAAAAAAAAAAAAAAAAAAAAAAAAAAAAAAAAAAAAAGCACCTGAATTTGTGATCCAGGTGACTATGGGTTGCTCTGTACGCTGGGGGAAACTATGATCATTCCAAGATCACACATCTGAAATTCTTCTCCTTGATGAAGTTCATACTAATGGTCTTCTAATTCTCACACAGTCCCTTACCTTCCTGGCTGTTGGCCATACTTCAGTATCTCTTGTTCAGATGGTGAAATGGATGGCAGTTCTTCACATACAGTAATTTTGGACATTTGAACACCATGCCCAACAAGTAACATGACTATGTGAAGAACTCAGAAAGGTTTCTAATGGCCTTACACCCTTAAGAAGAGCAAGTAATAAAAAAGAGGAGCTGACAGGGCTCCAATGGAGCAAGGTTGGCCCGAGCACTGAGGATGGCTCTGTGGCCTCTGCCTCAGGTGCTAGAATGGCTCTGATTGTGGCAGAGCGAGGCCCCAGATGGGCAGAGCATCGCCCCCTGGTGGGCATGCCGGGTGGATCCTGGTTGGGCGCATGCGGGAGTCTGACTGCCTCTCCGTTTCCAACTTCAGAAAAATACAAAAAAAAAAAAAAAAAAAGAAGAGGAGCTGAGAGTAGCATGGGTGAGGCCTGCTGAGGCACTAGTCACTTGTCACACTGAAATCAACCTTCTGTTCTCTGGCATTCACCTGTTATCTCCATGCCCTTGGCGTAGTCTCCTGGATAACCTTGACTGGCCATGACAACAGTTATGGCCGTACGGTTTTCAAGCCAAACAGGCAGAGATGTGCAGAGCAGGCCATCTAAGGTGGACTTAATCACTTCATAAAGATCACTTTTAAGAAGTGGTAAGATTACCTGGAAAAACATGATCAGCACAGCAATTGAGAGAAATTTTAGTTCTTAGATATTTTATTCACTGGGATACCAGCAAAACCTGCATATACCGTAGACCTATGAACAAGACATGGCTGGGGCCCCTGCCCCACAAAGTAAAAAATCTACATAAAACTTATGACTCCCCCAAAACGTAACTATAGTCATCCCTCACTATCCACCAGATATTGATACTAGGACCCTGTTGCAAATCCCAAAATCTGTAGGTGCTCAAACCCCTCACATAAAATGGCGAAGATCGATGCACACAGTATTCCACATCCGAGGATTCCCAACCACAGACTGAAAATACTGTTTTGATCTGAGGTTGGCTGAATCTAAAAATTCTAAATCCAGGAAGTGGGAGGGCTAACTGTCTATTAATTTTAAAATCTGCATATAAACAAACTCACACAGTTCAAACCTGTGTTGTTCTGGGTCAACTGTATTTCTTGAAGGTAATTATTTCACAGCTAATACATCCCGAAATTAAAACAATACACATCTCCTGCAGAGAAATACTTTATATTATCTTTCATCATTACCCACTTGGCACTCTGGATCCCCGAAACGGCAATTAAACTCCAGAACTTTTGGGCCATCCTTGGTCAGTATTATACCAGCATACAGAACACCTTCATTAAAAAGGAAAAAAAACCCTACAATGAAGACATTGCACTGTAACTGAAAATCAGACCACAAACTTCTAACACTCAAAGGTACTGAATAATCATAACAAAGGTTATGACAGTGGCCGATAAAAAGGTGAAGAGAAAACAGGGAAATGTGTCCCAGCTGTAAGGTGACTACTACTAATGTGCACGAGGAGTCAATGTGCCCACCTGTGTATGGCGTGCCCTCCTGCTGCATGCCATCCACTGTCCTCTGGAGAATGGTATTTTTAATTTTTAGCAGCAAATCCTTAGAAACCTGAGGAACAAAGAGAAATACGGGAGAAGGAAAAGAGTTAAGACATTCACTACCTGAGATGAGGCGAGCACTTTAAATTCATACACTTTTAAAAACCTTGAATTGGTCCTATCAAGTAGACATCTAGCTTTATATTGTTATAAAATAGGAAAGATGACCTGAGAGTACAAAATGACCATAAACAGAGAAGCACTATGTCAGAGCTCATTGGGAAGACGAGATCAAGTCCTAGTGGACTTCAGCTGAGCCTCTGGGATGTACCTGTGGTGCCGGACAGTAGGCGCCCATCCCCCCTGTGTTGGGGCCACGATCCCCTTCCAGCAGTCGCTTATGGTCCTGTGCTGCAGGCATGGGAGCCACTGTCCTCCCATCAGTGAAGCACAGACACTGTATAGAAAACAAAATATCCATTCATCTTAAATGGCAGAAAGTACAAAACTGATTAATAAGGGGAACATGTAACCTAACTCTTCTTGAAAGAAGTTTTTTTTTAAAGTAAAATGAATTTAAACATAAATAACCTAAGTTACCTACTACATCAAGAATCGGGTTAGGTAAAAAAAAAAAATCAAGCTACTCTCAAAGTAAAATATTTTATCCTTTCCCGTTAAAATAATATTTGATGTAAATCCAAGTCTGTTACTGAGATAGATACTGGGGATGATTAAAAGAGAATACATTTTTTTTTCATTTGCATCCAAAGTAGTAAATGTATCCATGTCCTTTTGTAGGGTTTGTGCTTTCAAATGAAACATCCAGAGTAAATCAAGGGTTTGGGGGCTCAGAGGTCAGATACCAAACTCCTTAGACTTCATAAAGATCCAGAAGATGAACATACTTACAGACACCTCTTCTCCTTCAAGAAGTTCTTCAATAACAACAGTTTCTCCAGCTGCTCCAAAAGCTTTATCCTTATTGTAGGTTAAAAAAGTAAACTGTAAGCTTTTAACATTTACTTAACTGGCTGTAATATTCTACCATTTGCGTTATGAACCAATACACTAGCTTTGTAATTTCCCTTTCCTCTCCTGAAAACCTCAAAGCGATATATGAATATGTCCTGTTCTCAAAGTAGCAATGAGCTAGAGCTGGCACAGGAACGTATGAAACGGTAATGAGAAGAGATGTTTTCACCATCACCATTTAATTCTTACTTCTGATTATAATTATATATGTTTGCTTCAGTTATACTAATGATTGTCTGTGAAGGTAGAGTTCTACAAGGGAAAATGCACAGCAACCAAGATCGATCATAAAAAAAAAAGTGGCCTAGTCTGTGGTAGCTCAATGGAGAAAGTGTTGACCTGGAATGCTGAGGTTGCTGGTTTGAAACCCTGGGCTTGCCTGGTCAAGGCACATATGGGAATTGATGCTTCCTGCTCTTCACTCACTTCTCTCTCTTTCTCTCTACTTATCTCTATCTCTCTCATCTCTAAAATGAATAGTCTTAAAAAAAAGTACGTTAATTCATTGCTTCATTTCTCTGAGATGCAGGACACAAAGGGCAAAGAATTTTGTCCTCATGGATGGCTGAGAATTTACTTGCATATTCCATAGTCTGAGGATCTTCTACCTTTCAGCAGCAGACAACAAAGGATGCTAGAACTTACTTCCAGAAAACAGAGTCATGGTTTGGCTGTCAGTGTAGATCTGCCATAACTCTTTTATATTTTTTCCAGAGGAATCAACCCACCTGCATGATCTCCTGAACAGCTTTGCAGGCCTCTTCTTTGCTCTTTGCAACAATCACCCCTTTCCCAGCTGCAAGACCACTGGCCTTCACAACCAAAGCAGGGTAGTCTGCACTGTGAAGACAAGAGTCATCTTCAGTATCCAATAAACCCTTATAATTTAAAATTTTAAGATGCTTTGAGGTTTTTGTAACAATATGCTATGCAACAAGAATGAGGCAGAAAGAAAACAATTACTGATCATACCAACACCATTTTGATGTACTTCCCACCAGGATTTTTCCCCTAGGTAGTCCGCTATAGTTGTGATCATATGGCACATATAATTTTGTGTCACTTATTATGAGATCAAATTGGCGAAGTCTTTGGAAGAATAAAGCAGTTGTAGAGTGGGCATGAAATCATCTTTAAGACACAAAGTAGTGAATCACAGTTCTACTCAAGTAGGAGGTGTGGCTGTGCAAGAACAATAGAAACATGGATACACAGGCCATTCCTCCAAGAACACATAAGGAGCTGTCAATGGTAATTTCGTCCATTTAATAAGACGAGATCAGAAAGGACACTAAGTAAGCATCAAAGTCCTTACTTAACCAAGTCTTCCGGCTACTAAGAAATAATATTCAGTGTTTAAGAAACTCTGTAGGACTTAGAATGAATAAGGAATGAAACGAACTCAACTAAATGAACAACATACAAAGTCACAAGGACAGGTGCCAACAAAAGAGGGCAAAGTCATGTGTCTTCCAATATTTTTGAACAAGGATGTCTAATTTCATGACTGAGAGTTGAATAGGGGTGGCAGAAGGCCATCAAGTGATGATTCCTAACTCTGGTTAATTATTTATCTAAATAAATCAATATCCTAGCTTGACTGGTGGTGGCTTGGTGGATGGAGCATAGACCTGGAATGCTGAGGTCACCATTTCAAAACCCCGGGCTTGCCCGGTCAAGGAACATATGACTATGAGTTGACACTTCCTGTTTCCCTGTTTCACCCCTGCCTTTCTCTTTCTCTCTCTCTCTCTTTCCTCTCTAAAATCAATAAATAAAATCTTAAAAAACAAACAAACCAATGTCCTGGTTTGTTTATAAGTTGCCACTATGTACATCAGTTTGGCTATGAAAAGAATCATGACTGCAAAACAAATGCATCTTTCGCCCTAGAAACTATTCAGTGAGAAATATAACAAATTCAACTCTTTCCAAGGTCACAAGATTGTACTATACGTGCATATAATACCCTTTTATTATTTTTATTTACTTATTTTATTTCTTTAAAGGACGAGGAGGGGAAATAGAGACACAGATTCCACATGTGCCCTGATCGGGATCCACCCAGCAAGCCCCACCTAGGGTCGATGTTCTGCCCATCTGAGGCCATGCTCATAACCAAGCTATTCCATTTTATTTTAATTTTGGACAGAAAATAGAACAAGAACCCCCACACACACAATTATCTTACAATAAATGCGTGACATAAATGTGACCTGAATATTTAACCATCGTAACGCAAAAATGACCCTGTACAGCTGGTCTTCTACCTCACAATGAAGCTGCAGGCCTCTTCAGGTTGGGTGAAAGCCCTCCATTGTGCAGTTGGGATTCCATGTCGGTCCATAAACTCTTTGGCAAACCTCTTGCTGGACTCCAACTGAGCTGCTTCTGCTGTGGGGCCAAAGCACCGCACTCCTGCAGATGTCAGGCTCCCGACAATGCCTGTGCAGGTAAACAAGCAGCTGGAGGTGAGCCAAGGTCTCTATGGCACCTTCCACTCTGAAGAATTAGGACTGGACTTCCACACTGAGATACAGCAGACGGTAAGTTTTCATTGTCTACAAGGCTATGAACAAAAATGCTACTAACGTGATTCAAATCCAGTAGGAGTTTCCTGTTACGTTCAAACACATAGATTGCTAAATAGACACCACAATAAAACCATACAAAATGTTTCCCATGACTGCAAATTTGATTTCCCCATCATCATAATTCTGATGCTTGAAGAAAAATAAATCTAAAATCCATAAATTTCAAGAGGGTGAAAGATCTTTCTCCAGTATAATACTACATCAGAAATCCTCATCTTTAAGATAAATTGGATGAGATGATCTCCAACATCCTTTGGCATTGGACATACTGTAATAATAAACAGAAATGAACTTTACCAGCTGCCAGAGGTGCCTCTGGTCCAACAACCACGAATTCAATTTTCTCATCTTTGCAGAACTGAGCAAGCGCACTGTGATCACTGATGGAGATGGCTGTGAACAGGAGAAACAAACCCACCTCGCTTAGAAACACATTAAGTTAAAAAGTGTCATACTCAAACTAAGTGCTAGATTTAGTTATGCCTATGAACTTGGTTTTCTTGTACTGATACAAATGGGTTTTACCATGGGGCAGGTGGAGCAGAGTACATTAGGCTAGCCACAAAGCTCAGTCAGTTCTCTGCTATCACTGTAGTGGGTTAGGTAGATGAAAATACTGGGAAGTTTCCAGAGTTATAAAGGACCTTTTCAGCCATGGTGTTCATGTCACGAGTGCTGACTGTATAGTAAACAAACATGTATCACAGGATACTCAGGAACTGGTCTTCTAACGTCATTCATTCAAGGTTTACTGAGAAACACTTTGTATTTGATACTGTGCTAGTCACTGGGTTAATATGGTAACGTAAACAGTGATGAACACTTAGGATGCTTATATTCCACTGTGAGAATGCTGGGTAATAAATATTGAAGGCAATAAAACCCTCAATTATGAAATTAGGCAAATCTGATGAGGTGAATTGGAAGGCTATTTTTGGTTGAGTCAGGAAGAGTCTCCTCATGAAGAAATGTTAATAACTAAATGATTTTAAGGCCTTGCTCACTTTTCCTACCTGTAAGACACAGAAACTTTTATCTATTTTTGATTAATTTTAAAGTGAAAGGGGGGAAAATGTGGCAGAGAGGGGGGAGAGAGAGAAAAAGAGAAAGGGAGGGAGGGAGGGAGAGGGGGGAGAGAGTGAGCTTTGTTGTTTCAGTTATTTATGTATTTATTGGTTGATTCTTGTATGTGCTGTGACTGGAGATCAAACCCACAGTCTTGCTGTAGCAGGACGATGTTCTAACCAACTGAGCTACACAGCCAGTGCTTAAACGTTCTTTCTTGATGGAGTTCTAAGGAACCAACGGTAGGATCAACCATATACTAGGCATGGGCTGCTTCTATAAGCGCTCTCCTGCTTCCCTGTACCTGGATGACCACTCCTAAGTTAGCAGAAGCCTCTAATCAAACCACACATGATATCTGTGATGTGTAGGGGACCAGGATGGAATACCATGCACTGTGGGTTAGTAGCTACAAACAAACTGGGCTGAACAGGCCCACCTACCTCAGCAGAGCAGAGGGTGGCAAGCAGAGGAAGAGGACACACCTAACCTGTGCCTGCAGGTGGTGGCAGCCTCATGACAATCCCAGATTTTCATGGCTGGTCTGCATGACATCAATTGCTTCTCAATGAAATGTACTAGTTCCTCAATAAACAGATACAGTATCTCATCCCCCCACTCTGACCTAAGATTCCAGGGAAGCAGATATTTTATTTATCTTTTCATCTTATTTTCCCATTATTCTTTTTAGTCCTGTGTATGCAATTATCTTCTCCCAGTCTGTGGCTTGTTGGGTCATGTTCTCCTCTCCATATACATACACCATGTGTCACATAGGGTACCAGGCATGGTGCACAAAGTGCAAAACAAGATAGGTGAGCTCTTTGCCCTCACGTAGCTTACAGTCAAGAGATTATGTTCTAGCGGGGAAAGGAAGACAGAAGACAGACAACAGGAAAGTAAAAATAAATACAGACACTAGTTCATACTTGAAAACAAACAAAATGGGGTGTACATGCTTTACTTAGTTGAGACCTGAAGATGAGGAGCCAGTCATGCTAGGGGTGGAAACACACACAAAGTCTCAGGTAGCTCTGTTTGGGAAATTGGCAGGACCGCAGGGATAGAGCAGCCACAACAGAAACAAAGGATATAAGAAATCTGACTGGAAAGGCAGGCAGAGGCCAGATCACAAAGGGCTTTGTAAAGAACATCAAGGAGTCTGAATTTTATTCTAAGCACTATGGGAAGCCACGAAACAGTTTAATGTAACATAAATACTGGTCATTTTTTTAACAGTCGAAGGGATAAAGCTTGAGATCTATTATGGAGTTAGAATTGCCACAACTTCCAGTTAATAGCATTGCTCACATTTCATGCCTAAAAATATACTTTAAAATGCCTTTAACCTATATTAGGCTCTTGTAACTTTTTTCTAATGAAAGTTTTATAAAGTTTAAAATAATTTAAGACAAAGACGTGATACACTCTGAACAACAGTATGCCTTGAATTTATCAATATAATATATGGCAAGTATTCAAATTACCCTATACATTTTAAGGTTAAGAAAAGCATTTACACGTGAATAGCAACTGAACCTATAAGGAACAGATACAGTTGACAGCTTATCATGTATAATTATTCACTGTAACTTCCCACTTGAAAACATGATTACCAGCATTTGAAATCTTTTCAGAGCAGGCAGTGCCTGCGTTGCCAGGGGCAACCAACACCTGTTTGATATGCTTAGACTGTGCAAGTTTCCAGGCCAGCGTGTGCTCTCTTCCTCCGCTGCCAACCACAAACACTAGGGCTGCCATGCTGTCTGCAAATAGGAATCCAAGATGAAAATGAAAGCTGCAAGAAGAAAACCACAGGTGATGCTTTAGACATCATAATTTCCAAGTATGATGTAGACTAGGGGTAGTCAACCTTTTTATACCTACTGCCCACTTTTGTATCTGTGTTAGTAGTAAAATTTTCTAACCGCCCACTGATTCCACAGTAATGGTGATTTATAATGTAGAGAAGTAACTTTACTTTATAAAATTTATAAAGGAGAGTTACAGCAAGTTAAAGCATATAACAATAATTACTTACCAAGTCTTTTTTTTTTTTAAATGGAAGGTTTTTTTTTTTTTTAAATTTTTTTTTATTCATTATAGAGAGGAGAAAGGGAGAGAGAGAGACAGAGAGGGAGAGAGAGAGGAGAGAGAGACAGAGAAAAGGTGAGGAGGAGCTGGAAGCATCAACTCCCATATGTGCCTTGATCAGGCAAGCCTAGGGTTTTGAACTGGCGACCTCAGCATTTCCAGGTCGACGCTTTATCCACTGCGCCACCACAGGTCAGGCTTACCAAGTCTTTATGTCAGAGTTTTGCTAAGTTTGGCAGAAAAAATCTTTATAAAACAACTTACTATAGTTAAATCTATCTTTTTATTTATACTTTGGTTGCTCCACTACAGCCCACCATGAAAGCTGGAACGCCCACTAGTGGGCGGTAGGTACCAGGTGGACTACCACTGATGTAGACCAACAATTAATTTGTGAAAAATTTGGATTTGCAATTTGAGAAATACAACTGTATCCCCAAGCAACAGGGAGGATTTAAAAAATAGTGTCGAGAGCTATGTTAAGGAGTAAAATGACAACTCCTATTTGATCTAAAAAAAAAAAAACCCAAAACTAAAACAAACAAACAAACAAACAAAACTTCTATGAATAACCCTTGTTTGGACTTCACTTTTAAAAGATATAATAATCATCAAGCCTCAGTTAAAAATAAGTCCTGACGTTTTTTGCTTGATCAGGCAGTGCACAGTGGGTAGAGCGTCGGACTGGGACGCGGAGAACCCCGGTGTGAAACTCTGAGGTCGTCAGCTTGAGTGTGGGCTCACCAACTTGAGCATAAGCTCGCTGGCTTGAGCACAGGATCATAGATATGACTCCATGGTTGCTGGCTTGAACAAGGGGTCACTAGCTCTGCTGTGGCCACCCCCCAACCACCGTAAAGGCACATATGAGAACAAAATCAATGAACTAAGATGCCACAATGAAAAGCTGATGCTTCTCATCTCCCTTCCTTTCTGCCTGTCCCTATCTGTCCCTCTCTCTGCCTCTGTCAAAACAAACACATAAATAAATTAAAAAAAAAAAATCCTGATGTTTTAAATCCAGACCAGAATTTTAAAAAAGAAAACTTTTTTTTTTTATATTTTTCTGAAGTTGGAAATGGGGAGGCAGTCAGACAGACTCCCGCATGCGCCCAACCGAGATCCATCCGGCATGTGCACCAGGGGGCAATGCTCTGCCCATCTGGGGCATTGCTCTGTTGCAACCAGAGCCATTCTAGCACCTGAGGCAGAGGCCATAGAGCCATCCTCAGCGCCCAGGCCAACTTTGCTCCAATGGAGCTTTGGCTGCGGGAGGGGAAGAGAGAGACAGAGAGGAAGGAAAGGGAGAGGGGTGGAGAAGCAGATGGGCGCTTCTCCTGTGTGCCCTGGCCGGGAATCGAACCTGGGACTCCTGCACGCCAGGCCAACGCTCTACCACTGAACCAACCGACCAGGGCCAAGAAAACTTTTTAAACCTTGGGGTCTTAGAGATAATAGACCTTGAGGGTCATAGTCTCTGTCACAGATACTGAAGTCTTGCCACTATTACATGAAAGCAGCAACTGATAACACATGATAAATGAACTTGGCTACTTTCAGTAGTTACAAAAACAGGCAGTGGGCTGTAGGTCATAGATCACCCATCTCTGCTCTAAGCAATAGAATGCAGAGATTTGTAAAGTACAAGCATAGCTGTGCTTCAGTAACTTTATTTATGGGCACTGCAATTTGAATTTTAAAATTTTTGTGCGTTATGGAAACATCATTTTTCCTTTTATTTTTTTGAAACAATGTTATTTATGGACATTGCAATTTGAATTTTATGATTTTCATGTGTTAGGGAAACATCATTTTTCCTTTTATTATTTTTTCAAACAATGATGTAAAATCTATTCTTATTTGGTGGGCTGTACAAATAACAGGTGCCAGAAGTATTGGCACAGGGACATAGTTTGCTGACCTCCGATTTCAGAAGTTAGTGCAATGTGTTAGAAAATCAGTGGAGAAGGCAAAAATGAAATTTGAACACATCTCACATTAGTTCTGGCTGTGGATTCTGAGAAGGATGGGCACAACAGCTCTCCTTCAACTGAAGTTAGCAGTATGGCCTTAGGTAAGTTCTATTTATAATTCAATTTCTTCACATTTTAAAAGATGGAAGAAAACTTGCCTTACAGGACTATAAGTAAGGATGAACTGAAATAACATTTATATAAACAGTTAGTACAATTTCTGATATTCAGCAGTAGTAAATGCTATCTTGTTATTTTTTATTACATACTTTTATCTAAATTGATACTTTACGGATAGAAATTAGTCCTAACAGAAAAAAAAAAGCCAAAGAAACAAACTGTCACATTAATTTACTATTTATTTTTTCACAGAGAAAGAGTCAGAGAGAGGGATAGTCAGGGACAGACAGACAGGAACGGAGAGATGAGAAGCATCAATCATTAGTTTTTCGTTGCACATTGCAACACCTTAATTGTTCATTGGTTGCTTTCTCATACGTTCCTTGACCACAGGCCTTCAGCAGACCGAGTAACCCCTTGCTGGAGCCAGTGACCTTGGGCTCAAACTGGTGAGATTTTGCTCAAACCAGATGAGCCCACGCTCAAGCTGGCGACCTCGGGGTCTCGAACCTGGGTCTTCCACATCCCAGTCCAATGCTCTATCTGCTGCACCACTGCTCGGTCAGGCTTAATTTACTATTTAGAAGACCTTTAATTATGTATAACGTAAACAGATAATAGAAAAAAGAAAACTGACATCTTTAACTTCTTGTGAGATGTTAGGATTAAACATTTAAATAAAAATCTAAACTGATGATATAAAAAAAACCCCCAACACTTTCTGAGCACCAGATTCTGCATTACAAATGTTTATCATGAATTACCCCACTTAATCTTCCCAATTCTATGAGGAAAATACTATTACCGTCCCCATCTTCACAGAAAAGAAACTGAGGCATCAGGTTAAGTAACTTGTTGGAGGTTTACAGAGTGAAGAAGGGTGGAGCCTGGATCACGACACAAGCCATTTTCCATCAGATACTGTAATAACTGAGATGGTACCATGGAAAATCTGAGAAACAAAATTACTAAATTATCGCCCCAAAGAGCGAAAAGCTATTTTCGTTTAATGGAAATCACAGATTTGCCATTTGTATTGAAATATCTGAAAGAAACACAGCTTTAAATTTAGTTTGAGTAAGGGGGGGAAGAGAAGACAGCCTGAAGAATCCTCACTCGGAACGGTTAGGAGGCCTTGACTTCAGTGCCTTAGTTTGGGTTGAGACTGTCTCTTACTAGCTGGACACCTCAAGGCACTTAACCTTCGAGGTTTCAGTCATCTCAATGAGTAACACGAGATAAGAACTAGGTAAAGCCTGAATTTCAATGGACTCGGTGAGTAATATAAAGGAGAAAGCAATTGCAAAAGTGCATTAATGTGCAAGAGTCAAGGAGTGCATAACAATAATTTTTTTTCAATTCAGGCTTACGACTTAAATAGCATAAAAATACAAGAGGGTCCTGAATCTTAGAAAGCAAAGGAAGTGCCTGACCAGGCGGTGGCGCAGTGGATAGAGCGTGGGACTGAGATGCAGAGGACCCAGGTTCGAGACCCCAAGGTCCCCGAGCGCAGGCTCATCTGGTTTGAGCAAAAGCCCACCAGCTTGAACCCAAGGTCCCTGGCTCCAGCAAGGGGCTACTCGGTTTGCTGAAGGTTTGCGGTCAAGGCACATATGAGAAAGCAATCAATGAACAACTAAGGTGTTGCAACGCGCAATGAAAAACTGATAATTGATGCTTCTCATCTCTCTCCATTCCTGTCTGTCTGTCCTTGTCTATCTCTCTCTCTGACTCACTCTTTGTCTCTGTAAAAAAAAAAAAAAAAAAAAAAAGCAAGGGAAGTGATAGAGCCAAAGTAAACCTGTTACAAGGAAAGAGCACATGGCCAACCCCCCACCCGCGCATTTAAAAATAAGATGAAAATTCCCGCAGCCAAACCCATCCCTATACTTTCATTCCATCGGTGACATGAAACCTCCACACCAAGCACATAGGTACAGGTATTTTACTTAGCGGCAGATAGGGTTCACGCACCTACACAGGGACGCAAGCGGTCAGTTCGCGGTATGCACACGCTCCCCGGCGCTCAGCACCGGAAGTGGGCCTAGAGGGAGGCCCGGCCCCGGACCCCGCCCACCCTAGGGGGGGTTCCTCCTCCTCTTCCCATTGGTCAGCTTGTGCCCTGGTCTCTGACGCGAGGTAATCGAGCATGACTCCCTCCCTTTCTCGGGCGCGGCTTGAGCTCAGTGCTCCGCACAGCCACTAAACTGTTTTACATTTACAATGTAACGCTATAGCGTTGAGTGCCACACAGCGTCTGTTATTACCTGAGCGCCCTGAACGCTAAATCCACATGTAGCTAGTTGTGTGTAGCCCACGAGTCAGAACGGAGCCGCAACAGGGAGAAGTCTCCTGACACGCCTGGCTCTGGCTCCTGACCAGAAAGCACCAGGTTTTGAAGGCAGGTCACTCAAAACCTCGAGCCTATTGCTTAAAAAAATAAAGAGAAAAACCGTGTAGGATGGTATGGGAAAAACGAGATAAAAAAAAAACACCCGTGTTCCTCGTGTTGCATCACAGTGGGGGCGTGCGTCGATAAATGCTTTCTCGATACAGCTCCCTGCTGAAACAACTTGGAATGTTGGAGACCCCTGTCAAACACTATGTTTTCCTGCTTGCTCCCTTTCCTTATGCCATTTAACCTGGGTATTTAGTAGCTCAAGTAAGCCTCATAAACACCCAAAACACCGCTGACAAAATCGACTGGAGAGACCGTTCCTGTAATGGCGCCTGCGTCAGTTACTAACATGGCGGACTGAGCCGTACGCGGCGCAAACGTCAGCAGCTCTACCCTAGCCGCTCAGAAACAGCGGAGGAGAGCAGGACCGTGTTCACTGATTGGCCCAACGGCGGAGCGTGCGGCTCCGGACGTTCCCACAAAAGCCAATCAGGCCGGCGACAGACGGAATTGGCCGCTGCGCCTCCTCCCAAGGCATTCTGGGAGCCTGGAGGACTAGCGAGGAGGAGTTGAGAGAACGGAGCGGACGCCATGGCGACCAACATCGAGCAGATTTTTAGGTCTTTCGTCGTCAGTAAATTCCGGGAAATTCAACAGGAGCTCTCCAGGTAAGCGCTTCCCAATGTCTTCTGCTCCCAAAGGACCGACAGAGCCTCGCGTAGCCCTCTATGACACCTTTATTTAGGGATGCCGTCGTTCCCCGCTTCAGGCCCCGCCTGGGCCTGGGATCCATTTTACGCCCTTCCCCCCATCCGCTCCCTTCCCAGCGCGGAACTTCGCCCTTTCCGCCGCAGCCCCGACCCCCTCTCCGGGAACCGATTTAAGACTCTGGCTGCTGTCTCCCTGTTGCCGCTCCCTACGCTTTTGCTGCTCTGGGCCTGCTTGTGCACCAGGAACGGCCTAGTTCCTCTTCAGCTCCTCCTCCGCCGCCGCGTTTCCCCTCCCCCCTTAGCCTTCGCCGCTCTCGCCGGCCGGTGCCAGTTACCACCCAGGGTCTCTACCGGCCGTTTGAGTACACTTAAATCTGCTTTGTGTCCTGCAAGCTTGAGACCGTCACAGGGTCAGGATCCTCTTAATTAGATTATTTGCGTCCTAGTGTCCGGTGCCTTCCACCAGGCAGCGTTCTAATCGATTAGAAATGCAAGTTAAAGCGGCTCAGGGTAATGGTGGCTACTTAGACAAAACGTTCGAGGCGAGCCTGGAAGGGAACTTTGAATTACGAGTCATTTTTTAATTCGGTGAATGGGAGATGGGCTTTGTGTGTAGGTGTAAATTTTTAGTTGCCACCCTCGCCCTGGTAGACGTACTTAAACGGCACGGTATTTTGCCTTTGCCGGTCGACCTCACATACGTAGGTTATTCTTGGTTCCACAAAATTTAAACGACGAGAGCGTTCTAGGGAAACAGTTGTTTACTCGCAAGGGGATCTGGAGTGGGTCGTGCTGTCCACTGGTCGTCTTATATTTTTTGCTTTATGTAACGTAAATATTTGTTCCAAACTCAAATGTTTTTGTTAGTTGTATTTTAGAAGTTGAGAACGAGAGCAATACCTGACTTTGAAAATCAGCCGAAAACGCAGTTGTAAATTAAGCGCTCAAATTAACATAGGGTTATTGGGGCAATGTACTTAATAATAGCGTTGCTAATATTGCTATTTTTACAGGATATGTTGCTTTTTAGGTGAGAAATATAGCCGCTCACTCATTTCGTTGCTTTTTAAAATTTTGTTACAGGCTTGTTTTTTGGGGTGATGAGAAAAGACCAGAGCTAAGGGAATATATATGTTTTTTGGAAACTTTAGTATTGCATGCACTAAGTAGTTGTGTTTGCTTATTATAATGTATTAAACTTTTTTATGTTAGGAGATAACTTTGGTTGTAGAGAATTTAGACAAAATAGAGAAAACTTTAAAACAACTACAGTTTTTTGTTTTGTTTTTTTTTTGCTTGTTTGTATTGTTTTGTTTCCCTGTGCCTACAGATGCACATACATGTTTTGTGAAATCATGTAGTTTGGTGTTGTTTTTAAATCTAATATTTTGTGAACAAGTTTGTCTTTTATCACAGTCTTAGTCTTTTGGGACATTTTTCTTGGTTTCTTGGAATTCTGTTGTAGGAATTTACTGGTGAATGTTTAGGTGGTTTGAAATTTTCATCTCTTAACTATTTGAGATAAATATCCTTATAGCTTTATAGTGATTATTTTCTCATATATATTTCTTAGTTGCACTTTTCTGATATTTAAATCAGTTGATTTCTTAGCGAGGTAATTACGTATGTATTCGTGCCTAGGAAATGTGTAAAGTAAATATCTCCCAAAGAAAAATCTAAAAAGAATATTAGGTAAAGCGATTTATTATAGAATGTTCAGCTTCTCAAGTAACATGTAATACATTATTAGTCTAAAAACAGATTTTTGATTATTTGCCATTTAAGTAAGCTTTATTTCCCATTTTTTCATTCATTTTTACAGTTGTCAGTTTGGGTGAGGAGACTGACATTTATCAATAGATAATTAAAATAAGTTATCTGTAAATATACACTTAGTGGTTAAGAGTTTGAGCTCTGGTTTTGAGTTCCAGCTTCACCTCTTGATAGCTGTGTGATTTGCAGCTAGGTTTTCTCTCTGCCTCATATTTCTCATTTATAAAACCAGAATAATAGTTCTAGTCTTAAGAGTTTTGTTAAGATTAAATGGGTTTTTAAAATATAGAACCTTTTCACATTAACAGTCAACAAATGTTAATTATGTGATTGTATTACAAAACAAATGTTCAATAACATTTAATTGCTGATTTTATGTCTTTGTTTTTTGACTGCTCAGACTTTTATCAGGTTAGTGGAGCATAGTTGATCTGTTTTTTTTTAGCAAGAACTTAAGGTAGATTAAATTGAATGTGTTGTTGAAATTACTTTTCAAAAACAATTTTGCAAATTACACAAAAATAGTAAAGAGTAACTAGGTAAATGACATGTCAAGACTCTTCTGTCTAAAACAGAACAGATGAACTCTACAGAGAGCAGATTGGTGGTTATGAGGGGTGTTAGAGAGGAAGGAATGAGTAAGGGGTGAGTTGTATGGCAATTGATGGTAACTAACTAGACTTTCCTTGATGATTATCTTGAAGTGAAAATACATTTAAGCTATCCATCCATTTACTGTTATAAGTGATTGTCACTTGTTTTACATGAATTTTTTTGATCTCCAGAACTTTAATACTGGGATTTTTGATAACTGGGTAAAAATTGTATAAATATATTTTTCTTTTAAAACTTTTTGGCATTTTATTAACTGGTCAGTTTAAGTATGATTTGATGGTGTATTTATGAATTTTACCTGAGGTTTCTTTGGCTGATTTTGTGTTCCTTGATACTGTTGATGATTGTGATCTATGGACAGGTGTGGCTTTGATAGCGGCTACATAGCTTCTATCATAACGTCCTATTTTGGGGGGATTTGTGATTACAGTCTTAATAATTTTCTCTCCTGAGATAAATAATGCAGGTAACTATAATCTGAAATGAGTTTAGAAACATGATTTAAAGACTTATTTCACAGTTCTGAAGACTAAGTGTAAAAATAAAAATGTGCCAAACTATAAGTAGATAATGTTAAGGAAGCACTACTGATAGGAAATATCATCTGGAAGAAATACAAAAATGGTGAAATGTGTTAATAGAAGAGTGTTTTAATCCGTTGAGTTACAAATGTTAAACTTACTGTATGATGTGATAAAAAATATTAATGAATTTTGGTAACTTTTCTTGTCAAGTGGAAGGAATGAAGGCCAGCTCAATGGTGAAACAAATACACCCATTGAAGGAAACCAGGCAGGTGATGCAGCTGCCTCTGCCAGGAGCCTCCCAAATGAAGAAATAGTTCAGAAGATAGAGGAAGTACTTTCTGGGGTCTTAGATACAGAACTACGCTGTAAGCCAGGTAAGCTGGAGATAATCAGCTATCTCAAAAACTTGAAGATTTTTGATAGTTAACAGGATTATTTCTTAATTACATGGAATTAAAATGTTTGGTAGTTCTAAAACTTCAATAAATTTGTTTTAGTTTAATTTGTTTACTAAAGACTTTGAGGCCTTTGAAAATACAGTTGGATTAAAATAGGAGCACTGATGCACTTTGGTAGTGGAATAGGACTTTTTTTTTATTTAGTCATGTGCTTTGGTGCCAGGATTTTGAAAGTGGTTTTCATAGAGCCACTGGATAGATGGAAAAAACAGGAGCCTGGACCACATTTGTAACGGCTTAAAACCTTGGGAGGTTTTTATTTTAAAAACCATGTGTAAAGATTGCGTTGTTTTTGCATCTATCGCTCTTAAAAGTGCAGTAAATACAAAGGAATCATTGCTTGAATATTTAGCATTTTTAGAATTGATTAAATAATTGGTGCTTAGACATGAAAGCATTATGATCAGTCACAAAAATAACAGTATTTTCATTTAGTTTTAGGAAACGTGTGGTGTAGTTTCTCATTTAAAAAATTTTAAAATTTTTATTATTTTTTTTTGGTCTATGGTGTGGCAGAAAAGCAAACTTGAGCCTACTAGATTCATGGTTCCAGTAACATTTTCTTTAGTGATATTTGGTGCATAATAAATAATTGGTTAGCTTGGCTTTGGAATACATCTTGTTATGTGTTTATTTTATCCATAAATTTAATGGCCTGGGTTTTGGATCAACTTTTATTGGGATTATTAAGACATATCTAATTAGATACCAGCATTAGAGTAAATCCTGCTAGGTTATAAAGTAGACTATAAGCCACTTTCTCTTTTCAAATATGCAAATTGAATGGTTTTTTTTCTTAGAGACACTGAAAGGGAGATAGATGAGAAACATCAACTTACAAGTTGACACAACTACAGTTGTGTCACTTCAGTTGTTCATTGATTGCTTCTTATATGTGCCTGGTGGGGTTTGGGGGTGGCTCAAGCCAAGCCAGTGACCCTTTGCCCAATTGGCAACCTTAGTGTCCCAGGATGATGCTCTATCTACTGCACCACCAAACGGTCAGGGGGAAGTGTTCTTAAGTTACATATTGAGGGGTATAAGAAATTTCTTCATAAAATGACTTTTTTTTTTTTTGGTAATAACATTAAAAAATTGATTCTTAATTTTAGAAGATTATTGCAAGAGATGTTTTTTTTTTTTGTATTTTTCTGAAGCTGGAAACGGGGAGAGACAGTCAGACAGACTCCCGCATGCGCCCAACCGGGATCCACCCGGCATGCCCACCAGGGGCGAGGCTCTGCCCCTCCGGGGCGTCGCTCTGCCAGGACCAGAGCCACTCTAGCGCTTGGGGCAGAGGCCAAGGAGCTATCCCCAGCGCCCGGGCCATCTTTGCTCCAATGGAGCCTTGGCTGCGGGAGGGGAAGAGAGAGACAGAGAGGAAGGAGGGGGGGTGGAGAAGCAAATGGGCGCTTCTCCTATGTGCCCTGGCCGGGAATCGAACCCGGGTCCTCCGCACGCCAGGCCAACGCTCTACCGCTGAGCCAACCGGCCAGGGCCAAAAGATGTTATTTTTATTAGGATATAACATGGGTGTGATAAGATAAAGTCTAGTTCTGTATTGATGCTTTGCATTTATTCAGACCTTTGTATATAAAACAATCAGTAGTATTTGCTGAGGGCTAGTTACTGTCACCAGGCATTGTTCAGTGTACTTTGTATGTTTTACCTTACCTTGCCCTTTAACTCTAGGGGATAGAATATCAGTAGTTTTGCCCAGTCTGTTCATCCTAGTGAGTGGTGGATTGATTGATGATTTGAAAGTAGAGTTTGTTCCAGATACAGTGCCATGCTGCTTTCTATATAAATAGGAGTTATGAAATAACCACGGTATTTAGTGTGGATGTTTTAAAGGAATTCTAATAATTGGTATAATGAAAGAGAGTCATCTATAAGTGCAGTTTAAAGTAGTTTGCTATAATTTGAGAGCTGCAGAAAATAATTGTTTTAAATGAATTTAGTTGAAACATTTTAATGTAATTCTAAAAGTTTTTGTTATAAACTAAGAATTTATTTTTCACCCAGGCTTTAGTTGTACAAGTATTGGAAAAGTGTTAGTCTTTAGATCAGGGGTCCCCAAACTTTTTACATAGGGGGCCAGTTTATTGTCCCTCAGACCTTTTGGAGGGCCGGACTATATAAAAAAACACATATCTTATTTTAAAGTAAAAAAAACAAAACAGGAACAAATACAATATTTAAAATAAAGAACAAGTAATTTTAAATCAACAGACTGACCAGTATTTCAATGGGAACTATGCTCCTCTCACTGACCACCAATGAAAGAGGTGCCCCTGCCGGAAGTGCGGCGGGGTTGGATAAATGGCCTCAGGGGGCTGCAGTTTGGGGTCCCCTGCTTTAGATCATTGGTTTATGAAAAGTAGTTTGGTAACATTTTATTTAACAAGAAGTGTTACACTGTGGTATATTAACATGGAGTGTAAATCTTGGCTTATATCATTTTATCAAAATCTACTTTGAGGAAGGTTTGACAAATTAAAATTAATTTTTCTGAATTTCAGACTTGAAGGAGGCCTCCAGAAAAAGTAGGTGTGTGTCTGTTCAAACAGACCCCACTGATGAAGTTCCCACCAAAAAGTCAAAGAAGCATAAAAAGCACAAAAATAAAAAGAAGAAAAAGAAGAAAGAAAAGGAAAAAAAGTATAAAAGACAACCAGAGGAATCTGAATCAAAGCCTAAATCCCCTGATGAAGAGAACATGGACTTAGAATCAGATTCCTTTTTGAAGTTTGAGTCTGAATCTTCAGGAATGGCACTGGAACATTCTGTAAGAGCATTTGGGCTATATGAGACCAGTGAAACTCCTGCAGTTGTTGTAGAACCTCCTATAGTATCCATGGAGGTATCACAGCCATACACCTTGGAGACTCTGAAGCTAGATTCAAAAACTGTAGATCTCTCAGTTGCATCTACATCAGTAATCTCTGTGCAGTCAGAGCAGCCTGTGGCAGTAATGCTGGAACCACCCATGCCACCTATGACAAAGATTCTGGATTCTTTTTCAACAGCACCAGTGCTTACTACAACAGTAGTGCTAAAGTCGTCTGAGCCAGTTGTAACAATGTCAGCGGAATGTCAGATGAAGTCTGTGCTGCAGTCTTTGGAGAGCACACCTCCAGAGCCATCAAAGATCATGTTAGAGCCTCCAGTAGTAAAAGTGCTAGAGCCATCAGAAACCCATGTAATAGCATCAGAGACACCTACTGAGGTACACTCTGAGCCAAGCACATCAATAACAATCGATTTTCCAGAGTCTTCTGCAACTGAAGTACTAGGATTGCCTGAGCAGCCTGTAGAAGTACCATCGGAGACTGCAGATTCATCCATGACAAGATCGCAGGAGTTACTGGAGCTGCCCAAGTCCACATTGGAGTTGCCGGAGTCGTCGGTGGCCTCAGCGGTGGAGTTGCCGGGGCCACCTGCGACCTCCATGCCGGAGTTGCAGGGGCCCCCTGTGACTCCAGTGTCGGAGTTACCTGGGCCCTCTGCTACCCCGGTGCTAGAGTTGCCAGGGCCCCCTTCTACCCCAGTGCCTGAGTTGCTAGGGCCCCCTGCGACAACAGTGCCTGAGTTGCCGGGGCCCTCAGTGACATCAGTGCCACAGTTGTCGCAGGAGTTGCCAGGGCTTCCAGCTCCATCCATGGGGTTGGAGCCACCACAGGAGGTACCAGAGCCACCTGTGATGGCACAGGAGTTGCCAGGGCAGCCTGTGGTAACAGTAGCAATGGAGTTGACCGAGCAACCTGCGGCGACGACAGAGTTGGAGCAGCCTGTGCGAATGACAACGGTGGAGCATCCTGGGCAGCCTGAGGTGACAACGGCAACAGCGTTGCTGGGGCAGTCTGAGGCAGCGATGGTGCTGGAGTTGCCAGGGCAGCCAGTGGCAACGACAGCACTGGAGTTGCCAGGGCAGCCTTCGGTGACTGGGGTGCCGGAGTTGCCAGGGCTGCCTTCGGCAACTAGGGCGCTGGAGTTGTCTGGGCAGCCTGTGGCAACTGGGGCTCTGGAGTTGCCTGGGCAGCTCATGGCAACTGGGGCACTGGAGTTCTCGGGGCAGTCTGGGGCAGCTGGAGCACTGGAGCTTTTGGGGCAGCCTCTGGCAACAGGGGTTCTGGAGTTGCCGGGGCAGCCCGGGGCGCCAGAGTTGCCTGGGCAGCCTGTGGCAACTGTGGCGCTGGAGATCTCTGTTCAGTCTGTGGTGACAACGGAGCTGTCAACGATGACCGTGTCGCAGTCCCTGGAGGTGCCCTCGACGACAGCGCTGGAATCATATAATACGGTAGCACAGGAGCTGCCTACTACATTAGTGGGGGAGACGTCTATAACAGTAGGAGTGGATCCCTTGATGGCCCAAGAATCCCATATGTTAGCTTCTAACACCATGGAGACCCATATGTTAGCGTCCAACAGCATGGACTCCCAAATGCTAGCATCCAACACCATGGACTCCCAGATGCTAGCGTCCAACACCATGGACTCCCAGATGTTAGCCACCAGCTCCATGGAATCCCAGATGTTAGCCACCAGCTCCATGGACTCCCAGATGTTAGCCACCAGCTCCATGGACTCCCAGATGTTAGCCACCAGCTCCATGGACTCCCAGATGTTAGCCACCAGCTCCATGGACTCGCAGATGTTAGCCACCAGCTCCATGGACTCGCAGATGTTAGCCACCAGCTCCATGGACTCCCAGATGTTAGCCACCAGCTCCATGGACTCCCAGATGTTAGCCACCAGTTCCATGGACTCCCAGATGTTAGCAACCAGCACCATGGACTCCCAGATGTTAGCAACTAGTTCTATGGACTCCCAGATGTTAGCATCTGGCACTATGGACTCTCAGATGTTAGCTTCTGGCACCATGGATGCCCAGATGTTAGCTTCCGGCACCATGGATGCCCAGATGTTAGCATCTAGTACTCAAGATTCTTCTATGTTGGGTTCAAAATCTCCTGATCCCTATAGGTTAGCTCAGGATCCTTACAGGTTAGCTCAGGATCCTTACAGGTTAGGTCATGACCCTTATAGACTAGGTCATGATGCCTACAGGTTAGGGCAAGACCCTTATAGATTAGGCCATGATCCCTACAGACTAACTCCTGATCCCTATAGGATGTCACCTAGACCTTATAGGATAGCACCCAGATCCTATAGGGTAGCCCCCAGGCCATATAGATTAGCACCTAGACCCCTGATGTTAGCATCTAGACGTTCTATGATGATGTCCTATGCTGCAGAACGTTCCATGATGTCATCTTATGAACGTTCTATGATGTCTTATGAGCGGTCTATGATGTCCCCTATGGCTGAGCGTTCTATGATGTCAGCCTATGAACGCTCTATGATGTCCGCGTATGAGCGCTCTATGATGTCCCCTATGGCTGAGCGTTCCATGATGTCAGCTTACGAGCGCTCCATGATGTCAGCTTACGAGCGCTCCATGATGTCCCCAATGGCTGACCGATCAATGATGTCAATGGGTGCCGACCGGTCTATGATGTCATCATACTCTACTGCTGACCGGTCTATGATGTCATCGTACTCTGCAGCTGACCGAACTATGATGTCATCTTACACTGCTGATCGTTCAATGATGTCTATGGCAGCTGATTCTTACACCGATTCTTATACTGATACGTATTCAGAGGCATATATGGTGCCACCCTTGCCCCCTGAAGAGCCTCCAACAATGCCACCATTGCCACCTGAAGAGCCACCAATGACACCACCATTGCCTCCCGAGGAACCACCGGAGGGCCCAGCATTACCCACTGAGCAGTCAGCATTAACAGCTGAAAATACTTGGCCTACTGAGGTGTCAGCATTACCTCCTGAAGAGGCTGTATCTCTGCCTGAACCTCCTGTGAGTCAAAGTGAGATCTCAGAGCCTTCGATAGTGCCTGCTAATTATCCAGTGTCAGCATCGGATCCTTCAATGTTAGCCTCAGATGCTGCAGTAACTGTTCCAGAGCTACCACCGGAGCCGGAGTCTTTAGTTACATCAACACCTATAGAGTCTGCTGCAGTAGCAGAAGAGCATGAAATTGTTCCAGAGAGACCAGTGACTTATGTGGTATCTGAAACTCCCATGTCAGCTGAACCATCAGAGTCTTCTATTATGTCAGAGACAGCAGAAACCTTTGATTCCATGAGTGCTTCAGGACACATTGTGTCAGGGATATCTGTGCCCCTCCCTGAGCCTGCAGTAACTATTCCAGAGCCATCGCAGAGCACTCTGGACTTGTCAGCCATGGCGGTCTCAGAGGTACCTTTGGGTGCTCTCCCGGAGCCCCTGACCGAGACTGTCCTAGAGCCCCCAGCAGAAGCTGTCCTGGAGCCCCCAGCTGAAGCTGTCCCGGAGCCCCCAGCCGAAGCTGTCCCAGAGCCCCCAGCTGAAGCTGTCCCAGAGTCCCTGGCTATGACTGTCCCTGGGCCACCTGCTGTGGCTATACCAGGGCCACCAGCTGAGGCTGTCCTGGAGCCTCTGGCCTTGGTTGAGCCAGAGCACGTAACCATCCCTGTGCCAGTTGTTTCTACTCCAGAGGCTGCTATGCCTGTCCTGGAACCAGCAGTGTTGGTCCCTCAACCTAACATTATTTCAGAATCATCTGTTTCTGTTCAGGAACCCACAGTGACAGTTTCAGAACCTGAGGTCACTCTCTCAGAGCAGACTCAAATAATATCAGCTGAGATGGTTTTAGAGTCTTCACCAGGGATGCTGAAGTCTAGTGTTGTAAAAGGAATTAGCTTGATATCTGATAATCAAAGTCTTGTTCCAGAGCATGGCATGCAGGAGGTTCCCATGCATTCAGATGAAGAGCCACATGCTGAAGGACATGTGAAGAATGACTCTTATGAAAGTGAACATGGTATAAATAGAGACTATGATATAAATAATTACTTAATAGCTAAAGAGATAGAACATAGCACAGTGTCTGCTGCCAGCATTGTTGCTGGTGGTGAAATTAGTGAAGAGAAAATTTTTCCCATTAATGAGACTAAACAATGTACAGTATTGGATACTTGCCCTAGTGTTAGTGAAGCTGATAAGGGAGGAACTGTATCTCCTACTGGTCCCCTTGCTCTTGAATCTGATATAATGGGACCTAGTAAGGTTATTGAATTTGTGACAACATCTGCTCTCAGTTCAATTAGTAAATATGATGAAGTATCTTTAACTACTCAAGATACCGAACATGACATGGTAATTTCCACCAGCCCCAGTGGTGGTAGTGAGGCTGACATAGAGGGACCTTTGCCTGCTAAAGACATTCATCTTGATTTATTATCTAATAACTTTATTGGTAATGATGTAGAAGGACCATTACCTACAAAAGAGAGTGACCAGACATTAGTAGTTGCTCTCAGCCCTAAAGAAAGTAGTGGAGATAAAGAAGTACCTCTCCCTAATAAAGAGATATTGTCTGAATCTGGAATTTCTGCAAATATTGATGATATTAATGAAGCAGATTTAGTAAGACCATTACTTCCTAAGGACATGGAACGTCTTACAAGCCTCAGAGCTGGTATTGAAGGACCTTTACTTGCAAGTGAAGTTGAACGTGACAAATCTGCTGCCAGTCCAGTTGTAATTAATATACCAGAAAGGGCTTCTGAGTCTTCTTCAGAGGAAAAAGATGATTATGAAATTTTTGTAAAAGTTAAGGACACACATGAGAAAAGCAAGAAAAATAAGAACCGAGATAAAGGTGAAAAAGAGAAGAAAAGAGACTCTTCGTTAAGATCTCGAAGTAAGCGGTCTAAGTCTTCTGAACACAAATCACGCAAGCGTACCAGTGAATCTCGTTCTAGGGCAAGGAAGAGATCATCTAAGTCCAAGTCTCATCGCTCTCAAACACGTTCACGGTCACGTTCAAGACGCAGGAGGAGGAGCAGCAGGTCAAGATCAAAGTCTAGAGGAAGGAGATCTGTATCAAAAGAGAAGCGCAAAAGATCTCCGAAGCACAGATCCAAGTCCAGGGAAAGAAAAAGAAAAAGATCAAGCTCCAGGGATAACCGGAAAACTGTTAGAGCTCGAAGTCGCACCCCTAGTCGGAGGAGTCGTAGTCACACTCCGAGTCGTCGAAGAAGATCTAGATCTGTGGGGAGAAGGAGCTTTAGCATTTCTCCAAGCAGGCGGAGCCGCACCCCTAGCCGGCGGAGCCGCACCCCGAGTCGGCGGAGCCGCACCCCGAGCCGGCGGAGCCGCACCCCGAGCCGGCGGAGAAGATCAAGGTCTGTGGTGAGAAGACGAAGCTTCAGTATATCACCAGTCAGGTTAAGGCGATCACGAACACCCTTGAGAAGAAGGTTTAGCAGATCTCCCCTCCGCCGCAAACGATCACGGTCTTCGGAAAGAGGCAGATCACCTAAACGTCTGACAGATTTGAGTGAGTCATTTTAAAACTTAATGATAGTGTTATGAAAAATGAATGAAATCTGAGTTTTTTCTAATTTTTTGAGTCAAATGGGATACTTTGGGTTCTTGGTTTAGGATAAATGTTTCTGTAATTAAAAAATTTTTTTTTCCATTGATTTATGAGGGAGAGGGGGAGGGAGAAAGGAGAGAAACATCAACTTGTTTGATTTAGTTCCATTTAGTTTTGCATTCCTTGATTGTTTCTCATATGTGTCCTGACCAGGGATAGATAGAACCTGAGAGCAAGCTCAGGGACGACACTCTATCCATTGAACTACTCGGTTAGGACCCTCTTTAAATTTTTATAGTTAGATTAATTAGTTGGTGTTTAGGAAATGTAGGAATGAATAAATACATTTGTAATTTGAGTTTAAAAGACCTGTTTGGGGGGGCCATGTGGTGAGGGGCCTGGAAGCAAGGCATAGGCTCTGGGGGCTTTTAAGGAGGCCTCCACCAGGGTCCATGGCTATACTACCATGAATGCGAGGAACTCATCTGCTCTCAAACTAAGTAGGGTCGGGCCTGGTTAATTGGATAGGAGGCCACCTGGGAAATACTGGGTGCTATAGGCTTTTAAAAAAGAAAAAACCTGCTTTAGAGCTTAGAACCCAGGTGTGTCCATACTTGAATGTTTTATTTTGTTTGAACCATCTTCCATAACTAAAAATGGAAAGAAGACAACAGTATATGCTCAGATTATTTTATGCATTCCAACATAAATCCTTGCAAATAAATCTAAAATTAACATCATTTAAAAAAAAATAAGCTACAGGTTTTAAAGTGGCAATAGAGGACTGTTAAATGTTTGGTATAATAGGTAATGGAAGTGAGGAGGGAATTTGTACGTGGGGAGTTATTTTCCTGGTTAGGTGATAACTGGCAAAATAAAGTGAAACTTATGAAAGCAATTTTAATAATCTGCCTTCTTTTACAACTAAAGTGCTCTAATTTCCCTTGATTTTAAAGGTGATTAAAGCTTGTTGGATAATTCATGACTACCTACAAGAAATACTAGATAATTTGTTATCCTAGTACTTGGGACATTTCCAAGTCAGTGTCGACTAAACAAAAAGACTAACAGAACAATAAGCGAGAAAACATTCAATTCAACAAAAGAGTTTTGCATTTAGTTTTTTTTAAAGTCAGAGAAGGGGTGATAGATTTTCTCATGTGCCCTGACCAGGATCTACCCGGCAACCTCTGTCTGGGGCTGAAGCTCGAATCATCTGAGCCATCCTCAGCGCCCAGGGCCAATATTTTAACCAGTGGAGCCACTGGTTGTAAGAGGCGGAAAGAGAGAGAGAAGGGGGAGAGACAAGGGAAGAGAAGCCAATGGTTGCTTTTCATGTATGTCCTGATTGGGAATCAAATCTGGGACGTTTGCACATTGGGCCAACGCTCTATCCAGTGGACCAACTGGCCAGGGCCACGTTCAGTTCTTATTTGGAGCAGAGGAAGTGTATAATTTTCTGAAGTGATTATAAGTTAGTAGAGGAGACATGAATATAATTCATGTATATCTCCTTTACGAAATGGTAAAACTTTCAAAAAGCAGCATGTTACGATTGCTATAAGTACTGGTGTAGGTGTGTTAAATTCTGGCTTAAGACTTGTTAGAAAACGACACGGGCTCAAAGGGTGATTTAAAATGTCAAAGATTAGAAGGAACGTTATTTAAGAGCAAGATAATTTTGGAAAATATAGTAGGATTTGGCAGATGTGTGTCTTAAGAGTGTGGCAAGGTGATCATAAGAGTGGTATAATTTAGTTGTTTTCTATAGTGTTTGAATAGGAAGCTAAAAGTGGACTTAATTCTTTAAATAGGAGGCATTCTTTTAAAAACTTTGAGCCAAAGAGTGATTTGGTCACAGCTGTACATTGGGGCAGAAAATTGATGTCTTCAATTTTGTTAGCATCTAAAACTTTAGTTAATACAAGATGTATAGCATTTTAGGAAAACTGCTTATATTTTTCCTTTTACAGATAAGGCTCAATTACTTGAAATAGCCAAAGCTAATGCAGCTGCCATGTGTGCTAAGGCTGGTGTTCCTTTGCCGCCAAACCTAAAACCTGCACCTCCACCTACAATAGAAGAGAAAGTTGCTAAAAAGTCAGGAGGAGCTACTATTGAAGAACTAACTGAGGTAAGCTAGACAGAATTTGTTTTCATTCTTAAATGGATTATTCCAGTGATGTTGACTCTGGAGCGTGCCAAAACCCGAATTGTGGGCTGAACTGATAATGGCTGGCACCGAGTGGCCAAAACCCGAAATACAGGTGTGGCAGCGGCAGAAGCTCTGTTTAGCAGGCCATTATCCGGGATGGCTAAGCTCCGCTAGCTAAAAGTTACTTCCCATTACTTTTGCTTTCCAGTTTTAGAAGCCAAACTGACTGAGGAGTGGGACGGTTCGTTTGAATGGAGGAGGTGTTGAGTGAGCAACACGCAGAAGCTCGCCTACAGTTTCGTTTCCATTCACGACGTGTTCACTGATCGCCACGAGTGTACTGCATATACGCAAAGACACAGACAATCTTCAGACATGATCTTTTGCCACCGGAGCTTGGAAATTAATGAGAATAGCTGGCCATTGCCTGAAAGGAACTTCTTTCGCCTCAACATTTCGGGTTTTGGCTGTTTGGTACCAGCCATTGGTGATAATGGCCGGCCATTATCAGTTCTTCCTTGCGGTTCGGGTTTTGGCAGTAACATATATTTTAAACACACTTATTTTTGTTCTTAAGAATTTGATCTTTTCAATTGAGGCTTCTTTTTTGGCTTTTATTAATATTATTTGTTTGTTTGGGGGGGGGGAGGCGGGGAACGCTGAAATGTTGCTGCTAGGATCCAGAAATACCACACTGTTTCATATATTGAAACTTGCTATTGGCTAGCCTTATGCCAGCCTGCCACTGTCAATATATTCTGTTCCCCTTGGTTACAAGCTTAGTATACTTGGTGTTTTTGGCTAAATGAGCTTTTTATCCTATTGTAATATTTTCAATTGATAATGGATGTGAAAAATTTTTGCTTGTAAAGAGATAAGTTCACCCAAATTTACTCTGATCTTTTTATATAAAGCCAGGTAATGGAGTCTGTTCCTTTGCTTTTCAGGAAGGAACTGACTTTGCTTTATGTGTCAGACCTCATCAGTACACCCTCTCCATCATGCCTTATTTTCCATTCTTGAGTTCTAGGTCTTTAAGATACTCAACCCACAAGACTTATGGAGAGACATTACTATCTAACCCATTTGCAATATTTCAAATCTTTTATTTTACCATACCTTTGGGGGTCATAAAGTTTCTTAATGTTTCATCACTTAGATTTATTACAGTATAAATTACAACTTTATTTTTTAATTTAAGGACCTAGTAAAGGCTTCTGTTGTTTGCTTATCGAACCCAAACTCCTATCCAAAACCTCTGAACACTTAGTGTTTCCCTATATATTTTTACCCTCATCTTTAGCCCTCTTGTCCCTTTTATAAGTTTCTTCTCACTTTTTACCATCACCTGACTAGGATCACTTTCTTTTTCTTTCCCTGCTAATCCTTGTTCTCAACTATGAAAATCTGGCTTAGAATTTTTCAAGGACTATCCCTTGATTATCAAATTCTGCCTGATTCTGTTTTCTCTCAAGCTTTTGTTCTCTCAGCACTTACGTACTTGGTTTGTATTATATCAGTTTGCACTTGTTACTTGTGTTGCTCTGTAAAAGCGTTCCTCAATTTCACGTGTATGTATTGTCTCAAACTAGATTGTAAGCTCCTTGAGAGCAGGGACCATGTCTTCTACTTTTTTTGTATTCCCTGGACAGTGCCCAGTACAGTGCTCTGCACATAGTAGGTGCTCAATAAATGTTGTTGACTGACTGACTAGCTAGAGTGTGTTTAAATAATAGTGATAAGCCAAGTTATTTATCTATAATCTGTCATTAATCTTGCTTTAGTTTTGAAAGTTGGTTTTGTTCAGTTTTCATTCTTTTAAGAAGTTACATGTTATTTTTTTACCTAAAGTGTAAGATTTTTCTTGTTTGTGTTTGCTTTTTAAGAAATGTAAACAGATTGCACAGAGTAAAGAAGATGATGATGTGATAGTGAATAAGCCTCACGTGTCAGATGAAGAGGAAGAGGAACCTCCTTTTTATCATCACCCCTTTAAACTCAGTGAACCTAAACCCATTTTTTTCAATCTGAATGTGAGTATTATTTGTGTTTATGGATTGATAAAACAGCACAATTTATGCAACTATTTAAATAAGACTCACATGTGATTTAGTAATTAATTTTTTAATTAAGTACTGATAAATAATGAACAAAAGCATTTTTAGACTGTTGAAAATTAATAAACTTTATTTTTTTAGATTGCTGCAGCAAAGCCAACTCCTCCAAAAAGCCAGGTAACATTAACAAAAGAATTTCCTGTGTCCTCTGGATCTCAACATCGAAAGAAAGAAGCAGATAGTGTTTATGGAGAGTGGGTTCCTGTAGAGAAAAATGGTGAAGAAAACAAAGATGATGATAATGTTTTCAGCAGCAATTTGCCCTCCGAGGTAAGTAAGAGGAATATTATGTATTTTTCCGTTTTTATACCTGAATCTGCCATTTTATTGTTACTTTATATCTGATTTGGATTCTGTTTCACTCTTCTTAGGGCCGGGGTAAACGGCAGGGCCGGGTTAAACGACAGATGAAACAGCCCGCAGCTTCTCATTTGACAGTAACTCGATGCAATTCACTTTGTGGGACCAAGCCACAAAGTGAAAAGCATCGAATTGCAGAGAACAGTGTTGTCACATCCCTACCCAACATTGGGCCCTCTTTGCACTTGTGGGAAGGTAGCCCAAGGTACAACTACTTAGCTTCCCGTTTTGCTTCAAGGCTTTATAGCTCTAGATTTTGGTGGTAGCAAATTTACTGGGCGGAGGGATTGAGCGGAGAGAGGCAGATCCTCAGGTTCAACACAAGAAGTGGATTGGAAAAGGTCATTGTAGGCTGATGTGAGCATTTTGGATACATAGCCCATTGCCCTTAAATAATGATTTCTTACTGTTTCTCTGGGTTGTCAGATAGCCTTGATTTTAATCATTTTCTCTTCCCTGTGCTACCTTGGCCCTATTGAATTCTTGTGTTTAACCTAATGCTCAGCCTTGGTGTACTCCATTTCCCTTCTCCTTTCCCTCTTTGCTACTATTGAAAGTTGGAGAAGTGGAATTCATACCTTGAAATTTTCACGAGGCTATAGTTGTATCTTGTCAAAATGACGCAGTAATAACTCCAAGTGTCAAAACATCCCCATTAAAATGCCGCCTGATTAAACAATGTGCTGCTAAATATAGTGCACATGAAAACAGCAAGACTGTATATATATGTAAATATATATATATCTGTATCTTTGTATGTATCTCTGTATCTGTACCTTTGCTGTATCTTTTAATAAACAGTTTACTTTTATTTAACTTGTTGTGCAAAATCACGCTTGGGGGATTGGGAGGGTGGAGACTTACTAGGGGTGGGGGTGGGAGTTTTAAAAATACCATAGACTAGTCATCACCTCTTGCCCTTCATTTCCAAAGCCCAGACATTTGTCCAAGGACTGGATTAGATAGCTGATGCCCTTACAATGTGGGACTTCTTTCCCACTTCCTTTTCTTGCATTTCTGGGGTATGTAGGTCAGAGAGACCTGTACTCTTCACTTTCAGGTTCCGTTTATTGGCCATATGATCATCTTCCACTAAACACTTCTAATATTATAAATAAATCTGGTTTATAAAGTCAGAAAGTGAACAGAACCCAAATCAGAAACCTTTTGATAGTATTTTTTCCCCTGAGCTATTCACAGGTGACATTTTCACTGTGTGTGTGTGGTTTTTTGACCTGTCGCATTTTAAAAAAGAGCAAGTTGTATATAGTGAAGCTGGTTGGACATGAAACTAGCCAGTGCAACTTAGAGTCATGGGTGATGATCAGTGTTGACATAGGGCTCAACACCTGAAGCAAGTTATGTTATCAGCAGTGAGGTGGGGATATCTAGTTTGGACAGTATTTTAGTGAGTATCTCAGTTGCTAATCCCCAAAACCGGCTACCTGTGCATCTGAACAGGGAAAGGGTAACTGATATTTGCAACTGACTTAAATCTTGTAGCTGAATATAAACCATGATAAGAGGGATGAACAGACTTTACTTAAAGTTCTGATACATATGCTTTTAGTAATTTCTTGCAAATTATGCATTTAACAGAGTTGGTAAAAGCTTGGTAGGTAGATTATGTAAAGAAAATTTTCCAATGGAATGAAGCCCTAGAAATACTGCAAAATTCCAAGGGGTTTTCCTGAGAAGATAGTGACCATAACTATTTCAAGTGCTTAGTGATTCCTGTGACCATTTCTTTTGGACTGAGAGTTTATATATGTTTATATTTGAGATTTAATACTCAGCCAATTTTAATCTTAACGTAGGGGAAGGAGTACCTCGGTCTTGTCATCAAGTGGTTGTCAGAGTTTAAAAATTGAGAGGAATTACTCCAAAGAAATGCCAGGAGGAAAAGGTGGATATTCACATTTTATATTAAGTAAAGGACTGTTTTATTAAAGTGGAAGACAAAAAAGCTCTGTTCTTAAAGCCAAATAAATGAAGCACATTTCACCTTTGGGAGGATATATCCAACTCTTTGATACCAGAACTCTGTAAGCTAGTTTCTTAGAAAATTAGACAAACAATTATATACCTTAATTTTAAGCAAAACATCCCAAAAGGTTTAGGAGGAAAAGGGTCAGGATATTGTTTTTCCTCAGGTCCTGTACTTTTATGTGGCAATAACAAACAGCTAAAGGAAATGTTCACATAAAATGTTAAACTTCTAGTTATTTAGCTGTATCTTATAAATTTATTTTAAAGATAATGTTATATATACCAATGTTTGTGGGAGACTGTTGGTGACTTGATGCAAGCATTGATCCTTTTGATTCCCTGTCAGGGGTTCAAATAAAGGCTTTATAGAGTAAAAGGAAAGTTCTTTAAAGTCAATATTTTAACTGAATAGTATTTTAATTATTTTTACCTATTGTCTTTTCATTTTAATAAATGTCAAATGGATTTTGTGGTTCTTTAATTTTGAGCATAAAACATTTAGGCAAAGGTCACAGATTTGATCTCAGTTTTGCTCTAATCCTTAATCCCACCAATTGTCTTGCACATGAGTGCTCTTTGACATGAGTGGATAGACACGGATGGATCAACGTAAATTCATTTTTTATGGATTATCAACTCATCAGATTGTGTGCTCTACTGCCAAGGTACCTCTTAGGAAGCAGCCAGCCAGCACCATCCACAGTAAAGGAGTGACTTCAGTTTGACCATGTTTGTATGGATTTGATTTATAAGCAATGAAATAAAAAAGGTTTGAAAACTAATATTTAAAAAACTGTCCGTGGAGGCATCAATTCTTGATAATAAAGTTAGCAAAGGCTTATTGGGAGGAAGAGTTAAATGTAATCTGACAAAACTTACTTGGGTTTACTATCAAACATAGTGTTGTAGAGGTCCAGAGTAGCTCTCCATTAAAGTCTAGTGATTGGTTACAGGTGAGAATAATCTTTATTTCAGGCTATGTACTCGGTTTTTGTTACTGATAAATATTCCCACATACCCATGGAGCTAAAGTCTTAATGTTTAGAAGTGCAAAATGTATAAAGTTTTTAGCTAAGTTCTTGGGGCAAGATGAAAATTTCAATTGGAAATTGAACACATAGTTCCTAGCATACTAGAATGTAAGTACAGCCTTGTTATCCTTTCTCTCCTTAGATTTTCCTAGGTGATTAACACTGAATTTCCTTAAACCATTTAGTAGGTTACCTGTTAATTTTTCTTTTATAATTCATTTAGATTAATGTGTAACAACCTAAGAGCTGCACTAGATTAGTTTATGTGATGAAAAGATTCATAATTCACTTGTTAAAACCAATCAGACACATTAACAGCTGAGACATTCTATATTAATTGTGGCTTTTATTTTTGTAATGGTCATTTTATTTTCTGTGAGAACCTTTGTATTTTTGCTAAATAAGTATTTTAGAGTTATGTTTTATATGTAGGAAATATTTTTTCTTTAGTTTCAATATAATTAAATTTTTTCTTTTATAATGTTTCAATTTAGGATACATAAAATTAATTCCTGTGTAGAAAATAATTTTTATTTTACATTGTTCTAGCTCCTTTGTCTCTTTAAGAAGTACTTCAGATACTTTTGCTATCTATATAAACAGTTGGGTTAACAAAAGGGGGGAAATAAATTGACTTAGAAGGATTTTTTAAAGTGAGGAAGGTAAAGAATGTACATGATTATAATAACTATAAGACCCTGAAATGCACGTGTCATGATAATTATGTTTAGTATTTTACTATTCCTGACACCTTTTTAGGTTATAGAAGAAGTAGTAATCTGTTGTGTTGCTAAAGTAGAAAGATGAAATAACTTGGACAGATTTTAATGTGAGATTTCACCTTTTAGAACAAGTCCTAGGGAGAAGGAAATCAAACATTTCTCTCATTTATAAAACCTAGAAACTTATTACACAATCATAATTATACTTTAGATAATGTCTATTAATGTATCAGTGGGAACAAAAGTTGTTAGTAACCACTCAGTAATAGTATTCTATAGGATTTAAGAGTTTTTTTCTTTATTTTTTAGAAGTGCTCTTTTACATCATTCTAGCACCTTTCATACATTCCTGTTTCTGAGCAACATTAGAAGGTAGTTGAGGCTCTAAAGCTCCACTGTAAAGATAGTGTGCTATGTACTGTATGTAGTTGTGTACTCCAATATAGAAGTCACTGGTCACTGAAAAATAAGTTCCTTAATTGCACTAGCCACATTTCAAGCATTCATTGGCTATCACTGTAGAAAATTTCATCAATGTTGCTGTAAAAGACAGCTGATTCTATACTGATACATAACATGTGGCCTAGTTCTTGAATATTAATGCTTTGGGCATTATCTAGTTGGCTTTTTTTGCATTACTGTATACCTGAATTATCTTGAAAACCCGGAAACATGCTTTTTGATACAAACTCATAAGGGTCCTTAAGAGGTTAGGATAATCCTGATCCATTGAGTACATTTCTTCACCTTTAAAAAAGTAGGAATATGAAATTAATAGTTAAATTATCTAAAGTAAATTTATATTCAGTAAATTTTATATTAATCAAGGTTAAAGTTCTTTTCAGAGTGAGATGTGAATTTAACAAAGTATTGCTGAAATTTGAAAGAAGCTTCATACTGGGGATAAGTAATGAAGCATTGGGTTACCTGCTTTCTAGATAAAGGCGTAAAGAGAAAAATGTATGAAGATATAAAATGTCTTCAGAAAGATGAATTCACAGATAGGTATATTATTTACTTTCCAGTTGGGAAGAATTAATTTTATTCTAGACAAGTTGGGAGTTTCAGAGCTATCTTAACTATATTTTTGTGGCTAATTTATAGTTGGAAATTAGGGTTCAGGGCTTCGGAATGGTTGGTAGACACCTTGTCCCCAGTATCTCCTGAGTTTAGACTTTTAGAATAAAAACCTATTACCTATACCCTAGCACCCTAACAGGACAACTATGAAATCCAAATTCTGGCAAGGATAATGAATAGTACTTGAAGTATATTTGGTGGGCCTTTCAAGATTATATCAATAATCCTACCTGAGAGTTTTAGGAAACATCTAAGGCCAAAGGAATGTAAATTCTGACCAGGAAGCCCCAGCAGTCAGAAGTATAATAGAAATGAAGAGCGAACATATGAAAAAGTTTTTTAGTGTGTTAGTCTGACTTTCTTACAGGCCCTGGAAATATTCTAATTAATATGGATAATTTATTAAGTTGACTAAGAAATTTAACGAGATCTATAAGTAGTTTAATAATATGAATGAATTCAGTTTAATTTTTCATTTTAAGACGGTACAGATAAAAATATATTTTGTGGTACTCTAAGAAAATTTTTAATTTTGTTAAAGGAATATTAGGTGATTGAGCAAGAGAGAGAAGTATATAGGGGTTCTGAAGTTAGGAAAAGAAAGCTTAGTAATCCTTATGCATGAGATGGAATCATTCTCTCATGTCAGATACCCTTCTCTACTATATAATATAGGTTTTGTTTTGAAAGTCTTTGTACACAATTTAAAGTCAAATTACAGGTAGCCTTTACTTAGCTCCTTAAATTTGTTAGCTGTTAACTTACTTGACTGTCATAGCCATGCAGTGCTTACTAATCATTCTTTGTATAGGAATATAGGGACTGTCCCATGTCATAGAAATTCATTTGAATTTTCTTTGGTGAAATAACTAGAAAATATTAATGGGTTATGTTGTGTTAGAAAAAAACAAGTGTTAAGAATTGGTGAGTTGATACAAATCTGCTTGAGTTCTTAATGTTAGAACAAAAAACGTCAGATACTCACTTGATAGATTTTTCCTTCTGTGGTTCAGCCTTCCATAAACCTGACACATTGGGAATTTGCTCTAAAGATTACCCTGAAGAATTTTGCTGGGCATTATGAAACATTTTTAAAAATTAAACGATTTAAGTCCCTTGCTTAGCATAAGGCTTTTACAGGTAGAGGATGAACTTTGAAAACGAGGACCTGAGACATTTCAAACATTTCACTTTTAAGTATTTTAATTTATTTACCCCCATAGAAATATTTTAACTGGTCATAAATGAACATAAACTGAAAACAGAAGATTCATTTATTTAGTAGGGAATATATTCTTTGATGAAATTGAATTCTTCAGAACACAAACTATCTGAAAAACTGCAAGGTGAAAATATCTGCAGATGAGCACAAAGAGAGAACATTGAAATGACAGTGTTTTTCTGCTAGCTTATTGAAGAACCTTATTGCTTCGGAAGGTTATACTAATAAGTAGGGTAAAATGAAAACATGCTAATGAGTATAAAGTTAATACTTAAGAAATAGGTAAAAATTCTCAGTTTACTGCAAAAGACGCGTTAGTGAAGGCTGGAGATTTAAAAGTTTTTCATGGAATTTTTTGATTGAACTTGATAAAGTAGGAAATAAGAATTCAGTCAGATTTTGCTTCCTTTGATACTTTGTAACTTACCTGAAACAATCCTTATCTACTTCCCAAGGTTACTTTACCTTTTTAAGTCTTCTTTTTAAGAGATTGTTAATCTATATGACTTGTTTTTTACATGTAGTGGCAATGAAAGATAAGAGCACTCTTCAGGATTTAGGGGTTCTATTATAATTTGAGATAATTATGTTTTCTTTCTTAGCCTGTGGATATCTCTACAGCAATGAGTGAGCGGGCACTTGCTCAGAAAAGACTCAGTGAGAATGCATTTGACCTTGAAGCCATGAGCATGTTAAATCGAGCTCAAGAACGGGTATGTACAGTTTTAATGTCTAAATTTTCACTAACCTAGATTGTTGTGGCATAAGCAGATTCTGTGGGCTGCTAAAATGTAGGTTCTTGGAAACCCGAGGAAATAATTATCAGCTTCTTTTTGAAAGATATTTTTATTGACTTTAATGTTGATTGATTTTAGTGAGAGAAAAGGAGAGAAACATCTATCTGTTCTCTTTATTTATGCATTCATTGACTGATTTTTGTATTTACGCTGACTGAGGATCTAACCTGCAATCTTTGTGTATCGGGGTGACACTAACCAACTGAAATACCTAGTCAGGGTCATGTAGATTAGTTTATTTTAAAGGAAAATGTTTTGGGACCTCGTCTTTGATTCAGTAAATGTCTCTTGTGTACTATGTGACAGGAGCCGTTTCATGAGGAAATAAAATTACAAATAGGTAGTTGCCCATGTAGGTCTGTGAGATGTAGGTAGTATTTATGAGTTTCTGCTTCCCAGCTAAGGAAACTGAGGTAAAGAGTGGTTAAGTGATGTCCAAGGTCACAAAACTACTAAATGAGTTGTATGAGTTTGAGTGAACAATTTACTGTATTTCTCTTGAATTTATTTTGCATTTATAATACTTCAAAGAAAGTCATTAAAAACTCGGTGTCGTGGCATTGATTAGAGATACATGAGTAGGATGGCAGGGATCCTTTGCCCCCATATGAGCTCTTTATATTTATCATATATCCTTTTGATATTTTGAAGAGTAAGTGTGAAAGCTATTTTGCTTTTTAGTTAAGAGATTTATCTCAAATCATGTTATTAATGGGATTTATCAACTGTTCAAGTGCTTCTTTAAAATGTTTAGGAAAACAATTATTTAATGTTCATTCTATTGATTTTAGAGAGAGGG
The DNA here is from genome assembly GCF_036850765.1 of Saccopteryx bilineata. Classification (NCBI taxonomy): domain Eukaryota; kingdom Metazoa; phylum Chordata; class Mammalia; order Chiroptera; family Emballonuridae; genus Saccopteryx; species Saccopteryx bilineata. The sequence goes on along the minus strand of NC_089491.1, from coordinate 229,699,769 downwards.
AGAGAAGGAACATCAATATGTATTATATGTACCCGAACAGGGATCAAATGAACCAGTAACCTCTGTGCTTCAGGATGATACTCCAACCAACTGAGCTATCCAGCCAGGGCTAGTAAAACAATTTTAAATACGTACCAAATCAGTGTATGGTCTTAAAAATGGAATGTTTAAGCCTATTAACCTTTTCAGGAACTAAGTAAACTATTTCATTTAGTGAAATTAATTGCTAACACCAGTAGCCTTTTAACTAGAAAAGTAATTTTACTGAGTTAATTGAGTCATTTTCTTTTCTTCAGATTGATGCGTGGGCTCAGCTAAATTCAATTCCTGGCCAGTTCACAGGAAGTACGGGAGTACAGGTTCTGACACAAGAACAGTTAGCCAATACTGGTGCCCAAGCCTGGATTAAAAAGGTACACACAACTTGATGCATATACGAAAGTGTTCAAGTAGAAAGTTAAAATTTTTTAGAAAGTGTTTTATTAAAATGCACGCAACGGGCAGTGACTGTAACCAAAGTTCATGTGTAAATTTGCTGTGTGTATATACTCCAGGATGGACACTGAAGATGGACTGGATTCATGAGACAATGGCCAATGTATAAATATGGCTCAAGAGTCACTCGGTTTATATTCTGAGGTTATTTTTATTTTTGCTGCTACTGGTCTTTGGGGGGTGGCCTTTTTAAACTGTGTTATAAATGTTCACAATGTGTCTCAGGTGCTGTTCAAAATTTCCACAGTTCCTGTTGGACTACTAATTTTAAGATTTCAAAGTAGTGGTTCTCAAGTTTTTTTCTCATGGGATACTTTATTGCAGGTTTATTTTTGGTGGATCACTGCCCCCAAGAGCCCTCTACCACCCTAATTTTCCATTCCTCTATTTTCTGCCCTCTTTCCCCTGTCTTATTGCCTGCACCCTCCTATAAGCTCCCTTGGTCCCTATTCCTCACCCCTCTTGTGATCTTCAGGCTCAGATCCCTGTGGTTGTTAGCTGTTGGTTACAGCAAGTGGTGGTTGGGAGGCCCAGTATTAGCACTGCATGTGGTGATTCTGCCGTGGGACTTGGAAGGCTGGGGGAGGATGTTGGATCGTGGGGTGGGCATTGCTGAAGGGTGTAGGGGGGTGATGGGGATGGAGAATACTATCTGTGGACCACCATTTAGGCCCTGGCGGCCTTTGGTGGTCCACAGGCTCAATTTGAGAACCACTGATCTCATGAACCAAACAGGATATATGAGACCTAAATTCAAGGGAGAGGACGGACGCCTCGTGCTGTGAAGATGTAGGTGCTCCTGGTTTCAGATTCCTGCAATGAGACCTGTGAACTCCACCTACGGCTGCCTCATTGTTGGGGGAGTCTTAGGTGGTTAAGAAGGGCTTTCTGGAAAAATGTGTTCTGGTGAAGGGATGTGGCTTTCTTGGATGGGTGGTGGGGATTTGTTTCAGGAGTACGGACGGGCACCATAGCAGTGCTGAAACTGGGAGGCTGCGTGGTCTAATGGATGGGGAAGGTTTCTTTATCCCGCTGTACTCCTGACTCCTTTTGTGATCATGGGCAAGTAATTACGTGGAATTCGATCTCCAAGTGTCATATGAAGACAAGTCCTTCCTTATTCCTGCCTCTCAGGGTGGTAATCAGCAATGTGATGGGTGCCTATAGATAGTTACCATGAGTGCCAGTGAATGAGCTGACTTCTGAAAAAAAATGAGATTTTGGTTGCTTTGGACCTTTTAATCTCATAACATTTATTCCAATTTTGTGATAGCATTATCTCTGACGAATCCTCATTAACAAATTAATATGAAACACTCTCACTTTGCCTGCCATTTGGGGGGGAATATGCACTCTTAATATATGTATGTTGAGCACACAGATTCATTAAAAAATTATAACTTATGTAGTTTATTAGGGGGTTGGTGTTGGAAAAAAGATGAGACTCCAGCAAAATATTTTTAAATTTGAATTAACTTTGGATTAATTATATTATAAACTTTTTTATATTTCATCTTTCAAATTTGAAAGTTATTCATGTAGTAGTTGAAAAAAACTTTCATCTCAGTGGGAAGAATTATAAATGTACATCTATTTATCAGTTTTAAATCTTTAAGACTAATACTATTTACTTTTGAAGCTGAGTATCCAATATTCCAGGAAGTGAGAACTGAAGTTTATATGGATTGTTTAGGCACATAATAATTAGTCATGTACATTTCTAGTTAGAAACTTTTGAATGTGATCCCATTGCAAAATTTTAGTCTAGATTTGTATAATGAAGTGCTGATTTGTAATGCTTCTAAACATACTTCTAAATATCATGTTAATTTTTTTAAAAAATGAATCTTTTACAGATTCAGTTGGTTCCCTGTAAACTTAATTTAAAAAAAATTTTTCAGTATTGTAGGCAGTTGATTTTTAACTATTTTATATAATTTTAATTATAAATCATTCTGATAAATTACCATAAGATGAAGGTGTGTATTCATCTGACCAAATTTTTAAGTAATTACTGAAGAAAGCAGTGCTTTCAGGAAAACATGTATTTGTATATTACTTGAATATTTGTTGCTAAAATTAAGGGAAGGAACATTTTATTTATAAAATTAGAGCATGTGAAAGACTTATTAGGCCACAGAAAATTGAACATTTATCTTCACTCAAACAAAAATACTTGTGTTTTGAAAAATTTTCAAATCATTTATTTGGCTTTTCTTGCCTTGCCTGGTACCCTCTTTACATGTTAAAAACCACTTGATTGCCTCTCAGCCTTTTGGCTAATATCAAGAGTAGTATCTGTTTCTGTTGGTTTGAAGACCGCTTCAAATGCCAACATTTCCCTTAACACATTTTTGGTATGTTGCAGTATATTCTTAGATGAAAAGGGGAGTTTATCATTTTCTTTTGTCAGTAAAACATTTAAAAAAGGTTCTTGATTAAAAGAACCTTTGTTTTTTGGAATAGAATGATTTGGATATGATAAATATTGTTTACTGTAGTTTCACTAGACTATCAGCTTTTTGGTGAACTGTATACACACTGGGGTAGAGACACAGATGAAGATACTAGAGAATGAAAACAAGGCTTGGAAACCTGGGTTATTTGGGGACTTGTATTCTACTCTGCACAGTTGCCCTTTTTTTTAGGCGTGTTTCCTGGAAAAGAGGGGGCGGATGAACCTGGAAGTAAGTAAAAGTCATTCTAGGCGTGTAGCAACAAGGCAGTTGATATCCAAGCATCAGCTAACTTTTCTCTCAATACATCAACACTGCATGGCCTGCACCAAATAAGGAACTGAACCAGGGGTATGTTTTTACCTCCACAGCTGCCTCCTTCCATCAGAGCACCTTGTTGAACTTAATGTCTAATCACACAGATCATTGGCATGTTTTCTCCTTAGCACATAATTAAAAAGCTGGGGGAAAATAATATTACAGTTTTACTGCTGTGAAAAAACAAGATTTAAGAAATTTGATATTAACTTACCAATACAGGAAAATAATTAATGCATACTATTTCTAGATTTACCAACATTTTTTACCTCCTCTGTTGATAAGTTAATGACTTCTATATATTTGCTATGCTAGAGAATGTAAACCTAAAACTTAATAAGGGAAAATAAAAGTGACTTGGAGATGTTATGTCATAAAAATCTTTTTCAATGGCCATAAAGATCATCAGTAGAATTCAGTAGTATTTACATACGTACGTGGACGCCCTTAGAGGCATTACGTATTTCTTAATGTGTGAAAATAATCCACTGTTGACCATGCTAATGTATTTACTAGTGCATCTTATGACATTAAGTGCTTTGCTGCTTTGATGGAAATTATGGTTCAGTGGGTTGGATACAAGAGAGATGACTGTTCACAGAATAACCTGTGAACTTTCACCCCTCTGTATGGAAACTTGTTTCAGGGCCAAATCCTTGTAGCTGTCTTCTTGCCCCGGTCAGTGCCAGCCCTACTATTCACAACACTGCTGCTACCGAGGCCTAGGTATGTAATCGTTTAAGGAGTTTTTTAAAAGTCTTTTAACATCAAGCTTAGGTTTTAAAGGAATTCAAATTCAGTTTGGAATAATTACAGGGTATTTTATGTGATTGTCTTCCATTTATTGTATAAATTGACTTAAAGAGTTATTATCTTTTTGCTTCATAGGGATTTTCTAAGTAAAATGTTTATACTTGCTTTATGGTAGAATGGGAAGAAAACTTTGGGTGATAAAAGTATGCTGCTTCAGTGTCCAAATTATTTCTAAATTTCTGGGCTTTTATTTATTAACTAGGTACACCTGGGACAATTAATGACTGTTTTAACATTGCCTTCTTTTTATTTTGCAAGCTAAGAAGAGATACCAGTGAACCTAAATAGTGGACGAAAACAGGAGTGTTCTAATTTTTTTTTTTTTTTTGGAGGGGGCATGAGGGCCACTGTTTTAAAACTGCCATTTATTTGCCTTACGTGATTTTCAAAATACTATTATATTAATGTGGAAACAATTAGAACATACACACTACAGTATGTATAAGAAGCATTTAAATTTACTTACTATAATAACTATAACAGATTTAGAAGTAAATAAGATTTTTTTTAAGTTACACTGAGTTTACAGTCAAATTCTAACTCTGAAATGGGGACATTTTACCTTTCTTTTTGGATAGGATCAGTTCTTAAGAGCAGCCCCAGTAACTGGAGGAATGGGAGCCGTTTTGATGAGAAAAATGGGCTGGAGAGAAGGAGAAGGATTAGGAAAAAACAAAGAAGGAAATAAGGAACCTATCCTAGTTGATTTTAAGACTGACCGAAAAGGTAACAAGTTCAAGGGGAATGTTTATCATACCTTTTTTATTGTTTGGGGTTTATTATACCTTCATTCTTTTGATGTTTGATCCTTGAATTAGAGGCACTTCTGCTATACAGCTGTTTGTCTATAGCTCTTTGTTTAGAAAAAAAAATGTCTAACCCATTTTCAGCTTTAGGGGCTTATATGCTTATAGGTGGAAACACTAATTTGAGCTTTAAAGAGGCAACCTTTGTTATGTTGCTAAATATTGTAGAAATGTGCATATATGTAGGATTTAAATTTTAACTAGATTTCCTATTTAAAAAGTGTCTTTTTTTACACTTGACTGGTGATGGTGCAGCGGATAGAGCGTTGACCTGGGACACTGAGGTCCTAGGTTTGAAACTTCAAGGTGGTTGGCTTCAGTGTGGGCTCATATGGCTTGAGCGTGGGCTCATCAACATGATCCCATGGTTGCTGGTTTGAAGCCCAAGCTCCCTGGCTCGAGCCAAGGGGTCACTGGCTCTGCTTAAAAGCCCCTGGTCAGGGTACCTATCAGAAGTAATCAGTGAACAACTAAAGTGCCACAGTTATGAGTTGATGCTTCTCATCTCTCTCTATAAAAACTGGCCATTTTCTTTTCTCCTAACAGGGAATAATACATTATTTTAATCTTTTATTTCTAGGATTTGTGGGGTTTTTTTTTTTTCTTATTTTACCCACATATTCTCTTTATATCTTAGTAGAGTGAGGTCTTCTCTCCACCTTAAAAACCTTCTTAGGCTCAGTATTTGAGTTCTATCGGGTTGGGGAACAGACCAGCTCAGCTGCCTCTTAATAACAGCTGGTACCTCTTCATATCACCCTATTTTAGGAGCAACTTTGAACTTTTGTTTCTGATTTATTTTGGTACTGTCCTCAGATACCTGGGGTTATTACTAAAATTCACTTGGAATAACATAGATAAGTCAGTTTGTACCTTTAAAAAATGTCTTCCTTAGAATAATGTCCTAAGTATAATTACATGGGAATGCCAACTCAGTGTGATTGTTTAAGCCTGATATTAAAAATGAATTTATTTTCCTAATCTTGTCATCAAATAGAAAGTTAAATTGAAATCAGTGCAATTAAATTATTCTGTCTTAATGACTGTGGAAACCAAATAGCTCTGACTAAATTATGTTTTAAAAAAGTTGTTTTGCATCAGAATTTCTACATTGTCATCCATGCGGAAAACTGTTGCCAGTTTATTTCAGTTGGAAGGAAAATATTGTAATAATGATACTCAAAAATAGTCTGGAAATAACAGAATTATTCTATGACGTTATATGGATTCAAATTTAGATTACATTTGAAAAAGACACTATTAATGTCACATTGACATTTTATTGCTTGTACAAGTTTAATAGATTTGTGTCATAAAAAGGTGGTTTATTAGAAGATAGTATCTTTGGATGCATTGCATGATTCAAAGGAGCATTCTCTGGAACTGTAGCACAGGCTGGGTTTGGGAAAGCATCCTAGCAGAAATAGAAATTGGGAAAACATGGATTATGGATAGTTACCTAGCTTGACCACTTTGGAAAGGGAGCTTATGCAGTGAAGGTATATTTGTCTTTTGAGAACATCTCACATTTGATAAGTCAGAAGGAGCTTCATTACTGGGAAATGAGCCCATTTATCCATAGAGATACCATTTCTCCCTTTACTTGTGTGTGTGACTTAAAACCCTCACCTTTTGAGGAACCTACTTAACTGAGCACCATTTTTTATGGAAAGGGCAACCTTTAGAAATCGTTTGGAATAAATAGCCACTACTTTTTAAACTTAAAAAGAAACAGCTAGAGTTGATAATTATGGCACTTAATTGTATATGTATTCACATTAAGTGCTTGTGTTTACTGAACATTTTATTTTTTTTACAATTTCCAGTACCAAAGTATATAAATATATTTTATCTGTAGAAACAGCAAAATAGAAGTCCAGATTGATACAGAAACGAGTAGAAGGAATTTGTTGAGTATTTCCTTTGAAGGCATGGGTTGTTGTTCCTACAGAGGGAGTTGTTTTATATAATAGTTTATAATGATTTTTGAAATTTATTTAGTGAACGTTGACTTTTTTTTTAAGGTCTTGTTGCTGTAGGAGAAAGAGCACAGAAGCGGTCCGGGAACTTCTCTGCTGCAATGAAAGATCTGTCAGGTGAGGGTGCACTGGAATTTCTTCTTGTCTGCCCTCCCTTGAATTCATAATTTGTTTCCACATGTGGTGGAAATAACAACTGGCTATCTTTTTCTCTGCAGGGAAACATCCTGTGTCTGCCTTGATGGAAATCTGTAATAAGAGAAGGTGGCAACCACCTGAATTTCTTTTGGTCCATGATAGTGGCCCTGATCATCGCAAGCATTTTCTCTTTAGGGTAAATATGAATTTCTGCACTAATTGTATACATGTATTAATTTGATGACATAATATTAGAGGGTGAGGGGTAGATATATGATCATAGGATTGATACATTGTGGGTTGGGAGTGTATATGTATGGGAAGAGCGGTGGGGTTTTTAAACTTAAGTATACTTTTTAAGAAGACTTTTAACCCTATTTTAAATGTTGGAGGAAAAGAAGTGGGCAGAATCTTATGAACAATTTGTTGACATCTTCTGGTAGAATGTGGGGCATTCATTTAGTAGTTTTATCAGGATTTTTTCAATTTGGAGAGTTTTAATCTACAGTCCATTTTTCAAAATGATTTAGTTCTTCTGGGTTGAGATTAATTTGACTATAACATAGTATGGGTTTTATATGTTTTAAATTACTTTTCTAGCATTTAGTGAAAAAATAAAAAGCTAATAGATATTAAAGTTTGATGCTGTTCTTATTGTATGTTTTTCTTGAATAGGTATTGAGAAATGGAAGCCCTTACCAGCCCAATTGTATGTTTTTCTTGAATAGGTATTGATAAATGGAAGCGCTTACCAGCCCAGCTTTGCCAGCCCTAATAAGAAGCATGCTAAAGCCACAGCAGCTACTGTGGTTCTTCAAGCAATGGGCCTTGTACCAAAGGACCTCATGGCTAATGCCACTTGCTTCAGGAGTGCCTCACGTAGATAGATTGAGGTTTTATATTAATCATTTCAGATAATTTTACTCTGCATCAAAATGTATTTCCTCTTTAATGTTGTAAATATTTGGCAATTTAAGACATTGTGTAAAAAGCAATCTGTACAAACATCTCCAGGCTTTGATTTTTGTACCATGGAAATTGTATTTAACCATACAGGGTTTTGGTATGTTTATATTGTTTACCTTAGTGATGTATTTGTTTAAGTGGCTAACATCCAAACGATTGTTTGAAGGCATCCGTAATCTTCAGTGTGGAATGTTAAATTACGCTTTTATACTGTATTTTGTACTATGATGTAACTCCCTTTCCTTATGGCTAGGCTGCTGTAACACTTGCCTGTAATCAGTGAAGGGCTGTGCACCTTGTACTAGTTCACAATGGGTTCTGCTGGACAGATACTGGGCCAGTGTTATTGAGGTAATCAAAGCAAGATCTGTTCCACAGGGCTAGTGCCACCATTCCCCCTTAACATTTTGTAGACGTTACAAAAAGAAAGTGGTATGTTGTGTAATGATCAGCACCAAGTCCTGCATTCTTGTCAAAGCCACTTGGGCCATGAGAAAGGAGTCAAAATGAAGTCTGATTAGAATTCTACTGCAGAGGCCAAGTACATTTAGAATGGCATTGAGTTGTGATATAGTTTTTCTTTGATGTGCATTTTGAATTTCAGCTACACCTAGGTAGACGTAAAATGATAATTAAAACTCTGTAACCAACTTATCTAATAAAATTGGCACCCAGCCACTATTTTGTTGACTATGAGAAAGTTTAAGTTTATGTTAATTTTTAGGGTCTGATAGAATATTTCATGTGTATTACAGTGGTATTCATATGCTATGTCTCTAAACTTTATTTTCAAAAGCTTAAGGCCCAAAATATAAACTTCTCTGGAATAAATGTGGTGGTTTATTTTCTGGAATATAAAATGAACACATAACTGCTTCACTAAATGCTATTTCTTTACCCGTGCTTTTGATTTTTCCTAAGCACTTTTATTTAAGAAAATTTCAACCATACCCACCCACAAATACCTAAAAGCACATTAAATACTACTTTGCCATACAGCTTGAGCATGCTTTACAACTCAACACTGTTCTATGTGGAATACAAAAGACCCTTACCTCAGTGAACATGTATTAAAATACATGTTTGAGCACAGACAATTGTAAATCAGGAAGAAGGCAAGGTGTGAGCATCAACAATCAGGTCTCAGTGGATACTGTCTGTATTTGGTTTCTACCCTTACAAGCCAGAGCTACTCCTCATAATCCTAGGTAACATTAAATACAGTTTTGCCCGGATGCCATGGATTAACTGGTTAGCCTCAACTTCCCACTTGAAAGGAAACACTGACATTGATTCAATTTTCTATTTGGTTTATAATTGTTATAGGGATCTAGAGTTTTCATTCAAGTTATTTGAGGTTTTTAAAAAGTTTTGAGTTCTGAATAATCAGTAAAAACAAAATGTTGATTTAAAACCTTAGCCTTATGGCTTAGTGCATGCAATAAATGTTAATGTGAAAGGTTAATGTTTGTAAATGTTTGAATATTTTAAAGTTATATTCCTTCAATTTCCAAAATGAAAAGCCAAAGGTATAAGAATCTTGAATTTCTTTGCCGGAAGGCTTACTTTGGTGTTCAGGATCTCCAATTATAAACGTAGTCACTCATTTCCACATTCCGTAAAGATGACTTCCCTAGTACTGGTGTTTGACTGAGCTGGTCCAGAGTCTTAGGGGGCAGCCCACAGTTCGTAAGCTCCCCACGAAGAGTCTCCTGTGGAAATTTGTATAAAAGTCAGTGAAAAACCACATCAAGTCTTTTGAACACTCAGTTTTTAGTAATTACCATGGAAACTATGACACATGGTTTGTTTTTATTCATTATCAAAAGTCCTAAAGAATTTTTGCGTAGTCGATTATAACTTATAAATAAAAACCTAAAAAGGTCCAAAACTAAAGGCCATCATATAAATACCCATACCAATTTATAACGGAATCAGGTACTTTTAATTTCTGGATCTAAAAGGACAACACAGATAACACCCATTTTGGGGGATAGGGGAAGGAGTTCCTTAGTCACTAAGTACAGCAGCCTGAGTTCATGAAATTGACCCCACAAAAACAACTGCAAAGACATCCCTTCCCCTTAGTACTTATAATTGAAATAAGTATAGTTTATTAACTTGAAACAAAGTTTGGCTAATAAATCACTTCTTCCATCTACTTTGAGGAAGCTAGCTGTCACTGAAACAGTCTGTCCACAGCTGTCTACTTACCTTATCCAGCACTTGATCCATTGGTGGGCAGATATTAAACACAGTAGTTGGCTCATGTGTATGCAGTCCTGCAGAAAACGACCCACTCTGTGAAGACGTAAGGAGCGTGGTCACAGAATGTAGAGAGTGAGGCATGACAGGACCTGTAATCTCCAGACTAAACTGATCTTTGTATCCAGAAAGAGCTTGTGTCTTCACATTTATACTTCGTGCCTTCCAAAAAATTTAAGGAAACAAAACTACAGTTGTCATATGTTCACTATATTTTCATCTGGGTTTTACTTTTTAAAAACAAAAGTACATCATAAAGACATAAAATATTTTTACATGAGTAAAAACGTTTAGTAAAGTTCACCCTGGCTGGTTGGTTTGGTAGTAGAGCATCAACCCAGCCTGTGTAAGTCTCAGGTTCAATTCCTAGTCAGGGCACACAGAAGTGACCATCTGCTTCTCCCCTCCCCCTGTTCTCCCTCTTTGTCTCTCTCCCTCCCTCCCTCCCTCCCTTGCAGCCTTAGTTCAATTGATAGCCTGCTGAGGCCTGCTTCCTGCTATCGGTTGTGAGCATGGATGCAGATGGGCAGAGCATTGGCTCTAGATGGGGATTGCCTGGTGGATCCTGGTTGATCAGGGTGCATGTGGGAGTTTATGTCCCCTCCTCTCACTTAAAAAAAAGAGTTTAGTATATTCTTAGTCTCCAGCATCCTTTCCTTCAAATTATAAAACTGTTGGTTTAGAATAGAATTCATTGTGATTTAAACAGACTTTCAACACAGAATACTGGGAAAACAAAAACATTCAATATGTATGTTTTATCGATATGTGTAACTTTTTTCAACAATGTGGACATAAAGGCACACCTTGCAGATATTGCAGGTACGGTTCCAGACTGCCACAATAAAAAGTGTATGCAATAAAGCAGGCTGTAATCTTTTCGCTGGTGGAGGGTCTTGCTTTCAATCTATAAAAGACAGTATCTGTGAAGTGCAATAAATGAGGTATGCCTGCAGTTACTCTACATTTAACCACGATCCAGTTTTTTGTTTTTTTGGGGTTTTTTTTTTTCTGAAGCTGGAAACGGGGAGGCAGTCAGACAGACTCCCGCATGCGCCAGACTGGGATCCACCCGGCACGCCCACCAGGGGGCGATGCTCTGCCCATCCGGGGCGTCGCTCTGTCGCGACCAGAGCCACTCTAGCGCCTGGGGCAGAGGCCAAGAAGCCATCCCCAGCGCCTGGGCCATCTTTTGCTCCAATGGAGCCTCGGCTGCGGGAGGGGAAGAGAGAGAGAGGAAGGAGAGGGGGAGGGGTGGAGAAGCAGATGGGCACCTCTTCTGTGTGCCCTGGCCGGGAATCGAACCCGGGACCTCCGCACGCCAGGCCGACGCTCCACCCTTGAGCCAACTGGCCAGGGCCATGATCCATTTTTGAGAGCTACAATTTTAACATTCTTGGTTATTTTCTTTCATTGGTCAGAAATGAGACAAACTGAGATTATGCAACTTTTCCTTACGGCAAAAGAAGAAGATTAATACCAAAATGCTTTTGTTGTCAATTATACTTAAGAAAATTATTTTCACATAATTCATGTATTTCCATGTAACTCCTTTAATATAACTTTACAGCAAAGAGGATTTTTTACTGGGAAAAAATTAAAATATATACCATGTAAAAATGCTAGGAGTTATTAAAATTTCAATAATTTATCCTATCAAAAATTTCAAGATGGCAGAGTAAGTGAACACTGCTCACCTCCTCCCAAGGCCACATCAAAATTACAACTAAACTACAGACAACCATCATTTAGAATTGCCTAAAACCTAGCTGAACAGGAGCCCTATAATTAAGGAAGAAAGCAGCCACATTGACTGGTAAAGGGGCAGAGACTCAAATGGGCTGGTCCCACACTCATATAAGGCAGATAAAAGTCAGGAGGGATAGATATCTTGGCTGCACAGGTCCTCCCAGAGTGAAGGATCCCACTGCTACAGCAGACTGCCCAGTCCAGGATGCCAGTGCCAAGAAAATAAGGATGGTCTCATAACTTTCAGCTGTAAAAACCAGTAGGGATTGTGGTACAGGGCGATGGTGGGCACCTGGTATCCCAGGTGTTGCTCTTAAAGGGCCTGTACGCAGACTTACTCAGTGATGGAACCTGACTAGGTGGTGACCCAGTGGTAGAGCATTGGCCTGGGACACAAAGGACCCAGATTCAAAACCCCAAGGTTGCTGGCTTGAATGTGGGATCATAGACATGACTCCATGGTCGCTTTTAGCCCAAGGTGGCTGGTTTGAGCCTAAGGTCGCTGACTTGAGCAAGGGGTCACTGGCTCGGTTGGAGCCCCTGGTCAAGGAACATATGAGAAGCAATCAATGAACAACTAAAGTGCCACAACTACGAATTGCTGCTTCTCATCTCTTTAAGTCTGCATCTATCTCTCTCGCTTAACAAAAAAAAAAAGCAATCGATGAGCAACTAAAGTGATGGACTCACTCACTCTAAGCTCCAGCTCTGGGGCAGCAGCTTGAAAGGCACCAGGGACATATAAAGAAGAACTGAACTGTCTGGCTTAAAGATGAAGGCTGGGAGGCATCTCTCCAAGACAGAAGTGCTAGCAGAGGCCACTATTCCTTTGCTGAACCTCCCGCCACAGAGCCAGCAGGTACAGGTGGGCACCAAGTCTGAGTCTCCATCAACCTGGCTAAAACTTCACCCAGCCCTGGTGATTTCCTGAGACCCCACCCCACTCAACTTTCTGGCCCACCCAAGCTGCTTCCAGAAGTTTTCCATATAAATGGCCTGTCTTGGTTTATTAGCACAAACTTTCCTAAAAATTTCTCAAATATTCACAAACCTCATACAAGTGTATGGCCTCAGCATAACCTGTACCTCTTGCTAAGTGGCCCCAAGCTTGTCATTATGGCAGCCGGCTTTGGTTCGCAGTTTGGCTTCTACCCAGCACCTCCAAACCCAGCACAGGTGGCAATCATCTGTTTATCACTTTGTAGGTCATACCAAGTGGCCCCAGGCAAGGCACAGGCGGTGGCTTACCTGGGCCTACAGAGGGCTTCTCCCAAGAGGCCTGAGAAACAATGTACTAGGTGGATAGCTTCAGCCCACAACAGAACAGCACCCACCTCCACAAACAACTTGAGAGGTACTAGAGCGCACCTCCTCCGCAGTTAAAGTGAATCCTTCCCTGTGGGGTCAGCCCCTGTACAACAGCTCTTCCACCATAATCAAGATCATTCTTTACAACCAATCAGCCTAAGGGTTAATCTCTCCACTGACTTGCCAACAGCAATCAAGGCTCAACTACAATAAAAGGGGGTACACAGCACACATGGGGGATGGGGCACCTGAAGAACTCACCTCAGATGACTAGGGAGACTATATCACTGGGCCTCACCAGACATGTACTATATGAAGCCACTCTACTAAGACTGGGAGATGTAGATCTACCTGATACATAAAAACAAACAGGGAGGCAGTCAAAATGAGGAGACAAAGAAAACATGTCTCAAGTGGAAAAACAAAACTTCAGAAAAAGAACAAAATGGAGACAAGCAATCTACTAGATAAAAGGATGCTCAATGTAGGTGAAGAGCAAATGAATTCACTGAGAACTTCAACATAAAAATGGAGATAGAAAACATTAAAAAAAGCTGGGCCTGTGGTGGCAGTGGACAGCGCATTGACCCAGAATGCTGAGGTTGCCGGTTATAAGCCCTGGGCTGGCCGGGTCAAGGCACACATAACAAGCAAGCAATGAACAACTAAAGTGAAGCAACTATAAGTTGATACTCCTCACTCCCCCACCTTGTAAAATTAAAAAAACAAAATATAAAAAAGGCCTGACCAGTGGTGGCAGAGTGGGTAGAACATTGACCTGGGATGCTAAGGTCTCTGGTTTGAAATCTTGAGGTCACCGGCTTGAGTACATGCATGTCTACAGCATGGACTTGCTGACTTGAACGCAAGCTCATCTGCATTCCTGCTTGAGTGCAAGCTTGCCAGTTTGAGCGTGAGGTCAATGTCTTAAGCAAGGGGTTCCTGGCTCAGTTGAAGCCCCCCAGTCAAAGCACTCTGAGAATAAATCAATGAACAAATGAAGGGACACAACTATGAGTTGATGCTTCTCATCGCTCTCCTCCCTCACTCTCCCCCCTTCCTCTTTCTCTCTCACATAAATTAATTAATTAATTTAAAAAGGAACAGTCAGAGGCCCTGGCCGGTTGGCTCAGTGGTAGAGCGTCGGCCTGGCGTGCGGAAGTCCTGGGTTCGATTCCCGGCCAGGGCACACAGGAGAAGCGCCCATCTCCTTCTCCACCCCTCCCCCTCTCTTTCCTCTCTCTCTCTCTCTCTTTCCCTCCTGCAGCCAAGACTCCATTGGAGCAATGTTGGCCCGGGTGCTGAGGATGGCTCTGTGGCCTCTGCCTCAGGTGCTAGAATGACTCTGGTTGCAACAGAGCAACGCCCCGGATGGGCAGAGTATCGCCCCCTGGTGGGCATGCCAGGTGGATCCCAGTAGGGCGCATGCGGGAGTCTGTCTGACTGCCTCCCCGTTTCCAGCACAAGAATGACACACAAATTTGTGAGGCATCCCATTAAAAAAAAAATTAGAGGAAATAGGTCAAATCAGAAAATTGGAAGATAGAAAAACAGAAAACACCTAAACACCCAATCAGAAGAGCAAAGAGAAACAAACAAACAAGAAAGAGGATAGTTTAAGAAGCTTCTAGAATAACTTCAAGTGTACCATTATTTAAATCATAGGGATACCAGAAGTAGAGAAAGAAATTGAAAACATATTTGAAAAAATAAGACGGAGCCTGACCTGTGGTGGCGCAGTGGATAAAGCGTTGACCTGGAAACGCTGAGGTTGTCGGTTCGAAACCCTGGGCTTGCCTGGTCAAGGCACATATGGGAGTTGATGCTTCCAGCTCCTCCCCCCCTTCTCTCTCTCTGTCTCTCCTCTCTTTCTCTCCCTCTCCTCTCTAAAATGAATAAAGAATTAAAAAAAAAAAATAAGAAGGAAAACTTCCCTAATCTGATGAATAAAACAGACATACAAGTACAGGAAGTGCACACTGCCAAACAAGATGAACCCAAAGAGGTCCACACTAGACACATAGTAATTAAAGTGTCAAAGGTTAAAGATAAAGAGAGAATCTTTTTTTTTTTAAGTTGGAAACGGGGAGGCAGTCAGACAGACTCCCACATGTGCCCGACCGGGATCCACCTGGCATGCTCACCAGGGGGCATTGCTCTGTTGTGACCAGAGCCATTCTAGCGCCTGAGGCAGAGGCCACGGAGCCATCCTCAGCGCCCGGGCCAACTTTGCTCCAGTGGAGCCTCGGCTGCGGGAGGGAAAGAGAGAGACAGAGAGGAAGGAGAGGGGGAGGGGTGGAGAAGCAGATGGGCGCTTCTCCTGTGTGCCCTGGTCGGGAATCAAACTCGGGACTCCTGCACGCCAGGCTGATGCTCTACCACTGAGCCAACTGGCCAGGGCCGACAAAGAGAGAATCTTAAAAGAACAAGAGAAAAGAAGTTATCTACAAGAGAAGTCCCATAAGACTGTCAGCTGGTTTCTCAACAAAAAGTTTGTAGGCCAGAAGGGATTGTCAAGAAATACTCAAAGTAATAAAAATCAAGGACCTTCAACCAAGACTACTGTTATCTAAGCAAGCTATCATTTAGAATTGAAGAATAGGTAAAGAGCTTCCAAGACAAGAAATATTAAAGGACTTAAGAAGAGAAATATAAATAAAATATGTAAATAAAATGGCAATAACTAAATCTATCAATAATTAAATGTAAATAAATGGATTAAATGTTCCAATCAAAAGACAAAGGGAAGCTGAATAAATAAGAAAACAAGATGTATACATATACCATCTTCAAAAGACTCACTTCAGATAAAAAAAAAACCAGACTGAAAGGGATGGAAAAAGTTACTTCATGCAAATGCAAAAAAAAAAAAAAAAAGCTGGGGAAACAATTCAAATATCTGACAAAATAGACTTCAAAATAATCACTGTAACAAGAGACAAAGATAGGATCCAGTGAGCCCACTAAAAACACCAAAAACATCTAAAAGACATCTCTATGTTCATTGCAATATTAACAATAACCAAGATAAGGAAGTCACCTACATGATCCATTGATAGGCGAATGGATAAAGATGTGGTACATGTATTCAATAAAATTCCTTAGTCATAACAAGAGTGAAATTGGCCCTGGCCAGGTAGCTCAGTTGGTTATAGTGTCTTCCCGACAAGGTACAAGTTTGATCCCAGGTTAGGGCACATAAAATAATTAACTAATGACAGAATAAATAATTGAAACAACAAATTGATGTTTGTTTCTCTCACTTTCTCCAACCCCAGATAAGTGAATTCTTCCTATTTGCAACAACATGGACGAACCTAGAAAGTACTATTCTAATGAAATAAGTTAAACAGAGAAAAACAAATGTCATATTACTTAACTTATATATGGAATCTAAAAAACAAAAGAAAAATAAAAGCAAAACAGAAATTCATATATATAGAAACAAACTGATGTTTGCCAATGGGAGAGGAGTTGGGTGGAGAAGTCAAGGAGGGGAAGGAATTAAGATGTGCAAATTGCCCTGGCTGAGTAGCTCAGTTTGTTACACGGTCATCCTGATATACCAAGGTTGCAAGTTTGATCCATTGTCAGGGCACATACAAGAACCAACCAATGACAGCAAGTGGAACAATGAATCAATTTTTCTCTCTCTCTAAAATCAATTAAAAAAAAAAGTCTTGCCCTGGCTGGATAGCTTGGCTGGTTAGAACATCGTCCCAAAGCACAGAGGGGTTGCCTGTTAGATCCCAGGCCACAGCACATACAGGAATAGATTGCTGATCCTCTCTCTCTCCCTCCATCCCTCTCTCACTAAAATCAATAAATTAAAAAAATAATAATCCTGAGTTCTTCCCAGTGGCACAGTGGATAGAGCATCACCCCAGAGCACCGAGGTCGCTTGTTCGATCCTGATGTTTCTGGCTCTATCCAGAGTGTGCCAGTTTGAGCCCCGGCCAGGGCACAAATGAGAAGCAATCAGTGAATGCATAACTAAATGAAACAAGTTGGTGCTTCCCTCTGTCCCTCCCCACCCTCTTTCTCCTCCTCTCTCTCAAAAAAATAAAGATCTTAGCCCTGGCCTGTTGGCTCAGCGGTAGAGCGTCAGCCTAGTGTGTGGAGGACCCGGGTTCAATTCACAGCCAGGGCACACAGGAGAAGCGCCCATTTGCTTCTCCACCCCCCCCCCCTTCCTCTCTGTCTCTCTCTTCCCTTCCCGCAGCCAAGGCTCCATTAGAGCAAGGATGGCCCAGGCGCTGGGAATGGCTCCTTGGCCTCTGCCCCAGGTGCTAGAGTGGCTCTGGTTGCGGCAGAGCGACGCCCCGGAGGGGCAGAGCATCGCCCCTGGTGGGCGTGCCGGGTGGATCCCGGTAAGGCAAATGCAGGAGTCTGTTTGACGGTCTCTCCCCGTTTCCAGCTTCAGAAAAAAATAAATAAATAAATAAATAAAAATAAAAATCTTTTTCCCCCCTGTATTTTTCTGAAGAAAAATGAAAATAAATAAATAAATAAAAATAAAAATCTTTTTTTTTCCCCCTGTATTTTTCTGAAGCTGGAAACGGGGAGAGACAGTCAGACAGACTCCCACATGCGCCCAACTGGGATCCACCCAGCACATCCACCAGGGGCGATGCTCTGCCCCTCCGGGGCGTCGCTCTGCCGCGACCAGAGCCACTCTAGCGCCTGGGGCAGAGGCCAAGGAGCCATTCCCAGTGCCCGGGCCATCCTTGCTCCAATGGAGCCTTGGCTGTGGGAGGGGAAGAGAGAGACAGAGAGGAAGGAGGGGGGGGGGGGTGGAGAAGCAAATGGGCGCTTCTCCTGTGTGTGCTGGCCGGGAATCGAACCCGGGTCCTCCGCACGCTAGGCCGACACTCTACCGCTGAGCAAACCGGCCAGGGCCAAAATAAAAATCTTGAATAAATGAAGTCTAATTTAAAAAACAAAAAGATATGGCCTGACCAGGTGGTAGCGCAGTGGATAGAGCGTCGGACTGGGATGCTGAGGACCCAGGTTCGAGACCCCGAGGTCGCCAGCTTGAGCGCAGCTCATCTGATTTGAGCAAAAGCTAACGAGCTTGGACCAACGGTCGCTAGCTCAAGCAAGG
Organism: Saccopteryx bilineata; assembly: GCF_036850765.1. Taxonomy (NCBI): domain Eukaryota; kingdom Metazoa; phylum Chordata; class Mammalia; order Chiroptera; family Emballonuridae; genus Saccopteryx; species Saccopteryx bilineata. The sequence goes on along the minus strand of NC_089491.1, from coordinate 229,681,372 downwards.
GGTTACTCGGTCTGCTGAAGGCCCGCGGTCAAGGCACATATGAGAAAGCAATCAATGAACAACTAAGGTGTTGCAATGCGCAACGAAAAACTAATGACTGATGCTTCTCATCTCTCCTTACTGTCTGTCTCTGTCTATCCCTCACTCTGACTCTGTCGCTGTAAAAAAAAATAAACAAAATAAACAAAATAAAAAACAAAAAGATATGTAAATTGCTAGTTAAAGTCATTGGATGGCCTGACCAGGCGGTGGCGCAGTGGATAGAGCGTCGGACTGGGATGCAGAGGACCTAGGTTCGAGACCCCGAGGTTGCCAGCTTGAGCGCGGGTTCATCCGGTTTGAGCAAAGCTCACCAACTTGGACCCAAGGCCCCCGGCTTAAGCAAGGGATTACTTGCACTTGGTCTGCTGAAGGCCCGCGGTCAAGGCACATGAGAAAGCAATCAATGAACAACTTAAGGTGTCGCAAAAAAAAAGGTGATCGATGCTTCTCATCTCTCTCCTTTCCTGTCTGTCTGTCCCTAGCTATCCCTCTCTCTGACTCTCCCTCTGTCTCTGTAAATAAATAAATAAAAACTCTTAAAAAAAAAAAAAAAAGTCATGGGATGTAAAGTACAGCACAGGCGATATAGTTAGTGATACTGCAATAATGTATGTCTGATACTGTATGTCAGACGGGTACTAGACTTACTGGAGTAATCACTTCCTCAGTTATAACAAATGTCTGATCACTATGCTGTGCACCTGATACTCATTAATATTGTACAATAGTTCAACCTTAACTGGAAAATAAAAATTACTTTAAAAAAGCTAAGTTATGAGGATTAGTGTGGAATTTCTTATCTCCCCCTGCCCAGGCTTTATTACCTTAAGCATCTGCATGGTGGCACCTCGGAAAGCTACTGGGGATAAGAGGGTTGGTGGAAGTCCTGCCTGTGGACCTGAAGTAGCAATTAAACTCTTACAGTTGATCAAAAAATTTAGCAATGTAAATGTGTTTGTTCCCTTCACCAACACAACAGACTCAGCTCTGTGATCCATTTGTACTTCCTGTTTCTCTTTACGTCTGAAGGTGACAATTAAGGAAATGGCAAATGTGAATCCAGAACCAATAGGAAAAGCATTGTCGTGATTCTGAACCACCTGGGGCCCCTTTTCCCCATTCCAAACTGGAAATGCTCTTGCTACCTCATCTTTGCAGCAGCAATTATAAGGCATCTGTTTAAATAAAAATGACTTTTAATTTGAATATGCCAGACACTGACACCTAACAAAACTTTATTCTCTAGTCAAAAATATGTTGTTCCCTTCACAAATTTAAACAAAATGGAATCTTTACACTTTTAAAAATATAGCTTCAGCCCTGGCCGGTTGGCTCAGCGGTAGAGCGTTGGCCTGGTGTATGGGGGACCCGGGTTCAATTCCCGGCCAGGGCACATAGGAGAAGCGCCCATTTGCTTCTCCACCCCCCCACCCCCCCTCCTTCCTCTCTGTCTCTCTCTTCCCCTCCCTCAGCGAAGGCTCCATTAGAGCAAAGATGGCCCGGGCGCTGGGGATGGCTCCTTGGCCTCTGCCCCAGGCGCTAGAGTGGCTCTGGTCGCAGCAGAGCGACGCCCCGGAGGGGCAGAGCATCGCCCCTGGTGGGCGTGCCGGGTGGATCCCGGTCGGGCGCATGCGGGAGTCTGTCTGACTGTCTCTCCCCGTTTCCAGCTTCAGAAAAATACAAAAAATAAAAAAATATATATATACATATAGCTTCAGCCTCACCAGGCGGTGGAGCAGTGGATAGAGTGTCGGACTGGGAGCAGAAGGACCCAGGTTCGAGACCCTGGGGTCGCCAGCTTGAGTGCGGGCTCATCTGGCTTGAGCAAAAAGCTCTCCAGCTTGGACCCGACTGTCGCTGGCCCGAGCAAGGGGTTACTCAGTCTGCTGAAGGCCCGCGATCAGGGCACATATGAGAAAGCAATCAATGAACTAAGGTGTCGCAACGAAAAACTGATGATTGATGCTTCTCATCTCTTTCTGGTCCTGTCTGTCTGTCCCTGTCTATCCCTCTCTCTGACTTTCTCTCTGTCCCTGTAAAAAAAAAAAAATAATAATAAATAAATAAATATAGCTTCATAACTGTTCATAGTTTATTGGTACTTAGGGGTTTGTTGTTTAGAGTCATGATGGAGAATTTGTTTTAATATGATCTTAAGCTAATTTAAGATTACAGTCAAATAAAACTGCTAGTCAATATTACATTGCTCACTGACTTAATTCAGTGAAAATCATTCCAGTTAAAGAGCCAATGAAAGGATACAGCTTGATAGAGAGTATGTCTGGTTTTTTTATTTTATCCTGCACACCCATCTCTTCCAGCCAGGAAAAGCTTTCTTCTTCATCCTCATCACTGACTGCTTGCTCCCTAAAATATTGCTTTAGTTAGTGTTCCGATTTCACAAAACAACCGTACTGATGAGCTGCTAAGTCACGGGATGATGTAGTAAAAGGTTATTTTAGTCACTTACTCCCCATGTCCCAATCTCCTTCCAGATGTTTTCTTCTTCTCATGGCCACTTTCTCTTATTAAAGGCAGAGAAAATTCAATACCTACATAAGAAAAGAAAAATGTAACTGAGTTTTCCTTACTATAATTTAAAAAAATTTAAGAGGCATGTCCTACTTTTGGAGTGTATAAAAATTTGAAAATGTGAGTCTTTACAATCGCTCTATTAAGGCAGTAGCTTTCAAGCTTTCTTTTATTTTTTATTTTTCAATTACAATTTACATTCAATACTATATAGTATTAGCAGCCCACAACACACCTACACACACCTGTGTCTTCTTGAAACAAACGCTCAGGAAACAATACATTCTCATTACATGTGGTAGTCGTTTTTCGTTTCTTTTTTTGACAGAGACAGAGTCAGAGAGAGAGTCAAAGAGAGGGACAGATAGGGACAGACAGACAGGAAGGGATAGAGATAAGAAGCATCAATTCTTCGTTGCGGCTCCTCAGTTGTTCATTGACTGCTTTCTCATATTTGCCTTGACCGGGGCAGACCAAGTGACTCCTTGCTCAAGCCAGTGACCTTGGGAGTTTCAAACCTGGGCAGTCTGTGTCCCAGTTCGATGTTCTATCCAGTGTGCTGCCGCTTGGTCAGGCACATGTGCTAGTCTTTCATAAAGTAGTGTGTTCGTGGCCCTGGCCGATTGGCTCAGCGGTAGAGCGTCGGCCTGGCGTGCGGGGGACTCAGGTTCGATTCCCGGCCAGGGCACATAGGAGAAGCGCCCATTTGCTTCTCCACCTCCACCCCCCTCCTTCCTCTCTGTCTCTCTCTTCCCCTCCCGCAGCAAAGGCTCCATTGGAGCAAAGATGGCCCGGGCGCTGGGGATGGCTCCTTGGCCTCTGCCCCAGGCGCTGGAGTGGCTCTGGTCCGGCAGAGTGACGCCCCGGAGGGGCAGAGCATCGCCCCCTGGTGGGCGTGCCGGGTGGATCCGGGTCGGGCGCATGCGGGAGTCTGTCTGTCTGTCTCTCCCTGTTTCCAGCTTCAGAAAAATACAAAAAAAAAAAAAAAAAAAAAAAAGTAGTGTGTTCGTAAAGTCATGGTGCACTTTTGACCGGTCACAGGAAAGCAACAAAAGACGATAGAAATGTGAAATCACCAAATAAAAGGAAAACTCTCCCAGTTTCATACCTATTCAGTGTAGTTCGATGTGGGCTCATGCACAGATTTTTTAGGGCTCCTTAGGTAGCTATCCCATATAGCCTCTACAGACTCGTCACTGACTGATGGCCTACCAGAACGGGGTTTCTCCACTAAACTGCTGGTTTCCTTCAACTGCTTATCCCACCAAGTAATGTTATTCCTATGTGGTGGCGCTTCGGTATAAATGTGCCGATATTCACATTGCACTTTGGTCACGGATTCGAATTTAGCGAGCCACAAAACACACTGAACTTTCCTCTGTACCGTCCACATCTCGACTGGCATGGCCGTGGGCTGCTCCGCTGTATACACGGTGTTACGTTATCATCTGCGCATGTGCACATGCTGCCACATCATCCTACAAAAACTGGAAGGGTATTCCTTTTATTTGGTGCAGATTTCATATTTCTATTGTCTTTTGTTGCTTTCTTGTGACCGGTGAAAAGTGCACCATGACTTTACGAACACACTGTATTATTCTACTCTACTTTCTTTTTAAAAAGTGCTGATTTAACCCATTAAATAGAGTTTACGATCCAGTCACAGGCTGACAGTTTGAAAATTGTTATTAAAAGAGGGCAGGTAGCCTGACCAGGTGGTGGCGCAGTGGATAGAGCGTCGGACAGGGATGCAGAGGAGGACCCAGGTTCAAGACCCCAAGGACGCCAGCTTGAGCACGAGCTCATCTGGTTTGAGCAAAAGCTCACCAGCTTGGACCAAGGCCGCTCAATCGAGCAAGGGATTACTTGGTCTGCTGAAGGCCCGTGGTCAAGGCACATATAAGAAAGCAATCAATGAACAACTAAGGTCTCACAACAAAAAACTGATGATTGATGCTTCTCATCTCCATTCCTGTCTGTCTGTCCCTGTCTATCCCTCTCTCTGACTCTCTCTCTGTCCCTGTAAAAAAAAAAAAAAAAAAAAAAAGAGGGCAGGTAATTTGTTCTATAAAGGAATTTCTAGAGGAGTATATTTAGACAGGGACTTCTGTGTTTAGAGATCAGTGACAAGAACACCATTAACTTAAAGTTATGTATAAAGAACAGCATAAAAAATTGCTAAGAAAAGAAATCAGAAATGAAATTTTTAAAAATAATGTAGGTAAAACTAGTCAAAGACAATTCAACCGATAAAAGGCATGTTTAGTTTTCAAGAAGTGTTTACTATACGGTGTGTAATTCTTATTTTAACCTATAGTTTTACCTTCATTTTTCATAGCTTCTCGTATACCTCTAGTTGTAGGAGATATGAGAGCTGTGATTACATCACTTCCTGCTAATCCTGCTGCACGGAACAGAACAGTAAACTGATAGGTACAGATGTAGAAATAGGGGCAAAGTTTTGTCTTCATAAGATTATACAGAGAAGTGAAGCTCACAGACCTATGAAACAAACAAAAAAATTTCTTTAGGTAATTAAATAAACATTTAACTCCACATATAAAACTTAATATTGTATAAATCAGTTTAATACACAACACAAATAATAGATAATGGTGTTAGTTTTTGTTGTTACATACCAGTTGGCTTTCAAGGAACTGAAACGGTCATGGGATTCACTGATGATTTACAAAGACTTACACAAATAGTGTTTGACACTTAAACACTAACCATTTTTTCTTTAAATAAAGTTTAATTGATAACTTGTTGGTAACTTAATTTTAATTTTTTTTTGTTGTTGACAGAGACAGTGAGAAACAGAGAGAAGGACAGATAGGGACAGAAAGACAGAAAGGGAGAGAGATGAGAAGTATGAATTCTTTGTTGTGGCACCTTAGTTGTTCATTGATTGCTTTCTCATATGTGCCTTGACCTGGGAGCTACAGCAGACCGAGTGACCCCTTGCTCAAGCCAGTGACCTTGGGCTCAAGCTGGTGAGCCTTGCTCAAACCAGATGAGCCCGTGCTCAAGCCGGTGACTTCGGGGTTTTGAACCTGGGTCCTCTGCGTCCCAGTCCAATGGTCTATCCACTGCACCACCACCTGGTCAGGCTTGGTAACTTTCTTTGAGCAGTTTCTGCTGAGAAAGGAAGCAGCCATGAACAACAATGTTGAAGAATCAGATTTATGTATAGTTACCCATCACTTAAATGCATTTCACAGTTGCATAAAGAGTGAATAAGAGCTAAAAAGTAAACAATTTAAATGTTGGTTATTAGCAGCTCCAATAAAATCCTTTGGAAGAATGTAAAGATGCTTCTATCACTAAACATTTCCACATCATAAATACAGTAAGGAGAGAACACTGCTAAAATGAAAATTCACTATTGGGCTGTACACATTTCTATGAATCTTACCAGTCGCTCATTAAAAAGTGCTGCAGGGTTTCATCATCGAACCAAGGGCCTGTCCTTCCAGACATTTTCCTATCAGCTCCAATCCGAGGGAACAGGGGGAGCCACGAAAAGGCAGGGTGGAGCCAGTAGATGAGGCTTTGCTGGAAAGCACAGCGAAGCTCAGTGGAATGCTTGGGATCCTAAAATCCAGACACATTGGACAGGTCTTGCCGTATTAGAAGTATAAAATTTCATGAAACAGACACTGAATATACTAAACACTTATCTTTACTGCTTTCAATAGGAAGTGTTAATAACTATGACAGGGACGAAAATGTAGTTTACTCTGATTTGGAAAACCTTGCCAGCAGTTAGTTTGTTAAACCAAGTATCAGAGGAACACTTAAACTTTATTTTCCTGTCTCCACCATCCTTGAGAACAATGATTGTTTTTTTTTTATCAAGAGGGCAGATGGGAGTGTGGTGGGTGTGTTTGTGTATGCGCAGAAGGTATGTCTACATGTAGGTAACACAACATTCAACCCCCTGCCCCTCACAACACTGTTTGAACAGTAGCCAGTAAAAACTGATCATTCAAATCCCAAATCATCCTGATTAATTTATTGAAAAATATGTACCGAGGTCTCTTTCAGGTAATGATTGATGAGCTGCCTGAAGATAATGCTACTGCGTTTCTTTAAAAACATTCTAGAACTCGCTGACTAGTAAATTTACAATAGACCATCATCCAGGTAGCAATAGTTAGTGCACTGAAAAAGAGCACGTTATGTGAAGAAAGCAGTAAAATAATAAATCTGCCTTGCAACACTTTTCCTCAATTGCTTTTAATTTCTTTTCCTTATATTTTTATTTCTCAAAAAGCCTTAAAAATGATTGACTTACTTCAAACAATACCTCCCTACAACACGATTTCTCAGGACAGGACTCTGAATTTAATGGGCAGTTACTGAAGCTGACTAAAAACTGTATAGAAAGCATCATTTGGGCCTGACCAGCCAGTGGTTCAGTGGATGGAGCGCTGGCCTGGGACCTTGAGGACCCAGGTTCAAATACCGAGGTGGCTGGCTTGAGCATGGGGTCACTGGCTTGGCTGGAGCCCCCACGGACAAGGTACATATGAGAAAGCAATCAATGAACAACTAAGATGCCACAACTATGAAGTAATGCTTCTTATCTCTCCCTTCCTGTCTGTTCCCCCACCCCTCTCTCACAAAAAAGGCATCATTTGGGAAATACAAATTTTCCAAGTCTTTGTGTCTTTGAATGTCAGGAAAAAAACTTAAATGGCTGAAAATATTACTGATATTTTGTAGAGAAGTAAATTTTACACTTAATTTGTTAATTTAAAAAGTAGCTATTTTCTCTCAGAGTTACCTGTATGCTTTGAGGCAGAGTAACTTCTTTTGCTCTGCAATGCTGGACGACACCTTGAGCCTCTTCCTGTGCTTTCAATTGATCTGCCCAGCTAAAGGGCCGAGAAGAGGTGAAAAGGAGTCGAGTTTTAATGCTCCAGTCTGCAGGTAACTCTGTACTTTGTGAGGATGGAATGTCAGATTCGGAGAATGATCTGTGTGAAGGCTTTTTGAAAACAAAGAACACAAAAATTAGTAGAGTACCAAGAAAAAAAACTTTCACTCCATAGATTTTATTAACATACATATGATCATTGAAATGTCAAAATTTTAGAAAATGTGTAATATATAACATAGAAAATATACTACATACCATGAGCAAGTCTGGAAAGTGAGCTACATGAAGAATCCCTGGGCTTGCCCAGTCAAGCAAGGCACATACATACAGGAAGCAACTACTACAAGTAGATGCTTCCCACCTTACCCTGCGCTCCTTCTCACTCCCCCTCTCCTCTCTCTAAATATCAATAAATAAAATCTAAAAAAACCCACCAGAAACAAACAAACAAAAACCAAAACCACCCTTTAAGCCACTAAAACTCTGAAACCAGGGCTGAGTTGCCCTACAGGTAAATTACCCTATTGCCCCATGTATAAGACGCACCTTAATTTTGGGTCCCAAAATTTGAAATAAAATGTATTATTACATAAAGCTACTGAACTCAAGTTTTATTCATCATAAAATTCATACAATTCCTCATCACTGTCAAACAAGTGGGAAATGCAAGTAAAAAATGTCTATAACCACTGTATAAAACACATCCATTTTTTAGACCCCAAATTTTTTGGAAAAGGGTGCGCCTCATACATGGGGAAATATGGTAGGTAGGTCTATTAAGGACATATTTAACAGTATTCTCCATATTATAATGACTTTTTCTGGAGACATCGAAAAAAGAACAGTGAAAGGGGAACATTTCCAGTAGACCTTCTGAAGGCCATCTATTTATGAGAAAGGGAGACTGAGTCTTGGGGAACTGGCCCACTGTCTTTCCAACAACTGTATATTGGCTAAACCATAACAACAGAAGTATCTGGGGAATGAAATCGTGTGTGTCCACGTGTATGTGTTTGTGCATATGTGTGTTGGGGGAAGTGGTGTTGCCAGTGGTGGTGTCAGCAAGGTTCACTGACACCACATCCTGCGGGGGTAATTTGGGGATTTGGTTTGAAGATCAGTGAAAAACGAAGGTCAGCCTAACCAGGTGGTGGCACAGTGGATAGAGCATCGACCTGGGATGCTGAGGACCCAGGTTCCAAACCCTGAGGTCACCAGCTTGAGCATGGGGTTGCGGGCTTGAGCATGGGATCATACACATGACCCCATGGTTACTGGCTTGAGCCCCAAAATTGCTGGCTTTAAGCGCAAGGTCTCTGGCTTGAGCAAGGAGTCACTGGCTCAGCCAGAGCGCTCTGGTAAAGGCACATATGAGAAAGTAATATTGGAACTAAGGTGTCACAACTATGAGTTGATGCTTCTCATCTCTCTCCCTAAAAAGAAATTAAAAAAGAAAAGAAAAAAGAAAAATTAAGCTCAAAGAGCAGTTGAGGGGATCCACAGGAGAGAGTAAACACTGCTAGCTCTTTCAGTGTCCAGCCCACGGTAAACATCATACAAAGTCTACTGCGGGATTGCCACCACCTTCTCAACCCTGAGGACACGAAGGCTCACTCAGGGCTTTGTTACAAGAAGGTACCTTCTAACGACATTTACAGAGTATTATTACCTGTAACAGTTCGGTAACAGCTGTTCTTTCAGAAAACTTCTCTTCCCAGACCAAATCATTTTCTTGATTAGAATCTGAAAACTGAGGTTAAAGAAGTGATCAAGTTGTCAAGGACGCTGCGGTTTGCTCCATGTCTGTACAGAGCCTCACCTGTCAGACAAGTCTGTTCACAACGCAGGTGCAGGATTCACACACACCCCAATCAGTGACCGATGGTCAGCTTGTTTGAGCTTTGGTCACTGAGGGGATGTGAACACCTAACACTGCTGTACACGTCTGCAAGAAACAGCTCCCAGAGGCTTCGGGGTGAGATAAATGCTGGCCAGGGGCGGGGGGGGGGGGGGGGGGGGGGAGGGAGGACTCGTTACCGGCCACGGGCAGCGGCCGCCGCGTGGACTGCCGCCTAGGCCCGGGCCCTTCGCGGAGCCCATGGCCCCCTCCCCCATAACACCCCATCCTGTTCCCCAATCCTAGCCCAGGCAGCCCTCGCCTGCAGCGCCCACTCACCGGGCCCGGTGCCTGCTGCTGGTCGCTGGGCAGCACTTCGGAAGGTTCCGCGGGGGACCGAGGCCGGTTATCCAGGCAGGCGAACGGGTTCCTCCCAGCCGTGCCCGGGCCGCCGCCACCTCTTCCCGCCGCCGCCGGAAAGGGGCGCAGGGGCAGCCCAGCCGCCAGGGCGGCGCGGCGGGGCACCGGTTCGGGCCGCTCCCTGGGTGAGAGGTCGGCCCCAAGGCTCCGGACCCTTTTCCGTCGCAGCCGTAAGGTCTTGGGCGGCTTTTTGAAACTGGGCGAGTAGCCAGGTACCGAAAAGGCCATCGCGCGCTGCGGTGGCTGGGGCTCAGGTCGCCACCCCTCAGGCTCTTCCCGCGCGCGCCGGCCCGCCCGCCCCGACGTGGCCCCACCCCCGACGAGCCGTGCGTGCGCTGCAAGCCGCGCAGAGGCCCCGCCCCACCCCGCCCTCGTTTGCGCGAGGCCGGCGCTGCGGAGAGGACCTTGGCAGTGGTCGGGTCGCGGGGTGCTGAGTGGCTGGGCAGCCCGCTCTTGGGACCGGCCTGTGCCCTCGTGTTGGACAGCAGGGGTGTGAAGAGCCGGCATGGCGTCTGGATGAAAAGGAAACGTCACATTTGAGCTGCTGCTTCGATAAACTAGGGAAGAGGCGACCTGAGCCGGAGAGGGGCCCGTCCCCAGACGGAGAAAACAGAGCCCCGAGGGGCACCCGCGCGCGCCATCCAGACACTGCCGCTCTCCTGCCGGTCCCAGAAAACAAGTGAATGCGTTTGAAGCAGCTTTCAAGGATCTATGGCTATCCTTGGAGACTCGCACACACACTCAAACGACTAAGGAAGACAACACGACCGTGTGCCGCGAAGGAGGGGTGGGGTTGACGCAACAAAGACGGACAGCTTTATCGATAGGGCAGCGTGGCTCTTCCTGAAAGCGGTTTTCTTCATGGAAAGCATTTTATAACGGAGGAAAATATATCAAAACAGGAACCAAAAAGGCTTCTAGGATATTCCCTTTAGATGTTCATTATAGACTTGCCCTTTTGTACAAGAATTTTTCAAATATGTGAAATAACTGATTATCTTGTTTCATCAGAAAAACAGGCTTAAAAATGGAACAACTTGCTTTTATCTTCCTTGACTTCTCCGCACAGTTTCCAAGGAAGTGCTGGCTTCAGATACTGGAATGGGTTCATCCAACTGAGGGCTGGGAAAGAACAATTAAAACTGAACAACTTGCTTTTTTCTCCCTTGATTTTTCTGAACAACCTCCATGGTAACCTTCGCCTCATACAGTGGAATGGGTTCATCCAAGCGAGGCCTGAGAAAGAATGAAATAGTTGAGCAGAGCACACAGGATGGTGGTGGACAACTGCTATACTTCCCTTGTATTATTTTAAATAATATAGACTTGTCCATTAGTATTTCCACCGTTAAGAGTGGTTAACTTTTGAAGGGAAAAACACCTACTTTAGCCCTGGCTGGATAGCTTGGTTGGTTAGAGCATTAGACTGAAGCACAGAGGTGGCCAGTTTGATGCCCGGTCAGAGCACATACAGGAACAGATTGATGTTCCTGTCTCTCTCTCTGTCTCTCTCCCTTCCTCTCTGGCTAAAATCAATCAATAAATAAAAAGAAACACCTCCCTGGCCGGTTGGCTCAGTGGTAGAGCGTCAGCCTGGTGTGCAGGAGTCCCGGGTTCGATTCCCAGCCAGGGCACACAGGAGAAGCGCCCATCTGCTTCTCCACCCTTCCCCCTCTCCCTCCTCTCTGTCTCTCTTCCCCCGCAGTCAAGGCTCCATTGGAGCAAAGTTGGCCCCAGCGCTGAGGATGGCTCTATGGCCTCTGCCTCAGGTGCTAGAATGGCTCTGGTTGCAACAGAGCAACGCCCCCTGGTGGGCATGCTGGGTGGATCCCGGTTGGGGCATGCGGGAGTCTGACTACCTACCCATTTCCAACTTCAGAAAAATACAAAAAAAAAACACACACACACACACACAAAAGAAACACCTACTTCACCCACTCCCTCCTTTTTGATAAACAGATCCCAAAATTGGACTTCCCTTCTTCTCCAGCTATAGGTGATTGGGGGTCGCTCTGGGAGGGGTGAAGAGGGATGGCATGGAATGGAATGAGGAAGACTCAGAAGCCACTTCTATCAGGGAGAACACTTAACTGGTACATCACAAACTACACTTTAAGAAATATTAGGGAGCAGCTAGTTAAAATAAAAAAATGTGCAGGTAACAGGTATGCTGTAAAAGCTGAAACAAAAATGAAAATGCCATCCTGGAGAATAGGAAAATATACAAAATAATTTGGTAATTCAGCATACCTGAAAACACCAGTTGACAACTTCTCCATCACATCTTTTAAGATACGTAGCTGGAAGGATCGTTAAGGTGGCAAAAAGAGGATTAATAAAACCAATCAGAAAATGCTAGACAGATTTTTTTTTTAGCACTCTCAGAAATTCAAAATTTCAGTTACAGAAATTCTGCAAACTGCCAAGTTTCTCTCTATAAAGGGGGAATGGGAAACTGTCATGAGAGAGGTGATAACAATGGAGCCTAAACTTGTAAGCGACAAGAGATGAAGAAGCAAGCCTAAGGCCTGTCCTTAGAACTAGCATTCGCCCAAATGGAATGGTGTCAGTTTCATTTCACTACTTATGCTACTTTTAGTTAAAAACAATTTTAGCACTACTTCTCTTACTTTGGGTGTACATTTATTTAATAAATGACTATAGACTCAAAATTTGTGTGTAGGAGTCAATAAGCTGTGTCTGTAATCTATGTCACTAAGAGAGAAAACTAAAATTTTACAGAACTGAGTCATTTAATTGAATGGAGAGTCTGTGTAATTGCGAGTACTGGGAACTATTTATGGCATACGAACACACAACCTGAAGAACTCTCTGTTAAATCACAAGCAGCAACTGGCTCACGTATGAACTGCTGAGGGGGACTGGCACAAGTGAGGACTAAAGTCTGATTCAAGACTTAAGAAAATGTAAATTAGAAAATATGAACATAAGGCATTTTAAATATTTTTAAAGGATCTAAAGAATAATGATATACTTATAGTGTAAATTCTTTTTCTGTTAATGAAATTGCCAACAGTATGTGTAAGGAAGAATATGTGTGTCGTGTATATTTCTGATTTTTGAAAATTTAACATTTCATTTAAACATGTCATATTTTAACATGGTCCATGGGTTTGTTAAATAATCATCTCTGGTGGGAAAAAGAAGGTGGCTGAGGGGCTTAAGTAATACAGACAAAGCAGCCAGCCTATTTTCTGACATGTAAGATTCAAAACCTGTCACTTTTGTTTTAGATTTTTTTAAAAATTATTCATTTTAGAGAGAGGAGAAAGAGAGAGAGGTGGGGGAGAGGAGCGGGAAGCAACACAGAGTTGCTTCCCATATGTACCCTGACAAGGCAAGCCTGGGGCTCTGAGCTGGTGACCTCAGTATTCCAGGTGACGCTTTATCCACTGTACCACCACAGGTCAGGCACAGTTACTTTTAATACATGGTATTCTCTGGTGTTAATATATCACGGTATTTAAAAAATTGTTTTTAGCAAGAGAGACAGAAGGACAGATAGGGACAGACAGGAAGGGAGAGGGATGAGAAGGATCAATTCTTCGTTGCAGCACCTTAGCTGTTCATTGCTTTCTCATATGTGCGGTGACTGGGGGGCTACAGCTGAATCAGTGACCCCTTGCCCAAGCTGGCAACCTTGGGCTTCAAGCCAGTGATCTTTGGCCTCAAGCCAGTGACCATGGAGTCATATCTATGATCCTACGCTCAAGCTGGTGAGCCACATTCAAGCTGGTAAGCCCATGCTGAAGCCGGTGAGCTCAGGGTTTTGAACCTGGGTCCTCCGTGTCCCAGGCCTACGCTCTATCCACTGCACCACCGCCTGGTCAGGCTACCATGGTATTCTTAATTATTATAATGTTATTGGACATTTAAGTTGCTTTAAGTTGAGATTCAAAAGACAATTCTTTTAGAAAGTTAAAAATTAAGTTTATTTCTAAATTTAATAGGAAAATAGTCTTCAATCCCGTACATTGCTACATTAAGGGGATTTTCTGGTTTTGAAACGTACTCCAAAACTCAACATACACAGTATTCTAATGAAACCCTAACAGAAGGCTCTGTGTCCTGTTGGTGCTCTTAGAGGAGACTGCCTTTTATATACATCACTCATATAACTGCACACTTAACCAAAGTAAAGTAAGAGACCCAGTGCAGACAAGTATGAGACTCATTTCACGCACAAATATATTCTATTAGGTTATAATAACTTAATTCTTTTATCCAATTTGTTAAAAATTTTACTAAGTGCTGCCACCTTTAGAACTGTCACCTTAGAAAAAATAGGTTTATTTGTAAGCTGACCTTGCTCTAAATAGGTTTGGACCTTTCTTTTTGAACTACTTTCATAGTCTCAAGAAATGTTTTCATACTTTTACCAAAACTAGAATGATTTGGCCTCCTTTACCAGATTTGTCTCCGAATAACTTCCATTTAAAAAAATCAAACTCATCTTCACTTGATAAAGATTTCCTAGCATTATCTTAAAAATGCCCCACAAACTCTTTAGTTAAGTATCCTGAAAGGTTTTGCACAATGGCACCATCACAAGAGTAAGAAGGTAGTCTCTCAAGGGGATGTGTAATCTCTATAATGTCAGGTCAAAAACAGGACAAAATCTTCCACGTAACTTCCCCTTCAGAAATGAGTGAGTCTGAGAGTCTTGTACTGCCACTTGCTAGCTGCACCCCTGAGCATGTATTAACCTTTCCATGCTTAATACTTACACCTCATAGGGTGGTTTTAATGTTTAAATAAATTAATACCTACCAAGCACTTGGAACATTGTTCGGCATGATCAATGAAAGCTGCCATTATTTATTATTACCATTATTAAAGAACTTCTTGGTGAAAGCACAGGTATATTTCAAATCCAAAACTCAAATCAGTAGAAAAAAAGGATATAAAGGTATTTTCCTTGTTGTACATTTGACAAATTCCAAACTTCATCGTTAAGGAAAGCCACTGTTGCTCCCTTGAGGAAAAGGCAGTGGCTATCTGGAGGGTCCAGCTTGGACAGAATACACGAAGACTGATCAGTATTGAGTTTAATAGCAGAAACACAACTGGTATCTTAAGCCAGAAAAGTGTCTACACAAATGAAATAATGCACACAAACAATCAGCACACAAACTTTAATAACAATATGTAAACCATGTTTTCTGTTGTATTTCATTGTCCAAAATGATAACTAGGTCAGATGCAGAATGCTGATAATGGAGTAGCAGTGTGTGTGTGTGTGTGTGTGTGTGTGTGTGAGAGAGAGAGAGAGAGAGAGAGAGAGAGAGAGAGATTGATTTCTGGCTGCAACTTACCAGTCATTTCATGAGGATGGAAAATCACGAAGACTGGTATATGAGAATTATGGTGTTTGCATATCAACAATGATTAAAAGATTTAATTTCAATTCTGTTAAGAAATGTAATTTTGGAAGACAGCATATATACACACACATACATATAGTATATTCCAATTTGCTAATTAGGAAAATGTGATAATTTTACATAGAAATATTTTGCTAAGTATATGTCAATGTTTGTTACTAAGAAAAAATCCCATTTGAAATATTATTAAATTCAGAAGTCACTACATCCAAAACTACTAAATTAAAATTAAACAAACTCCTCTAATAGGCACTATTTCAACATTTTGAGTAACAGGTAGCTGAAGTAAAAAAACCCCTACATTTCAAAAAAAAGTTATATATCTTTGAAAACGGTATAATTCATAATTTACACTAATTTAGCCACATCTTGCCTCAATAGACTTAGGCATTTTTCTTTGTTAACTGTATCCTTTCGATGGAATATTAACACTTGACTGTTTCTGAAAATACCTGCAAGTGTTCCTCTGTTGTCACCCAATGGCCTCCGACCCCAAGAAGTGTGAGGATGTCATGTTTATGCGGTAGTAGTTGTAATTTTTCAGCTGGTTCGTCATCTTTACTATATAGTTTCACTTACAAGGGAATAGTTTTAATAAAGAGAGAGAGAAGAAGTATACATTTTAGTCATCTGATGAACACTTGTTCTTCCAACAAGTTCTCTTTTTAATGTAGGAATAAGAAAGCATTTTTCTTAGAAAGAGTCAGCACAATGTATTCAGACACCTGAAAATACACTTTCTGCATTAACACTGTTCATAAAATTTACTCCAGATTTAATTATAAGTGAAATAACTAAAGATAAAAAGTTTGTTTTCATTTGAAAACCAGGCAAGGTAATAAGTCTGATAGTTTAATCAAAACATCAGTTGCTTCATACTTGGGGAGAAGTTGACTTCTGATTAAGGAACTCATAGACTCTAGATAATCACACTGTGACATAAGTATTGAAATGTCCACTTGAGCCTGACCAGGCGGTGGCGCAGTGGATAGAGCATCAGACTGGGATGCGGAAGGACCCAGGTTCGAGACCCCGAGATCGCCAGCTTGAGTGTGGGCTCATCTGGTTTGAGCAAAAGCTCACCAGCTTGGACCCAAGGTCACTGGCTAGAGCAAGGGGTTACTTGGTCTGCTGAAGGCCTGTGGTTAAGGCACATATGAGAAAGCAATCAAGGAACAACTAAGATGTTACAACATGCAACGAAAAACTAATGATTGATGCTTCTCATTTCTTCGTTCCTGTCTGTCCTTCTGACTCTCTCTCTGTCTCTGTAAAAAAAAAAAGTCCACTTGAAAGTCAATGAAGTAGATATTCACTTCAACTGAAAGATTTTTGTGAGTTAGTTTCAAATCTTGAAAATATTGGTCTCAAAGCAACACATGTGATGGTCACTTGTGCTGTATTTATCTATGATTCTGATGACAGAATAAATTCTACTAACCAAGTATAAATCGAGTGCTTTTGCAGGCCTGTGAAACCTATCTTTTAGGTGAGATGGCACTACCGAAGTGCGTAAAATTAGGTGTAAAATAGATCTTTGTTTAGTTACAAAAGTTCGAGGAAGATGAAAACAACAAAATTATGTGCGTTTTCCAAATAGAGACTGCAGAAGTCAACAACCCAATAGAGAGCAAAATTGACTATATAAGCATCTGGCTGAGATTTGAACTAATGTGTATCATGTGGGAACCATGGAAGAGATCATGTTTATGGATGCTTGCTGGGATACTTAAATTCCAATGCTTATACTTTAAAATGTTTATTTTATTGATTTTAGGGAGAAGCAAGGAGAGAGAGAGAGACAGGAACATTATTAATCTGTTCCTATTTGTGCTCTGGGGATTGAAATAACAACCAACCTATGTGCTTTGGGATGATGTTCTAAGCCACTGAGCTACCCACCAGGGCAATGCCTGTATGTACTTTATAAAGCAAGCATGTGCCAGACTTGTAGTGGTGCAGTGGATAAAGCATCAACTTAGAATGCTTAGGTCACTGGTTCGAATCCCTTGGGCCTGCCTGGTCAGGGCACTTATAGGAAGCTACTATGAGTTGATGGTTCTGCTTCTCCCCCCTTTTTTTCTCCCTCGCTTTCACTCTCTCTCTCTCCCTCTCTCTAAAATTCAATAAATAAAACCTAAAAAAAAGCAAGCATGTTCTCAATTCCAGACAAAACTTACAATGCGAATAAAATGAAGATATGCCAATTTAAATATAGACGTAAACTTCCAAAATTAAACATCAATAACATCAATTTAATACATATGTTAAAAATTATTTCCTGGAGACACACATATTATAATATAAATTTTTTCCCTAAAATTCTGCCATCACACTAAAATTACACAGACTACTGATTTAGTCAAGTACCTACCTCCAGCATCTAGGACAATATCTACTCCCAGGCCACCTGTTTCTTCTAAACAGCTTTCAACAACATGGGCTTTCCCATTAGACACATCAATAATTCGGGCTGTAAGGGACAGAAAGGCAACTGTATAGTTGTTCTCTATGAGATCAACACAAACAAATCAGAGGAAAAGAAAGAGCAAATAAACATACATCCTCCAAAATGAATTAAGTAGATCAGATGATTACTAAATCCAAATTAAACTTTCCTCATCTAACCCAACATTGGCAAGGATCAATTTAAATGAAGGGACCAGTATATTCAATAAAATAAAATATAAGCACTTTGTGGATAATACGTTCCAAGGCTCATCTATTTACATACAAGAGTGTTCTCTACAACTAAGAATATATTGCCAGGACTGAGAATTAGAAACCACAGAGGTACATATACATTATAACATGGACTAAAAGATTAAGTTATTTTTAAAGTATGTTCAGATTTAATAAAGAGCTAAAAAGTATAAACATATTTTGTGCGATGTGAGACTTCTCTATGAGAGGCTGCGTTATCCCTTCTCAGTCATAATCCCCCACACCTCCCCTATCTGCTCCCCAAAACGAAGAAAAACCTTGAAGGTAAGGGAAGAACATAATTGTTTTTTGGTGTTTTTTTTTTTTTGTATTTTTCTGAAGCTGGAAATGGGGAGAGACAGTCAGACAGACTCCCGCATACACCCAACCGGGATCCACCCGGCCCACCCACCAGGGGGCGACGCTCTGCCCACCAGGGGGCGATGCTCTGCTCCTCCGGGGCGTAGCTCTGTTGCAACCAGAGCCACTCTAGCGCCTGGGGCAGAGGCCAAGGAGCCATCCCCAGCGCCCGGGCCATCTTTGCTCCAATGGAGCCTCGGCTGCAGAAGGGGAAGAGAGAGACAGAGAGGAAGGAGAGGGAGAGGGGTGGAGAAGCAGATGGGCGCTTCTCCTGTGTGCCCTGGCCGGGAATCGAACCCGGGACTTCTGCACGCCAGGTCGATGCTCTACCACTGAGCCAACCGGCCAGGGCCCATAATTGTTTTTAGTATAGTTAAACTAATTTTAACTGGTTAAAGTATTACATTACTAGAACAAGCCAAGGAGAGAATTAAAATAAAGCTCTCAGAATTGGAACTGGCAAATGAAGATACGTTTATGTGTCATTTCTGTGTCTTCTAACACTTCCTCCTTCAGGACGGTTCCTCTCATAGCTGCTTGGGCTTGTGGTGTAGTCCTGTAGTGATCTAAGATCTGGGGGACAGAGGTGGGTGGTGAGGACACAGGAAAGGAGACTGGAAGCCACTAGGAGGGCAGGATTAACTAGTAAATCTTCTACTTTAATAATACCATTCATGTTTTTTTTTCCTTTCTATTTTTCAATCTCTTCTTTTCCCTTTTTTTCTTATTTTCCTCCTCCTCCAGCACTGCCTTAACCTTCCTTCCACATTTTTTTTTTAGCTTAAATAGGGGAAATTTAATTCCTTATAGTCCCAGAGGCTCGAAGCTCATTAGCGCGTCAGCATGGTCGAGCTCTTGGGAGGCCTCTCCTCCTGGCTTGCAGGTGGTGTCTTCTTCCTGTGTCCTCACACAACCTCTCCTTGGTAAGTGCTCATGAAGAAAGGAAAAAAGCTACTTCCATTTCTTGATTATCTCTGTCAGAGATGCAATATAACAATGGAAACAATGTGGGCTTTAATGCTGACCAGCCTGGGTTCACACCCCACTCCACCCCTCCTTGTTGTGTATCCTGGACAAGCTGGTTAAATCCTCCGAGATGCTGTTTCCCAGGTAGCACAGGGTTGTTGACGACTTGCAGTGAGATCATCTGTATGAACACTCAACAAACACTCAACAAAAGAGGATTGAAAGCAATCCTCTTTTCTTGTCATTTGTGAAACTCTTAAGTTATTCTATAATGCCAATCTATTAAATTCCATTTCCGTCCTTCTCCTTTGCTTTTTCAGTATCTATTTTCTTTCTCCATTTGTTGCTGTTTTGATATGCTCCATCTTTCCAAGGGCTCCTGAGCCTACACCACGTCCTGTCCATCACAAACTGCATCTGACTGTGTTTCTGTGTAAGTGGCTCATCTCTCTTCCCAGCATATCATGGAAAACAGACAACATTAGAGGCACATCACTGGGTAAAACAGGTAGAGAAACGTACAAAGTGATGCAAAAGTATTTCGATTTAGCCTGACCTGTGGTGGCGCAGTGGATAAAGCGTCAACCTGGAAATGCTGAGGTCGCCGGTTTGAAACCCTGGGCTCGCCTGGTCAAGGCACATTTGGGAGTTGATGCTTCCAGCTCCTCCCCCCTTCTCTCTCTCTGTCTCTCCTCTCTCTCTCTCTCTCCTCTCTCTTTCTCTCTCTCTCCCTCTCCTCTCTAAAATGAATTTTAAAAAAAATTTAAAAAAAAAGAAAAAAAAAGTATTTCGATTTATTGACTAAAACTAAAGAGGCACCAGGTCTTTCTAAATGGTTTCAAATGTCACCTGATTCAAACTTGGCTAAGTTAATAACAATGGGGCAAAGAAGAAAAAAGGTTTAAAAATCAAAATAATTAACTACAACTATCACTTAAGTAAACTTAGCACAGATACTAAGTGCATTTAAACAATTTTTATTTATTGATTGATTTTAGCAAGAGAGGGAGGGGGAGAGAGAAAGAGAGAGAGGAATTAATCTGTTCCTGTATGTGTCCTAACCCCGAGATCGAACCAATAACCTATGTGCTTTGGGATGATGTTCTAATCAACCGAGCTATCCGACAAGGGCTGTGCTTTGTTCTATTAGCACAATTTTTAAGGTGCTACTCCTTCAACAATTTGTTTTAGAGTCTGTGTGGAATAATACTCACCTATAGAAGGCCTGAGTCTTTCAAGGTACTGCTTGTCTTCCAGGCTGTGTGCTGTTGATATCACTTTGGCTCCTCTGTGGTGGGCCAGCTGAACAGCTATTGTGCCAAGTGCCTGTGTATAAAAATACACAGTAGGTTTGTAGACATAGGTCAGAGACCACATCTAATTTATTTTATAGGTTGTTTAATAAAGTACAATATATTAATGCTACTTCAACATATTTTTATGTGTCATCTGATAGAAAAAGAAAAAAAGTGCAGGCAAGCTTAGTAGCACAAAACATTTGATTGACTTTCTTTCTCAGAAAGAGTGGTGCAAAGCTGCACAAGCCACATGCTCTCATCCAGTCTGACCAGAACACATAATTTCAGGGATGAAAGAATGGCCTTGGAACGAGAAAAATGGGCCTTTAATGGCCTTGCCACCATAAAGACCTAAGCTAATTCCACAACACATATGCAAGTCCAGTGTCTACTCTCAGAACATCAAAGCACTTCAAAAGCTCCATCTTTCTTCATCCTGACGTATCAGGTATGTTCAGGAAGCACTGCTATTCTGATGTTGGACATCAGGTTGAAGCCAGTGCTGAAGACACGTCTGCCTTTCTCCAAAGACATGCAGGGAAAGCATGTTCATCAACAGCCAGAAAGAATAAAACCATGAATTCACCTCAGGTTTTATAACATCTTTAGATGATAATATATTTTTATATATTTGCTTTTAGTGTCAAACTAATATTATTTCTTAAATGTTTATTTTATTGATTTTAGAGAGGAAGGGAGAGAGTGAGAGAGACAGGAACATCAATTTCCTCTTGCATGTGTTTTGACCGGGGATTGAATCAGCTACCTCTGTGCTTTGGGATGATGCTCTAACCAACTGAGCTATCCAGTCAGGACAAATTATCTGATATTTAAACGAGCACATTTTTGATCTTGTGCGATCCATCTATATACATGCAACACCATATTAACATAAGTGTAAATGTGATGGATATGATATGAAAATTGTAGGGAGTTCTAGGGTATGGCTTCAAAGACTTTATGAGCTATTTCAAGTTTTGTGTAATAAGAATGAAAAAATTGTTTGTTTGCCTTTTCAATGTACTAGCAGATTCAAAATAAGAAACTAAACATACTGAGTCTAACTTTTATTTGTTAGTGATAAAAGCTTCTTATTTTAACAAAATAGGAGTTTGGTGAAACAAAAGTCAGTGATTAGCTACTGGCAAGGACTTATATTAGTAAATGGATGGCCCATTCCCTAAGTTTATTGTGTTTTGGTCTGTTCCTGAACAAAACAATTACCACCTACACTTGCTCCATCCATGATCAGCACTGACTTCCCCGGAGAGAGATGAGAAAGGTAATGAAGAGCGGTATAGGCTCTCACTCCGTCCCGAACGGTTCCAGCGGCTTCTGCCCATGTAACTTTTTCTGGCTTGTGAACTGTCAGAGAGAACAGGAGACCATCCATTAGCAAGTCCTGTTGGTCTGGCATCCTGGACCTGCCCATTCCCTCCATCCAGCTCCTACCATAGCCCAGTCCCAGAATCTTTTCCTACGACAGGGTTCCTTGCCTCCCTTCTTGCCCGTTCATATGCCACTCACCCCAACAACCTCGTCTCTCCCACCACAGGTCACCACTATTCATTTTTTTTAAATTGAGATAGAACTGACATCAGAGGTCACTGCCATTCTAACTTAATATTTATTTGCTTCCACAGGTTAGTACCAAATATTCATTCCTAAAAAATATAACTTAGTTTGGCCTGTTTTTGAACTTTATCTGAATGGAATCACACCCACATGCGTTCTTTTCTGCCGTGCTTTTTATGCTCCGCATTGTTTTGAGACACACCCTTTTTCGCACATGTGGTGCTTTCATTGTTGTTGTTTTTCAGCATTCCATTCTGTGAAAATGCCTTCATTTGGTGATCTAGTCTCCGGATGAGGAACATCTGCATGGTTTCTGATTTTGGACAGTTATAAACAATGCTGCTAAGAATGCTCTTGTAGAAAAGAGTGTTACGTGGTGCACAAATTTTCTCTAGGATATTAACTTAGGGATGGAAACCTCAGGTCCTAGGGTATTACCTTCAACTTCATTACAGACGCCCAGAGCACCTGTGTAAGTCTACTCTGCCATAGCAGTGTACTAGGGTTCTCATGGCTGTGAACATCCTTGTCAATCCTTGGTATCATTATACATTTTAACCAAGCAAGTGGGTGTGGAATGGTTTCTGACTCTGATTTTAATTTGCTTTTCCTCATTACTGATGAAGTTGAGCATCTTTGCATGTTTCTTGGCCATCTGGAATACCTTTTGTGAGGTGACTGTTCAAGTGTTTCATCAGTTTTTTTCTATTGTGTTGTCTTTCTCTTATTGATTATTGGCATTTTTAATGTATTCTCAATGAAGTACTTACTTATTTACATGTTATAAATATTACTTTCAACTTTATGGCTTCTCTTTTCAATCTTTTTAACAATGTCTTTGAAAAACAGAGAAGTATCAAAATGATCTTTTTTTTTTTTTTTTAAGAATGCACCAAACACATCGCATTTATTTTTTTTAAGCAAATAACAAAGACCCAGATTACCAGCATTACTTTTTAAACCTAAACTTAACATTACATATTTAAACAATTGTCAAAACTTACTAAGTTGCCAGCATTCATGCACAACTAGATACATCCTCAAGTTTTATTAAACCAGAAATGTAGTACCATAGATGCATTAATACCACTCACGACTAAATACTGGAAAGAACTGAAATTACTTTGTGGAAGATTCATCCCGGCAATGTTAACTTCAGCAGGTTGACACTATGTGGCTCACGGTTCACACATAATGAAAAGCAGGTCCGTGCTGGTGTTAATGTACGGAAGTCATGGCCACCTTGGATTACATAATAAAAGAGCAAAGTGCATACAGAGATTTACAACAATTTTAAAGTCAAAATTAAAAAAAAAAAAAGATTCTATCGTGGTCCCAACAATAAACTCAGAAGTCTATGACAAACAGGGCTCCGATGAGCTGTGTATAAATACTTTAGATTAGGTACCATTACACTGAAAGTCGAGTTCATTTGAAATCTTCAAAAAAATGTTCCTGTTAATCCTGAAGTGGTGCTTGTTACAGTTAACATGTCTGTTACATGCGTGCATTGAATTACTTGTTATCCAAGTGTAGCTGCTGCTCCTTACCATTTATCGTTAAGGACTTTAACTGGCTGTCTTCTTCAATTTCTCCTCTTTCTTGACCATTCTCGACAATTCTCTTTGTAGTGATTTTCCTTCCGTTAACCGTTCTGGTAGAAGTCGACCCGGATTTGAAGTTGCCCATCCCACTACCACCAACGGACGGGGAGGAGAATGCAGTGAGGCCACCGTGACCTAATGACCCAAAGGAAGTAAATCCAAAGAAGTCGAATGAAAACGGGTCCCTTCCTCCGAAAAATTCCCTGAAGACTTCTTCGGGGTTCCGGAATGTGAAGCCATACTCGAACGGATTGTCAAACTGGCTTCCACCAATATTTCCACTTCCATTTAATTCTTCTTTGCCATACTTGTCATAGATACCCAGTTTTCTAGCATTGGAGAGCACCTCATAGGCCTCGGCTACTTGTTTGAATTTCCTCTGCTTCTTCTTTATTCTCTGGGTTCTTATCTGGATGCCACTTCAATGCCAGTTTCTGATACGCCTTTTTAATATCCTCAGCGGAGGCATGTCTCTGCACGCCTAGAACTTCATATTAATCCACCATGTTACAGGTTGCTGGAACGAGTCCAAGGACGCGGAGCCTGCGGCGGGAGGGCGTGGCGGGACGACAGCCCGGTTTCCTCGGCTCCGGTACGGCGACGCTGATGACGGCGGAGGCTCCTCGCGCTTTCCTTTCTCCTTTCTCAAAATGATCTTTTAAAAACATAAATAACATCCTAATATGCCTCTGCTTAAAAGTCATCAACGGCTTTCCACTGCACTTGGAACAAAATGCAAACTCCTAATATAGTTTAAAGAGCTCTATTAATCTGACCATCAAGCTACTCCTTATGCTTTATTAATTTTTGCTTTGTTTTTGTGTTGGACACTGAATGTGATCTTTTCCCAGTACAACCAATCCTTTCTCACTTATCCTAAAGTCAATTTTATAACACTTTCACAGCCTTTACCAGTTCTTCCCAGTATTCTCTCTAATGGTCATGGACTCAGGTGGTAGAGCACCAGCCAGAACTGCTTTCACCAACTAACTAGTGCCACCTAGTGGGCGAGCCAAGCATCCACGCATACGTGTTAAAGTGTTAAAAAGTCAAGCAAGGTATTAAAACGCGCTGAGCATGGGCTACGTAACATTTGTCAACAATGGATCACATAGATGATGGTAGGATCACATGGAACCCATAAGATTAAAAATTCCTATTGCCTAGTGACCTTGGAGCCATCCTAACATTTTACAAAACCCATTTACTCACATATTGTGGTGATGCTGGTGTAAATGAACCCACTGCACTGCCAGTTGTACAAAAATACAGCACACACAATTATGCACAGTGCACCACACTTGATAATGATAATAAACGACAACATTACTGGTTTATGTTATTTACTACACTGTACTTCTTTTTTTTTTTTTTTTTGTATTTTTCCGAAGCTGGAAACGGGGAGAGACAGACTCCCGCATGCGCCCGACCGGGATCCACACGGCACAACCACCAGGGGCGATGCTCTGCTCACCAGGGGGCGATGCTCTGCCCCTCCGGGGCGTCGCTCTGTTGCGACCAGAGCCACTCTAGCGCCTGGGGCAGAGGCCAAGGAGCCATCCCCAGCGCCTGGGCCATCTTTGCTCCAATGGAGCCTCGGCTGAGGGAGGGGAAGAGAGAGACAGAGAGGAAGGAGAGGGGGAGGGGTGGAGAAGCAGATGGGCGCTTTTCCTCTGGCCGGGAATCGAACCCGGGACTTCTGCACACCAGGCTGACGCTCTACCACTGAGCCAACCGGCCAGGGCTGTCCTTCTTTTTTAAGTGTACTATTTCCGCTTATAAAGAACGGGTTTGCTATAAAGAGTACACTGTGTTATGCCAGCAGCAACCTCACACACGTCGTGGTCACTGCGTCTCCTTTTTTTTTTTTTCAGTCACTGCGTCTCTTGATGGCATCATTTTCTCCTGTGTTTGATCTCATCTCATGTTGTCTTGTACTGTAATGTGCTGTATAGCCTGACATTCTGGGAGCAAGAGGCTAGACCACACAGCCTAGGTGTGCAGTAGGCTATGCCCTCTAGGTTTGTGTAAGTGCTTCTATGAGGTTTGCACGACAACAAACTCCAATTCACCTAATGACTCATTTCTTGGCATGTATCATTAAGTGTGTGCATGACTGTAATTAACTTTTCTGAGGCCATGTGCTAATAAGTTTGAATGTCTGACTCTAAAGCACATCTACTCTAATAGTGCATGCTCAATTTACTTACATGGAATTTTGGGGGAACATATCTATCACAAGAATTGGGATAACCCGTATTTTTATTTAAAAAATCAAACAAGTGGTCCTTAAATGCTAACAGTAATAAAACTATATTTAAGATCGCAAAGGCTCTGAATTTGCATTGTTAGGTGTGATATAATGTCAGGGTCTTTGCTTCTTGGTTGTTTTTTTTTAATGATTCTTAATTTTTTATTCATTTTAGAGAAGGGGGAAGAGAGAGAGAGAGAGAGAGAGACAGAGAATGGGGGGAGGAGCAAAAAGCATCAATTCCCATATGCACCTTAACAAGGTAAGCCAGTGGTTTTGAACCAGTGACCTCAGCGTTCCAGGTCGACACTTTATCTATTGCGCCACCACGGGTCAGGCCAGGGTCTTTGCTTTTGTATTAGGTGGTCCACTAGTGTTTATTTATTATGTTATAAAAACTAATCAATTATATGTTAGTTTTATAAATAATAATATAAGAATAATAAATATAAGAACCATGCACAGATCAATAATAACAGTGAATCAGAACCCAAGAAAGATCATTTCGATTCTTTCTACATTACATCCAAAGGAAGAATGCTAACAATGTATGCCAAATTTTAAATGAAAAATAAAATTACTTTTCTGTTTGACTGAATGGCTTGACAACTGAAAGCACAAAGGAGCTGGAAGAATCACTCAGCAAGGGGTTATTCATTCTGCTGTAGCCTCCTGTTCAAGGCACATATAAGAAGGCAATTAATGAACAACTAAGGTTCTGTAATGAAGAATTGATGCTTCTCATCTCTCTCACTTCCTGTCTGTCTGTCCCTATCTGTCCCTCTCTTTGACTCTGTCTCTGTCAAAAAAAAAGAAAAAAAGCCTGACCAGGAGGTGGCTCAGTGGATAAAGCGTCGGACTGGGATGCGAAAGGACCCAGGTTCGAGACCCCAGGGTTGCCAGCTTCAGTGCGGGCTCATCTGGCTTGAGCAAAAACCTCACTAGCATGGACCCAAGGTCACTGACTCGAGCGGGGGGTTACTCGGTCTGCTGAATGCCCGCGGTCATGGCACATATGAGAAAGCAATCAATGAACAACTAAGGTGTCACAACGAAAAACTGATGATTGATGCTTCTCATCTCTCTCCATTCCTGTCTGTCTGTCCCTATCTATCCCTCTATCTGACTCTCTCTCTGTCCCTGCAAAATAAATAAATAAATAAATAAAATTTTAAAAAAAGAAAAAAAAAGATCATCTGTATGATTTGTTTGTCTTAGCTTAAGTTTATAGCTAGAAAACTTTGATTTTCCAATTTGCTTTTCTCCTTCTGGTACATTTTATAACTCTCCAGTGTTCAACAACGTGTAAAGGAGTGGGCCTTTTTTGTTTGTTTTTTTAGTAAACTTCTATAACAATTTAGTTTAGGAGACTTAGCCAAAACTTAAGCCTGGGAATCAAACTACAGGTTTTAGTTGACTCCATATTTACAAGGTTCTCAAAAAACAGGGGCAACAAGGGTCCAAGGAAATTCTGGGATCAAAAGTTGTAGTTTCCCATAAAGGAACCAGTGGCAGATCCTCAATTTATAAACTGCATAATATCAAAACGGCAAGGGAGCAGAGATTCCCTGCATGGTACCCAAAAGCGAGCTTTGCCCTGGCCAGATAGCTCAGTTGGTTAGAGCATTGTCCCCGTACAGAAAGGTTGTGGGTTTGATCCCCGGTTAGGGCACATACAGGAACAGAATGATGTTTCTTTCTGTCCCTTTCTCTTATGTCCTTTCTCTAAAATCAATAAATTAAAAATAATTTTTTAAAGGTTTTCAAAGCAAGCTTTCCTTCTCAAAGGAAGACATACTTTTGGCTCCATATCTAGCCTTAAAATACATATAAACAAGCACAGGCCTCAGATTTTGTAAAAACTACCTTTTGAAATCAAATTTTTAAAAAATATTATGGTATTACTTAGAAATTTTAGATATAGTAAATATAATTTATTTAAATAAAAATTATTTCCAATTTATAATTTTAGAAATGAAATGCCCAAAATTGGATAGCCCAGTTCAAGTTACTGTACAGACTTAAAAGAATAAATTTACTTTTTTTAACTGTCCAAAATCCAAATTGGCCTTCGGTCCTTTCAAGGTCTGACTAGGGATTTCATCATTTAAGAAAAAACTTTGGAAAATTCTGAATGAAAGTTCAAGAACACAAAATCTCTGTTGACCTATAGATAAGACATGATGAATAGCATGGATCCTGGCAGAAAGAGCCGGCTGGCAGCATATGGGCCTCCTCCTGTGTTTACAAGGTAACCCCACCTCGTTTTTCATCCCTGTCCTCTTTATAGCCTTAAATAAGCTGTGCTTAACTTTGCATGTTTTTGAACTTTACAGAAATACAATGGTATCACCAGAGGTGGATTATGGTCAGATGAGGCCCCGGGTGCAGAAGAAAATATTGAGCCCCTTAAAAAAAAAGAGAGAGACAGGGAAAATAAAAATACATGTTAACCATATTTTTAAATAAATAAAAAATATTATGTACTAGTATTAATGTTAAAATTGCACATATGAAACCAAATTTGGTGTCATTAGAAAAAAATGTAAAGTTGGGGTTTTGTAGGGCCCTTCAGAAGTTGGGGCCCAGGGCGTGCGCCTGGTGCGCCCACTGTTAAATCCACCTCTGGGTATCACACTGTTTGCATTCTTGTTTATTTCGCTCAGTATTTGTGAGACTCAACCATCTCAATGTATTTGGCTATTATTTATCTGTTTTCACTACTGAATTGAATTGCCATGTAGGAATGTCTTCAGTGATCCATTTTCCTGGGGATGAACATTTGGGCCAGGGGTAGTCAACCTTTTTATACCTACCGCCCACTACTGTATCTTCGTCAGTAGTAAAATTTTCTAACCGCCCACCGGTTCCACAGTAATGGTGATTTATAAAGTAGGAAAGTAACTTTACTTTATAAAATTTAACAGCAAGTTAAAGCATATAATAATAATTACTTACCAAGTACTTTATGTCAGATTTTCGCTAAGTTTGGCAGAATAAATCTTTATAAAACAACTTACTAGAGTTAAATCTATCTTTTTATTTATACTTTGGTTGCTCTGCTACTGCCCACCATGAAAGCTGGAACGCCCACTAGTGGGCGGTAGGGACCAGGTTGACTACCATTAATTTGTGCTGTTCCAGTGCTATTTCCCAACTGCAAACCAAGCTATTATGCTCGTGCACGTTCACAAGTTCCTGTGAGATACAAAACTACCAGTTGCGTGACAAGGTCTTGGTACATGTCATTGCCTGCATTAGATAATGCTAAATTATTTTCTGGTGAATGTGTACAAAATCATACTCCTGGTGCATAAAAGGCCCTGCTGCTCCACATGCTTGCAGCCTGGAAGACACATTTTGTAACTTAGTCAACCTTGTGGTGCATAATGACATCTCTATGTGGTTTTAATTTGCTTTTTCCTAATTACCATGGAGATGCAGCAACTTTTCAGCATGGCTTCACGAAGGGTGTGTGTGTATATTAATATTTGTTTTAATATAAATATTCAAGTAAATAACTGTAAGAAAAATTAAAAATTAACCTTTCAGTTAAACTGAACACTTGTTAAAAAATGTTTTTAATTGACATTTCCAATTTCAATTAATAACCAAGAATAAGAAAAAAGAGTATGCATTTTATGATCCTAAATTCTAAGCTGGAGGTAGTCACATGAGCAGCCCCAGTTATTTCCCATGTACACTCACAGTAGACACAAAGAAATGACAATGTTCTGCGCACCACACACAGTGAAGAGAGACTCACTGCCCTCCAAGTGGAACTGCTACATACCCAAGTAGTGCTCATGCACTCGAACCACTTCACAAAGTCCAGGGTCTTCAGTATCCAGGGGTAAGATACCTGAACGTTAAAACATGACACTTAAGGGAAACAATTCCCAAATGAATGAATTCATTACTAATAAGATGCTGAGAAGTATTAGTCTAAATTTTGTACAGTGGAATTTTGAGGAAGATTCTAGCAATTACTAGGGTAGGGAAAAGAGACTTCAGAAACATGCCAGGGAAATGGATACCATATTTCCCCAGGAATAAGACGCTCCCATGTTTAAGATGCACCTTAATTTGGGGGCCTGAAATTTGAAAAAAAAAGTACTACATAAAGTTATTGAACTCAAGTTTTATTCATCATAAAATTCATACAACTCCTCATCACTGTCAAAACTCCCATCCATTAGCTTGTCCTCATCTGTGTCTGATGACGAATCACTGTCTTCAACAATGAGCGCAAAAACAAGCATGAAAAAGCGAAAAATGCAAGTAAAAAAATTTACAACCACTGTATGAGATGCACCCTAGTTTTTAGACCCCAAAATCTTCTAAAAAAGGTGCATCTTATACAGGGAAATACGGTGTGTCATTTTCTGACATGAGCACTATGTCACCTGCGCTATCTTTCTTTCACTTCTGAGTGATGGTAACGACCATGACTGACATACAGAGCCAGGTCAGTCTTGGGGGGCACCTAGGTTCCTCATTAAAACTGTCCCTGCAGCAAAGCTGCCTTCCACAGTCCAGTCTGTGAGATACCTGAGGGTGCTCCCAATCTAATCCCAATGTCTTCTAAGCTAGTCTGGCTTTACTTTCGGTCTCTTACAAAAAGAATCTTGAGTACATAATACACTGTCACTAACCTCTTGGCCAGATAAAACAGATAAGGCAGAAAAAAATTAATTCTTCAAGAAAATACACAAGTCAAAGGCCTTATTGTAAGAAACTAACAAAGACATTCCTAAAATCTGTTCTTAACAGCCTCAAGCGTGACATAAAGTTTAATTTTCTAAATTTATATGAATATCTTCCTATGAATGTTTTCTACAGAGAAATGGTAATTTTGTTTTATTTAAAGAATTTGTTTATTGATTTTAGAGAGAGCAGAGAGAGAAAGAGAAAGAGGGGGAGGAGCAGGAAACATCAACTTGTAATTGCTTCCCATATGTGGGTTTTGAACAAGAAACTTCAGCATTCCAGGTCAGAGCTTTATCCACTGTGCCACCACAGGTCAGGCAAGAGATGGTAGTTTTAAAGACTATTACTAAACGCGTTACTTTATATGCTTGTGTGACTGTCTAAGATATAAGTATAAATAAATATACACATATGCAAAATAGTATTAACTATGGATTTATTAAAAAACAGTAAATAAAATTTACTGTAAAGCTAGTAAATTTCTAGCTTTACAAGAATAGTAAGGGAAAAGTCCTGTAATATTCAGGTTGAGGTGCAGAAGCAGCTTTTATAGAGCCCTGTAGGTCACATACATGACCTACGACTTTTCTCCAGAGTCTTCCGTTTAGTCATAGAGTGAGGTCCTGCCAGCAAAGGGCTGTGCCAAGCACAGTAACAACTACAGTTATCTTTTTATCTCTAATAGTGTTCTATAGCCAAATACTGGAAAGTTTTAAATGTTCTTGTATTAAGATCCTACTCCCAATTCTCTTCATCAATGGACACTTGGCCTGACCTGTGGTGGCGCAGTGGATAAAGCGTCGACCTGGAATGCCGAGGTCGCTGGTTCAAAACCCTAGGCTTGCCTGGTCAAGGCACATATGGGAGTTGAAGCTTCCTGCTCCTCCCTTCTCTCTCTCTCTCTCTCTCTCCTCTCTAAAATGAATAAATAAAGCCTTTAAATAAATAAATAAATAAACTTCACCATAAAAAAAAAGGACACTTGAAAACAAATTCTAAAAATCAGGAAAGTACTTGTATACAAAACAAGGTCACAATAAACATTAATAATTGTATAGGAAAAAGAAGAGATGATAGTAATAACTTACCGACTACTTCATCATCTGGTTGAAAGAATGATACCTTACTTCCAACTAAAGAGTAGAAAAAAATAAATAATTAGTATAATGAGGTTATTAAATATAATTCTTATTTAACTATTAAATAAAGGAGGTTGGATAGGTTGGTTGGTTAGAGCATTGTCCTGATACACAAAGGTTGAGGGTTCAACCCCTGGCCAGAAAACATACAGGAAGAGATAGATGTTTCTATCTGTCTCTAAAATCAATCAATAATAATAATAATAATAAAAAGATCCATGGGTTTAAAAAAGTCACTGACTCAGAGAAAAGACCAAGAACTTGTAGGATATTTTAATGGTCTATAAGGACTGTTGGATAGAACATTTCAAATTTGGATTCTTTAGAAAATTTTCTCAAGATCCAGGCCATATGGCTGTTGACATCATAGAGAAAAACACCTTTATTTAAATGAGAGTGAAGGGAAAAAGGAAAACAGTCCACTCCACAGCTCCTGTGGGAGTAACACTGTTCCCACTCCTTGTGTGGCCCAATTTTCTATTGTTATTTTAGTTGCAGAATCTCAGACACACAACGAGAAATTCTGGTAAGAGTCACGTATAAAACTACTTTGATTTGGGATTATGGAAATAAGTTCAGACTGATGCTGAGAAATATTTTAGAACTATATGGAAATGATAGTTACATTTTCTCTGCACATGTAGAAAAAAAGCCTCTACCCTCAGTCAATTGTTTAGAATATTTTTGTTCAAATAGTTACAGAGGAAAGGAGAGGAAAACACCTGGCATCACTGAATGCCTACTTATATCTAGCACTTCCGTGAGTTACCAAGTTTAATCTTCATGGTGTACACGAGGTAGGAGTTGCTCCAACTGAACAAGAGTACAACAGCTGAAGCCGTGAGGGGAGGTGGAGGCCGCCATCTGCAAGTGGACTGTCTGGCTGGCTCTGTTGTCAGAATGGACAGAGCTCATTTTTTTAGTCCTCAACAAGAAACTCTTTAAGTTTGACATTCCTACTTCAAAGTCTTCCTGTTATTTTGTTTCTTTGGACCCCTCCTATGCCATCATCCTCCAATGGTTTTGACCACCAGTCCACTGCACTCCCTTTTCCCTGTCTGCTATGAACCCTCCTCCCGGGAGCACTCTGACCCTTTTCTCTTGGCTTCCTCTACACTCTCTAAACTCCCAGTCTTCCTCTTACTCAAATTTTCACCCCTTATTAATTGGTGGCACCAATTCATACCTTAGCCAGAATCCTGTAAATCAGTGATTTTCAAACCTTTTACATTTGGGGACCAGTGAAAATGGGATAATTATTTCAGGGACCACTAAGGCAGAAATCACCCTGAGCATAAGCGAATTTGACTAAGATCATTGGGCCTATAATATCCATACACCATCAGAGTGGTTAACTCTTTCATGGACTGGCGGTTGAAAAACACTGCTGTAAGTCACTCCTGGCTCTCACCTGCCCCCCCCTTAATTGATTGATTTTAGAAAGACAGAGAAAGAAAGTGAATGTGTGTGTGGGAGCATTCATTTATTGCTCCACTTAGTTGTACATTCATTGGTTGCTTCCTGTATGTGCCCTGGCTTGGGGTTGAACCTGTAACCTTGGCATTTTGGGATGATGTTCTAACCAACTGAGCTAACTGGCCAGGGCCAGCTTTTTAAATTCCTCTGTTCTTGTCAATTACAGTGGTACCTTGAGATATGAACAGACCAACATACAATTTTTTTTTTTTTTTTTTTAGATACGAGCTGCAACTTGGTCCTGTCTGTACTTTTGTTCGAGATCTGAGCGAAATTCTAAGATACGAGTAGTGATTCGGAAAGCTGCTGCTAGTTGGCGCACGAATCCAGTATCCGCAGTTTGATATACCAGTTGACTGACTGACTTACGAGCTTGGTTACAGAATGAACTGAATTCGTATCTCAAGGTACCACTATATTAATAAGCACTGCTGATTTTACTTTCTAAGTATTTCTTACATATGTCCGTCTCCTTCACCTTTGCCACCACTGCCTAGGTTATGGACTTTGTTGTCTTTTGGTTATTGGTATACAACCCAAGCAGTCCCCTTACTTTCAGCTTGGTTTGCCTCAAATCTACCCTTCATCTGGCTACTCTAATAACCTCCCTTAACCCATGCTATTGGCCCTGGCCGGTTGACTCAGTGGTAGAGCGTCGGCCTGGCGTGCAGCAGTCCCGGGTTCGATTCCCGGCCAAAGCACACAGGAGAAGCACCCATTTGCTTCTCCACCCCTCCCCCTCTCCTTCTTCTCTGTCTCTCTCTTCCCCTCCTGCAGCCAAGGCTCCATTGGAGCAAAGTTGGCCCGGGTGCTGAGGATGGCTCCATGGCCTCTGCCTCAGGCCCTAGAATGGCTTTGGTTGCAACAGAACAACGCCCCAGATGGGCAGAGCATCACCCCCTGGTGGGCATGCCGGGTGGATCCCGGTTGGGCGCATGCGGGAGTCTGTCTGACTGTCTTCCCGTTTCCAACTTCAGAAAAATACAAAAAAATAAAAATAAATAAAATAAATTAAAAAAAAAACCCATGCTACTATGTGAGGCTAATCACGGGACTGGCCTCTGCCTACCCTCCTGCCTCATTTTTTTTGGGGGGGAGGGCAAAGTCTCAGCGTTCATATCACTATCTTTTACTTTTCTATGTTTGAAGGAAAATTTTCTTGACAAAATATTTCTTTGTGCCAAGTATCTTTTTTTTTTTTTGCATTTTTCTGAAGCTGGAAACAGGGAGAGACAGTCAGACAGACTCCCGCATGCGCCCGACCAGGATCCACCCGGCACGCCCACCAGGGGGCGACGCTCTGCCCACCAGGGGGCGATGCTCTGCCCATCCTGGGCATCGCCATGTTGCGACCCTCCTGGGTGTCGCCATGTTGCGACCAGAGCCACTCTAGCGCCTGGGGCAGAGGCCACAGAGCCATCCCCAGCGCCCGGGCCATCTTTGCTCCAATGGAGCCTTGGCTGCGGGAGGGAAAGAGAGAGACAGAGAGGAAGGCGCGGCGGAGGGGTGGAGAAGCAAATGGGCGCTTCTCCTATGTGCCCTGGCCGGGAATCGAACCCGGGTCCTCTGCACGCTAGGCCGACGCTCTACCGCTGAGCCAACCGGCCAGGACCTGTGCCAAGTATCTTATCTCCAACATCAAACTCTGTAACTCTCTTTTTTTAATTCATTTTTTTTAATTCAGTGAGAGGAGGGGAGGCAGAGATAGACTCCCACATGTACCCTGATCAGGAGCCACCCAGCAAGCCCACTAGGGAGTGATGCTCTGCCCATCTACGGCCCTTGGTCTGTTGCTCCAACAGAACTTTTCTTAGCGCCTAAGGTGGAGGTCATGGATCCATCCTCAGTTCCTGGGGCCAACTCACTCCAATTGAGCCATGGATGAAGGAGGGGTAGAGAGAGGGAAAGAGAAAGAGAGAGAGAGAGAGAGAGAGAGAAGTGAGAGGGGAAGGAATAGAGAAGCAGATGGGTGCTTTTCCTGTATGACCTGACTGAGAATTGAATCCGGGACATCCA
Source organism: Saccopteryx bilineata (assembly GCF_036850765.1). Lineage (NCBI taxonomy): Eukaryota > Metazoa > Chordata > Mammalia > Chiroptera > Emballonuridae > Saccopteryx > Saccopteryx bilineata. Next base: position 229,646,153 of record NC_089491.1, on the reverse strand, counting down.
TATACTGGGCCAACGCTCTACCACTAAACCAACCTGTCAAGCCCCCCCCCCTTTTTTTAAATTTTATTTATTCATCTTAGAGAGGAGAGAGAAAGGGAGAGAGAAAGGGAGAGAGAAAGACAGAGAGGGAGACAGAGAGGAGAGAGAGACAGAGAGAGAAGGTGGGGAGGAGCTGGAAGCATCAACTCCCATATGTGCCTTGACCAGGCAAGCCCAGGGTTTCGAACCGGCGACCTCAGCATTTCCAGGTTGATGCTTTATCCACTGCGCCACCACAGGTCAGGCTGTCAAGGCCCTTTTTAAAAAATTCTTACACACATGATATTACTTGCTGCTGACAGCCTCTCAGTGAATGTGATTCTTCTCATGCTCATCCTTTAGTTTCTGGCTAACTTCACAAAGGCTTTCCTGTTTCTTCTTGCTGGTCTGGGCATCTGTCCTCAGAGCTTTAGTAATAATCCACTCATATGTGTGTATCTCTTTCCCCCCAGACTATGAACACTTTGAGGGCAGTGACTTTATCTTATTTATCTTCATATACCAAGCACTTAACAAGTGCTCATTAAATATGGAATCAATGAAGAAATAAATGATTCTTTACCTTCTGGTCATTATAATCTTTTTATTATTTTATTATTTTGAGAGAGAGAGAAAGGGAAAGAGAGAGAAGCATCAACTCGTTGTTTTGCTTAGTTGTGCCATTGATTGCTTCTCATATGTGCCACACCAGGGCTCGAACTGGTGACTTTGGGAGTTGAGCCAGAGTCCTTGGGATTAAGCCAGTTGCCTTGGATTAGAGCTCTGATTAGGCTCAAATCAGCAACCTCTGGATTGAGCTGCCAATCTCAGGATTGGTGACCCTGAGATTGAGCCAACAACCCCAGCGGTCAACTGTCTATCCACTGCACACTGGCCATTATAATTCTTATTTTAATATTCTTACAGTGCAGGTAGAAGAAAAGAGAGAGAACAAAATTATGCTTTAGCTATGTTAGAAGATTACATTGAGTAGAATATCAAATATATTATGGATTAAAATTATAGGAAAAACTTGAATAGTCAAACCCAGTGGTTGGCAAACTCATTAGTCAACAGAGCCAAATATCAACAGTACTATTGAAATTTCTTTTGAGAGCCAAATTTTTTAAACTTAAACTATGATATATAGTTTAGGTAGGCACATTGTTATTAACTTAATTAGGGTACTCCTAAACTGGCCTTTGCTAAAAACATCCTCAATCTGATTGAGCCACATGTGGCTCATGAGCTGCGGTTTGCCGACCACTGGTCTAACTCATTATAGTACACACTCATTCATAGATGCAGAAAGAACAACCATATACCCATTGTTCATGAACTACCTATTAGTAGTGAATATGAATAGTTGGTCTATTTAGAAACAAATTATTTCAAATACTTAGCTTATTGTCTGTCCTTCACGTTAAAACCATTACTTACTAAATAAAATAAAAATTCTCTTATTTAAGATGACCATAAAATTTTATTGGTTATTTCTCCCTAGAACCTATTTTTAGATGAGTAAGCTGCTTATCTTATTTTTAATCAAACTGCTTAACTTTTTTTTTTTTTTTTTTTTTTACAGAGACAGAAAGAGTCAGAGAGACGAATAGATAGGGACAGACAGACAGGAATGGAGAGAGATGAGAAGCATCAATCATCAGTTTTTCGTTGCGACACCTTAGTTGTTCATTGATTGCCCTCTCATATGTGCCTTTGACCGCGGGGCTACAGCAGATGGAGTAACCCCTTGCTAGAGCCAGCTGGTGAGATTTTGCTCAAACCAGTTGAGCCCACGCTGAAGCTGGCGACTTCGGGGTCTCGAACCTTGTCCTTCTGCATCCCAGTCCGACACTCTATATCCACTGTGCCACCGCCTGGTCAGGCCAAACTGCTTAACTTTTAAATGCTCTTTTAAATGAAAACTTTAAAGTTTAATGTGGATTTAGTTACTATTATGTAAACTTTGGCCCAAAGCTAATTTATAGAAGTAATGTATGCTGGTTTGCAAACATCATAGAAAGGAAACACTGGTCACGCTAGTCAATATGATTATTCATAGATTTGCATACATAATCCCTAAATATTTACTAAAGTATAATAAGCTCTTTAATTATAAAACATCAGTTAAGTTCTATTTTTCTTTTTAATTTAGAAAGAGGAAAACATTTCTGTATAATTAAATTTTATATTTGAAGATGTCTGTATGATTTTATGTGCCAGTACACAATTAACTACCACATAATTTCTTTTACCTTAAAAAATATAGACATTTACATCTAAAAACTTACCATCTAACACAATTCCGGCAATTTCTCTCCCAACAGGAAATAAATCCTTTTCCATCTTCAGTTCTGCCAGAAGCTAAATCATGACAAAGGCTGTTTATTGTCAAAAATAAACCCTGGCTTCTTATACAAGAGGAAAGCAAGAGCAAAAATCATCAAACCATACAAAACGCAAATATGATTCAATTTTTGAACTAAATACAAAGCAAATAACTTCATAAAACAGGTTTTTCTGTAGAGTAATAAACAGAGAGTTGGCTGAAGAATTGATATGTAGGTCTTAGGTATGAGTGTTATTATTCAAATCGCCATTAACATACTTTAACATCTTTACTCTGCCAAGTATGAAAGTGAACTATGACCCAAATTTACCAGTCAACTCATTTGGCTCTGGCGAGGGGAATTTGAGGAGGATGTGGTTGACTAAGGAGACATAGTTAATGAAAACAAAAGGTTCTCAGTTGCCACACCCTCTAAAATCATCTGAGTGTTCCTCCCAAGTCTTGGGTCAAGAAGCAGGTGGGAAGAGGTGATGGATATACATAGGAAAATCCCCATTAATTTCAAATTGGAATTTCTTTTTATAAAAGAATTCTGTATTTTTGAGACATTAGTGCTTTGTAATCTTCTGACCAAATTCAGTACTTGGCTTTTGAATTGACAAAGTATCTACAGATAAGCCTGTTTCAGTTTCTGCCATTTTATAATAATATCAGAGTCACAGAACATATTTGTAGGTATCATAGTATTTTAGAAACAGAAAATAAAAAGAAATTGAAATAATTCTCATATATTTTTTATATTCAATATTTAGATCTCTTATATATACTTGATTGCTAGAAATGTTTATCTTTCAGTGTGGAACTTTGTACTTTTGTAAAGATGATAACATGACATTCTTATAGAAACACTGGCTGTTTTATATTCTTTCTATTTTTTTGTGTGACAGAGACAGAGAGAGAGACACAGAGAGGGACAGACAGGGACAGATAGGAAGGGAGAGAGATGAGAAGCCTCAATTCTTCATTGTGGCACCTTAGTTGTTCATTGCTTGCTTTCTCATATGTGCCTTGACCAAAGGATGGAAGGGGGGATACAATAGAGCGAGTGACCTTTTGCTTAAGCCAGCAACCTTGGGTTCAAGCCAGCGACCTTGTGCTTCAAGCCAGCGACCTTTGGACTCAATCCAGCGACCACGGGGTCATGTCTATGATCCAATGCTCAAGCCAGCAACCCCACGCTCAAGCTGGTGAGCCTGCACTCAAGCTGGATGAGCCCGTGCTCAAGCGGGCAACCTTGGGGTTTTGAACCTGGGTCCTCTGCATCCCAGTCTGAGGCTCTATCCACTGCGCCACCACCTGGTCAGGCTTTTGTCCTCTATTTCTTTTATGCACACTTCTACAGAACTATAATTATGGTTATAGCAACTGTGGCCTTCCTCCTTCACTTTCTTACATAAGCATTTTCTGACATCATTGCATTTTTCATAACTGTTATGTTTAATAGTCGTGTAATATTTCATTGGATTGATTTTACTATAATTTACTATTTCTTTCTATTAGACATGAGATAGCCTGACCAGGTGGTACAATGGCTAGAGAGTTGACCTGGGATGCTGATGACCCAGGTTCACAACCTTGAGGTTCCTGGCTTGAACGCGAGCTCATCTGGCTTGGGTGCAGGGTCGCCAAAATAGACATGACCCCATGGTTGCTGGTTTACGCCAAAGGGTCACTGGCTCAGCTGGAACCCCTGGTCAAGGCACATATGAGAAAGCAAGCAATGAACAACTAAAGTGCTGCAACTATGAATTGATGTTTGTCATGCCTCTCCCTTCCTGTCTGTCTGTCCCTGTCTGTGTCTGTCTTTCTCTCTGTCTCGATTAAAAAAAAAGAGAGACATGAGATAATTTTCTAGAGTGGGATTCCCCCCCACTTTTCCAATTGCTGTATCTTTTATTTCTTTTTATTGCTTTACTGCATTATTTTGGACCTCCAGTATATTCAACGATGTTAAGTAGAGGTTGTGATAGAAACCCTATTTGTCTTCTTTTTTCCTTTTAGACTGAGATTTTTTTTTTTTTTTTTTTGTATTTCTCTGAAGCTGGAAACGGGGAGAGACAGTCAGACAGACTCCCACAGGCGCCCGACCAGGATCCACCCAGCACGCCCACCAGGGAGCCACGCTCTGCCCCTCCGGGGCGTCGCTCAGTTGCGACCAGAGCCACTCTAGTGCCTGGGGCAGAGGCCAAGGAGCCATCCCCAGCGCCCGGGGCCATCTTTGCTCCAATGGAGCCTCGGCTGCGGGAGGGGAAGAGAGAGACAGAGAGGAAGGAGAGGAGGAGGGGTGGAGAAGCAGATGGGCGCTTCTCCTGTGTGCCCTGGCCGGGAATCGAACCTGGGACTCTGCACGCCAGGCCGACGCTCTACCACTGAGCCAACTGGCCAGGGCTTAGACTGAGATTTTAATGAATTTTGCATAGTATCAAAAAGACAAGGAGTGGTACTACTCCTGTGAAAGGACTCGGGGCATCTCACTGGTTCACTTCTCAGGTCATGTGCATGTTACAGAGTTGCCTGATAGAAGCTGACTTTGTTCTGTAATTTCTCTAAATGTGACTTTATTGTAGAAAACTTTTAGATTCTTGCCTGACCTGTGGTGGTGCTGTGGATAAAGCGTCGACCTGGAAATGCTGAGGTCACCGGCTCAAAACCCTGGACTTCCCTGGTTCAAGGCATATATGGGAGTTGATGCTTCCAGCTCCTCCCCCCTTCTCTCTCTCTGTCTCTCTCTCCTCTCTCTCCTTCTCTGTCTCTCTCCTCTCTAAAAATGAATTAAAAAAATTTAAAAAAAATAAACAAAAAAAACCTTTTAGATTCCTAGAAATTATGATGACAATATAATCCAATAATGTAAAGATCCAATAAACCTATGGTCTTAACTTTCTAAACTGAGTAAATGGACTTGCTATATTTATCACAGCACATTTAACCACACTTTCTCCTTTGAAATCTTTTCATGTACTGTATTTAATGATGGAGATTACTGTGGGATAATGTGAGACTGAGGATGTGTGTATGAGACAGAGACAAAGAGAAATGATAAGAAGAATATGAACCCATTCTAAAGACATTAACTACAAATAGCTATAGAAAGTTATTTATAAAGGTATTTTCTACTTTGATATAGGCCTTAATAATTATAAATTCTCAGTCTTTCACAATGTAAAGGAGTTTATAAGGTATTTTCATATACTAATATAAAATTTATGACTTCAATTAGACTAATAATTTAATATAGAAATATATAAATTCACATTAAAATTTCCCCCTATCTATTCTATTCTACTCTAGTCTGTTCTAAGAATGATAATAATTTCTTGGCACTCAGAAGTTAGTTATCATTATATTTGTAAACTAAATATAATATGAAACACTCCCTTAACTTTTGGCCCAAATAAAAGCACCAATACCTTTGTATTTATGTGGCTCAAAGCACAAACTTTAACTTGGAGTTTCACATAGTTATCCTCTGTAACAGGAAGATTTTCCTAGAACCAAATGATAACAAAGTATTATACATTCCTTTGAGACCACTCTTTTCTTGATTTTGTGAAAATTTCATACATAATTGAACAAAATTAAACAGGCCCCAAATCTTATAGTGAACTGTAGGGCTGAAAAGTAGGTGCTAATCGTATGCGATAATTGTGTATTTCATAGTGTAATAAGAATTTCTGGATCATGAACAGTTTTTCTCTGTTATCTTTCACTAACTCCAAAATCCTTTAGGTCAGGGGTCTAAATCTCAGACAGCTTGGCTTCTACCACTGGAATGATCTGGCTTGCCGCAAACATTTCAAACAATCATCAATATATGAAAATACCACTATCTATGCTTAAAGTGGTAAAACCTAGAGGCCATTTAAAGCTTAGTGAATAAGGTAACTTTGCAAAGCTCAGAAATTAGTGTGGAAAACAATGCTTCTCCACCTCTTTTATTTCACAGTTTGAGAAAATGTATTTTCTGAAGTATGGCTGCAATCTGCAAATTCACTTTACTGTGGTATTCAGAATAAGTTTGAGTTCATTCTGCAACATGTAAGACTATTAAGGTTGTTCTGTTTTCCTGATATTTTTTATACCACAACCCTCGGGAACTAAAAACTCTTCTGTAGCAACTCTTCTAAAAGTATAGTTGTACTAAAATATGAACCACCATCGTCACACAAGATTAATGTAATTTCACTTAAGGTCCACTAAAAGATCATTTAAACCTAGGTTAATATACTTATCTTGTTTTGTTTAATAATTAAACAATTTTTCTTACCCTTTCTTGGAATACAAATGTTATTTCTTCATTTGTAGAACTCTGTTGAAAATATAAGCCTTTCATAGTCACCTAAAATAAACCGACAAAAAAATATACACATAAAATAAACAACAAAATGTCTTCCAGATCAAATGAAAGGAAAAATTAAAAAATAGTGCTGGCAAAGGATAAATGATAAATTTAAATGTAGTTTTCAAACAAATAAATTGAAACAACAGTTCTTGAAAGTGATCACACAGGAGAATATGCCATAGTCTCTGAGTGTGCATCTTTTTATTTTTTATTTTATTTTATTTTTATTTTATTTTTTTACAGAGACAGAGAGAGAGTCAGATAGGGATAGACAGGAATGGAGAAAGATGAGAAGCATCAATCATCAGTTTTTCGTTGCGACACCTTAGTTGTTCACTGATTGCTTTCTCATATGTGCCTTGACCGTGGGGCTACAGCAGACTGAGTAACCTACTGCTCAAACCAGCGACCTTGGGTCTAAGCTGGTGAGCTTTGCTCAAACCAGATGAGCCCACGCTCAAGCTAGCAACCTTGGGGGTCTCAAACCTGGGTCGTCCGCATCCCAGTCCAACGCTTTATCCACTGCACCACTGCCTGGTCAGGCTGCATCTTGAGACAGAGTGGGTTTACATTTCAACTTTTCGTAAAGATTTATTTATTCATTTTTTTAAAGCTTAGTTTTTTAAAATTTTTTATTTATTTACTTTTTTAGATTTTATTTATTCATTTTTATTAGAGAGAAAGGGGAGAGAGAGAGAGAGGGAGAGATAGAGAGAGAACAGGGGGAGGAGCAGGAAACATCAACTCCCATATGTGCCTTGACCAGGCAAGCCCAGGGTTTTGAAACGGTGATATCAGTATTCCAGGTCGATGCTTTATCCACTGCGCCACCACAGGTCAGGCCTATTCATTTTTTTTTAAACAGAGACAGAGAGAGAGTCAGAGAAAGGGATAGACAGAGACAGACAGACAGGAACGGAGAGATGAGAAGCATCAATCATCAGTTTTTCGTTGCGCTTTGCAAGACCTTAGTTGTTCATTGATTACTTTCTCATATGTGCCTTGACCGCGGGCCTTCAGTAGACCAAGTAACCCCTTGCTTGAGCCAGCGGCCTTGGGTCCAAGCTGGTGAGCTTTTGCTCAAACCAGATGAACCCACGCTCAAGCTGGCAACCTCGGGGTCTCGAACCTGGGTCCTTCTGCATCCCAGTCCGATGCTCTATCTACTGCACCACCGCCTGGTCAGGCCAGTTCAACTTTTCACATAAAGGTGAGCATGTGCTTAATTTTACTTTACTATTCAATAAAAACTATTAGATGTACTTGAGAAAAAAAAAAATTTAGAGGGCCACAGAGCTCAATTATAATTACTAAAGATCTCATTTAAAAGGCATTCAAGTCTTAAAAAAGACCATTAAAAAGGAAAAAGTGGAATGAACAACAAGGCACCCACTGAATTTTTCTGTAAGTTTACAACCACTTAATGGAAGTATTTAAACTTGTAGTCTGTGGACTTCTTCAAGCATCTCTAAGAATTCCACATTGTTTCTTTAATTTTTTTTTAACCTTTTGAGTAGTGAGTTTTTTTCATGCTCACTGACCCTTGGGAGTGAGTTTTTTTCAAAAAATGAAATTAGTTCTAACTTAAAATCATGTTTGTTTGATAACCAATTTATGGAAACAAGAAGAACATACATTTACCTTTTTTAATGTTGCCTTACATATATTAAAAATAAAAATTTCTGTTATCTCATGCAATTCTCCTGTACCTCCATCTCAAAGTTTAAAGATGTACATGTACAATCGTACTCTGGATGGTCAGGAGGCACGAGGATGTACATAAACGTTTTTACTACTCAAAGGATTAAATTAAGTGAGAGGCAGAGACAGACCACGTGTACCTGGACTGGGATCCTGGCAAGCCCACCGGAGCCGGGGATAATGCTCTGCCCATCTAGGGCGTTGCTCTGTTGCTCAGCAACCGAGCTCTAAGCCCCTGATGGGGAGGCAATAGGGCTATCCTCAGTTTCTGGGATCAACTCCTCCAATTGAGGCATGGCTGCAGGAGAAGAAGAGAGAGAGAGGGAGGGAGAGAGAGAAGCGAGAGGGGAAGGGGTGGAGAAGTAGATGGGTACTTCTCCTGTGTCCTGTGTACCATGACCGGGAATTGAACCTGGAACATCCACATGCCAGGCGGACACTCTACCACTAAGCAAACCGGCCAGGGCCAGGACTATTTTCTTTTCTTTTCTTTTCTTTTTTTTTACAGGGACAGAGAGAGAGTCAGAAAGAGGGATAGACAGGGACAGACAGGCAGGTATGGAAAGAGACGAGGAACATCAATCATTAGTTTTTCGTTGCAACACCTTAGTTGTTCATTGATTGCTTTCTCATATGTGCCTTGACCGTGGGCCTTCAGCAGACTGAGCAACCCCTTGCTGCAGCCAGCGACCTTGGGTCCCAGCTGGTGAGCTTTTTTCTCAAGCCAGATGAGCTTGCGCTCAAGCTAGCGACCTCGGGGTCTTGAACCTGGGTCCTCTGCATCCCAGTTCAACACTCTATCCACTGTGCCACCGCCTGGTCAGGCCCAAGACTATTGTCTTAAGTGTAAATTTTATAGAGGGATACATAGAAAACTGCAGATGTCCTACACTATTCTTCACAGAGTAAAAGTAGCCATATCACAGCAGGAAACAGCACCACAGCCTCAGGAGCCCTTGCTCCCCTTCTAGTCATGATCTACCCTCCTGCGGATACTCAATATTCTGTTTTAACAGCACAGATCAGTTTTGTCTGTTTGACATTATACAAATGAAGTTATATTTCTTTTTCTTAATTTTTATTTATTCATTTTAGAGAAGAGGGAGGGAGGGAGGGAGAAAGAGAGAGAGAGAGAGAAAGGGGGGAGGAGCAGAAAGCATAAACTCCCACATATGCCTTGACTAGACAAGTGCAGGGTTTTGAACCAGCAACCTCAGTGTTCCCAGGTCGACACTTTATCCACTGCGCCACCAGAGGTCAGGCTGAAGTTATATTTCTTTATGTCCATTTTCTTTTTCTCAAAATTATGTTTGTTTCACTCATGTTGCTGGTAGTTGTTCACTCATTCTCATTGCTCTATAGTAGTCCATTGTATTAATAAAATACTATTTATTAATTCCACTATAGATAGACATTTGATTGTTTTCAGTTTGGGGCTTTTACAAATTATCCTGCTAAGAACATTCTTGTACCTACTTCTCAGTAAAAGTATTATTATTCCATTTATTTTATGAATGAGAAACTGAGTCTTATAGAGGTTAAGTCATATATCTAGGGTCTTATCGCACCAGCTGGAGCAGAACTGTGACAGACCAGGTGCTACCAACTCCAAAGTAATTTCTCTTAACCATTATGCTTAATGGCTTTCTACTGAGCTGCTAACATTAGACTTTTCACTTAAAACTAAAATTCTATATTCTTTAGTTTAGGACTGATGATTTAAAAAAAATTTTTTTTTTTACAGAGACAGAGAGAGAGTCAGAGAGAGGGATAGACAGGGACAGACAGACAGGAATGAGGAGAGATGAGAAGCATCAATCATCAGTTTTTCATTGCGACACCTTAGTTGTTCATTGATTGCTTTCTCATAGGTGCCTTGACTGTGGGGCTTCAGCAGACCGAGTAACCCTTTGTTCCAGCCAGTGACTTTGGGTCCAAGCTGATGAGCTTTGCTCAAACCAGATGAGCCCGCGCTTAAGCTGGCGATCTAGGGGTCTCGAACCTGGGTCCTCTGCATCCCAGTCCGACGCTCTATCCACTGCGCCACCGCCTGGTCAGGCTAGGACTGATGATTATTAATAATTTGTTTTTAAAACTGGCTACATAATTTGCAGAGCCCAGTACAAATGAAAATGTGGGAAATCTTGTACAGAAATTGTTAAAATTTCAAGATGGTGACAGCTGTGCATTAAACCAGGCATGGATTCCTTGCCCATGAAACCAGCCTGCATGTTGAATCTTATAGGATCTAATGGAGCCATATGAAGAGTTTTTAATTGCTTTCTAGAATATGATCAGAGGCGGTTTTTTTTTTTTTTGTTTTTTTTTTAGATTTTTTTTTTTATTTATTCATTATAGAGAGGGGAGAGAGAGAGAGAGAGAAGGGGGGAGGAGCAGGAAGCATCAACTCCCATATGCACCTTGACCAGGCAAGCCCAGGGTTTTGAACCGGCAACCTCAGTGTTTCCAGGTTAACGCTTTATCCACTGCGCCACCACAGGTCAGGCCAAGGCGGTTTTAACAGCAGGTGCACCAGGCGCGTGCCCTGGGCCCCAACTTCTGAAGGGCCTCGCAAAACCCCAACTTTACACTTTTTTCTAATGACAGCAAGTTCGGTTTCATATGTGCAATTTTAACATTAATCGTACATAATATTTTTTATTTATTTAAAAATATGGTTAACATGTATTTTTATTTTCCCTGTCTCTCGCTTTTATTTAAGGGGCCCAATATTTTCTTCTGCACCAGGGACCTCAACTGACCTTAATCTGCCTCTGAATATGACCATCAAATTCTGGAACTAAAAGAAGTGAATACACATTCAAGACATATATAATTAGGTATGTAGCATGTACCAACTGTATATAAAAACAGGGTGAGCTAGGTCAGATGAGTAAATAAAATTCTAACTCTTTGGTTAAAGGGCTTTGTGTGTGTGCACGTCAATGTGTTTGTTGGTGTGTTTGTATGGGAGAAGGGAAGGACATAGGCACAGATACAGCTATGTATCCCCTATGACAGTGGTCCCCAACCCCCAGGATGCGGACCTGTACCGGTCCGTGGGCCATTTGGTACCGGTCCGCAGAGAAAGAATAAATAACTTACATTATTTCCATTTTTAATTTTTTTTTTTCTTTTTCATTTTTCTGAAGCTGGAAACAGGGAGAGACAGCCAGACAGACTCCCGCATGCGCCCGACCGGGATCCACTCGGCACGCCCACCATGGGGCAACGCTCTGCCCACCAGGGGGCGATGCTCTGCCCATCCTGGGCGTCGCCATGTTGCGACCAGAGCCACTCTAGCGCCTGAGGCAGAGGCCATAGAGCCATCCCCAGCGCCCGGGCCATCTTTGCTCCAATGGAGCCTTGGCTGTGGGAGGGGAAGAGAGAGACAGAGAGGGAAAGCGCGGCGGAGGGGTGGAGAAGCAAATGGGCGCTTCTCCTGTGTGCCCTGGCCGGGAATCGAACCCGGGTCCTCCGCACGCTAGGCCGACGCTCTACCGCTGAGCCAACCGGCCAGGGCTATTTCCATTTTTAAAAATGACCAGATTCCCTCTGTTACATCCGTCTAAGACTCACTCTTGACGCTTGTCTTGGTCACGTGATACATTTATCCATCACACCCTAAAGGCCGGTCTGTGAAAATATTTTCTGACATTAAACCGGTCCGTGGCCCAAAAAAGGTTGGGGACCACTGTCCTATGACACTGAACCTATCCTCTCTGCCTAGCTCTCAAGGACGTCTAAAATGCATTACCCACTATTTCTGGTCTACCTTACCCCTGTTCCCCTATTTTTTCTAATGAATACCCTATCTGATCTAGTCATAACTTCACACCATATGGTCACCCGTCTCGGGCTTCCAGGCATTGCTTGTTCCCAGAGACTGCGCTGTACTTACTCTACAGATTCTGCGAAGTAAATAAAGCCCAATTTATTCACTCTCTGAAACCTCCCCCAGTGACAGTCAATCTAACCCATCTGTCCCATGCTTCTAGATTTCATTACACACTAACAAAACCTTGCCTTATTCACTTACTAACTAGTGGGTTTTACCAGCTACTGCTTGGGAGAATCAATGTCCATTATTATTAACTAATGAAATCTCTGCTCCTTACTCAGTCTGGAGCTACTAGGGGTGCCTTTTGGAGAGATGGAATGTTAACACAGCAACACCATGATTTCCAAACACCTCCTATTGTAATTCTGGAAGCCATTGTTTTCCCTGCCCACTGCATCTCTCTCTATCTCTTTTTAATTCATTTATTGATTTTAGAGTGAGAAACAGAAAGAACGATCTATTCCTGCATGTGCCCTGACTGGGGATTGTACCCTCATCCTTTGTGTAGCGGGATGACACTCTAAATAACTAAGCTATCTAGCCAGGGAAGCCTAATGCATCTTCAAACACTGGATGTCTCCCAGATCAGCAGTCACATGGACCTCACACTGAATCATCCCAGTTTCAAAGATCTAGAAAGATATTATCACTAAAGCAAATATTATATATATAACAACATCAATATTTTTAGTCAGATTATCCTAAATAGTTCCTCCAAATTTTAGGTTGAAATTGGCCTGGCTGGTAGAAAAAAGGAATGATTAGTTGATCCAATAAAGAACCTCATGGGAACAAAAATATCCTCAAAATTACAAAGTGAAGAACGAGAAGTGTTTTTACAGAAGTGGCAAGAAATATGAGGAAATATTGTTTTGCAAACCTCCCCAAAAAACAGTTCCTTTTTTTTTTCTTTTCTTTTCCAAGTGAGAGGAGAGAAGATAGAGGGACAGAATTCTACATGCATGTACCCTGACCGTGATCCACCTGACAACCCCCATCTAGGGCCAGTGCGCTGCCCATCTGGGGCCATGCTCACAACCGAGCTATTTTTACCACCTGACGCAGAGGCTCCATGGTGCCATCCTCAGAGTCCTAGCTGATTCGTTCAAACCTATCGAGCCACAGTTGTAGCAGGGGAAGAGAGAGAGAGAGAGGGAGAGGGAAAGAGAAAGAGAAAGGGAAGGGGTGGAAAAGCAGATGGTTGCTTCTCCTGTGTGCCCTGACCAGGAAATCAAACCCAGGTCATCCACATGCCAGGATGACGGTCTAACACTGAGCCAACCAGTCAGGGCCCAGAGTTCTTAACACTAAAAAAATGTTAGAACAGATGGTAATCAAGGTCCACATACTCTCTCAGGCATTGGTCTAGTAGATCAATGGTCCCCAACTCCTGGGCCACGGACCGGTACCAGTCCGTGGGCCATTTGGTAACAGTCCTCAGAGAAAGAATAAATAACTTACATTATTTCTGTTTTATTTATATTTAAGGCTGAACGATGTTTTATTTTTTAAAAATGACCAGATTCCCTCTGTTACATCCGTCTAAGACTCACTCTTGATGCTTGTCTCGATCACGTGATACATTTATCCGTCCCACCCTAAAGGCTGGTCCTTGAAAATATTTTCTGACACTAAACCGGCCCATGGTCCAAAAAAGGTTGGGGACCACTGTAGTAGATTAAATGGAAAACTAAGTCCATCACTTAATAAAATTTTTGTTGAAAGTAAAAATACTTGTGCACAAGATATAATATAACTGAACACATTATAAAATAAAAATATAAATTAAAATATATAGAATTGACCACACCGTTTCCAAGGATTAACGTCATGTAACTTCAAAATTATATCCTACTCTAAACTTTTCTTTATCAAAGAAGTGCTATATAAAACTTTTTTTTTTTTTTTTTGGTGAGGGAGACAGAGAGACACAGAAAGGGACAAATAGGCTGGAAGGGAGAGAGATGAGAAGCATCAATTCTCCCTTGCGGCACCTTAGTTGTTCATTGATTGCTTTCTCTTATGTGCCTTGACAGGGGTAGGGGGGTGTGGAGGGACAGCAGACTGAGTGACCCCTTGCTCAAGCCAGATGAGCCCGTGCTCAATCTGGCGACTTTGGAGTTTCGAACCTGGGTCCTTTGCGTCCCTGTCTGGCGCTCTGTCCACTGCGTTACTACCTGGTCAGGTCAGAAAACTTTTGAATGAACATAAACATGTTTAAAATGTAGGCTGAGCTGTGGCACCACCTGGTCAGGGTATAAAGCTTTTGAATGAACATAAACCTGTTTAAAATGTAGGCTGAGCTGTGCCACCGCCTGGTCAGGCCACAAAACTTTTGAATGAACATAAATCTGTTTAAAATATAGGCTGAGCCTGACCAGATGGCAGCGCAGTGGATAGAGCATCTGACTGGGACGCGGAGGACGCAGGTTCGAAACTCCATAGTTGCTGGATTGAGCGCGGGCTCATCTGGTTTGAGCAAGATTCACCAGCTTAAGCCCAAGGTCACTGGCTTGAGCCCCAGGGTCGCTGGCTTGGAACCCAAGGTCACTGGCTTGAGCAAGGGGTCACCCTCTCTGCTGTAGTCCCTCCCATCAAAGCACACAGGAGAAAACAATCAATGAACAGCTAAGATGCCACAATGAAGAATTGATGCTTCTCATCTCTCTCCCTTCCTGTCTGTCTGTCCCTCTCTCAGACTCACTGTTAAAAATTAAAAAAAAAAAAAAGTAGGCTGATAGGTTTTTGTGTTGTTTTTTTTTAAGAAAGAAAGAGCGAGAGGAGCATCAACTTGTTTTTCCCACTTAGTTCTGCCATTGACAGCTTCTCATATGTGTCCTGACCTGGGCTCAAACCAGCGATGGTAGGGTTGAGCCAGTGCCCTCAGAGTCAAGACCCAATCAAGCCTTGAAAGGTGCCCTCAGGAACAAGTGGGGACCTCGGGATAGAACCAGTGACCTCCGTGCTCTGGGCGAGTGATCTATCCACTGCGTCACTAGCCAGGGCTGCTGACATACTTTTTATAGGGCTTATCAGCCTACATTTTAAAACAGGTTTTGGCCTGACCTGTGGTGGTGCAGTGGATAAAGTGTCAACTTGGAAAACTGAGGTCGCTGGTTCAAAACCCTGGACTTACCCAGTCAAGGCACATATGGGAGTTGATGCTCCTCCTCCTCCCCCCTTGTCATTTCCCTCCCCATCTCTCTCTTTCCTCTCTCAGATGATTAAATAAAAATCTTAAAAAAACAACACAGGTTTGCCTGACCAGGCAGTGGCGCAGTGGATAGAGCATCAGACTGGGATGCAGAGGACCCAGGTTTGAGACCCCGAGGTCGCCAGCTTGAGCGCAGGCTCATCTGGTTTGAGCAAAGCTCACCAGCTTGGACCCAAGGTCACTGGCTCGAGCAAGGGGTTACTCGGTCTGCTGTGGCCCCACAGTCAAGACACGTATGAGAAAGCAATCAATAAACAACTAAGGTGTCGCAATGGAAAACTGATGATTGATGCTTCTCATCTCTCTCCCTTCCTATCTGTCTGTCCCTATCTATCCTTCTCTCTGACTCTCTGTCTCTGTAAAAAAATAAAATAAAAAAAATAAAATAATTCACTTAAACCCCCCCCCCCCAAAAAAAACAGGTTTATTTTTCCAGGTATATTAGATTTTAAATATATTTGACCTAAGTTCACAAACTGAGTATTATGTTTATAATACTTTATGTTTTTATAATGGTCCACATTAAACCTATTAAAAAATATGGAGGAACAAAAATTGTGACACCTATTTTAAATAATTTTCGGTACAAAACAGTGGATTCTGAATAAATTAAACATATACTATAAATAACACTCCAAGAAAATAGTTAATAAAAGTACTGATGTTTTAAGGAATTCTAACAAGATTTAATGGGAAGACCTTTCCAACAGCGTCATCTTTGTTATAACAGTGACATGAACTTTACTTGTTCTCTTGTTGCACTTAATCCCTCAAGGAGCTCATCTATTAATAATTGTAAATAACACCTCTACAGATCATTTCTTAACTACGCTTTCAGACCAAAAGTATTCAGAGTATCAGATCAACCTCAAATCCGAGGGACATAAGACTGGACTAATCTTTCTCCAAAGTAAGATTTTGCTGTACCAATCTTCAGTCATCAAGGTTATCTGAGTCTGTCACATTTCCTTCCTGCATATTAAGTTACTGACCATAGAGTCTGCTTTTCCTTTTGATGTCCTGGCTTGCCCACTCATTTTTTGTTTCGATGGGTGTTAGCACAAGTGGTGCGCTAACACTGTCATGTCTCAGGCCTGGGCTATGACCACAGGCTGCTGAATGGCTTCACTTCTTTGCACCCAATCCATCTGTTATTCCGCAGACAACTTAATTCCTGAACGTCCAAACTCTTTATATCCTTCATATTATAATTTCTATTATTTCCCAAAGCACTCTTTGCAATACTGTGGGCATTTCTGGTTCAGGATTCAGTTATAATATTTCTAATCCACCTTCATTTTTTTTTTGAGCAAAGCATAAGTACAGTCCAGCAACTGGGCTTACAGAAAAACAGATGAAGTCAATTCTCAAATGTGGGCCCATAGGCTCATTATGCCAGGAATGGTGCATAGCGTATGGTACCAGCTGGACTGTTGGGGATGAATCTTCAGTTATATTGAAGAGGTGACTTAAATATTACATTTTAATAATGTTCTTACTAACCTGTGAGACTTTTCACATATATCCACATATCAGATAAAGTACATCAAACCATGCATGCACCCAAATAGTGGTTAAAAATATGGTCAGTAGCCCTGGACAGATATCTCGGTTGGTTAGAGCATTGTCCCGAAGCACAGAGGTTATCAGTTGGTCCCCAGTCAGGGCACATACAGGAACAAATTTATGTTCCTCTTTCTCAAATCAATAAATTAAAAAAAAAAAAAAGGGCCTGACCTGTGGTGGCGCAGTGGATAAAGCATCAACCTGGAAACGCTGAGGTCGCCGGTTCGAAACCCTGGGCTTGCCTGGTCAAGGCACATATGGGAGTTGATGCTTCCTGCTCCTCCCCCCTTCTCTCTCTCTCTCTCTCTCTCTCCTCTCTATAATGAATAAATAAAATCTTTAAGAAAAATAAAAAAATAATAAAAAAAAAAGGTTAGCAAATCAAAGTAACTAGACGGATGTTTGGTCTAAATACCATACTTGGCAGGCTGTGAAGAATGGTATTCCTAAATAGATAGGCAGCTCTGCTTCTTAAAGAGGGAGGTAGGTAGCTGGCTTTAGCAGTTGGAGACATCTGTGTGCTGTGCAGGCAAGAGTCTCGAGAAATCTGTACACTCTAAGGACACTTTGCATAAGAAATGAGCACACATATGAGCATAAGATGATTACAAGGTGGGCACAGGAAGACACCGTGATAGTAGTTCACACCTGGCTAGGACCTAGGAAGCATTTCTAGCTGATAGCCAGTTATAAACCTTTACCTTTACATGCTAGGTACATAACTGATTGACTGATTGATTGATTTCAATGAGAGAGGAAGAGCGAGATAGAGAGACAGGAACATTGGGCTGTTCCTGTATGTGCCCTGATCGGGAATTGAACTAGCAGCTCTGTGTTTTGGGATGATGCTCTAACCAACCGAGCTATCCAGCCAGGGCTATGTACATAATTTAAACTTAGGCCTGACCTGTGGTGGAGCAATGGGATACAATGTTGACCTGAAATGCTAAGGTCGCTGGTTTGGAACACCAGCTTGCCCTCTCAAGGCACATACAGGAAGTAACCAGTATGAGTTGATGCTTCCTGCTCCTCTCCCACTTTCTTTCTTTCTCTCCTCTCTAAAACAATAAACAAAATCTTTCTTAAAAAAAATAAATGTAGGAAAATGCATGAAGTTGCATATTCTCTATCACTGGAAGGATTTAAACAGAGGCCAGACACACACTAACAGTGTCATCATAAAGGGGATTCAAGCATCATCTGTGGCTGAGATGACCATATTAAATCCTCTTCTAACTATGACAATCTAGATTCCTTTGAACATAAGCAAGACATACTCAATTGAATTTATACACGTGTGGTGTTTTTACAACTCACATAACTTAAGACATAAAGATAGGTGAAAAATTAGGAAAGGAAAAAATCTTCTGTTTGATATGGGTTTTAGACAGAAAAAAAAAAGGCATTAGCTTGAAGATGTCAAATTGTTGCCTGTCTAGAATGGTGGCTTCCAACAATGAACTCTTTTGAATCTCAAAAAAATTTTTCATTTAGTCTCCTGCCTCCAAGAGAGCTTAACTTTTCTTATTTACTGATTTACATGTAGGATTCTTACTGGAGGCATTCCCCTGCCAGTACCTCTACCAAGTGAGTAGTGGATGGATTGGGGGTAGATGGTCATTATTTTAAGGATTGGAAATCTTTGGTCCAGTTACTATTCAATGTAGGGCTGTTTACTATAGTAAGATCCAGAACAATAGAAATGTAACTTTTATTTATATTTCTTTTCTTTTTGTCAATTATTTATTTATTGATTGATTTTTAGAGAGTGAGAAAGAGAGCAAGAGACAGGAACATCAATCTGTTCCTGCATGTGTCCTGACCAGGGATCAAACTGGCAACTTTTGCGCTTCTAGACGATGCTCTCTAACCAACCAAGCTATCTGGCCAGGGCTCATTTATATTTCTAATTAACATATTTTCCCCTAGTGTGCTATGGGGAACAATGGAGCTAACGGTGTGATGAATAACAGTCTTCTCTTTAAGCTGGCTTAATCATGTGAACTTGGGACAGTGCAGGCGGTGATGAGGGATATCAGCAACTGAGGGATCTTCAGACCTCTGCTACACTTTCCTTCCTCTCCCACTGACTTAACCAGTCTTCACTCACTGCAATTATTGTAGTTGTAAATGCCTGTTTAATTTTCTAACTCATTACAGCATCTTAAAAAAATCATTTCTTGCTTCAGATGCAAGACAGAAATTGTAATTCTGATGAAATATTTACTAATAAATTCACAGATGAGAGAAAATAATTTACAAGATGTCACATTTATTTTAATGCATAAAATTAGAAGTATTTTGCAAAATACCACATTTTAGCATGTATGATTTCACTAAAAACAAAAACAAAAAACACCATGATTCCATAGTGAAATGTTTTTTGAGAGAGAAAGAGGGAGGAGGGGAGAGAGAGAAGTAAGGAGAGAAAGAGAAGCATCAACTTGCTCCTCCACTTTTGCGCATTGATTGCTTCACGTCAGTGCCTTGGCTGGGGACTGGGGATTGGACTGTTGACCCCTTGCTCAAGCCAGTGACCTCAGGCTTATGTAGATGACCCCTCACCCAAGCCTGCAACCCATCCCTCAAGCTGGGGATCCTAAACTCAAGCTGGCAACCTTGGGTTTTGGGGTTTTTTTGTATTTTTCCAAAGTTGGAAACAGGGAGGCAGTCAGACAGACTTCTGCATGTGCCCGACCAGGATCCACCCGGCATGCCCACCAGGGGGCGATGCTCTGCCCATCTTGGGGTGTCCCTCTGCCGCAATCAGAGCCATTCTAGCGCTTGAGGCAGAGGCCACAGAGCCATCCTCAGTGCCCGGGCCAACTTTGCTCCAGTGGAGCCTTGGCTGCGGGAGGGGAAGAGAGAGACAGAGAGGAAGGAGAGGGGGAGGGGTAGAGAAGCAGATGGGCGCTTCTCCTGTGTGCCCTGGCCGGGAATCGAACCCGGGACTCCTGCAAGCCAGGCCGATGCTCTACCACTGAGTCAACTGGCCAGGGCCTGGCAACCTTGGGTTTTGAACAGGCAACCCAGCGTTCAGGATGGATATTCTATCCACTGCACCACCACCAGTCAGGCCATAGTGGAACATTTTAAGAATTCCCAAGTTTCCCTATCTTTAGAGAGGTACACTAATGAATCAAGACACAATACTGCCCAAGGTATAGTACTGGCCCAAAGCCCTAAATTGCTCAGCATCTTGAACACTTCTTTAATCTAGAACTTTGATTTTGAATGCACAGTATGAAGAGTTGTAAAACTACCAAAATATTTCACTGCAACCGACAGGCAAGTTGACCTTGTATGAGGAACCCTCTTTGTTTCAAATCCGAACATCTTATCCGCTGCCATAAAGTAGAGCAGAGGTATCAATGAAGTGAAATTAGTAATAAAAGACAAATATTATACACTGCCGTGGTTGACAGATAAGATTTAGAAATCATAACTGACCCAAGTATGAAGCCTGGTTCTCCTACTTGCTACCTATGTGACTTTGGGCTATTTAATTTGAACCTTCTGTGCCTTAGATTTCATTTCTATCAAACAGAGATAATAATAATAAGTTACATCAAAGGTTGTTGTTGACTTTGGGTGATGGGTATGCAACATAATTGAAAGACAAGATAACCTGAACTTGTTATCTTTGAATATATGTATCCTGATTTATTGATGTCGCCCCATTAAAAAAATAAAATTATTATAAAAAAAAAGGTTGTTGTAAGGATTAAATGATGCATGCAAAGCACTCTACAAAATAATCGTTCAGTAAGTGTTGGCTATTTTTACTATTATTTCTGTAAATTGGGCAGAGAACCTTTAAAGTAGTTCCAAAATCCATCTCAAAGGGTTTGGTCACGAGCAACCGGAGTTTTAACACCTTTTAGTTTTTGCAGGGGCAATTATATCATCTGCATCTGTGCTGTCCAGTAAGAGTGGCCACTAGCCACAGGTGTCTAAGGGGCGCTTGAACCGTGTCTAGTTATAATTAAGATACGCTGTCAATGTAAAATATATCAGATTTCAAAGACAATGTGAAAAGAAAAGAATGTATAATACCTCAATTAGAAAATATTTGATTATGGGTTGGAATGATATTTTGGATATATTGGGTTAAATGAAACATCAAAATCAATTTCACGTGTTTCTTTTCATGGTTTTTGATATGGCTAACTCAAAATTTAACATTACGTAAGTGGCTCACGTTATATTTGTTTCGATAGAGCTTATGCAGAATCTCGCAGCACCTGGGTTCTGTGGAAACGCAGGTTCTTGGGCGCCGCCCAACCTACAGAACCAGCATCTGCACTTCAACGTGTTGCGAGGTGGTTCTTATGCTTGCCCCAGAGTTAACTGCTGTTTAGCTGACGAAGGCAAACCTGACCCTCAAGTCATACAAATGCGAATACTCTTGCTTTGTTTAGGTAATTGCTCCAAAAAAGGAAAGGTAAGGAGTATAAAGCGATGGCATTAAAGGAGTAAGGAAGGAAGAAAAAGAAACTCAAATTACAGGAACAAAATGAGGCAGGTAGGAGAAAACCAACTTGGGAGATTCAGTGGAAGGGAACGTCCAGACTTTTGCATCCCTTAAATGTGGAGGGAGATGCAACCGAGAGAAAGCCTGTGAGAGGACCAGGAAATCCGCAGACACATCAAGTCTTCCCCGCCCCTCGGTGGCCTCAGCTAAGTAAGCTAGGCCCGGGCCCGAGGGGGTCTGGGGTTGGAGTGCGGCGCGGACCAACATCCGCCCCTGGTATGGATGCTTCCTCGAGGTGTCTCTCGATCTTTCGTCCAAAGCCCCCTTTCCCAAGTCACACGACACAGAACTGGCACTCACCTGCCTTCCAGAGGCTCGAACAGTCTGCCACTTCGCCGCCGCCACCTTCAGTCCTTCTGCAGAGAACCCGCCCCGCTGGCCCAGGCGCTACTCTTATTGGCCAGGTCGCTCGTCACTCCAAGACTTTCCGAGGCTGTAGAGAACGCCATAGCAACCGAACTCGGAACGACATCTCCCGGCATGCTCTGGTCGGAGGAGAGACGAGGCGCCGCACAGGGATTCCTAAATAAATGGGAGAAGTTATACCCACCTAGATAGGTTTCGTTTTATGCAAATTTCAGTTAAAGGCCACACCCTTTCTCATGCTAACTGTTTGCCCTACCACCGTCCTGGGACGGTGCTCCGTCTCCCTTTTTGCCTCCACGGTATTCTCTCCTTTAAAATATTCCTTATCGTTTCTCACAGAGCAACATACAGATGCACTAAAGTCGTGGAACAAAATCTTCATAAATCCTGTCAGGCAAAAACCAGACTAGAAACCTCTGGTTACTCCTCTGGAAGGGGATAGCCCGCCCCCCTTGAGCTTGTAGATTGATTTACTGGAATGTCACTCTGTCTTCTTCTATTTTTATTGGTTCCTCTTCCATTGGTTCTCGAGGTGAGCGGTGCCAGAGGCGGGGTACATGCGAGACTCTTATTTCAATTGGCAGGCTGCTTAATTTCTCCCACCTGTGGGCGGAGACAGAGGGGGATGGATAGGGGCGGGGCAGGCCGCGGAGAGAGATGAGGAGATAGGCGGGAGGGAGGGAGTGAGGGAGGGAGCGAAGGAGGTAGAGAGGAGCGGAGGAGAAAGCAGGGAGCGCAGCTTGGTTGCTCCGTAGTACGGCGGCTCGCGAGGGAGAGTGCCGAACGGACTCCGGGGCGCACGGAGAGGCGGCGGGTGGGGATGGTGTGCAGGGCTGCGGCTCCTGCGTCCCTCCGCGCGGCGAGTGAGCTGCACTGATTTGTCCCCGGGGCGGCAGAGCGGACTCGCCTGGAGATGAGGTGAGGAGCGGGCTGCTCGTCGGCGGCCTGGACCGGCGAGGTGGCGGGGCGGGGGTCCGCGCGAGGGTCGACGCTATGGCTGCCTGGGGCTCCCGTCCCGAGGGCCGCCCTTCAGCCTTTGCCGCGTGCCCGGAGGCGCGGCCACGGTGGCTCTCGCCTGTCTTTCCCCATTCTCCCGGGGGCAGCCTGCTGGCGGGCGCCGGGAGGCCGGGGGGCCGCGGCGGGCCGAGAGGTGGCGGCGCGGGACGGGATTCGGGTTGAATGGGCGTCCGCAGCCCTGACCGGCCGAGAAGGTCCCTCCGTCCCCAGGGAGCCGTAGGGCGCTCGGTCCTCCAGGGCTGACCTCGCTGCCCTCGGTTGTCTGAGCGTGGCGCTCCGGCCAAGCCTCGCCTCCCCGCCCGCCTCCTGGGGATCAAGAGCTGCGGGGTGCGGCGTTGCGTCGCCCGCCTCTCCCCGGCCTCGAGTCCCGGCTTGTCCGTCTTCTTCCCGTGCGCACACAGTCCGAGGCCGTGAAGGGCAGTCCACACCGGCTGGCTGGATCGCGCGCCGGGCGGACTGACGGTGTCTCCGCTTGCCGGGAGCGGCCCCGGAGTCCGCTGCCCCTCCCTCCCGGCTCTGCGCACCCGCGCGGTGCAGGGTGCGGACCGGAGGCACGATTGCGGTCTCTCCTTGCTGGACCCGGGAACGCTAGGAAAAGGAAACCGCCGAGGGATGGGTTGCACTTTCCTTTCCTTCTGCCTTTGGATCTGCAAACAACTTCGCAGATTACATTTTCTAGGGGCATCTTTTGTTGTGGTTCAGGCTGGGGAAGGCTTTGCTTTTGAAGAAATGGATGAGCTGCTTCCCGGCGGAGTTGCAGGCGATGGAGTGTTTGATAGCCTCTCGGTAGGAAAGTTTCCTTTAGAACTTTGCCCTCGCCGGGGCTGCCCCGAGGCAGCCGCAGCCTGCGATTTTAAATAGATGCCGACTCTGGACAGATGCGTTCCTTTGTGCTTGTCTCCCGGCGTCCTGCTCCTGCCCTGTGTGTGCTCAGTGCGTACAAATCACGAAAACAAGTACAACAAGGAGTGTAGATAATGAAAACAAATATCATTATCAATCGGTGCATCTGGGAAATCTCAGTTCTGTCGATGGGAGGCGGTTTACTAATCCCTTTGAACGGATGAAGGACAGGCTCAGCGCTCCTGGATTATGAGGTGGACAGGATCTGAGGGCCAGGACACAGCTGGCCAGCGGGTTTGTGTATTGCTACCCTTAACCTATAAAATAGGGATGCGTTTGTGGGGATACCTTTGTTATTAGATGACACAAGGTGCAGAAACTTAAACACTCCTCGAATTAGAAAGTTAGGATTTCTGCCTATCTCTGAGAACTGGGTTTTTCTTTTTAATTCCTTTTAATAGTTTACTTGAAACACTTATGTTGTTTTGGTGTCTGTTTGCTTGTAACTTAAATATATATATATTATATATAAAATATATATATACCTTTAAAAAAAAGTTCAATCAGAAACTCCTTATAGTTTCAATGCCATCACTCATATTTCTCATTTCTCAATTTCAAAATATATTATATATTTTATATATATAATATATATTATATATTTTTATATATATTATATATATATTATATATATATATAATATATATAAAACATTCAATCCTTTCTGTAGGAGGTTGGTAAAAAACCCAGGAACTTTTAAGTAATTGAAATTGAGAAATGAGAAATATGAGTGATGGCATTGAAACTATAAGGAGTTTCTGATTGAACTTTTTTTAAAGGTATTTTTCAATCTAAGAATGTATTTATTGAAATTGCTGAGGCACATGGTATCTTCACAAAACTCTATTATTCTGCCTGAGTAGAAGAGGAAGTGAACAAATTTTTGATGTACTTTGGAACCCTGTGGATTGTTCAGATATTAAGCATTGTGAAATAGGGCATAAAATGAGTGGTAGCAAGTGAGTTCCGTGAAATGTTTGTCCCTCTTAGCATTTTTTTGCAGTTGACTAGCTATTTTCTTTTTTCTTAATGCTTATCTCTAATATTCATAGTAGAACTTGACAAGTTCATCTTTTCCCCAAATGCCTACTTTGAAATCTCCCTATAAGAGGTCAAGGAGGAGGTGCTGTTAAATTCCTCTACTCTGCCTCATCTTTTTAATTTTCTAGATTTGTGAATTACAGAGAACTAATTAATTATAGGAGGGTTGGGTTTATTACTCAGTTCAAGTTCCACTACTGTGAAGCTTTTTTCTCTTCTGAATTATTCCCTTCTGAATGGTTTCAGTTACTGGTGGGTTTCACCAAGTCTGGATCTCAGATCTCTTATAGCAGCATTAACTGAGGTTCTTGTTAAATATGCAGGTTTTGCCTGACCAGATGCTTGTGCAGTGGTTAGGCGTTGGCCTGGGATACTGAGAACCCAGGTTCGAAACCCTGAGGTTGCCTGCTTGAGTGTGGGATCATAGACATGACCCCATGATCTCTGGTTTGAGCCCAAGGGTTGCTGACTTGAGTGAGCCTAAGGTCTCTGGCTTGAGCCCAAGGTCTCTGGCTTGAGCAAAGAGTCACTTGTTTCGCTGGAGCCCCCTCCCCATCAAGGCACATATGAGAAAGCAATCAATGAACAACTAAGGAAGCACAACAAAGAGTTGATGCTTCTTATCTTTTTCCCTTTCTGTCTGTTCCTCTCTCTTGCTTAAACAAAACAAAACAAAAAACAGGTTTTTGTCGTCTTTCCTCACAATCAGACTCCTGGAGGTGGGGCCCTGGGATTTGGTGTTTTCAACCAGTCCTCCAGGAATTTCTCCTGCGCAGTCAAGTTGGAGAACCAACCACTGTTAAACTTCCTTCTCACTATTTCCTAAGACCATCTCTTTAAGTGGATATAGCAAGTTTTTCAAGTAACAAAATGTTTTATACCTTAGGCTGTTAATTAAAATTATGAAATAGTAATATTTTTTAAAAAAAGGAACTAAAAAACAAGACAAAAACCTGACTGTGACCTTCAAATATGTAACATACCTGTAATAAATCTTTCTGAAGGGTAGAGACTTGGGTTCATCATTGTATCCTGAGTGCCTAGAACAGTGTCTGGAGGAACTCGAGTCAGTATTTATAAGTGAACTACATTGCAGTGAGACTGCATTTTAAAATTTTTACTTGTGAAAAAAGTGTTTTTTCTTTTATTATTAAGTGAGAGGTGGGGAGGCAGAGACAGTCTTCTGCATGAGTCCGGACCAGGGCACACCAGGCAAGCACCCTATGGGGCGATGCTCTGCCCATTTGGGGCCACTGCTGTGGTTGTTTGGCAACCAGCCATTTTAACACCTGAGGAGAGGCCATGGAGCCATCCTCAGCACCTGGGGCTAACTTTTTGCTGTTGCCCCATGCCATGGCTTTGGATGAAGGGGGCGGTTAGGGGGAGAGAGAAGGGGGAAGGGTGGAGAAGCAAATGGTCACTTCTCCTGTGTGCCCAGGAATCAAACCTGGGATGTTCACGCACTGGGCCGACTCTCTACCACCAAGCCAGCCAGCCAGGGCCTTGTGAAAATATTTTTATCACTGAGTAGTCACTGATTTTAGAAATAAGAGCCACAAGTACTGTACCCAAGTCATTTGTGTAGTTGAATTGGCTCTGAAAGAAGAGAACGTTTCCCAAGGATAGAATGCTCAAGTGACAAACTGGAGAGAAGGCTGCTAGCAAAATATTTGCTTGAAGACTCAAAATGTAAATTTAAGCCACAGTGTAGTGGTAAAGTACTATGTTATCACTATATTAAAATACCATTTGATAAGTAATGATAAGCCTAACATAATGCTTTAAAAATTGATATCTGAAAAATACAGAAAATTGGTACATTTTTCAATTTTGTTTTTTATACTAAAAAACTATGACCTTCACACCCTTCTTTTAGAGTATAGCATGGACCTCATTAATAACGGCTTCTATAATGTAATTGAGGGTTCTGGATAGTTAAGAGTGCAGTTTCTAGAGAATATTGGGTTTGACCACACAATCTATGACTTGGATTTAGTCATCTAAGCCCTCAATGCCTCAGTTTCTTTTTATTTTATTTATTTATTTAATTTTTTAAATTTATTGATTTTTAGATGGGGGAAGAGAGAGAAAGGGGAGGAGCAGGAAGCATCAACTCCCATATGTGCCTTGACCGGGCAAGCCCAAGGTTTCGAACCAGCAACCTGAGCGTTCTGTCGACGCTTTATCCCACTGCGCCACCACAGGTCAGGCCTCAGTTTCTTAGTTAAAAATGGAAATAATGATAATAAAGTTTATATACTTCTAAGTACTTGAGACAATAAACCTTGTCATAACTTTCAGCCTAATTGTGCATTTCAGAACCAAGCTGATAATCAATTTATGATCAGCTGATATCCTTTTTATTTTAATTTTAATTTTTTTTTAGCTAAAGAGAGAGACATACAGACAGACTGAAAGGGAGAGATGAGAAGTATCAACCTGTAGTTGCAGCACTTTTGTTGTTCACTGATTGCTTCTCACATGTGCCTTGACTGGGGGGCTCCAGCCGAGCCAGTGACCCCTTGCTCAAGGCAGCGACCTTTAGGCTCAAGCCAGTGACCCCACTCTCAAGCTGGCGACCTTGGGGTTTTGAACCTGGGTCCTCTGCTTCCCGGGTCAATGCTCTATCTGCTGATCCAGCACCTGGTCAGGCTCACTTTTATTTTAAAGAACTGCATATTTATGGTAGAAAAATGGAAATACAGAAAAGTAAAAAGTAGAAAACTATAAAATACTCATAAGTGTACTACCCAGGTACATATCTCTTCAAATCCTTTTTTGTGTGTGTGTACCTGTGGCTATTCATGTATAATTTTTGGTAACAAATATGGGATATTGCTAGATACATATATAATTATTTCATAATCTGCTTTTCTATTTGTTTTGCTTAACATCTTATGAATCTTTTGGTGTCTGTATTATCAGTTATAATAGTTTAGTAACTGAATATTTCATTGTATGAATCTATGATAATTTAACCAATTAATTTTTATTAGACATTAGTTCTTCCCTACTTCCACTATTATCAATGACTCTTCAGTGGTTATTCACCTGCATATATCTATGTTCTGTATTTATTTGCGAGATATTTTTTCCATTAGGAGGAGTCTCTAGAAGTGCATTTGTAGGATCAATGTACATGCTAAGTTTTAAGATTTTTGATACATTTTTCCAATTTACCATTTAGAAAGGTTGTAACAATTTTTTTCTTTCTTTTATTTTTTTAGAAAGGTTGTAACAATTTATTTCTTACAGTGGTATATGAGAGTTCAGTTTGTCTCTCCCCTTCTTTTTTTGGAATAATTTAACCAGTGACCAACCTAGTGAGTAGTTTTTATTTTCAGGAAGAAGAATGGGACATTAATGTAACCTTTTTAGTAGTGTGATGTGGGAAGTCAGAAAATTCATACACTTATTATTATTATTTTTTACTTTTATTAATTTTTAGAGAGGAGAGAGAGTGAGAGAGAGAGAGAGAGAGAGAGAGAGAAGGGGGAGGGAGGAGCAGGAAGCATCAACTCCCATATGTGCCTTGACCAGGCAAGCCCAGGGTTTTGAACTGGCGACCTCAGCATTCCAGGTCGACGCTTTATCCACTGCGCCACCACAGGTCAGGCCTCATACACTTATTATAGCGATAACTAACATTTATCATGTCTCTTTATAGTTCACTTAATTTTCACAAAGCTCTCATACTTTAGATGAACATGTAGAAAGCCAGTAAGTAGCCACATAGATTTGGAACTCTAGGGCCCAGAGCTCTGGACCACAGCGTTGGACTACTTATTTCCCGGCACGGTTTATATGGATCAGAGCACTTTTTACACTCCTGATTTCTGTTCTGGAATAACCTAGAGTTTCCTGATAAGTATTAATGTATAAATTAGGTGGGGCACAAATTTATATTCCTGCTGTTGAGGAGTTAGTTACATAAGTTAGCTCACTGAGTAGGCCTCTTCTGCTGTTTATCATTCATCCTGCAAAGCAGCTTGTTATCCTTTACTCTGTCGTGGTTTTTGGAAAGTTGCTCGTCATAGAAAACAGGATTAGAGTCACAGAGAAGACCAGTTGATTTTGAAAGACAGTTCACTGGTGGTGTGGACTTGCCTTGGAAACTTGAAACACATACAGAAGTGGATTAGGGAGGCTGTCCAAACAGTTCTACCTTGGCCAGTTTGGAGATTGAAAGTGGCCTGTGGAAGTTCACTTCAGGAATGTGAAGGCCTCACTGTAGAGAGATGTCATAGATCCATTTGGCGATTATTACCAAAAAGACTTGTGTTAATAAATAGTTGCTTATTAATAATAGATCATCATTAGAAAAACTATTAATAACTGATGTACAAATATCATTAAAGATTTGTTACTAATATGTGTAGTCCTCTAACAAGGTAAATTTCAAGCAAATTAATCTATATGAATTCACCATTGTTATTCTAATCTTTTGCTGGTAGAATTAATGATTGGCAGTTTACCTACGAGCTCACTGCCTAGAGAGAGCATTGGAGAGACTGTTTTGGTTTCAGCTCCCTGGCCTGAGTTTGTGTGCGCTGCCTAGTGAGGTTGGCTGCTGGCTCATTTGGAAGCCTGTCCCCAAAACCCATGCTCCCTCTTTGGTGCGGGACTTAGTCTTGGCGTGCTGAATGGTGCTGAGTACATTTCAAACCTAATGCAGTGGCAGAGCCAGGAGGTGAACTGAGGGAGGTGACAAAGTTTTGCATTCAGCTGAAAGTGAATGTGAAAGTAACAAGGTCATAGTAGTTGGTCAGAGGTTTTTTTTTTTTTTTTTTTTAAATCCTTGGTGGTTAAAATTAAAAATCCTCTCCTTAATATAGAAGGGCAGTGCTTTTGATCCCCTCCAAATGATGTTTGAATTTTGACTAGTTTCTCTGTGGGTGATGGTTTTATTGACCCATACATTTTGTCTAAAAGACCTTCTGGTGTCTAGTGCTGTGCTTGCATACAAGACATGGATAGATACAGCTCATGGAAATGAGAGACGTCAGCTGGCTTTAAGTGCCATGCTTCACCCAGCCTAGTTAAGGAGATGCTGATTCTTGTGATAGAAGTATAGAAACAAGATGCCATGGAAGCTATTCATTTTGGTGTGTGTGCACATGTGTATATAGCTAATTACTTTCTCCCAATTTTCCCAAGCACTCTTATTGTTCTAACAAGAACAGTGTGTTGAATTAAAAGCCATTGTATAAATATACTCCCCCATTCCTGTGCATTATCC
This sequence comes from Saccopteryx bilineata, assembly GCF_036850765.1. Taxonomy (NCBI): domain Eukaryota; kingdom Metazoa; phylum Chordata; class Mammalia; order Chiroptera; family Emballonuridae; genus Saccopteryx; species Saccopteryx bilineata. The sequence continues at coordinate 229,616,021 of NC_089491.1, read as the reverse complement.
ATAACTCTGTTCATTGTAGATCCAGTGTTTTATAAAAATCCACTCATTTCTACTATAAACAATATATTTTAAAGGCAAGTAATCTTTCAGTTTTTGGACTTATTGGAATTCATCCCCATTCTTGTGGAACTGGAGAGTAATATTTTGGTCATTGACATATAATAGCTGTATAGCTAGTGAGAGAAACCTTGAAAAATTGACCAAAAACCAGTGCCATTCCTGGTATAGAGCAAATTCCTTTTTTTTTTTTTTTTTTGCATTTTTCTGAAGCTGGAAACAGGGAGAGACAGTCAGACAGACTCCCGCATGCGCCCGACCGGGATCCACCCAGCACGCCCACCATGGGGCAACGCTCTGCCCACCAGGGGGCGATGCTCTGCCCATCCTGGGCATCGCCATGTTGCGACCAGAGCCACTCTAGTGCCTGAGGCAGAGGCCACAGAGCCATCCCCAGCACCCGGGCCATCTTTGCTCCAATGGAGCCTCGGCTGCGGGAGGGGAAGAGAGAGACAGAGAGGAAGGCGTGGCGGAGGGGTGAAGAAGCAAATGGGCGCTTCTCCTGTGTGCCCTGGCTGGGAATCGAACCCGGGTCCTCCACACGCTAGGCCGCCGCTCTACCGCTGAGCCAACCGGCCAGGGCATGAGCAAATTTCTGTGAGTTAAAGACTTCTGTTATTTTTCCTCTCCCTTTCACTTATAAATGATAATTATAAATATTATTAATCAATATTTATTAATAATATTGCATAAATTTAGTAAATAATAAATTTTCTTAGGTAGTGCTGCTTATTTTCAGATAGATGTACTCATTACAATTGTTTTCATATATATATATTTTTATATTTTGACAGAGACAGAGTCAGAGAGAGGGACAGATAGGGACAGATAGGAAGGGAGAGAGATGAGAAGCATCAGTTCTTTGTTGCAGCTCCTTAGTTGTTCACTGATTGCATCTCATATGTGCCTTGACTTGGGGGGGGTAGTCTACAGCAGAGTGAGTGACCCCTTGCTCAAGACCTTGGGCTCAAGGGCTCAAGGCAGCAACCTTGAGTTTAAAACCAGCGACATTTGGGCTCAAGCCAGCAACTATGGGGCCATGTCTATGATCCCATGCTTACGCCAGCGACCTTGCGCTTAAGCTGGTGACCTTGGGGTTTCGAACCTGGGTCCTCCGCGTTCTAGGCCAATGCTATATCTACTGGACCACCACCTGGTCAGGTTGTTTTCATATTCTTGAAGGATAAGAGAAATTGAGGAGGAAGAGAACTCAGTAGAGAGGTTATTGGGATGTTAATTCCATGAGAGCAGGGAGTCTTGTCTCTGTCATTTCCTGCCTTTTTCTCAGGGAACCTAGGATCTGCCTGGTGCATAGTGGTAAGGTAACCAATCCTCCTCCTTTAGGGAGGACAGTCATTTTGTAAGTTCTGCCCTCCCTTGAAAAGTGTCCTCCTTTTTGATATTGGAAGACTAATCTGTAACTGTCCGTATTTGATTGATGCAGAGTCGATCCATTGCGTGTGATGTGACGTATTTGTATTAGACATGACAATTTGTCAAGGATAAGTGCAGTACAGTGCAGTGGAATGTGATTGAAAGGCATGAGCTCTGCACGGGAGACCTTGAGAGAGTGCGTGATATACTGAGCGCACAAATGGCTTTGTGTATTTCTTTTTTTTTTTTTTCCCCTGTATTTTTCTGCAGCCGGAAACGGGGAGAGACAGTCAGACAGACTCCCGCATGCGCCCGACCGGGATCCACCCGGCACGCCCACCAGGGGGCAACGCTCTGCCCACCAGGGGGCGATGCTCTGCCCCTCCGGGGCGTCGCTCTGTTGCAACCAGAGCCGCTCCAGCGCCTGGGGCAGAGGCCAAGGAGCCATCCCCAGCGCCCAGGCCATCTTTGCTCCAGTGGAGCCTCGGCTGCGGAAGGGGAAGAGAGAAACAGAGAGGAAGGAGAGGGGGAGGGGTGGAGAAGCAGATGGGCACTTCTCCTGTGTGCCTTGGCCCGGAATCAAACCTGGACTTCTGCACGCCAGGCCGACGCTCTACCACTGAGCCAACCGGCCAGGGCCACTTTGTGTATTTCTTAACTGAAACATGATATGGCACAAATGACATTGTAGACTCACAATTATTTCTTTCTCAGTGAATATTCAATCATAGACAGGCTAGCACAATTCATGTTTTATTAATTCATTATCTACTTAATAATTTCCAAATATGTACAATTTTGTTTACAAGTATTTTCCTGAAATTCAAGTTTTAAAGTGGAAACCTAACTTCAAACCATATCTATTAATAATGCATTTTGATTAAATAGTTGCATAAAACAGATGTTTTTTAATTAGAAAATGATAAATACACCCGAATATCACTCCAAATTAGTGGTTTTGTTTGATATTTATTTTTTACAGAGACAGAGAGTCAGAGAGAGGGATAGATAGGAACAGACAGACAGGAACGGAGAGAGATGAGAAACATCAATCATCAGTTTTTCGTTGTGACACCTTAGTTGTTCATTGATTGCTTTCTCATATGTGCTTTGACCACGGGCCTTCAGCAGACCGAGTGAGTAATCCCTTGCTCGGGCCAGCGACCTTGGGTCCAAGCTGGTGAGCTTTGCTCAAACCAGATGAGCCCGTACTCAAGCTGGCGACCTCGGGTTCTCGAACCTGGGTCCTCTGCATCCCTGTCCAATGCTCTATCCACTGCACCACCACTGGTCAGGCCTGTTTGATGACTTGTTTGATACTTAGTTTTATTAATTTAGCTTTCGGAAAATTCGCCTACCATGAGGCAACGTTTTCAGTTCCTAATGTGCTTGCATTGTTTGTGTAGTTCTATATTTTATTTTTAATTTTAAATTTCATTTAAGGGATGGAAAAAATCAAAAAAGAAAATGCCATTTCAATGATAAATTGAAAAAAAAATTTCATTCCTCATATCAAAGAAAGATACCATTGTTTTCTGCAATATTTGCAGTGGAGAATTTTGTATTGCAGGTGGGGGCAGAGCAGCGATAACGAAACACTTCACCACCAACAAACATAAGCAGTCATTAGATGCATCAGCTTCCAGTTGTAAAGTAACAAGTTTTTTTAAAACTTCAATTATTCTGAAGATGAAAAACAGTTGGCTGCAATAAAGGGAACATTTGCATTTCATACCATAATTCACAAAGTTTTCATAGTATGGATTACACAACTAAATTATTGAAAAAGTTTCATAATGCAAAATTTTCATACGCCAGGAAAATACGAGGATATTTGGAAATCAGTATTTAAAAATTACTGTGACAAAATACTTACAGAGGACTTGGAAACTGCAGCATTTATAACAGTTTTATCTGATGCATCAAGTCATAATGAAATTAAATTGTGTTCAATAATAGTAAGTTATTTTATTTTTTTAAAGACTTTATTCAGTTTTCAGAGAGGAGAGAGAGGGAAAGAGGGAGAGAGAGAGAGAGAGAAGGGGGAAGAGCAGGAAGCATCAACTCCCATATGTGCCTTGACCAGGCAAGCCTGGGGTTTCGAACCAGCGACCTCAGTGTTCCAAATCTACGCTTTATCCCACTGCGCCACCACAGGTCAGGCAATATTAAGTTATTTTAATGTTACCAAGGGCATTCACCTAAAATTTTAACTTTAGCATCCATTGAGGGTGAAACTTCTGAAATTTTGTCAAACCATCTATACAGAGTAATAAATGAAAACAATTTGAAATCCAAAGTAGTTGCACTAACAGCTGATATTACAAATACAAATTTTGATGGGCAAAGAAGCAAAGGAGTGAATAATGTGTATGTAAAATTACAAGAGTTACTCCAAAAGAAAATACTAGGAAAAGGTTATAATGCACATATTTTGTCAAATTCAATCAACACAGCATCATGTGCCATGCCAATTGATGTAAAAGTAATAACCACAATTTATTTGCATTTTAGTCGTTTTACCATTCATGTTGCTACTTTAAAACAATTTTGTGAAGAATCAAATGTTGAATACAACAAACTTTTAGGATATTCAAAAATAGATGTTTTGCTCTAACACCTGCTATAGAGCATGTTCTACAATTATTTGAGCCTCTCCGTCTATATTTTTTAAGTTTAGACAAATGTCCTAAAATTCTGGAATCGTTTTACTTTTTTCTTTTTTTCAATCAGAATTTTTATTTTAGGCCCTGGCCGGTTTGCTCAGTGGTAGAGCGTCGGCCTGGCATGCGGAGGTCCCAGGTTCGATTCCCAGCCAGGACACAGGAGAAGCGACCATCTGCTTCTCTGCCCCTCCCCCTCTCCTTCCTCTCTGTCTCTCTCTTCCCCTCCCACAGCCAAGGCTCCATTGGAGCAAAGATGGCCCGGGAGCTGGGGAGGCTCTGTGGCCTCTGCCTCAGGCGCTAGAGTGGCTCTGATCATGACAGAGCAACGCCCTGGATGGGCAGAGCATCACCCCCTGGTGGGCGTGCGGGGTGGATCCCGGTAGGGCGCATGCGGGAGTCTGACTGCCTCCCTGTTTCCAGCTTCAGAGAAATGCAAAAAAAAAAAAAAAAAAAAAAAAAAAATTTTTTATTTTATTTCAAAACAGAACGACAGTAACAATAATACAAAACCTATTTGGAAATATTCACATCTGGTCACTGAGAAATGGGAGATCCTCCACACTGCATTAGTGGCCATCCAGTTTGTGAGGAGCCAGAGGTGGAGGTGCAGTTGAAGGAAAGTCACCCGCAGTGCACATACATTTATATTCTCAAGTGTGGGCTACCCTAGACATTTACTCAGACTGTCTTAAATGTGGGCTACAGGGAAGGCTCAAGTGCCCTTAGCGCATTTGACATAATACTATGGTAACGAGTAAATTGACATGGTAACAGGAAGAAAAAAAAAAGGTAAGAAAAACCAAGTATGGGTTGACCATAAATCGATTATGTACTTCAACTAGATAATAATCATTCAGGAAAAATCCTCTTCCAGTAATGAGGTTACAAATTCCAAGTTAGCTATGAACTTTTTTCTTTGAATTTTTTTAAAGCTACGATTTAAACAAAATAAAAAAATCTAAACATCTAAAATCTCCGATAGAACAAAATGGAGAAAGAAAACCAAAGCTTTATGGAGAGCCAATATTTTAAGTTGCTTTCCCACCAGATGAGTGGTAGGAGCACTTAAAAAAAGAAAAAAATGAGCCCCCAATAATAGGAAGAAGTTGTTTGGTCTAGTGAGGGGAAGAGAGGATTGATTTCTGCAAACAACCTTCCCTTCTCTGGACTCCATCTAAAATTAGAACCCATCAACCACCCACCATTAACTACAATACTCAACTTAGAAATAATCCTAGATTTCAAGTAATACTACAGATAAGTTCGAACAAAGGAAATAGTTCCACAGGAAACCAGTAGCTTCTTTACACAGGCACATGACTTTTCTGAGAAACTGAACTTGAGAATTTCCATCTGAAGGATAGAGACTGTTAAGAGGTAATGTGCAAACCTCACACACATCGCACCCCCTCCCAAATGCATTACCTGATGCCTGAATTCTCCCCTTGTGAGACTGACCTCTCCAGTAATCAAATCTTCCACCCTACAAACTTTTTGAGCACCTCCCTTCCAACCTCAACTTTCTTATGTTTTCATTATTTGGTAAAATTACACTTAAAAAAATAAATATTTATGCAATAAAACCAAAAGATAAATTAATAAAACTCAAATTAATGTGCTCTGCAGAGCTGCACAGAAGTGAGGATGGTGCCTGTGTGTAACCCCTCTTTGTCCTCCACACTCATGTGTATCTGGTTCCTGGGGAGTCTGAGGTGGGAAGCTCTTCCCCTACATGCCCCCATGAAGAAATATTAGAACTTATGGAAGGAAGAGCTGGCAAAGTTGTCAAATGCCAAGTAGCTAATCCTTCCTGAAATGAAGGTAGGTTTACTCGGTTTCTCCTAAAGGAAGAGAATGTCCAAGAAATGAAATGTATAAAAAGCCAATAAAGAGGCCCTGGCCGGTTGGCTCAGTGGTAGAGCGTCGGCCTGGCATGCAGAAGTCCTGGGTTCGATTCCTGGCCAGGGCACACAGGAGAAGCGCCCATCTGCTTCTCCACCCCTCCCCCTTTCCTTCCTCTCTGTCTCTCTCTTCCCCTCCCGCAGCTGAGGCTCCATTGGAGCAAAGATGGCCTGGGTGCTGGGGATGGCTCCTTGGCCTCTGCCCCAGGTGCTAGAGTGGCTCTGGTCGCGGCAGAGCAGCGCCCCCGGAGGGGCAGAGCATCGGCCCCTGGTGGGCAGAGTGTCGCCCCCTGGTGGGCGTGCCGGGTGGATCCCGGTCGGGCGCATGCGGGAGTCTGACTGTCTCTCCCCGTTTCTAGCTTCGGAAAAATACAAAAATAAATAAATAAATAAATAAATAAATAAATAAATAAATAAATAAATAAAAAGCCAATAAAAATACAACTAACTCAGCATTTGGTTTCCCTGAGTGCTCATGGAGTGTGGGGGTGAGAAAAGAGTCAGCTAACAGTATTCAGAAGCAGTCCTGGGTCTCTTCCCTGTTCAGGGAGAGGCTGCTTTTCCACGTAGGGAGGGAGGTGGGGGAAATCATGGCTTAGGAATCAGCGGCAGTCTCCTTCCTAGGCTATGTGCTGTTCATCTCTACAGTGGGGCCGCCCTGGGCTCTGTCAGCCCCCTGTGCCTGCCCTTCAAAGCTCCGGGTAATTTCCCCAAAAGTCCTGCCATGAGTCTCAGGGACTTTGAAGAAGGTGAACCTCAAGAAGGCAATGAGGAAGCCGGTGAAGATAATAAAAATGTAGGGTCCTAGGTGGGATTCAGCGAAGGGGAAGAGCAGTGCAATAAAACAGTTGGAGGTCCAGTTGGAGCAAGCAGCCACTGACTGCTGTTGCAGCTGGGCGGGGTCCCTGGCTGAACAGTTCCGCCACAATAAACCAGGGAATGGGGCCTGAGCCAATTTCAAAGAAGGCCACAAAGATCAAGATAGCCCCAATTAAGATAAAGCTCATCCAGGCCCTGGCCGGTTGGCTCAGCGGTAGAGCGTCAGCCTGGCGTGCGGGGGACCCGGGTTCGATTCCCGGCCAAGGCACATAGGAGAAGCGCCCATTTGCTTCTCCACCCCCCCCCCCTTCCTCTCTGTCTCTCTCTTCCTCTCCCGCAGCCAAGGCTCCATTGGAACAAAGATGCCCCAGGCGCTAGAGTGGCTCTGGTCTCCGGCAGAGCGACGCCCCCCTGGTGGACAGAGCGTCGCCCCTGCCCCTGGTGGGTGTGCCTGGTGGATCCCGGTTGGGAGCATGCGGGAGTCTGTCTGACTGTCTCTCTCCATTTCCAGCTTCAGGAAAAAAAAAAAAAGATAAAGCTCATCCAGTTTATGAATGCTTTAATACCAAGGAAACAGACATGAGGTTGGTACAAAAAGCCATCCCGCCAAGGCCAATCATAAGTAGAGTCCTTCCCACTTTTTCCACCAGAAACAGAGACTCTGCAGGGAAGATGGTATTAACCACACCAGCACCAATGGTGGCATAGATGGGTTCCTCAACACCTGCATTTTTAAAGATTCCTGTTGAGTAATAGAACATGGTATTGATTCCAGAGAGCTGCTGAGCGAGCTGCAGCATGATGGAGATCAGGATGGGCTGCTGGTAGCTCTAGACCCTGAAGAGCTCCAGCACAGTGACTTGCTTCTCTTGGTCCATCCTAGCACTCTCATCTTTCATCTCTTGGAGCTCCTGAGTCACAACCTGGGTGCCCCACAATCGCTGGAGGATCTTGAGCAAGAATCTAGGGCTTTCTGGGCAAAATAAAAGGGCTATGCATTGTAAAATAGCTGGAAAGATGGGGAAGCCCAACAGCATAGGCCAAAGATCATCAGTACCTAAGATGATTTTCAGACCAAAGACCTGGGACATCAGAATCCTAATGACAATGCCCAATTGGTGGAGAGTGCCAAAGGCCCCCGCAGGGCAGTAGGAGATATCTCTCCAGTGTATACAGGCACAAAACCTGTGCTGAGTCCGCAGAAGAGGCCAATAACCAACCGGCCCAGAATCAGCATTACAACAGACTCCACTAATTTGCACAATCCCATAAGACCGCCACTGATGATAGCCAACAGGTTGACAATAAGCATTGAATTACACTTGCCAAAGCGGTTGAGAAAGAGTCCAACAGAAAAGGATCCAATCATACCACCAACGGTAAAGATGGCCACAGACAAGGACCAGAGGGTCGTTAGTAACATCTCAGAAGGAAGGTCTTCTAAGCTCTTCTCCATAGTGTATAAAGACTTGATAAAGTCTTTTATGATCGCTTCAGGGGTATGATGACTCCAATGTTGTAGCCAAACTGGAAAGAGCCTATTACAGCAGTGGTTATGGGAAAGATCAGAGATGGCGGTAACATGCTGTTTGTTGCTCTCCATCTCTCTTCTACATTAAGAATTGACTCTCCCTCCAATTCCTCTTCAATGTACTACTGTGTATAAATTCTAATTGTCTATTTTTTCTACTTAAGCTCTTTAAGAGGCTGTAGCTTAGTCCCCTAATCAATGAGCACCAATAAATACTTGTGGAAGAAGGTAAAACTGCATATACTTCTAACGTTGTCTCAGATGAATTCAATTCTGGGGTCCCCAGCAAAGCTCTTCCCACTTGTTCAGTAGTCAGTGCAAAGAATTTTACCAAGTTAAGGGTTTTGGCTCCTTCCTTAGTGAGCCTCAGGAAGTCACAGCCACTGTCCACCTCGTTCCTTGTGGGACCCCCGGCACCTAGACCCAGGCTTGGGACAACGATGGAGCTCAGGAAATACTCTAACACCCTGCGGCTACTGGCCAGTTTCTCTGTAGCCGCTGGCCCCCATACCCCTTAGCCCGGCCTGATACTCGATCACCACACAAGTCTATCCGAACCTGGCTCGGAGGCTCATTCCGCCACCTGCCAGCCACAGGGACAAGGGACAGCGCGGCTCACTAACTACTCGGATCTGCCGACTGTGATTGGGCCCTACCACTCCGTTCAACCGCCCACCTCCGAGTCTACCCACACCTCTCAGCTGGTTCCAGGCCGCTGTGTGTGGGAGTGACAATAACCACACCACTGCACTTCAGCAGACTGGCTCAGCATCCATTGGGGCAGCCGGCTTTTGGGGGCCCTACGCCCGTGCTGCCGGCTCCCTCCTCCCGCTCCCCTGTGGTCCAAGCACAGGGTGCTTCCGAGGCCCCGCCCCCGCAGCCCACCCAGCTTCTCACCGCCTCAGCTGGCTGACCGCGGCTCGTCCTTCCGTCCTCGTTTTTCAATAATAAAATATCTGAGATATTAATGTATTTTGTACATAATCAAGCATCTGTTTTTCACAAAATGACTAAAAAGATTTAAGGTGAACACATTTCAGCTACGGAAGTTAGTCTTATTTTGAATGACTTTATCCTTCAATATAAATCTTGTTTTGAAGAAAAATTTCTTCCTTTAATTATAAAAAGAATATTGTCAGACTTAGAGGAATCAAATCTGGGCATAACAGAAAAGTTTATCAAAGAAGTGCAGAATTTTTACCAGACATGTTTTCAATATATCGAAGAATGGTCTGAAACAAACATCACAGGAAATAAGTTTTCAATGGTTTTTTTTTATTTCATCACAAGTATATTGGACAGATATTGAGTCTTGTCTTGAGTTTTTATCTAAAGAAATGCCAGACATCAAAATAGACGACAGTTGTCTCTTTGAAGAAGTTAGGAGACTGAATGTATATTTAAATTCTGAAAAATTAATACAATGGGAAAATGAATATGTCAAAATTTTTTGATAAAAGATAGGTGGAACTATTCAGCCATTTCAAAAATGAACATTTTCCATGTGAAAATTTATTTATTCTTGTTCAATTTACATTTTGCTGCCCTGGAACTAACGCAGCAGTTGAGTTTTTTTCAATTGCTAATGATTTTTGGACAAGTGAGAAATCTAGCTGCAGCACTTGCCATAAAATTCAATATGAAGGATATTTCTTGTTCAGATATTTACAATCTATTGTTACAAGATATATTGACAAAAAATACTCATTTAATGGAAAAGTACTCATTTAGATATTATTTTTCTTACAATTTTTATTAAACATTAATAGGCTTGTAAGCATAATTACAATATAAAATATTACAAATGTTTTTATTATGCATTTATCATATTATAGTATATTATTGCAATGAATAAAATATTTATTTATGATATTGTTTTCTTCAATTTATTTTTGTCCTTTTCATTGTAAAAAAGTTGGTCACCTTCATAGTGGATACTCAGCTTTTACTTGTTGACAGGTTGAATAGATTCATGTTTGAGGACCTGTGTGTCTAGAGGCCAGTGTCACCCTAGTGCAGTGAACACGAGAGACAGGAATGAAGAAGGCTGGGCCTGGTGGATTTTAGTTAGGGTCAGTGGAAGTAGGATGCTAATGTGAGTTTTAAGCAGAGCCCCATGATTTGCTGCTTTTTCTTTTCTTCATGATTTGCTTTTGTTTAAAACAATCACTCTAGCTGTCATGTGGGAGTGAACTGGGGAGCAAGAGAAGAATGTTGAACTGACTCCACTTTCAGTTATCTGTGGATTTTGACATTTCTACCCAGCTGTGGGGCAACTGTGTTAGGCTTGCTTGCGGGGTTACCGGCTGCAAGCGCTTTGCCTGATTAGTGCGTGAGTGCGTGGTTCTGCCATGTGTGTATGGTCTATATAAGGCTATGGGTGCTTGTGCTTGAGAGGTTGGGGATTGCAGATGTGTGGATTGCCTGCTTGTCTGCCTGCCACTGTGAGGGACCATTTTGCTCTTCGTCTGGCTGAGATGCGGTTTCCCCTGCCTGTGTGCTCACCCACCGTTGTGAATGGCCCAATGCTTTCCGGCTCTGCAGTGTCTTTACCATCTGCCTGAATCCAATGTGAACCTGCCTGACCTCTGCCACCGGCATTACACCAGCCTTGTACTTTTTCTTTACTGAGAGGACATGATTTACTCTTTGAGGTTTCAGAGATGGGGTGAGATGAATTATGATATGCGTAAACTTTTTGAGTTTCTAAAGAAACAAGAACGCCATAAACTACTGTCATTATTTATCAAATAAATAGTGTAAAATAAAGATGAGTTATTTAACTTTTTTTTTTGAGAGAGAGAGAGGGAGAGAGAGAGAGAGAGAAAGAGAGAAAAGCATCAATTCATTGTCCCACTTAGTTGTGGACCCATTGATTGCTTCTCATACATGCCCTGACTAAAGCTTGAACTGGTGAACTTGGGGTGAAGCCAGTGCCCTGGGGACTCATCCAGGGTCCTTGGGATTGAGCCAGTGACCTCATATTGAACCAACAACTTTGGCACTCCAGGACAATGCTCTATCTACTGCACCACTGGCCAGGGCAAATTATTTAACTTTTTAAACATTAAATTAGTTGAGGTTCTGAATAGGATTTTCTGTTTACCTTTCTTGGTGAACAAATATTAAAAAATGGGAATGAATTTTTTTAATTTATTTTTTTTCTATTTTTCTGAAGTGAGAAGCGAGGAAGCAGAGAGACAGACTCCCACATACACCCAACTGGGATCCACCCAGCATGCCTATCAGGGAGATCCACCCAGCTCTGCCCAGACTCCCACATACACCCAGGGGATCCACCCAGCTCTGCCCATCTGGGTTGTGGGCTGCTGCTCTGTGGCAACCAGAGCTATTCTAGTGCCTGAGGTCCAGGCCATAGAGCCATCCTCAGTGCCTGGGCCAACATTGCTCCAGTGGAATCTTGGCTGTGGGAAGGGAAGAGAGAGATAGAGAGGAAGGAAAGGGGGGAAGGGTAGAGAAGCAGATGGGCACTTCTCCTGTGTGCCCTGGCTGGGAATTGAACCCAGGACTTCCACATCCCAGGCCGATGCTCTACCGCTGAACCAGCCAGCCAGGGCTTGGGAATGAATTTTTAAAAAGAATTTATTATTGATTTTTAGAGAAAGAGAGAGAGAGGATGGGGAAGAAAGAGGGAGAGAGACAGGAACATTGATCTGTTCTTGTATGTGCCCTGACCAGAGGTTGAACCAGCAGCCTCTGCTTTGGGAAGACGTTCTAACCAACCAAGCTATTGGGGTAGGGCATGGATTCTTATTTTATTTTTTGGAAAGTTTTTATTTATTGGTTGAGAGAAAGAGAAACATCAGTTTGTTATTCCACTTATGCATTCATTGGTTGATTCTTGTATGGACGACATTCTAATCAACTAAGCTACCTGGCCAGAGCCCTAGAAATGAATTTTTTTTTTTTTTTGTATTTTTCTGAAGCTGGAAACGGGGAGAGACAGTCAGACAGACTCCCGCATGCGCCCGTCCGGGATCCACCCGGCACGCCCACCAGGGGCTACGCTCTGCCCACCAAGGGGCGATGCTCTGCCCCACTGGGGCTTCGCTCTGCCACAACCAGAGCCACTCTAGCGCCTGGGGCAGAGGCCAAGGAGCCATCCCCAGCGACCGGGCCATCTTTGCTCCAATGGAGCCTTGGCTGCGGGAGGGGAAGAGAGAGACAGAGAGGAAGGGGGGGGGGGTGGAGAAGCAAATGGGCACTTCTCCCATGTGCCCTGGCCGGGAACCGAACCCGGGTCCCCCGCACGCCAGGCCGACGCTCTACCACTGAGCCAACCGGCCAGGGCCGAATTTTTTGATTTTGAAGATGGGGAGAGTAAGATAGATGGAAGCATCAACTTGTAGTAGCATCACTTCAGTTGTTCATGGATTGCTTTTTTTTTTTTTTTTTTGCTTTTTATGCTGGAAACTTGAGGGAGGCAGTCAGACAGGCTCCCGCATGTGCCCGACCGGGATCCACCCGGCACGCCCACCAGGGGACGACGCTCTGCCCATCCGGGGCGTCGCTCCCTCGCAACCAGAGCCACTCCAGCTCCTGGGGCAGAGGCCAAGGAGCCATCCCCAGCGCCCGGGCCATCCCTTGCTCCATTGAAACCTCGGCTGCGGGAGGGGAAGAGAGAGACAGAGAGGAAGGAGAGGAGGAAGGGGCGGAGAAGCAGATGGGCACCTCTCCTGTGTGCCCTGGCCGGGAATCGAACCCGGGACTCCTGCACACCAGGCCAACGCTCTACCACTGAGCCAACAGGCCAGAGCCACTCAGTGCTAAGTTTAAGCAGTCTACTAGCCTAAGGAGTTGGGTCGGGAGGGGAACAAAAAGAAAATTGATACCAAGAAAAGGACAGGATTGTAGTAGTGAGAAGGAGGACAAAGTTTAATGCCACAGTTTTCCTTATTCATAGTTGTATTTGTCTCACCCTTTCATTTGCAAGTGGGAAAAGCACAAGGTATCTTAAGAAAAATGGGCATGTACTGATTCTCATACCAAAATCTTAAGAGTTCTAATTGGCCTGGCTTGATCATGTGCTTGAACCAATCACCAAGGCCAAGGAATACAAAATTCTTATTGCCTGTCCTGGGGCCTTTCGGTCCTTTTGTACCAGTTTGTGAGGGTAGTACCTAAACTGTAATTAAAAGGCAGGGAAGTGGGATCAATTACAAGAAGAAATAATTCTGTGAGGCAGAACACACTCATTATCTACAGTGATCATATGGGAAGGGGCTAATGGTGACTTCTTTTTTTTTTTTTTTTGTATTTTTCTGAAGTGAGAAGCAGGGAGACAGAGAGACAGAATCCCGTATGCGCCCAACCGGGATCCACCAGGCAAGCACACTAGGGGGCGATGCTCTGCCCATCTGAGGCATTGCTCTGTTGCAACCGGAGCCATTCTAGCGCCTGAGGCAGAGGCCATAGAGCCATCCTCAGTGCCTGGGCCAACTTTGCTCCAATGGAGCCTTCGCTGTGGAAGGGGAAGAGAGAGATAGAAAAAAGGGGGATAGGGAAGGATGGAGAAGCACAATGGGCGCTTCTCCTATGTGCCCTTACCAGGACCATGAATCAAACCTGGGACTTTCACATGCTGGGCCGAAGCTCTACCACTGAGTCAACCAGCCAGGGTTAGTGACTTCCTTTTTTAAATTTTATTTATTTATTTATTTGTTTGTTTGTTTTTTAATTTATTTATTCATTTTTGAGAGGAGAGGAAGAGACAGAGAGAGAGAGAGAGAGGGAGGAGAGACAGAGAGAGAGAAGAGGGGGAGGAGCTGGAAGCATCAACTCCCATATGTGCCTTGACCAGGCAAGCCCAGGGTTTTGAACCAGCGACCTCAGCATTTCCAGGTCGACGCTTTATCCACTGCGCCACCACAGGTCAGGCCTGTTTGTTTGTTTTTTACAGAGACAGAGAGTGAGTCAGAGAGAGGGGTAGACAGGGACAGACAGACAGGAATGGAGAGAGATGAGAAGCATCAATCATTAGTTTTTCATTGCGCGTTGCAACACCTTAGTTGTTCATTGATTGCTTTCTCATATGTGCCTTGACCGGGGGCCTTCAGCAGACCGAGTAACCCCTTGCTGGAGCCACCGACCTTGGGTTCAAGTTGGTGGGCTTTTGCTCAAACCAGATGAGCCCACGCTCAAGCTGGTGACCTCAGGGTCTCAAACCTGGGTCCTCTGCATCCCAATCCGACGCTCTATCCACTGCGCTACTGCCTGGTCAGGCATGACCTCTTTTTTTTTTTTTAATGATAGCCTTAATAAAACAACACAAAGACATTAAAGCAACCAAAAACTATGTATGAACTTTCTCCTCAATAAAGTTTGTGATAGATACGTGAATTCCAAACTGCCCTCTTGATGTTCTGCTTATCTGTCAGACCTCACCCTTACTGGACTATCGCCCCTGAGACAGAGGAATTCTAGGAAGCTGGTCAACCTGCCCCAAGAAGGAGCATTCCAGAAAGCTGAAATCCTAAAACCATAAAGGGAACATACCCAAACTTTTGCCTCAGTATCCCCTCAGGCTCTCCCAAACACTATATAATTCGCCCCTAGTCTGTAACTGGTGCTCTTCTCCCCAGAGAGGTGCCCAGCAGGGTTCCTTTCTTCCTTTCAATAAAGCCTGTTACTCTGGTCTTTTGGACTCCCATGGATTCCAACATTTTGCTTTTTAAATTTAAATGCTTTCCGTGCTGCCCACAAAATTTGTTCTCATTCATTTTGAAACCAAATATGTTTTACTATTCTGTGATTCCTCTAGGTCAGTGATTTTCAACCTTTTTTTGAGCTGCGGCACATTTTTTACATTTACAAAATCCTGGGGCACACCACCTACCAAAATGACACAAAATGACACTCTGTTAGAATTTATTTAAAGTTTAAATAAATTACATTTATTAAAAAAAAGTTAAATAAAAAGGATAACCCCCTCATATATACAGTCCCATGTAACATCCCTCATATATACAGTCCCACGTAACATCCCCTTATAAATACAGTCTCATGTAACATCCCCTCATATACAGTCCCATGTAACCTCATATATACAGTCCCATTTAACCCCTCATATATACAGTCCCATGTATCCCCTCATATATATAGCCCCGCTAATAGATACTGGAGTTTTCATTAAGGTTGTGGGTTCAAATCAATTTGGCAAATACTTTCTCTATATAGAGACTGGACAAAATCAATTTTAGAAAATGTTAGGTACTTGTGTAACATCATAAGTCCTCAGAGCATCTCTACTGTCAGATTGAGAAATTTGCTTTCTAGGTAAGGATTCTGATAAATACTAGAGTTCTTCCTGAGGTTGTGGGTTCAAATCCCATGGTCAGCCTGGTGTAGGGGCCTTGGTTCTGTCTGTTTTGATGGTGTCTATAAAGATTTGAGCTCTTTAAGAAGATGACCGTTCAGGAGGCCATATACAATATAGATAGCATTGTGATGCATTGTATATCACCCTCTGTGGGGGCCTCTTTTAAAAAGAAAAAGATCAAATATCTATATACACCATCAGGATAGACATAACCAGCTGAGGCTGAGGCTTCATCTAGTGGTGGCAACATTTACCTCCAGTCCTGACCAGGATTAGAAATCGGGACCATGGGGAGGAGTAGCAGATTCAACTACTCACCACGGCCACAAGTGTGCGGCAGCCCGAGCGGGGACCTTCCTGGGTGTGGATGAGAGGCGGCCTACTATTGGTTCATTGCTAGGGGTCGGGATGAATCCTAGAAGGTGATTGGTCAGTGAGCCTTTGCTGTGCCTCCACTCTTCCTGTCGCTGATAGCTGGAGGGATTGTGAGGGAAATGTTTATGTTTGGATGGAGGCGGCTGGCGGCGTGCCGGATAAATAGCCTCCGTGGGCAGTATCCGGCATGCAGGCCGTTGTTTGGGGACCCATGTTTAATTTCCCCACGGCACACCTGACCATATCTCACGGCACACTGGTTGAAAAACACTGCTCTAGGTAGAATGAAGTTTGGGAGACTCAACTGTTAATCTGGTCATATCACCTGTAGTTTAGGACTGTAGACATTATCTGTATGAGTTTAATGACTTATAATTGTGGATTTTATTTTAGTGCCTAAAGGTGTGTCAGCATTCTCTCTGGGCTCATATCTGGAAGCCTTTTAACTTCAAGTTCATCTAGAGCTGCTGGGAAAACATGTGCACAGTGTGGAAGAGTTGGAGTTGGAAAGGATATTCTTTCTTCAGCCATTTGCTTTCTTGTTTTGGATTCCAGGAAAGATAGCAACTTGGCTTTTTTCAGAAGGGCATGGGCTGTTTTTTTGTTTCTTTATATTTTGTTCTAAGAGATAGATAACAGTAGTTGTACTTTTAAAATGACATCTCTGAAGCGTAATTTATGATATTTCCCACATTCTGATTTCAGCAGTTCCCTTCAGATACTCTAGTTCCTGGACCTTCTTCCTTTTATCTCAGATTATCGTTTCCTCTTAGTTCATTTCCTCTTCCCTGCCCTTGGGACCTCAGGGTGGGTGGTTTCAGCTTTTTACTTGCTCTGTTATCCTGTCACTTACCCCCTGCAGGCCTCCATTGCTAGACTGGCTCAATTATCTGTGTTCTGTTTCCTGTATTTGGGCTGCCAACAGCTGGATAAGGCCATACAGATATGCACTTTTGTCCTTACCTATTTAGCTGTATTTTGCTGCATATTTCTCTTCAGCTTTCTTTCCTTTCCTCACGGACATTGAACCAAATTTGCCTCTTTTCTTAAGCCTTCCTGCTCTTCTCCAGTGGCACCAAACTGTGGCTCTCAGGAGGGAGTTTGCCCTCTGTCAGGGCTTGCTGCCCACGCCCCAGGTAGTGCTTGTACTGTCTTATCCACACTTACTCTTTGCTTCTTGAGATAAGAGGGAGAAGGAAAAAGTGTGTCCCCTTGTTTCTAGGTGTTGTCCTTTTCTGTTTCCTCTAAGACTTGCTGCCATTCTCTTGGGATCTGTCCCTTCAGGTGTGCCACAATTATATCCTGCTTGACTGCTGTGTGTGGTAGGAGCAAGGACAGTAGTGAGGTCCCTGTCCTCACTCCATATTTTACTGGGACAGACATTGTAGGGCCAGTAGCTGCGGCCACCATCATAGCCGCCTGGCGCATGCAATTTGCATTTGATTTGGACAGACGGTAATGAAACAACGGATCCAAGAACTGGTGGGCCATTACCTTTAATCCTAGTTTGTACCCGGCGGGCAAGTAAAAACACACACTGGGCTCTAAAACCCACTCATTCAATGCTCACAAAGCTACTGACTTATCCGAGTTTTCCTAGAATCAAAGGTTTGTACCTCACCAGCCTTATTCACCTCTGTTCCCCATATCCTTCTCTCTACACAAACTCTGCACAAACTGGCTTCTCCTTCAGCATTCTGCCATCTTGGCTGCTTCTCCTCTCCTCCACGTGGCCTTTCTCTGCTCTCCTCTCTAATGCTAATCTCAGGAACCAAGAGAGAGCAAGCTCCCGGTCTGCCCCATTTTATAGTGTAGAAATCAAAACCTTTAATCCAATATACAAACAAGGAAGTCTCTGATACAAAGTTACTTATCTGAGGGGTAATGGGATTCCTCATAAAAGTGCACCACCCCCTATCATGCAACAGTCAAGGGTGTGGGGAAAAGTTTAGGCTTAAAATTAAGCCTAAGGCTATAAGCACCCTGCCTGCTTACAGCTTGTCCCCCACATCCAATGCAGAGTATAAGTGAGCAAACATATATATCATATTTACAAACTTATTCAACCAACAGACCTATGTTTGCCCCATCACATAACTAAATGAGCCCAGCTGTTGTAAGTGCTATGAAGGAAGTGTAAAGCTAGTAGCTGCAGCCACCATCACAGCTGCCTGGCCCATGCAGGTTTGCATTTGATTCGGACAGACGGTAATGAAACAACAGAGCCAAGAACTGATGGGCCATTACCTTTAATCCTAGCTTGCAACCAGCGGCAAGAAATACACACAGTGGGAAAATACTTCCCTTCCCATTCAGGGCTCCCAAAGCCACTGACTTATCCGAGTTTCCTAGAATCAAAGGTTTCTTCTACCTCACCAGCCTTATCCACCTCTGTTTGTAAGGTATTTTTCCCTGCCGAGAAGGAAGGAACGGGGCCAGAGCCGCAAAGTGTGGAATAAGTAAACGGCTTTATTGAGTACAGAGCGCACATCCCACCCGGCAAGGTTCCCTGGCCCCGAGGAAAGAAATATGGAAGAGAGATGGAGGTCAGGGAAGCTGGTGGCTCTGCTGGTCTCAGGGTTGCCACAAGAATTGGGGTTTAGAGCGTTACCATCTGCTGCATGGGGGCCTGGCGAACAGCCTTGGCCTGCTTCTACTAATTGGGACTGTTAAAAACTTTAAATGCTGTGTTCACAGGTTCCAGATAGGGGTTTCGGGGGTTGGGAATAAGAGGAGGGGGGCTCGTGTGGAGCTTGGTATCCAGATCTGGCAGGAAACGCTGTAGCCAAAGAAAGGACAGGGCAGGAACTTCCTGAAAGAAAATTGGGGTTGGATGTCCTGAAAACCGGTGTAAGACGTCTGGGAGAAAGGCCTGACAGAGGAGGGACTAGAGAGCACAGTGAAGGGAGGGGCCCCTGGCCAGCAGGGGAGGAGAAAGAGAGATGGTAGTAGATGGCGAATAAGAAACAGGTTTTTGCTAAGGGAGGGGAGAGAGAGTTTAGAGTCTGCAGAGAAGGAAAGATTAGGAATGGAGGTTTTAGGTGAGGTTTCTCTGGCCAGAAAAATGCCTGCGCGGTGGAACAGGCGGCACAGAGATTAAGGACAGGTGCGCAAATAATGAGAAGCCGTGTATGTAAGAGATCTCCAATCAGTTCCCAGCTTTTTTGGCGATAGTTAAATTGGTGAGGGCATTAACACCGAAAGTCCCTTCAGGAGGCTAATTAAGTGGGTTCTGTGGCCTGGCCACAGCGGAGAAGAACAGTTTTTTCTTCCTTAGGGAGGGAGATTCCTGTGCGCTCACAGCTGCCCTCAGTTCTCGGAGTGGTCAGACCTGAGTATTAACATCCTAAAAACTCAAGGTCCAGCCACGGATGAAAGTGGATGTGCTTGGGGAGGTCTCCACAAGCACACACTCACTCGGATGGAAAAGAGTTCCCTGACGTAGCTACGGTTTCAGAGGAAAGAACTGAGAGGAAAGCTGGAGGCAGGGGACTTACCGCACCGTGTGCTGAAGTGGGTTGAAGTCGGAGATCCTGGTTCTTTCTCAGAGGGGAGGGGAAAGGAGCGGTCCTTGCGGACTTCTAACTCCTCCCGGGTTTCGGCACCAAAATGTAAGGTATTTTTCCCCGCCGAGAAGGAAGGAACGGGACCAGAGCCGCAAAGTGTGGAATAAGTAAACGGCTTTATTGAGTACAGAGCGCACATCCTGCCCAGCAAGGTTCCCTGGCCCCGAGGAAAGAAAGATGGAGGAGAGATGGAGGTCAGGGAAGTTGCACGAATTAAACCGCATGGGAGATATTTAAAGGGTCCCTCTAGGGAAGTGGAGCTACTATGACGTGGTGAAATTTCACTGGCTGGCAGATGATCACTTCTTTCCAAATGGTTCCTGGGAAGCTTCCTTTGGCGGGCTTGATTGTGGGCGGTTCCAGCCAAAGTGGGCGGGTCTGAGTTCTCCACATGACTATCCCTCATCCACCGACCTTACACTGTTCCCCATCTCTTTCTCTCTGCACAAATTCTGCACAAACTGGCTTTTCCTTCAGCACTCTGCCATCTTGGCTGCTTCTCCTCTCCTCCACGTGGTCTTTCTCTGCTCTCCTCCAGCATGGGCTCCTCTTCCCCACTTTACAGTGTAGAAATCAAAACCTTTAATCCAATATACAAACAAGGAAGTCTCTGATACAAAGTCACTTATCTGAGGCATAATGGAATTCCTCATGAGAGTGCACTACCCCACATCATGCAGCAGACAAGGGTGTGGGGAAAAGCTTGGTTTTGAAAAGAGCTTAGTATTAAAAAGGTGGAAAAGGCTTAGTCTTAATGCTAAGCCTTAGGCTATAATGACCCTGCCTGCTTACAGCCTGTCCCCCCCCACTCAATGCAAACTATAAGCGAGCAAACCTATATATCATATTTACAAACTTATTTGACCAACAGAAAGCATTCAAGAGGATCTAATTTAGTTCTAGAGTCCAGATGTGACATTTACTTGGGATCTGAGTATGCATAGGAGTTAATCAGGGAGAGGAAAGTAGTTGTTTTCCAGGCTGAGTGGGTGGCCAACATTCAAACAGGGCCCGGAGCAAAAAGAAGCATCATGTACTTGGAAAGAAAGCCACTGTGGCTGCAACAAGGAAGTTGGAGAAAGAGGTAAGTCTAGTCCATAGAGGGCTTTGCAGGCATGGAAAAAGGTTTTGGCGTCTATCTAAAAGCCCCAATCTGGCCCTGGCCGGTTGGCTCAGCGGTAGAGCGTCAGCCTAGCGTGCGGAGGACCCGGGTTCGATTCCTGGCCAGGGCACACAGGAGAAGCGCCCATTTGCTTCTCCACCCCTCCGCCGCACCTTCCTCTCTGTCTCTCTCTTCCCCTCCCGCAGCCAAGGCTCCATTGGAGCAAAAATGGCCCGGGCGCTGAGGATGGCTCTGTGGCCTCTGCCTCAGGCGCTAGAGTGGCTCTGGTCACAACATGGCGATGCCCAGGATGGGTAGAGCATCGCCCCCTGGTGGGCAGAGCGTCACCCCATGGTGGGCGTGCTGGGTGGATCCCGGTCGGGCGCATGCGGGAGTCTGTCTGACTGTCTCTCCCTGTTTTCAGCTTCAGAAAAATGCAAAAGAAAATGCAAAATAAATAAATAAATAAATAAATAAAATAAAAGCCCCAATCTCAGTTATGCTCATTCTCTGTCCCCTGTGTCTTCTGTGTCTTCCTTTCTTCTACTAGTTCCATCACATCTGTTCACGATTGCCTCACTTGACACCATGCTCCCTCTAACTGTTGGCTTCTCACGCCTTCCTCTAATAGCCATATTTCTTGGAAGAGTAGTCAGTGTTGGCTGTCTTTGTTCCTGTTACCTGTGTTGTAAAGTACTGTACCTTAATCCACGGGTTACATAGAGACACCAAGTCCAGATGAATTTTTGAGAAGTTTATTAATTAGCCGGCTAGCTACACAGGGCACAATCTGAAATCACGTAACAAGTTCCTACCATTCTGTGGCTGATTTTATAGATCAAATTACATACCAGTTGGGGTGGGTGAGGAGGGGCTTGTGATCCCTTTGTCTAGAGCAGGGGTCGGGAACCTATGGCTCGTGAGCCAGATGTGGCTCTTTTGATGGCTGCATTTGGCTTGCAGACAAATCTTTATAAAAAAATGTTAAAAATATAAAACATTCTCGTGTATTGCAATCCATTCATTTCCTACCACTCACGTTCATGGTTGCAGGTAGCTGGAGCCAATCACAGCTGTCCTCTGGGACAACACCAAATTTTTATTGGATAATGCGTAATGTACATGGGACATGGTATGGCTCCCACGGAATTACATTTTAAAATATGTGGTGTTCATGACTCTCTCAGCCAAAAAGGTTCCCAACCCCTGGTCAAGAGGTATACGTTACTCTCATGACTTTAGGATGGGAGGGTGAGTCAGAGTGTAGGAATTCTTAATGTTCATAAACACTTTTTTCTAAAGGCTTTTAAGAAAAGAGAAGTGAAGGGATTCTCAGATAAGTTCCATCTTCCTTGCTCTGCAGTTAAATTATGACTTATCTGACCCAGTTGCCCTTCTAAGCCAGGAAGCATTTTTCTCTTTCCATTCTCCACAGAAAGGAGGAGGCAAGAAGCCTGACCTTTCCTCTTTAAAATGGCATTGCCAATACTAAATTTTACAGTTCTTTGACACCTTATCACACCTGTGGCAGTCTATTTCTGAGGCAGGATAGTAAGAAGCTAGGAAAATTCCATGGCAAGTGGAATTGGGAAACTGAGACAGATGGGTAAACAAATGGGCCAAGCAATTTACAGAGAGATAATAAATCACAGAGTTTTATTTTACACATTCCAGACCATGCTGAAGCAGACCCACCTCAGTCCTGGGCCCTCTTTGGTGACATTCTTTTTTTTTTTTTTTTTTTAATTTATTCATTTTTATAGAGAGGAGAGAGAGAGAGAGAGAAAGAAAGAGAATGGAGGGGGAGGAGCAGGAAGCATCAACTCCCATATGTGCCTTGACCAGGCAAGCCCAGGGTTTTGAACTGGTGACCTCAGCGTTCCAGGTCGATGCTTTATCCACTGCGCCACCACAGGTCAGACCTGGTGACATTCTTTTTTTTTTTTTTTGTATTTTTCTGAAGCTGGAAACGGGGAGAGACAGTCAGACAGACTCCCGCATGCGCCCGACCGGGATCCACCTGGCATGCCCATCAGGGGCGACGCTCTGCCCACCAGGGGGCGATGCTCTGCCCCTCCGGGGCGTCACTCTGCCATGACCAGAGCCACTCTAGAGCCTGGGGCAGAAGCCAAGGAGCCATCCCCAGCGCCCGGGCCATCTTTTGCTCCAATGGAGCCTTGGCTGCGGGAGGGGAAGAGAGAGACAGAGAGGAAGGAAGGGGTGGGGGTGAAGAAGCAATGGTCGCTTCTCCTATGTGACCTGGCCGGGAATTGAACCCGGGTCCCCCGCACGCCAGGCCGACGCTCTACCACTGAGCCAACCAGCCAGGGCCTGGTGACATTTTTTTTTTTTTTTTTTGCATTTTTCTGAAGCTGGAAACAGGGAGAGACAGTCAGACAGACTCCCGCATGCGCCCGACTGGGATCCACCCGGCACGCCCACCAGGGAGCGACGCTCTGCCCACCAGGGGGCGATGCTCTGCCCATCCTGGGTGTCGCCATGTTGCGACCCTCCTGGGTGTCGCCATGTTGCGACCAGAGCCACTCTAGCGCCTGGGGCAGAGGCCACAGAGCCATCCCCAGCGCCCGGGCCATCTCTGCTCCAATGGAGCCTTGGCTGCGGGAGGGGAAGAGAGAGACAGAGAGGAAGGCGCGGCGGAGGGGTGGAGAAGCAAATGGGCGCTTCTCCTATGTGCCCTGGCCGGGAATCGAACCCGGGTCCTCTGCACACTAGGCCGACGCTCTACCGCTGAGCAAACCGGCCAGGGCCTGGTGACATTCTTTGAAGGTGAAACTGATGAGAATGACCTATATGCTCTTTTTGATGTATCAGCATGTTAAAGGACACACCTGGAAAGCTGATGAATATTCTATTGAGACCCTCCCCTGAGACCTCCCCTAAAATTTCTGCTTTAGAAAACAGATAAAACCCTTAAGACAAAGGACCCAGTGTGTGCGCGCGCGCTCTCTCTCTTTCTCTCTCTCTCTCTCTCTTTCTCTCTCTTTCTCTCTCTTTCTCTCTCTCTCTCTCTCTCTCTCTCTCTAGAGCACACACATCTTTCTTCAGGTGTATATCTTTGCTTTCTTTTTTCTAGCTCTAAGTGTCCCAGTGACACATGCAACCGAGGGAGCAGTGTGCTGCAGCTGGTCCCAGGCTAACCCAAGGGCCCTTCTTTTGCCTCTAACTTGTTTCTTGAGTCCACACAGCCCAGCTGGCTCATTTCTTCTGCCTCTGTGCCTTTCTTTTTTTTTTTTTTATTTATTTATTTATTTATTTTTTAGAGAGGAGAGGGAGAGACAGAGAGAGAAGGGGGGGAGGAGCTGGAAGCATCAACTTCCATATGTGCCTTGACCAGGCAAGCCCAGGGTTTCGAACCGGCGACCTCAGCATTTCCAGGTCGACGCTTTATCCACTGCGCCACCACAGGTCAGCTGTGCCTTTCTTTTTAAACAGCTAGCAGCTCTCTGCCACTCAGATCTTCTCTTTCAGTGTACTTTGGCTTTGCATACTAAATAAATTTCCTCTTGCACCATCTTGACTCTGAATTGTTTTTTTGCTGAACTCAAGAACCAAGAGGTAACACTGCTGATAATAATTTTGCCTCTGCCCCAACGTGATTCCCATACACAATGTCCATGCATTTGTTTATTAAGTTTTTGTGACATTCAGCAAGTTCTTTCTTTAGAAACACTCTTCTTCATTGGTTTTCTGTGCCCTATACTTTGTTTTCTCCCCTCTCTTAAGTCTAGGATTTCTTAGTCTCCATCGAGAAATCCTTATTCTTAAATGTTGCTGTCCCTACAGCTTTTTTTCCTACCCTCTTTTGGCCCCACACTTTCTTCCAGGACAAGTCATCTTTACTCTTGAGAGTTTTAGCTACTGTGAATAAATCCTATTATCTTTGCATACCTGAAGCACTATCCTTTCTTCTGAGTTCTAACCATTTCCCTGCTGTATTCTTTGGGCTCTTCGGAGTCAATGTCTCTAAAACTTAGCCTGCCTACCACCTTTCTGCCAACCAGCCTTTTCTCTGCTCGATCAATAACTATGTTAGATACTTTGTCATATAATAAAAAAATATGTAGTTGATCTTTGCTCCTGACTGCTGAAACAGAGCCCCTAAATCCTTTGGAATTTCCTGAGTGGTAGGCATGTCATACTTAATCAAAATGAGCCCCTTTATCTGAGTTTATGCTAATGAAGTGACTTTCAACCCCACCCCCACCACTGGCACCACCATCCCCAACTGTCTGCCATCACTTGGGAAGGGAGAGGGACTGGAGATTGAGTTCAGTCACATGGCCAGTGATTTACTCAATTATGCCTACATGATGAAACGCCACATAAAAATCTTATAACGGTGGGGTTCAGAGAGCTTCTGGTTTGGTGGACCTTTAGATGTATGGAACGGTGGGACTCAGCATTCCACAGAGGGCACGAGGCCATGGAAGCTCTGCACCTCCCTCTCCCATACTTTGCCCCGTGAGCCTCTTCCATTTAATTATTCCTGAGACGTGTCTTTTATCACAAAACTGTAATCACTAGTGTAGCTCCTTCCTGAGTTCTGAGTCATTTCTAATAAATTATTGAACCTAGGAGGCAGTTGAGGGATGCTTTGACTTTGTAGCCTGCTGAGCAGAAATGCTGGTTCCTTGGAGGTACTCAGGACTGTAGCTGACATCAGGTGAGACTGCATTAACACTCCTGTTGGAGTCTACATTAACTCCAGGTAATCAGTGTCAGAACTGAATTGAATTGTAGGGCAGCCAGTTGGTGTCAGGGTACTGTTGTTAGAACTCATACTCTGACTATAGACTGTCTATATACATCTATATACAGCCATGTGCTGCATAATGACATTTTGGTCAATAATGGGACCCCATGTATGACAGCTGAAAAATTCCCTTTACCTAGTGACATCGTACTACAATGAAGTTTGTGGTGATGCTGGTGTAAACGAACCCACCGTGCTGCCAGTCAGTCATGTAAAAGTACAGCACATACAATATGTATAGTACAGCATACTGGATAATGACACAAATAGCTATGTTACTGGTTATATACTTACTGTACCATTTTTGATGTTATTTTAGAGTGTACTCTTTCTACTTAGTAAAAAGAAAGCTTGCTGTAAACAATGTGCTGTGTTATGTGGGCAGCAGCCTCATATGTCCCGTGGTTATGAGTCTCTTGGTGGCAGTGTGTTCTCTTGTGCTTGATTTACTCTCATGTTGTTTGTACAGTAATGTGCTGTACAGGCTGGTATCCTAGGCAGGAGACTACATCATGCAGCCTAGGTGTGTAGTAGGCTGTGCTGTCCTAGGTTTGTATAAGTGTCTCTATGATGTTCACACAACGACGAGCTTGGCTAACAACTCATTTATCAGGACTTATCCCTGTTGTTAAGCTGCATGGGACTATATAGAATAGACTCAGTACCTGTCTCTAGGCCTGCTAGGTGGACAGGCAGTGACAGGTTAGCCTTGCAAGCCTGGACTCTTTCTTTCTGATTCTGAAGTTGGTTGCTGGATTCTGTTGATTCTGTCTCCAAAATACTCTCTGATTCATCTTTTTCTTTCTATCCCCACCATTAGTCCACCCTTCCTCATTTTTCACTTTACTACTTTGTTCTTAAAGGCTGCTGCTTGCTGACAGTCTGGTTTCCCTAATTGATTTGGTTTTACTTACATATTGTTATCAGAGAAGTGTATTTTCTCAGGAGCTGCCTCATAATAAAATCTTACCTGTGCTTTCATCTCCAGTGGTCACAAACTATAGTTTCAGGACCCTTGTATACTTTTTTATGTCTGTGTATGAGACAGAGAGAGAGAGAGAGACGGAGAGAGGGACAGATAGGGACAGACAGACAGGAAGGGAGAGAGATGAGAAGCACTGATTCTTCGTTGTGGCTCTTTTGTTGTTCATTGATTGCTTTCTCATATGTGCCTTGATTGGGGGGCTGTAGCAGAGCGAGTGACCCCTTGCTCAAGCCAGTGACCATGGAGTCATGTCTATGATCCCACGCTCAAGCCAGCGACCCCTAGCTTAAACTGGTGAGCCCACACTCAAACCGGATGAGCCTGCACTTAAGCTGGTGACCTTGGGGTTTCGAACCTAGGTCCTCCGCATCCAAGTCTGACGCTCTATCCACTGTGCCACCGCCTGATCAGGCTTGTATACTCTTAGAAGTTATTTTGGCCTGATCAGGCGGTGGCACAGTGGATAGAGTGTTGGTCTGGAACACTGAGGATCCAGGTTCAAAACCCTGAGGTTGCTGGCTTGAGCATGGGTTCACCAGCTTGACTGTGGAATCATAGACATGACTCCATGGTCGCTGGCTTGAGCCCAAAGTTTGCCGGCTTAAGCAAGAAATCACTGCCTCGGCTGGAGGACAAGGCATGTATGAGAAGGCAACCAATGAACAACTAAATGATGCAACTATGAGTTGATGCTTTTCATGTCTCTCCTTTCCTGCCTAACCCCTTCTCTCGCTAAAAAAAAAAGAAGTTATTGTAGTCCTCAAGGAGCTTTTTTTTAATGTGCATTTAAAAAATCTATTTGCTAAGCCCTGGCTGGATAGCTCATTTGGTTGGAGCATTGTCCCAAAGCACAGAGGTTGCTGGTTTGATCCCTGGTCAGGGCACATACAAGAACAGCTTGATGTTCCTGTTTCTCTGTCTCTCTTCCTGTGTCTTAAAAAAATCCGTTTGGTATATTAGAAATGAAAACTGAGACATTTACCAAATATTTATTAATTTTATTGGAATTATGACAGACTATTACAAGCTTACATAAATAATTTTTTTTTTTAAATTTTTTCATTTTAGAGAGGAGAGGGAGAGAGACTGAGAGAGAGAAGGGGGAGGAGCTGGAAGCATCAACTCCCATATGTGCCTTGACTAGGCAAGCCCAGGGTTTCGAACCGGTGACCTCAGCATTTCCAGGTCAACACTTTATTCACTGCGCCACCACAGGTCAGGCATAAATAACAATTTTTTAATGAAAGCTAACTGTTTTTACAAAACAAAAATAACTTAGAGAGTGGCATCACTTTGCATTTTACATTTGGTTGAGTAGAGGATAGCTGGATTCCCAGACCTGCTTCTGCAGACAGTCTGCTGAGAAATGTTTTGGTTGAAGTAGTTGAAAATCTGGCCTTATACAGATATGTAGTTGGAGAAACCAGGAGTCTTTCAATGGCATTTTCAGAAAATTTGGATTATTTTTTGATACTGGACCCAAATTTGACACTGGTGATTTTTTTTTTTTTAATTTTTGTTTTTATTTTATTTATTAACTTTAGAAAGGAGAGAGAGAGAGGAGAGAGAGAGACAGAGAGAGAGAAGGGGGGAGGAGCAGGAAGCATCAACTCCCATATGTGCCTTGACCAAGCAAGCACAGGGTTTCGAACCGGCAACCTCAGCATTTCCAGGTCGACGCTTTATCCACTGCACCACCACAGGTCAGGCGACACTGGTGATTTCTTAAGGATTAGTTGCAATGTGGGATCTGAAATCACATTAGTGAACTTTTTCTATTCTGTTATAATAAAGTCTACTGATTCACCTTACAATTTGAATGGATGTTTTACCCTGTGTGATTTTTGTAACTCGTATTGGTTGGTTATTTGGAAAATATTTGTTTCCTGAGCTTTGTAGGTCGTGTAAATATTGATTCATTTCATTAAACAATATTACAAAATCCTAGTTGTTAATATCCCCACCTATCTTATTAGAAAATTCTGAAAATATTGGTAAGCAGTCTAGCTCAATAGCAGATGTAAGTTTTCCAAATTTCTAATTTTTATTCAAAAAGCTCAAATTTTATCATTAGCATCTAATATGGTGAGTTGTTTTTCTTGAAGCATAGATTCACTTCATTCATGAGACACTGTCTGCTTAACACTTTGGTCTGAATAACCATAGTTTTTCTGATGCTGTTCTGCCAAATAACAATTATGTTCCATGGAAAAAGTGGCTAGTTCAGCTTGCAGCCCATTTGCACAGGTGTGTGTCCTTGAAACATCAGTCATAGCTGGTGCACCATAGACGTGGTTTATGACTACTTCCCTTTTAGTCACAGGTATTAAACACATATACAAGGTCTGAGATTTAATACAGTGATACTTTTTGATGACTCATCAAAGACATCCTGAAGTGAAACTTTTTTCTTTTCTTTTTTTTTCAGAGACAGAGAGAGAGTCAGAGAGAGAGATAGACAGGGACAGACAGACAGGAACGGAGAGGGATGAGAAGCATCAATCATCAGTTTTTCATTGTGACACCTTAGTTGTTCATTGATTGCTTTCTCGTATGTGCCTTGACCGCGGGCCTTTAGCAGACTGAGTAACCCCTTGCTCGAGCCAGCGACCTTGGGTCCAACCTGGTGAGCTTTTGCTCAAACCAGATGAGCCTGTGCTCAAGCTGACAACCTCGGGGCCTCAAACCTGGGTCCTCTGAATCCCAGTCCAATGCTCTATCCACTGCTCTACTGCCTGGTCAGGCGAAACTTTTTTCTTTTTTTAATGAGTGTGGGGCAATTAAGAATCCAGTGCCCACTGGCACAGCTCAGTGCCACTGTTGAGGTGGCAGCAGTTTTAACTGCCCTTGTTTTTGTTATAATATTTTATTTATTCATTTTAGAGAGGAAAGAGAGAGAGAGAAGAGAGGAGGAGCAGGAAGCATCAACTCCCATATGTACCTTGACCAGGCAAGCCCAGGGTTTTGAACCGGCTACCTCAGCATTCCAGGTCGATGCTTTATCCACTGCGCCACCACAGGTCAGGCATCACCCTTGTTTTTGTATTAGTACCAATAGAGACGCAGTAAGAGGGAAAATGTTGTCTGGATACAACTTTGATAATAAATTTTGACCTTCCTGATCCCCTGACAGGATCTTGGGAAGTCTAGGGGTCCACGGGCCACACTGGGAATTGCTACCCTACAGGAGAAAATCTAAATCTTTACTCACAGTCTAAAAATCGCTTTATGTATTGTCCCTGTCGACCTTTCTAGTTTGCTCCTCTTCTTTTCAACCATACATCACCTTTCCTGACTTCGGTCTCCTGGACCTCAAAATGTGGTCTTTTGTCACATGCACTTACCTTCACATTTCATTTCCCTCAGCCTACATGTTCCTTCGCCCTCTTCCTCTGCCTGCTTACCCTGTCTTTTGGCTTATCCTTCTAGGCCAAACTGACCTCACTGCGATAAAAGTCCCTGCCCCAGCGGTGTCTCTTTACCTTTGTTTCCACCTCTTCCCAAACTTTTGTCTCTGCCTCTTCCCATGTATTCACTAGGGTCCTCTGCTTTACAAATCTTATTTTCATAATCCTTTCATAACACAAAGGTGTCTTATAACCCTCTTGTGACTTAAACTTATTCATGCTAATTTTTAAAAAGATTTTATTGACTTTAGACAAAGGGGGGGAGAGAGAGAGAGAGAGAGAGAGAGAGAGGGAAATGGAGGAGCGGGAATCATCAACTCGTATTTGTTTTTCTGAGATGAGAAGCAGGGAGGCAGAGAGACAGACTCCTGCATGCGCTGGACTGGGATCCACCCGGTATGCCCACTAGGGGCCGATGCTCTGCCCATCTGGGCCATTGCTCTGTTGTGGCCGGAGCCATTCTAGTGCCTGGAGCCATCCTCAGTGCCTGGGTCAACTTTGCTCCAATGGATCCTTGGCTATAGGAGGGGAAGAGAGAGATAGAGAGAAAGGAGAGGAGGGAAGAGTAGAGAAGCAGATGGGCGCCTCTCCTGTGTGCCCTGGCCAGGAATCAAACCCGGGACTTCCACATGCCAGGCCGACGCTCTACCACTGAGCCAACCGGCCAGGGGTTGTAGCTATTTTAAAAAATATATATTTTCTTTATTTTTTTAGAGAGTGAAAATGAGAGAGAGAGAGAGAGAGAGAGAGAGAGAGAGATAGGAGGGAGGAGTGGGAAGCATTAACTTGTAGTTTCTTCTCATATGTGCCTTGAGCCAGCAGGCCCAGGATTTTGAACCAGTGACCTTAGCATTCCAGATCAAGGTTTTATCCACTACACCAGTGGTCCCCAACCTTTTTTGGGCCACGGACCGGTTTAATGTCGGAAAATATTTTCACGGACCACCCTTTAAGGTGGGACGGATAAATGTATCACGTGACTGAGACAAGCGTCAAAAGTGAGTCTTAGACGGATGTAACAGAGGCAATCTGGTCATTTTTAAAAAATAAAACATCGTTCAGACTTAAATATAAATAAAACGGAAATAATGTAAGTTATTTATTCTTTCTCTGCGGACCGGTTACCGGTCCGCAGCCCAGGGGTTGGGAACCATTGCACTACACCACCACAGGTTAGGCAGTTGTTGCTTCTACAGTAATACAGTGGTACCTTGAGATATGAACAGACCAACATACGATTTTTTTTTAAAGATATTATTTATTCATTATAGAGAGGGAAGAGAGAGAGAGAGAAGGGGGGAGGAGCAGGAAGCATCAAGTCCCATATGTGCCTTGACCAGGCAAGCCCAGGGTTTTGAACCAGCAACCTCAGCATTTCCAGGTTGATGCTTTATCCACTGCGCCACCACAGGTCAGGCTTTTTTTTTTTTTTTTTTTAAAGATACGAGCTGTGGCTTGGTCTGTATTTTTGTTTGAGGTCTGAGCGAAATTCCAAGATACTAGTCGTGATTCGGGAAGCTGCCGCTAGCTGGCGCGTTGGCTCACGGGTCCAGTATCGGCAGTTTGATATACGAGTTGACTGACTTATGAGCTCGGTTATAGAACGAATTAAATTTGTATCTCAAGGTACCACTATGTGCCTTGCCTGGGCAAGCCCAGGGTCTCGAACCGGGGACCTCAGGTTGATGCTTTATCCACTGCACCAGCACAGGTTAGGCCATGCTAAGGTTTATTGTGCTGAACGTTCTTATCCCTAATGAAATGAAACATTTGAACATACAGGTTGTGGGGTAGATTTTGGAGCCTCTGCTCTCAGAAATGGTATTATAGTTATGTCTAGCTTAAGGAATCAACTGATTTCCCTTAGTAACTATATGAATGATACCCATTATCCTCGTGAGGATATTCTCCTGGTATTATCTAGCTTCTGGATTGCATGAAGCTGAGTTCATCAGATAAGTGACTGTTAAGATTAGTACTTAATCAGAGTTGTGCCTAGCTTTTGTAAAGTATGCTTTAGAATAACTTATGGTTTTATGTCACCCATACCATCACCCTACACTTAACATAGGAATGTTTGAGTACCTGTCATGGCTCTGGTATTTTGCAAGAGACTTTCACATATCCCATCTAAAATTTGTTTCCAGGCCTGACCTGTGGTGGCGCAGTGGATAAAGCGTCGACCTGGAATGCTGAGGTCGCCGGTTCAAAACCCTGGGCTTGCCTGGTCAAGGCACATATGGGAGTTGATGCTTCCTGCTCCTCCCCCTGTTCTCTCTCTCTCTCTCCCTCTCTCTCTCTTTAATAAAAAATGAATAAATAAAATCTAAAAAAGTAAATAAATAAAATTTGTTTCCACATGTCTTTGAGATAGATGGGAAATATCCTTATGTAACAGATGAGAAAACAGCATCTCACATCTGCTACCCTGTGTAGTAATGAAACCATTACAAATGGCATATTGGATAGGTGGATTTAATTTAAAAAAAATTCTTACATTACCATAAAATTAAATAGGAGCTTTATAACATTATAAAAATGACATTTGGTATAAATGAGCATTTATCAGGTAGGTACATTTCAGGGCTTTAGTCTACTCTTTAATTCTAGAAGGAACAGGAATTGTTTATAAAAGATTGTTCTAGAGATGGCCTGAAGTTTCTTCAAATTCTGAGGTCATACTCCAGGCAGTTGCAGCCATGCTAGGTGCATCTGGCAGTAACGCCTTATTGCTCAGAAAATGAAATCTTATAAACTCTAGATTCATATTCATTCATATTGGTTTTACCATGAAGTACATTACCTTTTACATTTCTTCTTCTGTTTGTGATTCAGTTCCCAAAGCTGTTAACCAATATATAATCATATGGGTTTGAGTAAGATGGGCCTGTAGGCCCAGCTCTGCTGGTAACTTGTAACCTCTTTTTTTTTTTAATTTATTTATTCATGTTAGAGAAGAGAGAGAGAGATAGAGAGAGATAGAGAGAGACAGAGAGAGAGAGAGAGGAGGGGGGAGGAGCGTCAACTCCCATATGTGCCTTGACCAGGCAAGTCCAGGGTTTTGAACCGGCGACGTCAGCGTTCCAGGTTGACGCTTGATGCACTGCGCCACCACAGGTCAGGCTGTAACCTCTTTTAATTACAGTCAATGTGCAACCCAGATGCTCTGGGAAACAGACTGCTGAGTCAGAACATCCTGAGCAACGTTTTGTTAGATTCAGAAATGTTAGCAGAAGTCTAAATCTGAATGATAAAATGACACTCACCCATCTGGATCTGGTTTGGGGTTTACTTCTTTGTGACATTCCTAAATCTGATTAGAGAGGCAAGTTCTAGAATCAAGAATTACTTACAGAATTTGTGCAGACAGTGGGAGTTGGCACTTGAAAGTGACATAACAGAATGCAGCCATGAGCATTTTCTTTCTTTCTTGTTTTCTTCCAATTTGTTGTTCCATTTCATTTATGCATTTGTAGGTTGATACACATTTCCTCACCGGGACTATGAACATTTTCTAAAAAGTCTTTGATTAGGCTATGGGGCAAGTTTTATTATTTCATGGTTGAGAGGCAGTATAGCAAAGGGATGAAGAGCACAAATTCTGGAGCCAAACTGTTCAGCTACTGATTGTGTAACCGTAAGCCAGCTAACTTTTTTTGTGCCTCTGTTTCTTCATCTATGGAATGGGGTGAATTACAGTTCTTGCCTTGTAGGGTTTCTGTGAGGATGTTGAAGCACCTAACACAATGCCTCACTAAACAATAAGCATTTTTTTTTTTTTAAGAGAGAGAGAGAAGACAGGGACAGATGGACAGGAAGGGAGAGAGATGAGAAGCATCAACTCGTACTTGTAACACTTTAGTTGTTCATTGATTGCTTCTCATTTGTGCCTTGACCAAAGGGCTCCAGGCGAGCCAGTGAACCCTTGCTTAAGCCAGCCACCTTGGACTTTGGGCCCAGCGACCTTTGGTCTCAAGCCAGTGACCTTGGGGTCATGTCTATGATCCCATGCTCAAGCTAACAATCCTGTGCTCAAGCTGGGGAGCCCATGCTTAAGCCGGTCACTTTAGGGCTTTGAACCTGGGACCTCAGCGTCCCAAACCAATGCTCTATCCACTGTGCCACCACCGGTTAGGCAGCAGCTTATAATTTAATAGATATATTCTTTTGCATTTTCCTGTTTCTTAAGCAGATATCTTCTAATTTAAAAAAATAACATACTTTATAACCTGGACATGTTTTCTTTGAATATATGTACCCTGATTTATTGATGTCACCCCATTAAAATAAAAATTTATTTATAAATAAAAAAATAACATACTTAATTTTTAAACAATGAGATATAATTGACATATAACATTACATTAATTTTAGGAGTACAATGTATTGATTGTTACAGTTAATTTATTTCAAAGGAAAGTGGTAGGTTTTATTCTTCTGGCCATTTCTTCTTCTCTTGTGTCCTGTGGAATATTTTCGTTGGTTCTGCTCTTGGCAGGTTTTTTTCCAGGAAGGGGTTTTCATACATGTCTGAGGGTTGAGCGAGAGGGCAGCCGTAGGTTCCTTATGTGTAGCAGTTTGGCCTGCCCTGAAGACAGAGCAAAACAAAGTAGGCACTGGGCTAGTGATGCATGGTTTAGGGACCAAATTGTTATTATCTACCACTTACAAGGTTAAGTTGTAATCTACAGAGTGAACACAGCCAAGAAGGAGGTTACTTATTTCTACCACCTGGCCATTGGGGAGTAGTGTTCTTGACTATATCGAAGTTTAGTCAAACGTATATGAATTAGTCAGCTTTTGGCAAATTGTGCTGCAGTAATAATCCACAAATCTCCATCATTTAGAGTAACAGAAGTTTATTTCTCACATTAATGGCCTTTGTGGGCTTTATGCCAGGACACAGAATGGGCAAATGAAAAGAGCCATGACAGGGTCTCCCACTGGTTCTGGATTTTGCTTCTGCTCTTGAGTGGTATATGCCATTACTACTCATACTTCATTGGCCAAAGCAAGTCTCATGGTCAGGCATGGCCTGTGAGCAAGAAATATATGAAATATCCCCTAATTTTTGTGAGTAGTATATAATTTCCTGCAGGGGTAGACAGGTAGAGAAGGATCTGGTAAGAGAAGGAAGAACAGCACAGCCTGACCAGATGGTGCACAGTGGATAGAGCAATGGACTGGGACGTGGAAGACCCAGGTTTGAAACTCCAAGGTTGCCGGCTTGAGCGCAGGCTCATCTATTTTGAGCAAGGCTCGCCAGCTTGAGCCCAAGGTCACTGGCTTGAGCAAAGGGTCACTTGCTCTGCTGGAGCCCCTGGGTCAAAGCACATATGAGAAAGCAATCAATGAACAACTAAGGTGCTGCAACGAAGAATTGATACTTCTCATCTCTCTCCCTTCCTGTCTCTCTGTCCCTATCTGTCCCTCTCTCTCTGTCTTTGTCACAAAAAAAAAGAAAAAAGAGAAAAGGACAGCACATATTTCACAGTAGTGCTCTTTTTTGCAGCATATTGGATGTAGTGACCTTACAGAAGGTTTCTTAGGTTTTTTGAGGGGTATTTAAAGTTGGAGGTGGGGAGGGAAGCAGGAAGATTTACAGCTATGTTCTGAAGCACCATGATAATGAGAATTTACTATGTAGTTATATCTTTATTACTGTTTTGGGGATCTTGGCAGACAGTGGATCTAGAATGTGATAGCCGTTTAATAAATGTTTGTTGGACTAATTAATGTACAAAACTTCTAACAATAGGAAGAAAGTAATTCTTTTCATTATCATGTGTCTTGCTGCTTAGCTTGAAACAATTTCATAAAGTAGTTCCTGTAAATTATACCTTTATATATAAAATGAAATGCTTTCTTGGTTGTTTTTGCCATACAAAAATTGTTTTTCTTAATGACTTACGTAGTCATTATAGAAAATTTGAAAAGTGTGCATTAAATACAAGCAAAGAGCCTGACCAGGCGGTGGCGCAGTGGATAGAGCATTGGCCTGGGATGCCGAGGACCCAGGTTCGAGACCCCAAGGTTGCCAATTTGAGCGCGGGCTCATCTGGCTTGAGCAAAATAAAAAATGCTCACCAGCTTGGACCCAAGGGTTGCTCAGTCTGCTGAAGGCCCATGGTCAAGGCACATATGAGAAAGCAATCAATGAACAACTAACGTGTCGCAACGAAAAACTGATGATTGATGCTTCTCATCTCTCTTCGTTCCTGTCTGTCCCTATCTATCCCTCTCTCTGACTTTCTCTCTCTGTCCCTGTAAAGAAAAAAATAAATAAATAAACTAAAAAAAATAAATACAAGCAAAGAAATAAATTGTCTTGTCTCTGGCTACTCAGGACTACTACTGATAATGTTTATTGTATGTCCCACTGTACTTTCTCTTCCTTTTTTTTTTATTTATACACTATGAACATTGTCCATGTTTATAGTTAATCACTTATTTTTCTTTCTTTCCAGTCTCTTGCTTAACTTAAAAGACTGTGAAACAACAATTGAAAGGGTCATCATAGATGAGAATTATACAGTTACTGTTAACGTTCCCTTCTTCTCTTTCTCTGTTCATGACTATATTCCTCCATATGAACTATTCACTCAGTCAGAAAAGTTATACCCTGTTCTTGTTCCCTTCTTCACCACATTAAGAATGGGCAGAGGAATGACGTGAGGTGGACTGCAGCCTGAAAAATACGGTGTCGATTTGATTCTCAGACTGGATACTCAGTCTTTGGAGAATCAAGCTTGTTTTCTTTCTTTCTTTCTTTCTTTCTTTCTTTCTTTCTTTCTTTCTTTCTTTCTTTCTTTCTTTCTTTCTTTCTTTCCTTCTTTCTTTCCTTCTTTCCTTCTTTTTTTTTTTTTTTGCATTTTTCTGAAGCTGGAAACAGGGAGAGACAGTCAGACAGACTCCCGCATGCGCCCGACCAGGATCCACCCGGCACGCCCACCAGGGGCGACGCTCTGTCCACCAGGGGGCGATGCTCTGCCCATCCTGGGCGTCGCCATGTTGCGACCCTCCTGGGTGTCGCCATGTTGCGACCAGAGCCACTCTAGCGCCTGGGGCAGAGGCCACAGAGCCATCCCCAGCGCCCGGGCCATCTTTGCTCCAATGGAGCCTTGGCTGCGGGAGGGGAAGAGAGAGACAGAGAGGAAGGCGCGGCGGAGGGGTGGAGAAGCAAATGGGCGCTTCTCCTATGTGCCCTGGCCGGGAATCGAACCCGGGTCCTCCGCACGCTAGGCCGACGCTCTACCGCTGAGCCAACCGGCCAGGGCCTTCTTTCCTTCTTTTTTTGGTCTTTTTCTTCTTTTACTCAAGACATCACTTTTTTGTATCTTGAAGTTTACAGTCTTTTGAATGATCTCAATGCCAATAATTTGATAGGTTGATTTTAGTTTTATTATCCTTTTGTGACTAATACACTCGACCTATCCTGTTTGAACCTGCATTGAGTACCTTCTTTATCTAAGGTTGAAGTATTTAGTTAGCAACTGATCTTTTGTAAACAACCCATTGTGTAAGTTCACCATGCCTTATTCTTTATCATTAATCATCTTCTCTCTAAGCTTCGGAATCCTGGTGGATCTTGAGATATCTGGCTGTTCACAGTGCCACCTGCTGAGGGGAATGCCTGAGTATTTGTTGTCTTGGTATATAGATCTGAGAACTGGTTTATCTCCGTTAAAGCACAGATTGAATTCCTTATGTGTTACTAAAAGGCACCTTTTGTGTTTATTTTACAAAGAGAGCTGATCAAGGCTATAGAAGTTACCATAAAGATGACATGATTAACCAAACTGTTTATTAAACTCTTTTTAGGAGCTCCTATATTTAATATATATAATTTCCAAATAGTTTGAAATACCCAATGTTGACACATGAAGCAGTGACCAGTTTTTCACTTTTGATGAATTTCTCTATTTTAATTGTTGTAGTTGCTATCCCTTTCAGAAATGTCCACTCTGCCAGATACATTAGAATGTGTGCAGAGTGACAGCTTAGATAATGTTGTACGTGTTTGCTGTGGAAGCAGATGCTTCTGATTGAAGCTGCCAGGCTAGGGAGGAGAAAGGGGGAAGGAGCAGAGCGAGCCCACCCTGTAACATCTGTTACAGACTTCTGCCAGCCGGCAAGTCAGTCTTCCTATCCCATCCTAGATTTTATTTTCATCTTCCCTGTTTTGTTAAAGTATTTTGATTGGTTTTGTATTAGTAGAGTGCTGATAACTTCTTAAAGAAATGTAATTTTTAATAACTTTGCATTTCCATGTGACTCCTTATCTAATTTAACATTTATCTCCTTTAAGAAAAGTGTCCATTTAAGGTCAGCTTACAGATCTTACATTAATCTGCATTGTCGGATGTCCCAGATCATTTATGGAGACTAAAGTGATCTTGATGGAACTCATCAGGGTGCTGATTCTATGGAACAAGACAGGGCTTCAGTCTCTCTTGTGCTGCAATTCTTAGCACAGTCCAAAGAATAAAATTTCCCAAACATGATGTAGCATGATTTATGGGAATATTTATTAATATACTGAGGTAATATGTTAACAGCCTAATTTAGTTCAATCTAAAGTTAGCTATTGGAAACTGATATAAAAGATAGTTTTTAAAATTTGCTCAGCTTTATTTAAAGCCTGGGTTTTGGGGTAGACACAGTTTCTGCAGTGTATCCCATGATTTTCTTTAATCATTTCAGAAAGAGTATCTACTACCAGGAAAATCAAAAAGGTAACAGTCAATCTTTTAAATTAGGCTTAATTGCAGTGTCATATAAAACAAAAATCATATTAATCTAGAGACAGGTAATTTCTTTTCTTTCTTTCTTTTTTTTTTTTTGTATTTTTCTGAAGCTGGAAACGGGGAGAGACAGTCTGACAGACTCCCGCATGCACCTGACAGGGATCCTCCCAGCACACCCACCAGGGGCTACGCTCTGCCCACCAGGGGGCGATGCTCTGCCCTTCCGGGGCATCGCTCTGCCCCGACCAGAGCCACTCTAGCGCCTGGGGCAGCGGCCGAGGAGCCATCCCCAGCGCCCGGGCCATCTTTGCTCCAATGGAGCCTTGGCTGCAGGAGGAGA
Source organism: Saccopteryx bilineata (assembly GCF_036850765.1). NCBI lineage: Eukaryota > Metazoa > Chordata > Mammalia > Chiroptera > Emballonuridae > Saccopteryx > Saccopteryx bilineata. Next base: position 229,577,038 of record NC_089491.1, on the reverse strand, counting down.
AGAGAGAGACAGAGAGGAAGGGGGGGGGGTGGAGAAGCAAATGGGCGCCTCTCCTATGTGCCCTGGCCGGGAATCGAACCTGGGTCCCCTGCACGCCAGGCCGACGCTCTACCGCTGAGCCAACCAGCCAGGGCCGAGACAGGTAATTTCTTAATTCAGCCTTTTACTCCTGTGGGAACAACGGAAAAACTGTAGGATGATCCTAATTGTTTTATTACTGTAAAAAAAATTTTAAATTCTTGCTATATTCCTTTTGAATTCTCAGTTAAGAAACTTTTTTTCTTTTTCAATTTATTGAATTTTAGAGAGAGGAGAAGGGAGAGAGAGAGGAAAAAAACAAACAAACAGAAACATCTGTCTGTTCTTGTATGTGCCCTGACCAAGAATCAAACCCACAGCCTTAGTATATCAGGACGATGCTCTAACCAACCGAGCTATCCGGCCAGGGCTCTTGTCAAGAAACTCTTCTCTGAGTTGGTGGCCTATAGAAATAGGCTAATTGAGAGGCATTTACCTTTCTAGCATTCTTCTCTTTATCTGTTTAACCTTTTGTTTTGAAAATTTTTACCATCTATAAAAGTGTGTGTGTGTGTGTGTGGGGGGGTAAACCCCTAGAACCATCATCTCCATTTTCTAAGCTTCAGTAACTGTTGACTCTTGGCAATCTTGTTTCATCTATCCCTCCAGCCCCAATTCTGGATTATTTGGAAGCAAATTCTAGCCATCATATCAGTTCGTTAAAAGTGGATTGCTTTTGATCGCGGCAGTGGAAGCCATTTTCCCTCTTGGCATTAGCACAAATGCTAAGGACTGAATAGAATTTATAAGGAGACAGACTTTGCATTGAAGAGCTTACCTTTTAAGAAAGGAGCTCATATTTTCACTGGATACTTTCTTCAAGTTTCTCTTGTCTTTCAAATAAGGGCGTATTTGCAAAGTTTTAAAGTTCTTATCTGTTTGAAAATTCCTGTAGCAAGTTCAGGTTTAGTTATCCTGTAACTGCTTTGGCTGTGCCTTATCTAAAGAGTATTGAAGGCAAGAAAGAATTATTTCACCAACAGTTGGCATTGGAAGGAAGTTAGAGATATTGGGTATATTTAGGAAGTGCCCCTTAATGCTGTAATAATATACTAGCTTTTTAAAGGTGCCTCATTGTAATAGCTCTTAAAAAGCACAAATAAAACACTTAGAGGTGATCTTTTACCCTAGCCATCAGTGGGACAATTTAATTCCCATTTTGAGTCAAAATAAAAATTTTTTTCAAGTAGTTGGGATCTGCAAGTATTGGTTGACTCATCCTTTGTTGTTAAACCTATTGGGTTCCCAGGCCAGTGTGTCTTTCTGTATACCTTGACCTTGCACTTTAAACTGAGTTCCTTTTGTCCTTTGAAGGCTTAAAGCTTTCAGTTAATATTGGTCATTGTGAGAAACAGAATTTTCACTTTCCTCTCTGAGTTACAAATTTCAAGTGGCTTTAATAATAACCATGACTTGCTCGATTTACTTCTAAAAAACTAGATTCAACAGATTAAATAGAATGAAGCGTTTTCCTTCTGAAACTGAAGCCAATTTTGCCTTAATTGTTCATTCTTAGACTTTAGTTCTTGAACATAAAAAACTGTGGGGCTCACTTTTCTATTCTACATTGTTATAATTTACAGGGAAATTGGTGGCTTGGCCCTATGGGAAGCTGCTGCTTGATTGAGCTAGATCAGGAATCTGATTTGCAGTGTGATATGTGTCTGTTTTTCTTCACTAGCTAAACAAAGTAATTAAGTTTATATTTCACCTATTTCACAGGGGTGTAGTTAGAAGTATAAATACTATAATTAGATTTTTTTTCTTTTCTTTTTTTTTTCTTTTTTTTTTTTTTGTATTTTTCTGAAGCTGGAAATGGGGAGAGACAGTCAGACTCCGGCATGCGCCCGACCGGGATCCACCCGGCACACCCACCAGGGGCGAAGCTCTGCCCCTCTGGGGCGTCGCTCTGTTGTGACCAGAGCCACTCTAGCGCCTGGGGCAGAGGCCAAGGAGCCATCCCCAGTGCCCGGGCCATCCTTGCTCCAATGGAGCCTTGGCTGCGGAAGGGGAAGAGAGAGACAGAGAGGAAGGAGGGGGGGGGGGTAGAGAAGCAAATGGGCGCTTCTCCTATGTGCCCTGGCCGGGAATTGAACCCGGATTCCCCACACGCCAGGCCGACGCTCTACCACTGAGCCAACCAGCCATGGCCTAGATTTTTTTTTAATTTGCAAAATTATTGATCTGCTTTGCAGGGTGATGCTATTTAAAAGCAAGGTACTGTTAACATCTCATTTTTCTTGATTTGTGGTTCTGACACTAGAAACATACTGTTTTTTGTCTTTTCTCGGTACTGTTTCTGATGTTTTGAACTTGTTCTCTTAACGTGTTTAGTAGCTGGGAAACTATAAAAGGGTTCTTGTGTCCTATTTTTAGCACAAAGTATTGCATCTTGATAGAAGGTTAAGTTAGTGGCAAGGCTTTGAAACTGTGCTAAGTGCTTGCCTGTGTATCCTTCTAGCCTTTCCACTTTCAGGGTTGAGTTACTGTTCACAGTGACATGTCTCACCATCTGTGACGGGTACTCTGAATCAATGTGCCTGTTGCCCGGCTGTCTTGAACTCAATTTTTATCTTGTTTCTACCCTGGCTATTTTATATCTTACATTTCAGGATGGACGATCTACTTGGCCAGCTACTGTTGGGAAGATGACCACTGTCTAATAAAGTGAGAATGAGATCCTTCACATTGTGTGCTATGAATTAGAGTGAGCAGATCTGAGACTAGAGCTGGGTCAACAACTCCCAGTTTTTCTGGGTTCCCATTGTGTGTTTATGGGTGAAGTTCTGTTCTTTATCTGATTTAGGTTGTATTGTTTGAAAAAAAAAAATTAGGACGCGCATCATGTGTATATCGCAGAATACTCATTCTCTTTATTACTAACAATTGATCAACCTTCTACTTAGCTAGGTTGAAGAATTTTAAACTTTGTAGCTAAAGAATTTTCCTGCCTGATTGGGATGTATACGAATGAGTTTTTCACAAAAGGAAATGATCTGTGATATTTTTAAGTTTTGATGTTTCTAATTTATAGAACTTGGGGCCTAAGGGTTTTGGGCAGTAGTATTTCAGGGAACAAGACTGATTTTTTTCTCAGGTGGTTTTGTTACATTATTATGTTGATCTACTCAGAGAGTTGGTTTCTGTAAGATTTGGAAATGAATTAACATTTAAGAACAGCCTGACCAAGTGGTGGTGCAGTGGATAGAGTATCAACCTCGGAGGCTGAGGACCCAGGTTTGAAATCCCGAGGTCTCTGGCTTGGAGAGTGGGCTCCTCCGCCCTGAGGGCAGGTTTACCAGTTTGAGTGTGGGATCACAGACATGACCCCATGGTCTCTGGAGGTCTCCTTCCCCCCAACCCCTCCCCATCAAGGCACATATGAGAAGCACTGAGTGAACAAGAGTACTGCAACTACAAGTTGAAGCTTCTCATCTCTCTCCCTTCCTGTCTGTTTCTCTCACTCTTTCTCTCTCTCTCTCTTGCTAAAAGAAAACACAAACAAACAAACAAAAATCTTTTAAGAACAAACGAGATTACTTGATCAGGAAAGCACTCCAAATATATTGGTAGGGAAAGGTAGATTATGAAATATTTGATGTCATACAATTTGAATTGGCATCCTGTGATGACTGCCTTGCTTTTAAAAGGTCCTTAAGAAACAGTAATAACATACTTTGTTACTGAGTAAATAAAATAAACAAGCCTCTGATGTTAAACTGAATTTGTTTGATTTGAACACCAACTAAACGAAGACTGTTTCTAAGCAAAACTTTGCTGTGTGCAGAGAAAGAGGAATCTCCTAAGCATTTTGATTGTTGCTTCTAAAATAGCAAATTTCTGGGATGTGATTACCTGTTTTAATTTATAGCTTTTTTCCCTTGACAAGGCATATGTTTAAGCATCAGCTTCATTATTTGGACTGTGTTTTATTTATTTCTGTCAGAACTCCAGATAACTGATTTGCAGATTACATGGTTATTATAATACTGTGAAGTTTAGGAAACTAGTTTGTTTCTGTTGTATTCTGTGAAATATTTTAAGGCCATCATTGTTTGTTGTTTGCTCTGGTATTTGCCACTTTGGAGAATCGAAATTGGTTGCTGAACATTTGTAGGACTACAGAATAGCAGGAATCTGACTGGGAAAAGGCTCCTTGTTTTGTTCTTAGTTTATGCAGGTGTCCACAGAAGGCGGAAGGGTGATCACATGGAATTCTCAGTACTTGCTTCATTCATTTATTCTAAAACCCTTTCATTCAGTACGCATTGTTTGTGTGCTTTTAATGGGCCAAACCTTGTAAGAGATTCTGGGAATTCAGACACAAGTCCTTGCTCTTAAGGGAACTTGGTCTTTTTCAAGAAAGAGAGTAAACAAGCAGTTTACAGTGGAGCTAGTTCTAAGCTTAGCGCTTGCAAAGGGAACAATAGAGGAAATCCACAAGGCTCTGTTCCAAGTGTTTTACTTACATTAAAACTCATTGACTTCTCCTTGTTATTAAACAAAAAATAATACTGATGCTCGTTAAAACGGTAAGGAAGACTTTATTCAAGACTGTTGCAATAGGGGAAAGAGATCGGGTTCAACTCTGAATACAACAAGCAGTGGGAATTTGCAGGCAAGGAGAAGGGCGAAGAGGTCAGTGGATGGAAAATTCCTAAGAGGAGACTTCCAGGGTAGGGGGATTCTTGCTAAACTGACTTAACAGGATTTGGGCGAGAGGCAGGCCAAAGACTTACACACCAAAGGTTGGGAATGAGGAACTTGATCAGATACCCAGTATGATTAGATATCAAAGGCATGGGGCTTCTCCCTAAACTGACTTGGTGAGATTCTTGCTAAAAGTGGGCTAGACAGGCTAAAAACAGGATGGGGACTAAGGTTGAGGCCTTGTCAAGAAGAGGGTTCGGGCCTGACCTGTGGTGGTGCAGTGGATAAAGCATCGACCTGGACCTGGAATGCTGAGGTTGCCAGCTTGAAACCCTGGGCTTTGCCCAGTCAAGGCACATATGGGAGTTGATGCTTCCTGCTCCTCCCCCTTTCACCCTCTATCTGTCCTTTTTCTCTAAAAATGAACAAATAAAATCAAAAAGAAGAAGAAGAAGAAGAGGGTTCAGAGCCTAAATAAAGTTAGGTCACAGAGAGAGTCTTTGTCATTATAAAGTTTTCAAGTTGGGTACAATTATGACCTGCATTTGAATCTCTCTCTCTCTCTCTCTCTCTCTCTCTCTCTCTCTCTCTCCCACTCTCTCTGCCTCCCACTCTCCTCTCCCTCCCTTCCTTCCTCTCTCTGTCTCTCTAATCAGTCAATTAAAAAAATCTCAAGCTTAGAAATGGCCTAAGCCAGTCAGTGGTTGTGGTTTTCAACCTCTGGTTGGCAGACCAGTGCTGGTCCATGAAAGAGTTAACCACCCTGGTGTTGTATGAAGGTTATAGAGTCCATAATCATTTGGTCTGTAATTGTCATTCATCTACATCCAGATGGTTAACTTTTTCGTGGACCAGCATGAAAATTCTGGCAGACCAGCAGCGGTCTGTGGACTGGCAGTTGAAAAACACTGGTCTAAGCAGCTCCATAGTAGGTCCACAGCCAGTTAAGTACCAGAGTTGGATGCTTCCTAGACACTTTCCATCTGATTACTTTCAGCTCTTGGTCATCTCTTGGACTGTGTGCCAAGCCTGTAATGGCTTGATTAGTTTTTGCTAACCCATTGTGAGGGTCAGGAGAAGTTCGCCTCTATTTTAGGTTGACACGTCCTGATGCTGTCAGTACGATTTTGAAGCCCATGGTTCCCACTGGAGCAACATATTCAGGTTGCAAGAGAGTGACATTTAAATGTTAGTAGCTTTATTAAAACTGCAAATAGTTGGTGTGACCATTTAGCTATAAAGAGTTCTAATTTATATATATATTTAGCAGAATACCAATTTTCAGTCAGATTTCTGATCTTACCTATTGAAATATGCCACAGAAAGAAGAAAATATAAAAATTAGGATTTCAGATGTTCTGAACATAAAAGATGACTTTAAACATTGAACAATGACCTATTTCTATGCAAAACTCTTAAAATATGGGTAAGTTATCCTGTAAGCTTTATGCATTGGCTGTTTTCTAACTTGTTGTAAGTGAAATATGACCATTTTTGTGTGATTTTACCCAGTTTTCCAAGAAAAATAAAAATTGAATAGTTCATATAGTGGCTGCTTCAGAGCTCTATATTAAGAGGAGAACTCTTTAGCAAGAAAGTGAGATTCTGACATTTTGGACACTACCCTCCATTGCTGGGTTTCCATCTTCTATTTCTTTTTTTAAAAATTAATTTTAATGGAGTGACATTGATAATTCAGGGTACATATGTTCAGAGAAAACATCTCCAGGTTATTTTGACATTTGATTATGCTGCATTCCCATCACCCAAAGACCAATTGTCTTCCCTTGCCTTCTAACTGGTTTTCTTTGTGCCCCTCCCCTCCCCCACCCCTCCCTCTCCTTCCCCCCACCCTGTAATCCCCACACTCTTGTCCATGTCTCTGAATCTCATTTTTATATTCGTTCTATGTATGGAATCAGAAAGTTCTTAGTTGTTTCTGATTTACTTATTTCACTCAGTATAATATTATAAAGGTCCATCCATGTTATTATAAATAATCCGATATCATCATTTCTTATGGCTGAGTAGTATTCCATAGTATATATGTACCAAAGCTTTTTAATCCACTCATCCACTGAGGGACACGTGGGCTGTTTCCAGATCTTTGCTATTGTGAACAATGCTGCCATAAACATGGGGGTGCATTTCTTCTTTTGAAACAGTGCTATTGTGTTCTTGGGGTATATTCCTAAAAGTGGGCTAGCTGGGTCAAAAGGCAGTTCAATTTTTGATTTTTTGAGGAATCTCCATACTGTTTTCCACAGTGGCTGCACCAGTCTGCATTCCCAACAGCAGTGCAGGAGGGTTCCCTTTTCTCCACATCCTTGCCAGCACTTACTCTGTGTTGTTTTGTTGATGAGCGCTATTCTGACTGGTATGAGGTGATATCTCATTGTGGTTTTTTTTGTTTGTTTGTTTGTTTCTTCATTTCTGATATTGTATTTGTCATTTCTAATTCTTTTTTATTATTTCAATGTCCTTTTTTTATATTTGCTATCCCTTTATTTAGGTGTTCGTAATGACCATCTATTGTTGTTTTAAGATCTTTGAGCATCCTAATAATCGTTATTTTAAACTCTGCATCTAGTAATTTGGTTATATCTGACTCATTCAGGTCCTTTTCTGGGGATTTCTCTTGACTTATTTGTGTTGTATTTCTCCGCCTTCTCATTTTGTCTTTGTAAAAGAAGGTTTTGGCCACTGGAGTTCACTGGGTGTGGCCTCTGTGTTCCCTAGGTGTGGTCTGTCTGCATGCCCGCCACCCCCTCTGCTGTTGCTGCCTAGAGCGTTGGGGTATGGGCGTTCCCTGTGCCAGCCCACTGGGGCTGTTGCTGTGGTTTCCATCTCTCCTTGACAGGGAGTGGCTGTGATCATGTGTTTGGGTGTACAAGCCTCGGTGACCTTGGCCTTCATCCTGCCCCCACGGGTGGAGTTATGTGAGCACCTTTGCTCAGCTGCGGGTCTCCGCCTGATTCTGGCTTTTGCCCTCCCCTGCCAGAGGAGCCCGCTTGTGGGACGGCTGCAAGCCTTGGCTCCACAGGCTGGGTGGGACTGCGTGCCCACGCTCAGTCGCGGGACTCCACCTGTTCTGGGCTTTCACTCCACCCTGGCTGGAGGAGCCAGCTCCACATCAGGCCACAAGCCTTGGTTCCGCGGGTGGGGCAAGGCTGTGCTCCTGCACCCTTACTCAAGGGTGGGTTACCGCCGCTTTTGGGGCCCCTGCCCTTCCCCTGCAGGCTGGATTGCAGGCAGCCCGCAGCTGGGCTTGACCACTTTCGCACGTCCCCTCCTCCCCAGCCGGGCAAAACTGAGCTCACACCTGGGTCTCAGTTGTGGCCAGCCGGCTTCTGCCCTTGCTGACAGAACCACGCTTCCGCGTCCCGCTGTAGCTCAGACCCTAACACTCACTACTGTTGTCCCGAAAGCTCCCTCTTTCAAAGCAACTCTGCTCTGAGTGCTGCGGGAGAGCTTGTTTGGCTGGTGTCCTGCTTCCCTTTGCTGGTATTGCTGTTTCCAGGGGAAATATTCACTTCAGTTTTGGGGAATGACTCGACCCAGTGGTTAGGGTGGCTGTCTCTCAACGTGTTTCTCCCTGTGCCTCCTAGATTACACTCTCTTCCTGCTACTCCGGTCCTCTCCTCTCTCCCCGTCCCCCTGGAGCCCCAGGTGATTGGTTGTGAGAGAGGTTTGCTGCATGGTCCCTTTAACAAGAATCCTGGGTCTGAGAAACCAGTCTCTTTCTCACAAACAGTATCCTGTCTTGTTTCCAGCTAAATACTGTCCATTAGCCATTTCTAGGCTCTGGGGCTGCAGGCTGGTGTTTTGTTCCTGGGGCCCAGGTCCCTTCCCTCTCTGCTAAACTCACTTCCCGCCATGCGAGTCTCTCCACGTTTCCGCTTTTCTACCAGTCTCAGTGTGGCTCGTTCAGTGTTCCTTGGTTGAAGAGTCCTCTTAGTTTAGTCCAAAGTTGGTTTTTCCAGATGATGGTTCTTAAAATTAGGTTGTAATCCACTTTGGTTCTGGGAGCTGGAAGTTGGTACATCCGCCTACTCCATCGTCATCTTGTCTCTAGCCCAGATTTTTAGTTATTCCATCCTCTATTTCTTTCCTTTTTTTTTTTTTTTTTTTGTATTTTTCTGAAGCTGGAAAGGGGGAGGCAGTCAGACAGACTCCCGCATGCGCCCGACCAGGATCCATCTGGCACACCCACCAGGGGGCGATGCTCTGCCCATTCGGGGCGTCGCTCTGTCACGACCAGAGCCATTCTAGCACCTGGGGCAGAGGCCGAGGAGCCATCCCCAGCACCCAGGCCATCTTTTGCTCCAGTGGAGCCTCGGCTGCAGGAGGGGAAGAGAGAGACAGAGAGGAAGGAGAGGGGGAGGGGTGGAGAAGCAAATGGGCGCTTCTCCTGTGTGCCCTGGCTGGGAATCGAACCCGGGACTTCTGCATGCCAGGCCGATGCTCTACCACTGAGCCAACCGGCCAGGGCCATATTTCTTTACTCTCTCATCCCCTTTAAGTTCCTGCCATTCAGAATTAATAACTAGTCCTTCAATGCAGGCTGTTTGCTCATGGCCTTCCTGCTGTACTTTAGAATGCTATTCTTTATGTATTTATATACAGCTCCTAATTTAAATCACTCTCATTACTAGTCACTCTGCAGAGCAGCTTCTTCTCTCAGGGTGGTAGCTATTGTCCTCTGGGCTTTCACAGTCTCTGGGAGATTGCAAGTTTATCTCATTTGATACAATGTATATGAAAGTAGTAACTATCAATCACTGTACAAGTTTTATATGTTAATAATATTTATAACAAAAAGTTTTAACATTTGGTCTCTTTTCTTTTATTGTTGTGGCACCTTAGTTCATTGATTTCTTTCTTGTATGTGCCTTGATGGGCAGGTGGGCGTGGCTACAGCAGACCGAGTGACTCGGCCTTCAAGACAGTGACTTTGGGCTCAAGCTAGTGAGCCTTGCTCAAACCAGAGGAGCCAGTGCTCAAGCCTGAGACCTCGAGGTTTCAAATTGGGTCCTCTGCATCCCAGTCCAAAGCTCTACCAACTGTACCACCCCACCTGGTCAGGTTCACTGTATTTTTTAAAAATAAAACTGTCAGGCTCAGTGTATTTTTTAAAAACAAAACCATAAACATAATACTTTATATGAAGTTCTATAATTTTAAAATAATTTTTTAATTGATTTTAGAGAGAAAGAGAGAGAGGAGAGAGAGACACACACACACACATTGATTTGTTGTTCCACCTATCTATCCATGCACTCAGTGGTTGATTCTGCATGTGCCCTGACCAGGGATCAAACCTCAACCTTGATGTATCAGGATGATGCTCTAACTAACTGAGCCACAAGTTCTGCATATTTTTAAATGTAAATTTCTAAAATTTTCTTATACTTTTTATTGATTGTAGAGAAAGAGGAAGGGAGAGGGGGTGGGGAAAGAGAAACATTGATTTGCTGTTCCACTTATTTATGCAACTGTTGGTTGATTCCAGTATGTGCCCTGACCGGGGATGGAAGTGGCAACCTGGGTGCATCACGGTGATGCTCTAACCAACTGACCTAATGAGCCAGGGCAAGTTCTGTACTTTTGATAGGCACTTTTAATTGTCATACCACATTGTATGGATATAGCATAACTTACTTTACTATTCCAAGCCTATTGAGCATTTAAGGTTATGTCAGTTTTTAATTGTTACAGGTAAACTCAAAGTGAACATCTTTGGACATACATCTTTGTGTTTGGGGTTATTTTCTTAGGGCAGATTCCCAAGAGTTCAATTACTGGGCACATAGGTAAACAAGATTTTTTCATGCTCTTGGTACATATCTTGACACATTGCTTTCCAGAGGAGGTGTAACAGTTTGTCCTTCTGCCAGCAATGTGAGAGAGTGCTCTCTTTGCTATTATATTGGAAATCTGCAATAATAAACTTATTTATTTTGAGGTCTTACTTCATTCCTTTATGGTGAGCCTTCCAGGTTGGGTTGACCTTAAGTAAATTGGTTCAAATTCCCAAGTAAAATTTCCCTTTGTCAAAAACTTTATAAGATTCATCTCAAAAGTTAAGGTATAAAGGAAATAAAAAAAGTTTTGTCAGAGAGAGAATAAATGGTTAGTTAGTTTTATAATGTCCACATCTAAATGAATATTAATCAGTGAAGTGCTACATATTAAATGAATTAACTTTATTTCCACACAGTAGCAATAGTTATCTTTTCAGAAATCTTTTGAATGATATTTGGAATTATAAAACTTAATAACTATTAGATTTCACAACACGGAAATTAAGTGCTGTCATTTTTTATTTTTTTTTTGTATTTTTCTGAAGCTGGAAATGGGGAGGCAGTCAGACTCCCGCATGCGCCCGACCAGGATCCACCTGGCATGCCTACCAGGGGGTGATGCTCTGTCCATCCGGGGCATTGCTCTGTTGCGACCAGAGCCACTCTAGCACCTGGGGAAGAGACCATGGAGCCATCCCCAGCGCCTGGGCCATTTTTTGCTCCAATGGAGCCTCTGCTGTGGAAGGGGAAGAGAGAGACAGAGAGGAAGGAGAAGGGGAGGGGTGGAGAAACAGATGGGCACTTCTTCTGTGTGCTCTGGCCGGGAATCGAACCCGGGACTTCCGCACGCCAGGCCGACGCTCTACCACTGAGCCAACTGGCCAGGGCCTAAGAGCTGTCATTTTTAAGTGTGCAAATGTGCCTTAAATGGAATTCTAGATAAATGAATCATAAGCCACATTTTTTACTATAAAATTTGGCTTCTACAAGGTTTTTCTTTTCTTTTTATTTAATTTTTATTTTTTCTAAGTGATAAACAGGCAGACAGATGGTTGCTCAGCAGTTGAGCTCTTCTTAGCACCTGAGATGAGGCCGTGGAGCCTTCCTCAGCACCCAGGGCCAACTTTCTTCAACCGAGCCATGGCTGTGGGAAGGGAGGAGAGGGAGAAGGGAGAGGGGTGGAGTGGAGAAACAGATGGTCACTTTTCCTGTGAGCCCTGACCAGGAATCGAACCGGGGACATCCACACACCAGGCCGATGCTCTACCACTGGGCCAACTGGCCAGGGCCTCTACAAGGTTTTTCATATGAGAAGTGGAACCTTTTTAGAGAAAATACAAAATTGAGACAATCTGAGATTTTTCTTCTTTTAAATTTTATTCCAGAGAACAGTGTATTTGTGATTTTTAACAGAAACCTTCAAGCTTCCATTCTGTATTTTAATGGTACAGCCAGACCTACTTAAGAGAATTGAGTGAAATCCTCAGGAAATGATGACCAGGATTCTTTTCAAAGTTTCTCTTTTTTCTTCAGGCTTAAATATTTTTCAGTGTATCTCAGTCAAGTGACGTGAAATTAAAGATTTGATTCATGTATCTAGTTTTCTGTTGGCTGCTATTGGTGTGTTAGTGATGCTAATGTTACTTCACATTTTTTTAGTTCTAAAACTTCCTAGTGGTGATAAATCTTTTCCTGCTCACAATTCCTCTAGGTCATCCAGCAGGGTGCAGTTGTTTTTTGTTAATGACTGCATTGTCCTTTGCTCTCATTCATGACACTCTGACTTTTCATTGATAGTTCAGTAAGGGTTGCCCATTCTTTACAGTTGGTTAAGTAATCTTCCTGTAGCAGGAGGTAGCTAGCATCCATGTTGGATCAGGTTATCAATATGTAGCTATGTAGATTTCCATTATCTCCTGGTCAGGTGACACTTAACAGTTCTTAGCAAAGAAGCTAAGAGATTAAAATAAATCTCCCTTGAACTTTCCACTTGCTGGCATCGGGAGTTGATTGTATTGGTTGGACAGGACGGTCTAATTGCCATTGTGCTGCATTGTGACACCGCAAAGAGGTGAAATGTTTGCTGGGTTCTCAGTTGTGTATTTGTTATCAAGGCTTACATGTAGCAGATTTATTTTGATGAATATATTCAGATGTAGAGCATTTTATAAGTACTAGCACATTTTTCTTTATACAACATGGGTATGTTTCATTTTTTCTTTTCCTATGACCTGTAGACCCATTTATATAGTTGCAGCTATTGTACTGTTTTTGTTGAAGTGGGCTGAAAAATCTGACAGCAGGACTTCCTACTTTCTTATTCTTTTTAGTGTTGTAGTTCTATTTTGCACATTTGGTGCTTTCTGGGTAGTTTCTTGATTTCTAAAGCTGAAGGCTTTCTCTGAAACTTCTCTCTGCCCAGCCTTGACCTCTGTTCATGTAGGTGAACTGATAATACCAGGTTTGGTTGCTGGTTGTATGTAGCAGGATACAAGTTAATTACCTAGAGATAAAGGCGATAGAAAATAGTATCCTGGGCTGACGACTTAAGACATAGTGAAATTAATTCTTGTACTGAATATGGAAGCTTGTTCGTTTGTTTTTTGAGAGGAGAAAGGGAGAGAGGTGAGAAGCATTAACTTGTAGTTGTGTCACTTTAGTTAGTCACTGATTGCTCCTCATATGTGCCTTGATTGGGGGGGTGCCTCAAGCCGAGCCAGTGACCCCTTGCTCGAGCCAGTGACCTTGGGCTTAAGCCAGTGATCATGGGCCCAAGCTAGTGACCGGGGGCTCAAGCCAGCAACTATGGGGTCATGTTGATGATCAAGCTGGTGAGCCTGCACTCAAGCCAGATGAGCCTGTTTGCAAGCCAGTGACCTCAGGGTTTTGAAGCCAGGATCTCAGATCGATGTTCTATCCACTGTGCCACCACCAGTCAGTCTGGAAGTTTATTTTAAAATTTTCCCTTGTGTATATGTGCCTTACTTATAATGTGTTAGAAATTCGGGGTTTTGGTTTTTTTTTTTTAAGATTTTACTCCTTGATTTTTTTTTGGGGGGGTGAGGAGTAGGAAACATCAACTTGTAGTAGTTTCCTGTATGTGCCTTGACTGGGCAAGTCCAGGGTTTTGAACTGGCAGCCTCAGCGTTTCAAGTAGGTGCTTTAGCTACTGTCCCACCACAGACGAAAATTCAGTTTTCATTTAGAAGAAAACCCACAGATAGTCTCCTTTTTTAGTGACCATATAAACCCACATTGCACAGATGATAATGTTTGCTCTCCCATTACCTGGTTCATTACATTTTTTTTCATATGATAAAATGTGTTTTCAGTTACCGGTAAAATTTTAATTTTTTTGATCACTTAAAAATTGCTATTTGAGAAGGTACTGAAAGTTTGTAAGTTGAAACTGGTAAAATATATAAGCTCATTGATTTGGTTGACAATCTGAAATGCTCTTCTTCCACTCAATGAGTCTTAAAATTATTGTTTGGTGTTTAGTTTGGGGTTATCTGCTTTTTCCAGGAATTCATTTTCAGTTTTCAGTACCTTGAGATGTTTTATTCTTAATGACCCTCTTGAAAATGGAACCTTCTGGAAGAAATAAAGTCCCTCATTTATTTTATTGAGGCCTTATGAATGGTTATCCTACCTGTAGCTGTAGTGTGTTAGAAAGTGATTTCTTAAATCAGTTAGACAATCTCCACTTAGTGACTTTTCAGATGTTATTTGCGGTTAGTTGATGGAGATGGCAATAAGCTTCAAAGGAAGGTCTGGTTAATTTCCATTTGTCTCTTAAAGCAGGAATTTCTTTTCTTGTCTTTGTTTTCTGTCCCTGATTTTTCAACTTTGTAGTTATGCTTTAGTTTTACTGCTCCCTGGTGAATTCTCTCTCCTATTGCAAATATTAAAGTAAGGATGACTTAGAAGAACTGAGGTTAAAATCTGCTTATTGAGTTGTATAGTGGATATCCTGGCTTTCTTTTTTCCTTGTGGAAAGTAAGCAGGAATAGATGAACAAGTGCCTGGAATGCTAGTGAGTGTTGTAAATGATGTGCTGACAGCTGGGCCTGACAGTAATTGCTTACCACTGGTCATTCCTGACCGGTCCCCTTCTCACCTCTGTCTCCTGCTACCACCCCCCTTCACCCCCAACAACAACAGTCTGGGCAGAGGCCCTGGCCAGGTGGTTCAGATGATAGAGCATTTCTTGGCATGCTGAGGTCATGGGTTCCATCCCCAGTAATGGGTCCTATAAGAAGCAACCAGTGAGCCTGGCCTGTGGTGGTACAGTGGATCAAGTGTTGACCTAAGGTCGCTGGTTTGAAACCCTGGGCTTGCCTGGTCAAGGCACATATGGGAGTTGATGCTTCCTGCTGCTCTCCTCCTCCTCCTCCTCCTCCTCCTCCTCCTCCTCCTCCTCCTCCTCCTCCTCCTCCTCCTTCTTCTTCTTCTCTCTCTCTCTCTCTCTCTCTCTCTCTCCTCTTTCTCAAATGAACACATAAATCTAAAATAAAAAAGCTTAGCCTGACCAGGCATTGGTGCAGTGGATAGAGCGTCGGACTGGGATGTGGAGGACCCAAGTTCGAGACCCCAAGGTTGCCAGCTTGAGTGCGGGCTCATCTGGTTTGAGCAAAGCTTACCAGCTTGGACCCAAGGTCACTGGCTTGAGCAAGGGGTTACTCGGTCTGCTGAAGGCCCGCAGTCAAGGAACATATGAGAAAGCCATCAATGAACAACTTAGGTGTTGCAATGCGCAACAAAAAACTAATAATTGATGCTTCTCATCTCTCTACCTTTCTGTCTGTCTGTCCCTGTCTATCCCTCTCTCTGACTCTCTCTCTGTCTCTGTAAAAATAAATAAATAAATAAATAAAAATTAAATAAAAAGCTTAAAAAAACAGCTAATGAGTTCAAAACTAAATGGTGTAACTAAGTGGGTCAAAAAGTTGATGTCTCTCTCTCTCTCTCTCTCTCTCTCTCTTGACCTCTCCCCTTTCCCCCCATCCCCCTTCCTCTCTATCAGATCAATGAAAAATTAAAAAACAAATCTGGGAGAAATGCCTGTTCCCTTTTCAGAGGACAACTTAAATGTTCACTAAGTTTTTCAGACAGAATATTGACAATGTCACTTTGAATTTAGTTATAAGGTTCTCTTTTTTGTTGGGTTCTTTGCCCTTTATGCAGTTTAACAATCTTAACTTGTGAACAGGCTGTATATCCCTTACAGGTCTTCTTGCTCCACTTCAAACAGCAGCACATGGAGCAGCCACATTGGAGACCCACGACTTCATATGTGACAATTTGGCATTGGTTAGATTGGCTGTATGTTTGGCTTTGTCAGTTCCTTTGCCCATTTCTTGCTTGGCTTTTGGTACTTTTCCTCTGTGTGCACACCCTGCCCCAGGTGCAGCCTCACAGGGTGGGGTGGGGTGGGGTGGGTGTAAGCAGGGGCGGGCTCTTCTTGTTCCTGTTTCTTCCAGACTTCTTAAATAAGAGCGATTTCCTTCCATTTTTCCTAAGGTTTTCTAATTTTTTTTTTAAAATTTTTTTTTTATTTTAATTTTTTTATTTTTATTTATTCATTTTAGAAAGGAGAGAGAGAGAGGAGAGAGACAGAGAGAGAAGGGGGGGGAGGAGCAGGAAGCATCAACTCCCATATGTGCCTTGACCAGGCAAGCTCAGGGTTTCGAACCCACGACCTCAGCATTTCCAGGTCGACGCTTTATCCACTGCGCCACCACAGGTCAGGCCAGGTTTTCTAATTTTTAATTTTAAGAGATATAACGACCGCCAAAAGGAAAAGATATGGGGAGAGTAGTGGGGTTTTTGGGTGATTCCTTTTAGTTTTTATTCTAGATCAAAGGTAACTATGGGTAGACTAGTACCTAGATCCAGCCTCTCGTAACTCTGAAATATCAGACAGTATCCTGATATGACTAAAGTGCACTTTATTTTAATGTTTCCAAGGATATTTTTATATCCTTTAGGACATGTAAAACATACATATATTTTCATTTTTCTGTCACATTTTTACATTTATATTCCTTTCTTTTCCCTCAGTGTTTTATTGGTGTCAAATTTCTAGAAATATAAATTTTTTAGTTTGTATCTTCCTATCTGGTAGGTCTTTTAACCTAAACTAAACCTACTGAGCAACTTTAAAATAAAGTTTTAAAAAATATTTCTTTATAAGATATGAATTTAGAGTTTATTGCCTTAGTACCATGAAAGTCTATTTCAAATAAATAAATTAGCCTGAATATTGGGAAAGGACACCATGATTTGGGTATAGACAAAGTGCCTTCTCTACCGAGAGGGACAGGTAGGAACAGACAGACAGGAAGGAAGAGAAATGAGAAGCATCAAATCCCGCACTCAAAATGATGAACCTCCACTCAAGCCGGATGAGCCCACGCTCAAGCCAACAACTTCGGAGTTTCAAACTTGGATCCTCAGCGTCCCAGGCCCATGCTCTATCTGCTGCACCACTGCCTAGTCAGGCCCAAGACTCAATATTCTTAATATTGAGACCACATGTTTCCTATGAGTCCAGCAACATAGGTCAGTGGAGTGTTTACAGCTGGGCTGGGGCCTCTATCCTGTAACCTTTGCTTGTCTCTAATTTATATAAGAGGATTTAAAGATTTTTGTAAGAGAATGAGTGGTCAATAGTTACGTGAAAAACAGATAATGTCATAATCTCTTCTTGGTCTTCAGGTCATTAATCCTAAACTATCCCTGTTTTGGTATATTAGAAACCTGCTAATTATTTGAATTATATAATTGTGAAAATTCCTTTTTCTGTAAATATTTATATATTTGAATTCCCTTATATTATCTCGTATACTTGTTTTATATGTGCCCTTCCCCCCTTTAATTAAAAAAAAAGACATTAGAGGCTCTGGACAGGTAGCTCAGTTGGTTGGAGCGTTGTTGTCATATACCAAGGTTGTGGGTTTGATCCCTGGTTGGAGCACAGAGAAGAATCAACTAATAAATGCATAGATCAGGGGTCCCCAAACTACGGCCTGCGGGCCGCATGCGGCCCCCTGAGGCCATTTATCCGGCCCCTGCCGCACTTCTGGAAGGGGCACCTCTTTCATTGGTGGTCAGTGAGAGGAGCATAGTTCCCATTGAAATACTGGTCAGTTTGTTGATTTAAATTTACTTGTTCTTTATTTTAAATATTGTATTTGTTCCCATTTTGTTTTTTTACTTTAAAATAAGATATGTGCAGTGTGCATAGGGATTTGTTAGTCCGGCTCTTCAATGATCTGAGGGACAGTGAACTGGCCCCCTGTGTAAAAAGTTTGGGGACCCCTGGCATAGATAAACAGAACAACAAGTTGATATTTTTATTTTTCTCTCTCTCTAAAATCAATTAAAAATAAATTATTAAAATAAATAAAAACATTATAAAATTTCCAAACTTCAGGAAATTTGAAAGAATAGTGTGACATACCTGTTTTTAAAGATATTTTAAGTGGTTTAATTATTTAATATAAAGTTAGAAGTTTTAAGCTATGCCAGTACTTTTACAGTTTAGACATTTTAATCTGTGATTAAATTTTCCCTTTTTTAAAAAATTATTTTTATTTATTCATGTTAGAGAAGAGAGAGAGAAGGGGGGAGGAGCAGAAAGCATCAACTCCCATATGTGCCTTGACCAGGCAAGCCCAGGGTTTTGAACCAGTGACCTCAGCATTCCAGGTTGATGCTTGATCCACTGCATCACCACAGGCCAGGCAATTTTTCCCTTTTTAACTGCTAAATTTAGTACTATTTGTTATGTGCTAGACACTGATCATACATGTATTGGTTTTATTTTGTTTTTTGGAAATCATTTCATGTTTTTGGAATCATCTCCCTTTATGTTAGCAAAACATTGGAAATCAAATAAGAAAACTATTTCAACATAATTTTTTTATTATGGAAATATTTTAATAAATACTATTTTTAGGATGGTATTTCTATTTTATAAATACACAGTTTTTGAAGTCTTCTTTAAATATATCAACATTTGGAATTTTCATGTAAATACTGAAATTAAGGCTCAGCGTTCCTTTAGCTTTCTATAATTAGCTCTCCTTTCTGAAGGAAGCTGAAATGAAGGAAGATTAAAGACTATTCAAACATTCTAGCATTTGACTTAAAGATCCTAATATTTATCCTGAGTTTTTAAAAGTACTACTGTTTACCTGTCTCTTGCTTGCTCGATAATTAGTCTGTGATTTTCTATATTTTATATGTAAGTATCAGAGTGTTTGCCCTAATCTAAAATTAATGTTTATAAAAGGTTTTAAGAATCTGGGGAAAGTATGTATTATAACGTAAAGTGTGCAAAAGAGGGAAGCAACTGTATATTTATAGGGAGAAGACTAAAAGGAAATAGAAATACCGGGCTGGTGGCAACTGCCTTCTCTGCCTGTAGGAACTCCAGATGGATACCCCACCCCACCACATTGCATCAACTTAGTGCTGCTGATCTTCTCTCTCTCTTTTGTTTTTCATAGTTTAATATATTTTAATAGCAAACTTCCAGGAACAGCACAGAAACAGGCAACATTAAAAAGGTACGTGCATGTACTATAGCTCAGTTAGAAAAGTATAGTGAATGGATGGGATCTACTGTGTGATAAAAATGCTACAGACACCATTTAGTTGCCATCAATAAGAAATTTACTTGTTTTTTATTTATTTATTTTTTCATTTTTCTGAAGCTGGAAACAGGTAGAGACAGTCAGACAGACTCCCGCATGCACCCGACCGGGATCCACCCGGCACGCCCACCAGGGGGCGACGCTCTGCCCACCAGGGGGCGATGCTCTGCCCATCCTGGGCGTCGCCATGTTGCGACCCTCCTGGGTGTCGCCATGTTGCGACCAGAGCCACTCTAGCGCCTGGGGCAGAGGCCACAGAGCCATTCCCAGCACCCGGGCCATCTTTGCTCCAATGGAGCCTTGGCTGCGGGAGGGGAAGAGAGAGACAGAGAGGAAGGCGCGGCAGAGGGGTGGAGAAGCAAATGGGCGCTTCTCCTATGTGCCCTGGCCGGGAATCGAACCCGGGTCCTCCGCACGCTAGGCCGACGCTCTACCGCTGAGCCAACCGGCCAGGGCTACTTGTTTTTTTAAAAAATCCAAGTGCTGGCATTGTGTTGTCCAAAAAATTGAACAGGTTGGTTTATGATGTTATAAAGTGGAACTGCTGAAACATGTTAACTAACTGAAATGTTTTGATGTGCATTAGTGCTTTACATCCCCACATTTATATTTTAAAAACTTACACACAAATGAAAATGGAAAAACTGCCAATACCTGATTTCTCTCCATTATTTTCTGCTTATCATCATATATTTAGGTACTTTTTGACCTCTTGGAAAACAAATATCTAATGTTTAGAACTACCAATAACAGTAAGAAGAGAAATTTTTATTGATTTACTTACTTGAGAGAGACAGATAGACAGGAAAGGAAAGAGATGAGAAGCATCATCTCATAGTTGCAGCACTTTAGTTGTTCATTGATTGCTTCTCATGCTTGCCTTGACCTCTGGGGCTTCAGCTGAGTCACTGACCCCTTGCTCAAGCCAGTGACGTTGGGCTCAAGCCAGCAACCTTTGGGCCCGAGACAGCAACTTTTGGGATCATGTTGATGATCCCATGCTCAAGCTGGAAAACCTGTGCTCACACTGGTGAACCTGTGCTCAAGCCAGTAGGTAACCTTGAGGTTTCAAACCTGGGACCTTAACATCCCAGGTGGATGCACTATCCACTGCTCCACCATCAGTCAGGTGAGAATTTTTTTTTAAAAGGATGAAATGTTTTCTTTTTGTTTTATCAAGTGAGAGGCAAGGAGGTGGAGATACAGACTCCCACATGCACTCCGACTGAACAGGATCCACCCCACAACCCCCATCTGGGCTGCTGCTGCATTTGCTCTGCAACTGAGCTATTTTAGTGCCTGAGGCGAGGCTATGGATCCATCCTCAGCGCCTGGGGCCAACTTTGCTGGAAACATTTAAGCCATGGCTGTGGGAGGGAAAGAGAGAGAAAAAGAGAGAGAAGGGGATGAGGAATGGTGTACAAGCAGATGGGCGCTTCTCCTGTGTACCCTGACTGGGAATCAAACCCAGGACTTCCACACAGCAGGCTGATGACCTAGCACTGAGCCAACCAGCCAGGATTGAAATATTTTCTATCACAATGGATTCTTAAGCATGTTCTGCATGTATGTCGAGTGCTAGCTGGATGTCTTTTGGCTTAATTTTTACACATTTGACATGGATAGCACACTGGTAGGTGTCTTGTAAAAGGCCACCAGATAGGCCTCATTTGTCTCCTGCAAAGTACCAATAGATGCATTCTGGAAATGCAGATCTGTTTTGAAGTCCTGAGCAATTTCTCACACCAGATGCTGAAATGACAGTTTGTGAATTAGAAGTTTAGTGAATAACTGATAACATCTTCACTAAGTGCTGGGGTACCAGGCCTGTAATGGTGAGGTTTCTTCGCCCCTCCAGTAGAGAGTGCACTCTTGCCAGCGGCTTTGGTAGCCAGTTGCTTCCTTGGGACTTTATCATTAGTCAATTTATGAGGCAGTCTGCTTTGTCGGAGTCCTGGTATGGAGACCTCTTTACTTTCCCGCTTGCTTCTCCTTCAGCGGGGCTCGGGGAGGAAGAGGTTGCTGGTGTGCGGGAGCGATGGTAGTTGTGAGCACCCCATTGCTGCTGATCTTTCTGCCTTCCTTCTGGGTCAATGGTCCTGCCCAGTCAGTAGGGCCAGGGACCCCAGAGAGAGTGCTCTTTCCTACTTTGCTCTAGGCAGATTCATTTGTTTATATTTGCTTTTAGTGTAGGTAACTTACCTGTGAAATCCTATCATATGGGTGGTACTTCTGCTTTCACTCACTTTATTTTTGTCTTTTCTTTTTCCTTTCCTTTTTTAATATACTGCTCTGGGCTTTCTGTTAGATGTCAAATATATGTGTGTGACTTCCAATTCCATTTGACAAATGCTTACTTACATCTAAGGAAACTTTGCTTTTTAAAATTTTTTTTATTTTTATTTTTTGTATTTTTCCAAAATTGGAAACGGGGAGGCAGTCAGACAGACCTCTGCATGCACCCGACCGGGATCCACCCAGCATGCCCACCAGGGGGCAATGCTCTGCCCATCTTGGGGCGTCGCTCTGCCACAATCAGAGCTATTCTAGCACCTGAGTCAGAGGCCACAGAGCCATCCTCAGCGCCTGGGCAAACTTTGCTCCAATGGAGCCTTGGCTGCGGGAAGGGAAGAGAGAGACAGAGAGGAAGGAGAGGGGGAGGGGTGGAGAAGCAGATGGGCATTTCTCCTGTGTGCTCTGGCCAGGAATCTAACCCGGGACTGCTGCCCGCCAGGCCGACGCTCTACCACTGAGCAAACCGGCCAGGGCCAGCTTTGCTTTTTTTATGTTAGAAGTAAAGTTTGCCTGAGTAGTGGTGGTACAGAGGATAGAGCATCAACCTGGGGTGCTGAGGTCTCATGTTTGAAAACCCAAGGTTGCTGGCTTGAGCCCAGGCTTATCTGGCTTGAGTGCGGGGTTGCCGACTTGAGCGTGAGATCATCCACACGATCACTGGCTTGAGCCCAAAGGTTGCTGGCTGGAAACCCCCTGCCTCCATCAAGGTACTTAGGAAGAGTCATCAAAGAAAAACGAGTGCCACAACTAGAAGTTGATGCTTCTCATCACTTTCTTCTCTCAAAAAAATAAAAAGATCCTGACCAGGCGGTGGCACAGTGGATAGAGCGTCAGACTGGGATGCTGAAGACCCAGGTTCGAGACCCTGAGCTCACCAGTTTGGACCCAAGGTCGCTGGCTCGAGCAAGGGGTTACTCAGTCTGCTGAAGGCCCGTGGTCAAGGCACATATGAGAAAGCAATCAATGAACAACTAAGGTGTCTCAGTGCGCAACGAAAAACTAATGATTGATGCTTCTCATCTCTCCGTTCCTGTCTGTCTGTCCCTGTCTATCCCTCTCTCTGTTTCTCTCTCTGTCTCTTAAAAAAAAAAAAAAAGAAGAAAGAAAAAAAGAAAAGGAAAAGCTTTTTGGATTTAAATGGCAAAATGTTTAAATTTAATCCCCCATTCAGTTTCCCCTGTGGTCTGCTATAACACTTGAAACAAACAAACTTGGTTTCTCTTTTTCTCCTTTTTGTTTTCCAAAGCTTTTATGGTTTGGAACAGTACCGTCTCACTCCCCACTCCAGCCCACCCTGGTTGGTTTACCAGGCTCACTACTTCATGAATGTTCTATGGAGTTCTTAATCTTGAAAGATTGACTCTCTCTTTTCTATTTAATAATTATGTACTCTGTACACTGTTGCCTTTGTTTCCACATCTGTAAGATGGGGTAGTAATATTATTTAGCTCATAGGGTTGTTGATAGGATTGAATTGACTAATATAGCTCAAATGTATTAGTAAGCATTTAATGAAGTTTTAGTTGATTATTATTTGTTGCTTACATGTTTACATTATTTGCAGTATATGGCTCTCTCTCTGTACACACACACAGATTCTTTGATGTGTATTTCTATACTCTATTTAATTGTGAACCTCCCCCCCCCAGCTTTACTGAGGTACTGTATAATTGACAAGTAGAAGCTGGATATATTTAGGGTGTATAGCAGGGGTTTCAAACTCGTGGCCTGCGGGCTGCATGCGGCCCGCCGAACAATTTTGTGGGGCCCGCAGACTAATCCACGAAGTTCAAAATATTTTGGATAAAATTAAGTAAGCCTAGGGGCCTACTTGTATTTTTCATTTCTCTAGCATCCTAGCTAGATATTAGCTTAGTTAACAGCAGTTGTGATGCGAACTACAGTTTCTGGTCGTTTTGTGACACTGAGTAAACTGCATGTACGATTGTGCTTGTTGTACTGATTTTTTTTTGTTTTCAACTGCAGTGAGAAAAGTGTTGCGTAAGAGTTGCCTTTTGTAGACCTAGTGCGGCCTGCCGAACGGCTGTGATCTTGCTCTGCGGCCCACATGCTGAGTTGAGTTTGAGACCCCTGGTGTACAGCATGATGATTTAATATATGTACACACTATGCAATAATTACCACAGTCGAGCTAGTTTGCACATCCACACCTCACAGTTACCATTTGTGTGTGTGTAGTGACACCACTTAAGACCTCTTATCTTAGAAAATTTCAAGTATACAATACAGTATTATTGTATTATTAATGGTTGTCATGACGCTATACATTAGATCCCAGAATTCATTCACCTTATAACTGAATGTTTGTATCTTTTGATCAACATCTCCTCATTCCCACCACCCTCCAGGTGTTGGCAAGTACCCTTTAACTTTCTGGTTCTGGGAGTTTTATTTTTTTTAGATTCCACATATAAGTGAGATTATGTAGTATTTGTCATTCTGTGTCTGGCTTATTTCACTTAGCAAAGTGTCCCCCAGGTTCATCTATGTCGCAAAGGGTTAAGATAAAGAAAGGGTTTCTTTCTTTATCTGTTTATTGGTTAACAGACACTTAGTATTTGCAGATCGTGGCTGTTGTGAATAATGCTGCAATGAACATGGGAGTGTGTATATCTCTTCAAGAGAGTGGTTTCATTTCCTTTGGATATGTGCTCAGAAGTGAAATTGCTGGATCACGTGGTGGTTCTAGTTTCATTTTATATAATAACAGGAAAGGCGAGTGGTAGCTGCAGGTGTTATGCCGACCTGAGCATCACTGTCTTTCCAGGTTGCTCTCACATGCTGTTGGAGAGCCCATGGCTTCCATCAGCCACAGCCCTTAGAAACATGCTATTTTCATTTTGTTGAGGAACCTCCATACTGTTTTCCATTTTGGTTGTGCCAGTCTGCATCCCCATCAACAGTGTACCAAGGGTTCCATTTTCTGTACATCTTTGCATTTGTTATCTCTTGTCTTTTTGCTAATAGCCATCCTAACAGGTGAGGTGATATCTCACTGTGGTTTTACATGGATGATACTCAACCTCTTTTCATGTACCTGTTAGCCATTTGTTTGTCTTATTTTAACTTATCAGGTCTTTTGTTCATTGTTTAATTGTGTTTTTGTTTTTTTGCTATTGAGTTCTCTGAGTTCATTGTAAACTCTTTAATAGCAAGGGTAATGTCAAGTCCTCACTGAAGCTGTCTACATAATTTTGGCATAATATAAACAATTATCTCCGATTCTAGGAGTAGAGCTTTAGCTGTCATGTGATTTCAGTCAATACCACTCATCAAATAATTTTTTAAACGTTTATAAAAATGCTATTTAAAAGTAAAGGGTGTTTTGTTTTTTCGATAGTGGTGGCTTGATGATCTGTGAACAATTGAAGTTAAAATTGTTGAATTGAAGGCACTTAAAATGATTATTCTTCCTGTCCAGCTATATTTAAGTCCAATCTATTAATTAATCTAGATGATGCAAAGAAGAATCTCGAGTAGAGAAGTGAGATGTACAAAATGGTTTTAAAGTCTCCCCCCTGCCCCAGTGGGATGGGAGGAGAGCGAGCTTGACAAATTATGACTGGACTGAACTGAACTTTCTGTCTTTCCACTATGTATGTGAGTAGCTGCTGTCTTCTCCTGCCTGTCCTTCCGGCTTCCCTAAAGCTCACTATGAAGATGACTAAAACAAATACAAAATCTCTGAGTTATTAGTTGATTCTGACACTGACGTGAAGCCAAGCATTGGTTTTGTGTGAATGCTGCTGAGTGTTGGTTAGAGAAAAGTTTCCCAGATTGTAGGAGTTAACTGAAGATATTAACACATTTAAAAAAAATCAGTAAAGGAATGTCTAAATATTGCTCTTGTGTTTTACAGTAAGATTTGTGGCTCTCAGACTGTAAAATTTAAACATCTTTTCTACATGTTGAAAAATCTAACTGTACCAACTGGTAAATTACTAAATGCCTATAAAACTAAAGAGATGTCATTTGAATGAGATAAGGACTTAGAAATCAGCCCTTTTGAGATGATCATAAAAGACTTTAATGAGGAGATACTGACACAAGCCTGTTATTTAATATGTTGGATCAATATAGCATTGTGTTATCCATGGGAATGAAAACTTTCAGAGTGAATGAATAGGACTTTGGAGGGAGGGACTCTGAGCAGTATAAAGGCTTATTTTCAAGTAAGCTCTAAGTATAATTGGTAATCTGATCATAAATGAGAATAATAGGAAAATATTAAATATACTAATGCTTAGACTTGAAAGTAAAAAAACTTTTTTCTGTTATCTCAGCATTTCAAAATTTCATGTTTGAGGAAGTTTATGTTTGAGGAACTTTCCTACTAATCCTAGTTTTCTGAGAGTTTTTATTACTGAGTGTACATTTTATGTCAGAAGCTTTTTTTCCCACATTTATTGAACTGACCAAATGGGTTTTCTGCTTTGTTCTGGTAATATAGTAAATTACCTTAATTGATTTTCAAATGTTAAACTAACCTTATACTTCTGGGGTAAACCCTACTCGTTAATGTTTATTATCCTTTTTATATATTACTGAGATTCAATTTTTAATATTTGTGAAGGATTTTTGTGTTTATATTCTTTAGGGTCTTTATATATATATTTTTTCTTTTTGTATTGTTACCTTTTCCTTTCCTCACCTGCGCCAGAAGCCAGCAGCTCTATGTGGTGTTCCCTCTCCACCTTCCCCTCCACTTCTTTCTCTCTGGCAAAATTGAACAACTTCAGTGAAAATCGCTCCACATACTGATGTTTGGAGGATTCCCAATGAAAAGCTGACAGGGAATACCTGTGGCCATTGTGTGGAGAAGCCTGTCAAACAGCACACCTGCTGCCCCGCCCAGCTTCTGAGCTTTTGTCGAGTGTTAATGGGAGGAGCTTCCCAGGTTCACCAGCTGCGGGAGGAAAGCCTCGGCCCCGAAAGAGAGACTGACTGAGACAGTCGGCCAGCGGACAAGTCAAGGAACCAAGTGATGGCAGAAACAGAGGAAATCTGGAGAACAAAGTGGGGGAAAAATCAGAAGAGTAAAAGACGTGTTTGTTTAAAAAAAAAGAAGACAGTATTAGGAATAAAGTGTAGAGAACAAGAAAGAGCTTTTAGAAATTTAAAATTTTGTAGTTGGAAAATAATTCCATGGATATATTGCAAGATGAAATTGGGAAGGATTAGGGCAAGGAGGTGCCATTTTTTAAATCTAAATTCAGTGTAATTTTAAATATGAAATTATTTGGTATTCATTTTTAACTATGTGCATTTACTGTGTTAAGCTCAGGTGAGGAAAAATACACAGGAAATGTGGATTTCTTAGTTGGGAAAGAGGACTGGCTTGGCTCCACATTGGGCGATGGGGTTTCCAGTACTGGGTTTGTGTTTGGTGCTCTGGGCAGACATTAGTGTAATGTGCATTGTTTACGGGGCCTCAAGAGCACGGTGTTTTTCACTGTGAAACACAGGCCGTGGAGTTTGCTGCCCCTTCTCAAATCCAGCTTGGTCACCAGGTGTGTGATTTTGCTCTAATTACTTCACTGCCCTGAATCTCCTGTTCCTCATCTGTAATATGGGGATGGTCATTATAGAACCTATCTTACAGGGCTGTGATGATTATGAAAAGAGAGAAGACTGATTAATATTCTAAGTGCTCATTAAAAAAAGCTGTTGTGGCCCTGGCCGGTGTGCTCAGTGGTAGAGCGTCGGCCTGGCGTGCAGCAGTCTCGGGGTTGATTCCCGGCCAGGACACACAGGAGAAGCGCCCATCTGCTTCTCCACCCCTCCCCCTCTCCTTCCTCTCTGTCTCTCTCTTCCTCTCCCGCAGCCAAGGCTCCACTGGAGCAAAGTTTGCCCAGGTGCTGAGGATGGCTCTGTGGCCTCTGCCTCAGGTGCTAGAATGGCTCTGGTTGCTACAGAGCAACGCCCAGATGGGCAGAGCATCGCCCCTGGTGGGCATGCTGGGTGGTGTCTGGTCGGGCACAGGTGGGAGTCTGTCTGACTGCCTCCCCATTTCCAACTTCAGAAAAATACACACACAAAAAAAAGCTGTTGTTATAACCACCAGAGTTGTGCAACCGTCACTACAATCCAGTGGACTGGTATATATCAAAGAGAAAGATATTTTATTTAATTAATTTATTTATTTTTTACAGGGACAGAGAGAGAGTCAGAGAGAGGGATAGACAGGGACAGACAGACAGGAACGGAGAGAGATGAGAAGCATCAATCATCAGTTTTTCGTTGCAACACCTTATTTGTTCATTGAT
Source organism: Saccopteryx bilineata (assembly GCF_036850765.1). NCBI lineage: Eukaryota > Metazoa > Chordata > Mammalia > Chiroptera > Emballonuridae > Saccopteryx > Saccopteryx bilineata. Next base: position 229,549,261 of record NC_089491.1, on the reverse strand, counting down.
TGCTTTCTCAAATGTTCCTTGACCGTGGGCCTTCAGCAAACCGAGTAACCCCTTGCTCAAGCCAGCGACCTTGGGTCCAAGCTGGTGAGCTTTTGCTCAGACCAGATGAGCCCACGCTCAAGCTGGTGACCTCAGGGTCTCGAACCTGGGTCCTCTGCATCCCAGTCCAATGCTCTATTCACTGCACCACCTCCTGGTCAGGCAAGAAAGATATATTTTAAAGCAACAAATGCAATATTGCTGATATAGTAGGCCATCCTGGGTTAATGATATCACTCATCAGACTGAAAACTTCTTGTCAGCATTCCTCAGTGCCCATCGACACTAAAAAACTATGAAAAGGATGAATGAATGAATGAATGAATGAATGAATGAATGAACAGGCCCTGTAGTTGTAACTCTCATTTATAGTACTGTACCTTGGCTCTGGTTTCAGTCTTCTGATCATTAAAGACACAGTGTGTTAGTGTGTTTATAAGTATATAAGAGTGAAGTTTTCCTAAAGTTAACTGTTGTATTTCAATTACAGACATCAACTAGCAAGGTAAAAGTAACAAAACCATGGCTCAGTTTCCAACGCCTTTTGGTGGTAAGTTTTCAAAGATTTTCCTTTTTTAATGTACTTTAGAACTGTATATGAATAACTTAGCATTGCAGCAGATTTCAAATATACACATCACAGAGTTTCAGTGACTGTCAACTTAGGGCCAGTATTGCTTCATCTGGATTCTTTTGAAACAAATCTCAGGCATCAAATATTTTAGTATGTGTTTCTAAAAGATAAGAGCACTTCAGAAGACATAATTATATCATCATCATATCTCCAAAGTTTATAATAATTCCTTAATATCAACCTATGAAGTCAATGTTAAAATTTCCCTGACTTAGCCTTTTTTTTTTTGTTACGGTTTGTTCAAATCAAGTTCCAAACAGGGTGAACTAACCTCAGTGAATGTACTCTGTTTGGATCCTGATGTGTCACTAATGGGTTACTGTGCTGTTTAATGCAGTCATCGAAAAGATAGTAAGAAGGAACAAAACACATCTCTTGGATCACATCTGTAAAAGTCCCTGTGGGATTCTAGTACAGAAGTTGGGAAAGTTTGCAAAACCATTAGTGCTATTTTATCTTGTGTGTTTGTGTTTTTTGTCTTCCTTCTTATTTACTGGGGAAGTTTTTTTATTTTTCCTGGCTTGCTTTTATGTATAGGTCCAGGGATGAATTCTGACAGGTCAGTGAAAATCTCTTCTAGAATTTGCAAGAGACTGTAAGGCCTGTGACAGAAGGGATCTGATCTTTATCAGTCAGCACTTTGTCCCTGCTGTCTAACACACTGCTCATAAAAATGTTCATAATGCCTGACCTGTGGTGGCGCAGTGGATAAGGCGTCGACCTGGAAACGCTGAGGTTGCCGGTTCAAAACCCTGGGCTTGCCTGGTCAAGGCACATATGGCAGTTGATGCTTCCAGCTCCTCCCCCCCTTCCCTCTCTCTGTCTCTCCTCTCTGTCTCTCCCTCTCCTCTCTAAAATGAATAAATAAAAAATTTTAAAAAAATGTTCATAATATGTTACATACATGCTATGGCACATAAATATGTTCAGTGAAGATGTTCCCAGTGACTGAGTGAATTGCTGTTGGTGCCTGTCATTGTGATAGCAGACCCTGCAGAGAGCTTAAATGCAGTGTGCTGGCCTTGGCTGGCTGGCTCAGTGGGAGAGCATTGGCCCAGCATGTGGAAGTCCCGGGTTCAATTCCCGGCCAGGGCACATAGGAGAGGTACCCATCTGCTTCTCCACCCCTCACCTTCTCACTTCTCTCTCTCTCTCACATGACTGAGGATATAGTAATCTTTTTGCCTTCTCCTTGAGTCTGTGTTTTTACAATTGCTTTTTCTCTCTCTCTCTTCTTTCTCTCTCTCTCTCTTCTCCTCTCCTCCTGCAGCCATGGCTCAATTGGCCCCAGGCACTGAGAATGACTCCATCGTCTCTGCCTCAGGAGCTAAAAAATGGCTCCCGTTGCAAATGGAGCAAGGGCCCCAAATGGACAAAACATTGCCCTCTAGCAGGCTTGCCTGGTGGATCCTGGTCAGGGCACATGCAGAGTCTGTCTCTGCTTCCCTTTCTCTCACTAATTAAAAATAATTAAATAAATAAAAAGCAGAGTGCAGACTTTCTGCTTTTGTGCTGGGCATAGTCACACTTTGACACATACATAGTTTGTGTGGTCCCACCTTTTGGGAAAGTGTCTGATCTTTTGAAAACCTTCTGCCTGGGTAATATAGAATTATGTTGGTGGGTTTCTTTGAGGAGGCCAAGACTGACATAAGAAAGATCTTGGTAGTTATGGGACATCTGGTTGATCTCAGAGCTGAAACTGAACAAGAACTTAAATCCCAATCTCTTTGGTTTGCTATTTTTTTTGAACCATCTTAGTGAGGTATAATTTACATGACATAAAATTCACTAGTTTTAACTACACAACTCAGTGGTTTTTAGTAAATTTGCAGACTTGTGCAATTGTCATTACAATTCATTGTTTATTTTTATCATTCCCCCCAAAGATTTTCATGGAATCACACAGATTACTAATTATGAAGCTGAAGTTCTTCTTTCATAACTTTCACTTGTGGTATTTAAGATGACTGAAAATGCAGGTTTAAGTTAGTCTTTTGCTTAAGTAAATAAATGATGATTAACTTACTATATCTTCATATCCTGCTAAATAACTGTGGGATTACTTATAGGATAGTTTTTTTTTTTTTTAATATTTTATTTATTGATTTTTAGAGAGAGAGGAGTGAGAGAGAAAGAGAGAGACAGAGAGAAGGGGAGGAGCAGGAAGCATCAACTCCCATATGTGCCTTGACCAGGCAAGCTCAAGGTTTCGAACCAGCAACCTCAGTGTTCCAGGTGTCGATGCTTTATCCCACTGTGCCACCACAGGTCAGGCTAGGATAGTTTTTATAAAAAAGAATTTGTGCCAATTTCTTCAGGGGTGGGGGCTGCTTTACTCTTAATTTTCTAAGTTCATGTGCATACCTTCCAAAGACAAACAGATGCTCATTTATCAGATCGTTTATAACGTAGTGACAGATCTTAGAGCACTACTGAAATAGTTTATGTGAGTTCCTTATTTCTTCTTCCTTGTTCAATAATTCGTTTGTCTTTTCTTTGCATTGTAGGCAGCCTGGATATCTGGGCCATAACTGTAGAGGAGCGAGCAAAGCACGATCAACAGTTCCATAGTTTAAAGCCGATATCTGGATTTATTACTGGTAATTGGAGTCTTGTGTTTTTATATTTTTGCTTCTCAGCAGTGTATATATTTTTTGAGAATCTATTTTGCAAACCTGAGGCAGGCTTACACGTGACTGAGGGCATATTAATCTTTTTGCCTTCTCCTTGAGTTTGTGTTTTTACAGTTGCTTTTCCTATAATGCATTCAAGCCTTATTTGCAGTCTAGCAGAGGTTAGGCCACTTGTTCCTGGCATATCACTGATGGGAATGGGCTGTGGTCCTTGAGCTGAAACACTGGCTTAGTTCTGCTCTTGAACTGGTTTGGGAAACTTAAGTATACATTATTAACAGATTCTGAACTTAAAAAAAAAAGGGAATTCTCTTATTCCTGTGTTCCTAAAGTTCATTTTGAACTTTGCCTTTTCTATTATCTTTCCTGTTTGGTTAACTGTTCCAGAATTGGTTTTTGGGAAAATGACATCTAGATTTCCTGGGGACTTGTTTTTGTCTCATTTATTTAATTTATCAAGTGCCAATCATTGATGTGATTATTTTTAAATCATTGTTACTTATAAATCGTTATTTTAAATCATTGTTACTTATAAGTCACTGTTGTTGTTTATATTCTCCGTAAATATATATTAGAAGTACAGAAAATTTGAAGTGTAGATACTGGGAATGGTAGAGACTTTTTGTGCAGTAGAGGTATGGTCCTCACTTCCTTGAGGACCTCTGTGAATGTGCTTTTTCACACATATAGCCGTTGCCATCTTAGTTAACAGCAAGTTAATTCAAGTAGACAGTCTGCCTGCAAATAGTACGGCTTTTTGCGATGGTTTCTGTAAAGTTCTAAAGTTAGTGCTGGTAGGTGCATTACAGACCTGCCATTTGGCTTTCATCACGTATTCAGTTCAGTATTTATGGGATTACTGGCCTCATTCTTATTTTTGCAATTTTATTGTAAGAAGATTTGTGTTGTTCAGCTGTTGTTTTCTTTTGAAACTTTTCTCATTTAATTTACAGGTGATCAAGCTAGAAACTTTTTTTTTCAATCTGGGTTAACTCAGCCTGTTTTAGCACAGATATGGTAAGTTGGAACTTCATATTGGCTGAAGGTAAAATAAAATATTCCAGTAATATAATTTCTTAACATATAGGAGGAGACCGTAAATCTCTAGTCTGGAACACTCTGCTACTTCTCACCAGAGAAAGACTGTGTTTCTCATGTAGAAATAAGAAAAAAAAAGTGGGCATTGGCAAGGTTTCACTGTCAATAAGTTGAATTTTCAGTTGAGAAATCTGCATTTTGCTATTTTCTCTCTAATTTGTTTTGGCTTCATTCACATCACCCATCCATCCTCTTCTGAATATCCTACATTTCTTGCTTTATTATGTTCTGTATCCTTCATTGAATAAATGGTAAAAAATATATATATTTGAGGGTTAGTAGTGAGATAGTGAAATAACCAGTATTTATTATAGTGTTGTACAGATGAATGGATGACAGATATTGTTGAATTTCTAGATTAACTGTCCCAGGTAAGCACTGAGTCTTTTGAAACCTCAGGAAAGAAGGGAAGAGAGTGGTAAATGTAATTTTGGGTCCCAGGCTCCTGGCTGGGAGCTATGCTGCACAGTGCTCTCAGGGGCCACCTTCCCCGTCAGGGTGGGCTCTGCAGGAACGCTCCATTTCCCGGGGTCTGTGGGGATGCGGACGCAGCTCGCGGGCATGAAAAAAGCAGTTTCTAGGCACAAGCCTGGGTATGTATCTGGCCCTGTGGCTTTCTGTCTTTATGATTTGGAATATGTTTTTATCCTCTCCGATCTCAGTTTTCTAACCTAGAAAATGGAAAGACATAGTTTCCTTATAGGGCTAAGAGGATTAGGAGAGAAATTTACATAAAAGACTTAGTGTGGGCCTGACCTGTGGTGGCACAGTGGATAAAGCGTCAACCTGGAAACGCTGAGGTTGCCGGTTCAAAACCCTGGGCTTGCCTGGTCGAGGCACATATGGGAGTTGATGCTTCCTGCTCCTCCCCCCTTCTCTCTCTCTCTCTCTCTCTCTCTCTCTCTCTCTCTCTCTCTCCCCTCTCTATAGTGAATAAATAAAATCTAAAAAAAAAAAACTTAGTGTGGGGCCTGGCACATAATAAGCCTCAAAAGGACAACCCAGAACAGGTAGCTTCTGTTGGCACCGGGGACTGGACATTCCGCTTAACTAATAAGTTGTCCAACTAATTGCTTGCCCCCTTCAATGATCGACCTTTTTGTTTATAACAGTTGTCGTTGCTCCTTATTGCCTTCTAGCAGAACATAGCCTGAGCTTGAGTGTAAGTATCATCAGTGTGAAATCATTTACTATATCTGAAATAGCCAACCTTTCCTGGGAAATTTACATATATTTGTGCATGAATATATTTCAGTTGAAAATGACAGCACATTCCTGTGCTTTTTTGATGTTGGCTTTATTTTCTTTCTGCTGGTTATTAACATATTGGCTGTCAGACTGTCTCAGCTAGTGAGCCTCCTAGTTCTAACTTCTTATCTGATTTGAGCTTGCAAAATCAGATAACAGGTTTTTTGGAATTACTTTTAAAATAAAGTAGAAGGCAGAGAGAAAGAGAGAGAGAGACAAGCAGACAGACGCACACCACACAGAGAGAGACAGAGGAGAAGAGAGAGACAGGAGATGAGAAAGGTAAGGCAAGGAGAGAGAAGAGAAGAGAGAGCGAGAGGAGATGAGAAAGAGGAGGAAAGAGACAGACACACACAGAAAAACAGAGGGGAGTGAGAGGAAAGAAGAGGAGAGGAAAAGAGAGGAGAGAATTGGAGAAAAGAGGAGAGAGAGAGAGGAAATGAGAAAGAGAGAGGGAGAGTGAAAACAGGAGCAGCAACCTGTCAGCTAAGTGCCTAAATTTAATCCAAGAGACTTGGGATGCCTGTTTTGCTTTGTATGTTTATGATTGTGTTTCACACCATCAGTCAAGATCATTCATTAGAACCTCCCTTTCCCAAGCTTAGCTTCCTCCAATTGAATTCTCCTTTCATGCTATTCACAATTTAAGAAGATTCATTCAAGAAACAGGCATATAGCTGTGGCCTGGTAGCTCTAGTTTGTTTGTTGTCATCCTGATACACCAAGGTTGCAGGTTCGATCCTCAGTCAGGGCACATATAAGAAATAACCAATGAGCCTGACCTGTGGTGGCGCAGTGGATAAAGTGTCGACCTGGAAATGCTGAGGTCGCCGGTTTGAAACCCTGGGCTTGCCTGGTCAAGGCACATATGGGAGTTGATGCTTCCAGCACCTCCCCCCTTCTCTCTCTCTGTCTCTCCTCTCTCTGTCTCTCCCTCTCCTCTGTAAAAAAAAACAAAAACAAAACAAAACAATGAGTGCATGAATAAGTGAAACAACAAATTGATATTTCTCTCCCTCTTTTCCTCTCTCTAAAAATCAATTAAAAAGAAGCAGGCTTATGAGGAATACTCTGCTGCAAGAAAATTTCATTTCACCTGTTTTGGTTCAGCAGGGGAAAGACATTTATCTGATGTCTGTTATGGGTCAGTGGACATTGTAGTTGCTAGGGATATAGCTGTGAACAAAGTAGACAAAGTCCATGCTTTCACGGAAATTGTAGTCTAGTGGAAAGAGTTAGTTAATAGTGGTATAAAAATTGTCCTGGTAATAAGTGTAATGGAGAAAAATAAAGTATTATCTAGTGAATTTTACTTTTTTCAATTAAGTTATTTTCCAAACTTTTTAGCTTAGTGTAGCAGTCATTTTTCCAACTTGTTATTTTGATAGGGAAAATTTTTATTAATGATATAGATGTGTTCTTTTTTTTTTTATTTTTTTATTTTTTTTTTTTATTTTTTTTTCTTTTTTCTAAAGCTGGAAACAGGGGTGTTCTTTTTTTTTAACAAAGACAGAGAGAGGGACAGATAGGGACAGACAGACAGGAAGGGAGAGAGATGAGAAGCATCAATTCTTCATTATGGTTCCTTAGTTGTTCATTGATTGCTTTCTCATATGTGCCTTGACCATGAGCCTTCAGCAGACCGAGTGACCCCTTGCTCGAGCCAGCGACCTTGGGTCCAAGCTGGTGAGTTTTGCTCAAACCAGATGAGCCCGTGCTCAAGCTGGCGACCTCGGGGTCTTGAACCTGGGTCCTCTGCATCCCAGTCCGACGCTCTATCCACTGCACCACTGCCCGGTCAGGCAGAAGTGTTCTTTGTTTTTGTTTTATGTGACATTTTTATGTTAAATTTGTGTTAGCATTTTTTTTTTTTCTTTTTTTTGGTATTTTTCTGAAGCTGGAAACGGGGAGAGACAGTTAGACAGACTCCCGCATGCGCCCGACCGGGATCCACCCGGCACGCCCACCAGGGGGCGATGCTCTGCCCACCAGGGCGTCCTCTGCTGCGACCAGAGCCACTCTAGCTCCTGGGGCAGAGGCCAAGGAGCCATCCCCAGCACCCGGGCCATCTTTGCTCCAGTGGAGCCTTGGCTGTGGGAGGGGAAGAGAGAGACAGAGAGGAAGGAGGGGAGGGGGGTGGAGAAGCAAATGGACGCTTCTCCTATGTGCCCTGGCCAGGAATCGAACCCAGGTCCCCCGCACGCCAGGCCGGCGCTCTACCGCTGAGCCAACTGGCCAGGGCCAGCATATTTTTTTATCAAGAATTTTTTGATAAAATTCAAGAATTTTTTACTTTTCTCAAGAATTGCTGTTGGGGGGTGGGGGGGAAACACGCTTTGAAGTATCTTTTTCCAAATGAAATCTTTGAAAGTAATTGTAAGTTTCATGAGCCATGGCGGTCCTGCTAAGAGGATGGACTAGTGTGGTGTGAAGTGTGCAATCTGTCTCTCTGCACTAACTCTGCACTTATCACCGTGTCGCCATGAGCAGCATTTGACCTCTTCGAATTTAGGGGTTTTTTTCTTTTTGTTTTTTTTAATTTTATTAAATTTTATTTATTCATTTTTAGAGAGGAGATAGAGACAGAGAGGGAGAGAGAGAGAGACAGAGAGAGAGAGAAGGGGGAGGAGCTGGAAGCATCAACTCCCATATGTGCCTTGACCAGGCAAGCCCAGGGTTTTGAACCGGTGACCTCAGCATTTCCAGGTCGATGCTTTATCCACTGCGCCACCACAGGTCAGGCCGGGTTTTTAAATGTATAAATAATAGCAACTAACCTAATGAAATGGTTTTGCCTTTTATCTCTTATGCTGATCTTGTGTTCTCATGAGCTTTTTTTAGTAAGTCCCAGGAAAGGCCCGTGCCTCTTTGAGTAGACAGAGAAATGCAGTTGAATCTGAGGTTTTCATGTCATTTGGGTGAGAAAATTTTGGATTGAATATTAGACTATTTCTCAGGCCCTTACTTTCTTTGCTCTGGACTTCTGTTCAGATACATGAGTGACGTGGACTGCTGGGGAATATGTATTAGAAACCTGGGTAGTTTTTGATCTGTGTAGAACCTATTTCCAGTTAACTAATTTGTAACTTTTGAGCTGTAATGCACTGATACTTTGGGGTATCCCATCAGATTTCCAATTAAGAGTAAAATTGTTAATTTTCAGAGGATGGAGTCAAGTCAGTGAGTGTAATGCAAAAGATGATACACTGTCTTAGAAATTGTCTTACCAGTCTGACAGGCGGTGGTGCAGTGGATAGAGCGTCGGACTGGGATGTGGAAGGACCCAGGTTTGAGAACCCGAGGTCTCTAGCTTGAGCGCGAGCTCATCTGGCTTGAGCAAAAAGCTCACTAGCTTGGACCCAAGGTTGCTGGCTCGAGCAAGGAGTTACTCAGTCTGCTGAATGCCCGCGGACAAGGCACATATGAGAAAGCAATCAATGAACAACTAAGGTGTCACAACGAAAAACTGATGATTGATGCTTCTCATCTCTCTTCGTTCCTGTCTGTCTGTCCCTATCTATCCCTCTCTCTGACTCTCTGTCTCTTTAAAAAAAAAAAAAGAAAGAAAGAAATTGTCTTACTAATAATGAGGAGCTGGAAGGAGACTGGCAAACATCCTGTATTCTTTTGGCAACTCAGATACTGACTCAGTTGTTGCAGCCTGGGCCTGATGTGGATGGAGAAGGAGGCCCTGGGAGTGCAGAAGAGCCTGGAAGGCCCAGGAAAGAGAAAGAGGGCGGACGAGGGCTTTGGAACCAGGAGCTGTAGGGCCACAGACATGGTGATTAAAGGCTGCTAAGGAGAAAAATGTGGGGGAGGGACGGGTCACCTGGAGATGGGCCCTCAGAGGGAAGGGGAGCCAGAGACATGAAGGTAAAAATTAGAATTGCTTGGTGATTGGAGGCGTGGGGCAGATAGCTGTAGAACATGTAGAACACTCAGGACACCTTGGAGTGGCCTTCAGCCCCCATCAGGATTTATGTGCCAAACTCATGTACTAAAAAAGTCTTGACTGTGTCCCCTCTTCTCTATCCCTCATTCTTCATCTCACTCAGTTCATGGCATTGAGCATCTGTCCTGCCGCTGGGAGCCCTGCTGAATCCTCTCTTTTCCTTACCCTCCATGTCCAGCCCTCCACCACACACCTTTGACTATTTTCAGACTTTATTCCCAGTCTGTCCTCTTGTTCCTGCCTTCACTGCTGCTGTCACAGTCCGTCACTTTTCCCGGGCCCATTGCTAAGGGTCCTGACTGCAGGCTCTGCCCCTCTTGCCTCTTTAGATTCCAGTCTCCAGATGGCATCTACATAGTCTTCTCTTTATTTTTGTTTTTAAATTTTTATTTATTGATTTTAGAGGAGAGAGAGAAGGGATATGTGGAGTGGAAAGCATCAACTCATAGTACTTGCTTCTCTTATATGACTTGATCTGGCAAGCCCAGGATTTTGAACTCGAGACCCCAGCATTGCATGTCAACCTGTTATTCACTGTGCCCCACAGTCTTTTAAAAAGTAAATCCATTTAAAATTCTTTGTTGGGAAGAAAACCCAATGTCGTTGCCAATGTCACAAGTCCCAATGCAATCTGGTTCTGGCTTGCTTTCCTCTTTTTATTTTCTATTTTAAAGTGTTTATTTTCTGATTTTATCAAGAGAGGAAGGATGAAAGAGAGAGGAACATCAATCTCTTCCTGTATGTGCCCTGACCAGGGATGGAACTGGCAATCTCTGAGCTTTGCGCATGTGCTCTGACTAATCAAGCTATTTGGCCAGGGCATGTATAGGTCATATTTAGTATTTCCTCTTATTTTTTTTTTTAAAGTTAGCAGAGGGCTTATAGGGAGACAAACTTCCATATGCACGCCAACCAGGATCCACTTAGCAACTCCTATCTTGGGCCGATGCTCAAGTCAACCGAGCTATCCTCCATGCCTGGGCCCAACGCTTGGACCAACCAAACCACTGCCTATGGGAGGAGAAGAAAGAGAGAAGGGGGCTAGAAGTAGATGGTTGCTTCTCATGTGTGCCTTGACCAGGGATCAAACCCAGGACGTTGCCTGACCAGGCGGTGGTACAGTGGATAGAACGTCGGATTGGGATGTGGAGGACCCAGGTTCGAGACCTCGAGGTTGAGCCCAAGGTCGCTGGCTCGAGCAAGGGGTCACTCGGTCTGCTGTAGACCCCCAGTCAAGGCATATATGAGAAAGCAATTAATGAACAACTAAGGAGCTGCAATGAAGAATTGATGTTTCTCATCTCTCTCCCTTCCTGTCTCTCTGTCTGTCCCTCTCTCTGACTTTCTCTATCTCTGCCAAAAACCAAAAACCCAGGACATCTGTACGCTGGACTGAGGCTTTGTCCACTGAGCCAACTAACCAGGGCCCTTTCCTCTTCATTTAGTCCTGCTTTTCTATCTGGCTGGTTATTTTATTTTTTAAGTATGTATGTTGATATTGATCAATGGGAACTTTTTAAATTTTTTTTCCCTGAAAACCATTTGAAATAGCTGAATAACTTTTTACAAATATTTCACAAAAGAAGGAAAGCTCACCAATTTATTTAACTTCCCTTTATAATACCTGACTGATGATAGTACAGAAATAAAGCAACCAGACATGTCTCAGTTATGAATATAGAGACACAAAAACCAAAAGAAAAAATCTCAACCAATGGAATTTCACAATGTGTGAAAACTCTGACCAACTTGAGTTTATGCCAGGGGTGCAAGGTTGGTTCAGAATCAAGAAATTCTCTCAGCATTATTATGTTAGCAGCTTAGAGGAAAAAGAAAACGTGTGATCAGATCACTGGGTGCTGATTGGGCATTTGATAAAAATATATAAGCAACCATTTCTAATAAATAAGAAAGAGAACTGCTTAAATATGTCAGCATACTTCTAAAAATCACTACCAAATATTATTCTAGACAGTGAAACACCACAGCCATTTCATTTAAACTCACAACTAAGCAGGAATGTTTACACATTTCATACCATGCCTGTTCTTCTGCCTTAGAAGCAATACGACTGATACAGAAGAGGCATGGTATAAATATTGGAAGAGAAAATTAACTCTCTTTTATTGATAGTTAGGTGATTTTATATATACCAAACCCAAGAGATTTTAATTTAAAAAAATTAATAAGATTCATGGAAGGTTGGTAAGATAGCTGAATATAGCATGAATGGTTATTAAAAGCAAAATTTTTTTCTGTACTTTGAAACAAGAATCTAAATATGGAAATAGGGGAAATGTTTCATTTAAAATAGTGACAAAAATGATAAAATTTCTGCCTAACCAGGCGGTGGCTCAATGGATAGAGTGTTGGACTCGAACGTGGAGGACCCAGGTTCAAAACCCCAAGGTTGCCAGCTTGAGTGTGGGATCACAGACATGACCCCATGGTCGCTGGCTTGAGCCCAAAGGTCGCTGGCTTGAGCACAAGGGTCACTGGCATGAGCAAGGGATCACTTGTTCTGCTGTAGCCGCCCCCCTCCCCCCCCCCCCCCCCCGTTAAGGCACATACGAGAAAGCAATTGATGAACAACTAAGGTGCCACAGTGAAGTTTTTTTTGTTTTTTTTTTTGTATTTTTCTGAAGCTGGAAACGGGGAGAGACAGTCAGACAGACTCCTGCATGCGCCCGACCGGGATCCACCCGGCACGCCCACCAGGGGCGACGCTCTGCCCACCAGGGGGCGATGCTCTGCCCCTCCGGGGCATCGCTCTGCCGCGACCAGAGCCACTCTAGCGCCTGGGGCAGAGGCCAAGGAGCCATCCCCAGCGCCTGGGCCATCTTTGCTCCAATGGAGCCTTGGCTGCAGGAGGGGAAGAGAGAGACAGAGAGAAAGGGGGGGGGGTGGAGAAGCAAATGGGCGCTTCTCCTATGTGCCCTGGCTGGGAATCGAACCCGGGTTTCCCGCATGCCAGGCCGACACTCTACCGCTGAGCCAACCGGCCAGGGCCATCCACAGTGAAGTATTGATGCTTCTCATCTTTCTCCCTTTCCTGTCTGTCCCTATCTGTCCCTCTCTCTGATTCTGTCTCTATCAAACTATAAATAAATAAAATTTCTAATAATACATTTAACAGAAAAGTAATTACATGAGGAAGGTTATATTATTTATTTATTTATTTATTTATTTATTTATTTATTTATAGTGAGAGAGAGAGAGAGAGAGAGAGGGACAGACACGCTCCAGACAGAAAGGGAGAGAGATAAGAAGTATCAACTCATACTTGCGGCATGTTAGTTGTTCATCAGTTGCCTTCTCATATGTGCCTTGACCTGGGGGGCTCCAGCTGAGCCAGTGACCCCTTGCTCATGCCAGTGACCTTTGTGCGAAGCCAGCGACCTTAGGCTTCAAACTGGTGACCTTTGGGCTCAAGCCAGCGACCCTGCACTCAAGCTGGTGAGCCCACACTCCAGCCAGCTACCTCGGGGTTTTAAACCTGGGTCCTCAGCATCCCAGGCTGATGTTCTATCCACTGCACCACCACCTGGTCAGGTGGTTATATAATCTTATTGAAGGACATGTTAGTAGACCTGAACATACTATATTCTTTGGCAGACAGATGGTCATAAATTTGTAATTTCTCCAAAAATTCATGAATATATATAATATAGTTTTAGCTTGGATCCCAGTAAGGTTGTTTGTAGAATTGATAAATGCAACATTCATAGGGAAAAAGAGACATCTGTGAGTAGCCTAATAAAGTTTTTTTTAAAAGGAGGAAGAAAAAGCCTGGCCAGCTATCAGAATGTACCACAGAGCAAGGGTGGAATTGTTCAATTAGAACAGAGAATCCAACCTGACTGGTGGTGGCGCAGTAGATAGATAGAGCATCAACCTGGGAGGTTGAGGTCACCGGCTTGAACCAGTGAGATCATAGGTTGCTGCCTTGAGCAAGGGATCACTGGTCAAGGCACATATGAGAAGCAATCAATGAACAATTAAAGTGAAGCAATTACAACTTGATGCTTTTCATTCTCTTTCTCTCCCTTCCTTCCTTAAAAAATACAGAAGTGGTTCTCACTTTATATGAACATTTAATAAACAAAAAAAATTTTTTAGCTTGATGAGAAGAGGATGGATTAGTTGATAAATATTGCTGGGAAGTCTAGGTATTCATTTGGAATAAATAAGGCTGAGCCCTGGGGATAATGTACTACACATACATACACAATTACAGTTGGTTTAAAGACTGAAATGTAGCCTGACCAGGCGGTTGCACAGTAGATAGAGCGGGGGTCCCCAAACTACGGCCCGCAGGCCACATGCAGCCCCCTGAGGTCATTTATCCAGCCCCCGCCACACTTCTGGAAGGGGCACCTCTTTCATTGGTGGTCAGCATCCATATCCTGTGCTCCTGGAGTACTGTATGTAGCAGCATCGCTCACGTACAATACTACTTCCGGTGACGCGGGATGCATGCGTCCAGGCTCTGGAAGCGCGTCATATCACTTGTTACAGCTAGCAGTGACAAATATGGAACCGGACATTGACCATCTCATTAGCCAAAAGCAGGCCCATAGTTTCCATTGAAATACTAGTCAGTTTGTTGATTTAAATTTACTTGTTCTTTATTTTAAATATTGTATTTGTCCCGTTTTGTTTTTTTACTTTAAAATAAGATATATGCAGTGTGCATAGGGATTTGTTCATAGTTTTTTTTTATAGTCTGGCCCTCCAACAGTCTTGAGTGACAGTGAACTGGCCCCCTGTGTAAAAAGTTTGGGGACCCCTGGGATAGAGCTTTTTTTTTTTTTTTTTTTTTTTTTAAAGAGCCAGAGAGAGGGATAGACAGGGACAGACAGACAGGAACAGAGAGATGAGAAGCATCAATCATCAGTTTTTTGTTGTGCATTGCGACACCTTAGTTGTTCATTGATTGCTTTCTCATATGTGCCTTGACCGTGGGCCTTCAGCAGACCGAGAGTAACCCCTTGCTTGAGCCAGAGACCTTAGGTCCAAGCTGGTGAGCTTTTTGCTCAAACCAGGTGAGCCCACGCTCAAGCTGGCGACCTCGGAGTCTCGAACCTGGGTCCTTCCGCATCCCAATCCGACACTCTATCCACTGCGCCACCACCTGGTTAGGCTGGGATAGAGCTTGAGATACTGAAGACCCAGGTTTGAAATCCCAAAGTTGCTGGCTTGAGCATCGGCTCATCTTGCTTGAGCACAAGCTCACCAGCTTGAGTGCGGGGTCATTGTTCTTGAGTGTGGAATCATAGACATGACTCCATGGTCGCTGGCTTGAGCCCAAAGATCACTTGTTTGAAGCCCAAGGTCGCTGGCTTGAGCAAGGGGTCATGGGTCAGCTGAAGCCCCTGCCTGGGTCAAGGCACATAGGAGAAAGGAATCAATGCACAACTAAAAGGCCACAACTGCAAGTAGATACTTCTCATCTTTCTCCCTCTTCCCTTCCTCTCTCCCTCTCAAAAATCAGTGGAAAAATAAAAGAACTTTCAACAATTGACTAATAAACAGTTCATATATAATATACAATGAGTTCTTATAAACAGACTAGAAAAAGACATGCAATCTATCAAAAAAATTGACAAAGGATGTGAATGAGCAATTCATGTCTGAATCCAAATGACCAAGAAATGTGGAAAGCAGCACTCAGGCTCACTAGTAGTAAGTGGAATTCAGATTCCACTGGGTGAATTGCCGGAGGGGCTCATGGACTGCAGGGGATGGGGGTTCTGTCTGAGGCAGAAAGGAGCTTCCTATAGCTGTGGGCTTTTCTTCCTGGCTATGACCTTTATTTTTTACTTTCCAAAAGAATAGTGTTGATGTTTACAATTTTTAATATTTTTAGAGATTTTTCATCTGTTTTATATGGCATTTTTTTATTTTGTATTTTTTGTCTTTGAGTTAACTCTAGCAAATGCTACTAGTAATAGCATTTTTGTTTGTTTTTAGAAAGCGAGAGATAGAAACAGACAGAAAGGGAGAGAGATTAGAAGTATCAACTCATAGTTGCGGCATCTTAATTGTTCATTGATTGATTTCTCATATGTGCCTTGACTGGGGGGCTCCAGTCAATGACCTTGGGCTCAAGCCAGTGAGTGACCTTTGGACTCAAGCCAGTGACCATGGGGTCATGTCTATGATCTCATGCTCAAGTTGGCGACCCTGCGCTCAAGCCAGTGACCTCAGGGTTCGAATCTGGTGTCCTCAGCGTCCCAGGCCAATGCTCTATCTATTGCGCCACCGCCTGGTCAGGCATACTTTTTAATTATTATACGATTATTTCCTGTGAAACTTAATTTGGGGTGGGAGCACTCCTGGATATAGCTCATTTAAAAGATTGCTAGATGTGGCATTTTAATTGGAGTAACAGTTCTTATTTAATGTTTCAAAAAAATTTTTCTTAAGATTGGTTTAAAAAATAAATCCTCATTCTTTTAGTATCTAGCCTGAAAGAAATGTGAGTGAGCATTTTTCATGCAGAAGAGGTAACATTATGAATACACACACTGGTTATCATCATGTAGTTTCCAGTTGGAGTGCAAACAAACCTTTCCTTATGCTTTTTTACAAAAATATATTTTACATAAAAGCTCATTGCAAGTAACACTTGACCATTTATGTTTTTTTTTTATAATTAAAAAAAATATTAATATTCCTCCGACTTTCGTTCTTGATTAATGAAAACATTCTTGGCAAATGCTTTCGCTCTGGTCCGTCTTGCGCCGGTCCAAGAATTTCACCTCTAGCGGCGCAATACGAATGCCCCTGGCCGTCCCTCTTAATCATGGCCTCAGTTCCAAAAACCAACAAAATAGAACGGTGGTCCTATTCCATTATTCCTAGCTGCGGTATCCAGGCGGCTCGGGCCTGCTTTGAACACTCTAATTTTTTCAAAGTAAACACTTCGGCCCCGCGGGACACTCAGCTAAGAGCATCGAGGGGGCGCCGAGAGGCAAGGGGCGGGGGTTGGGAGTGGGTAATTTGCTCGCCTGCTGCCTTCCTTGGATGTGGTAGTCGTTTCTCAGGCTCCCTCTCCGGAATCGAACCCTGATTCCTCATCACCCGTGGTCACCATGGTAGGCACAGTGACTACCATCGAAAGTTGATAGGGCAGACGTTCAAATGGGTCGTCGCTGCCACGGGGGGCGTGCGATCGGCCAACCATTTATGTTTGAATACCGTTTTCAAATAGTAAACACACTTGTCAACTCATGTAATTAATTTTCACAGCTTTGAAAGTATAATAGAATTATAGCATAATATGTCATTTCCTCATGGTGAGGTTTATAGAATCCATGGAATTGGTGGAGTCCACTCATTTACCTCTAGAAATGAGCTTTCTGTTCCTAAGTGCTTTTTTCCTGACACTTTTATTGTGACATAATTCACAAAATAAAGTTCACCCTTTGAAAGTATATAATTCCTTAGTTTTTTAGCCTGCCCAGAGTTCTGCAACCATCACCACTATCCAATTTTAGAACATTTTCATCACTCAAAAAAACTCCTATTTGATATCCATGTACATGTCCTGACATTCAGACGTAAAATTACCCCATATATTATATAAGTAAAGAATAACGCAATAAATAAGTACTGTATGTCTGTATAAAATTTTGTCTGTTTCCACCTTAGTCCCTGTAGCTCGGGGAATAAACTTTGATTTGTGTTGCTTTGTTTTTTCTGTTTTGTTCTGCCCAGGATTCAGGGGACTGATTATTTTGTGTCCGTGTGGGTGAGAGTGGGGTGGGGAAAGGTCCTGGTTGTGGTGGTAGTCTTCTAAGCCGGCCGTTGGTCTGCAGGGCCCTCGCCGACATGAATAATGACGGGAGGATGGACCAGGTGGAGTTCTCAATCGCCATGAAGCTCATCAAACTGAAGTTACAAGGCTACCAGCTCCCGTCCGCACTGCCGCCCATCATGAAGCAGCAGCCTGTAGCTGTCTCCAGTGCTCCTGCGTTCGGTGAGTGTGGAAAGGAATTGCTTCCCATTCCAGTATATACCCCCTCTCAGTTTCTACCATATCTGAAAAGCAATGACCTAGGAAGGAAGGTAGTGCTAGAGGAGAAGGAGCAAGTTCATGCTCTTATGCTAGATGAGATAATTGGAACAAAGCAGAGGGGGCAGAGCATCAGCGTGAGGGGCAGGCTGGAGGAGTGGAGGGGCAGGGCATCATCGTGGAGGGGCAGGGCGTCATCGTGGAGGGGCAGGGCGTCGGGGAGGAGGGGCAGGGCATCAGTGTGAAGGGGCAGGGCGTTGGGGAGGAGGGGCAGGGCGTCGGGGAGGAAGGGCAGGGCATCATCGTGGAGGGGCAGGGCGTTTGGGAGGAGGGGTAGGGCGTCGGGGAGGATGGGCAGGGCATCAGTGTGGAGGGGCAGGGCGTCGGGGAGGAAGGGCAGGGCATCAGTGTGGAGGGGCAGGGCGTTGGGGAGGAAGGGCAGGGCATCAGTGTGGAGGGGCAGGGCGTTGGGGAGGAGGGGCAGACCTGCCGTCACTCTGTGCCTTCTGTCCTTTTCTTGCTCTTAATAGATTCTTGACCCTCACTTGTCCCAGTCTTCCTTTTGGTTTTCTGTTTGGTACATTGTCTTTTTGCCTTGTGTATAAACAACTCCTTTGGATTATGGTATCTCAAAATATATTTTTTAATTCACAGTATTGAAGCATTTGGCCACATGAAATTCTCTCAGAACAAAATGAAGCATGAAAAAAAATAAACATTGTTATCCTAGTAAAAAACATAATATATTATTTTAGACAGATATTTTTCTTGAAAATCCATCAGTAAATAGTTGACTAAGATCACCAATCATTCTGATTTGTCTTCTGTTCTCACACTAGACTTGGATTATTTAGGTTGATTTAGAGAATACAGTAGTCAGATGTAATATCTGATTTATGGGATAGTTCTCCTGGTATATCTGATGACTGGTGATAACGGGCAGTAGGTTTGGGGGGGCAGTCAGTAGTGATTCAGGTGTCTCTGGTACAGTTAATGATAAGCTAAGCTGAGATAAATAAATGCTGTGGTTTTTACTTGATGGCATTTACTATTAATAAACTAGGCATTACCTTTCTTTGGTGAAGTTTAGCCACAAGACTAGTTTTTACAAAAGGAAAGGTACAGGTTCTGAGTTGGGCAAGCCAGACAGTGATCCAGGAGAAGAAAGGAAAACTCAGTCAATGTGGGCAAAGGCCTGGGACATCAGGAGTAAGGACTGCGCTAGGCACCGGGTGGCCAGGGCCCTGTCTACTGTGTGTTCACAGGACCTACCCCTTCATTAGCCAGAATCTTTGAAGGTCCCATAACTACTGTTTGGTCAGAACCCATGTGTTAAAACGGCTTCCCTTTTGGAGCTGCAAGAGGAAACCTCAGTGGAGAAAGGGTCAGATAACCAGTAGCATCCCGTTTCCTCTCTTCAAGCTGGTGTCAGTACTGCTTCCTCCAACATTTAATATGTCCTCTCCTGTTCATTTTGCTGTGGAGTTTCAGCTCTGGAGATGCAGTACTGCTGATTTGCTTTCAGGAGGGGGCGGCCTCCGTGCCCCGAGGGCTTCTCTCAGTCACTTAGGTAACCTGCCTCTGCCTCTGGGCACTCGGGATTTCTGATCTGACATCCTGCCAGCCAATCTGTAGCCCTTCCCCTAGGCTCCTCCACTGCCTTTCACCTCATTCTTATCACACCAACATTCTCAGTAAACTTACTTTCACAAGGATAAATCATGAGGAAATATCAGAACTAAGGCAAGTTAAGAGTACATGGTCTGGAACAAGTTTACCCAAATGAATTCAGAGATCTGGCCTCTCTTAGTATTTTTAGTTCCATGTCTCAGCCCAACCCAGAGTGATTTTTTTTCTTTTACATTTCTGGCTACTTAAGAATAAAGTAATTTATTACTATTACTGTTATTTTCTAATAATATTGAACATTATCTGACCAGGCATTTTCTAGCCCTTAACACAGTGAGCCTTCACAGATAGAGGTTTATTTGGTATAACAATGACCTTAAAATTATGCAGAAATGATTAGCCTTGTTATATAAATGAGAGAACTGAGATTCCAAAACATTGAACAAGTTACTTAATTAAGAACATATTTCTACAAAGGGAGGTAGAGCTTGTCCCAGTACAGTTTTCCTGAAGTCTGCCTTCCTTCATTATCGCCCAACCATCCAGGTGACGTGGCATCCCTTCTAGGGTCTCAGGCCAGCCATCCTTTTGTTCACTCCCCTGTGTAAGAGAGGAGAGTGGGCACAGCCATGCTTCACAGCACAGGGGCCGCCATGTCTTGCTCATCCCCATGTTCCCAGCAGCTTGCCCAGGGGAACCCCGCTGTGCTCCTGGAGGTGCTCCGAGTGCCCGCGCCCTCCTCCTCCAGCCCCTTTCTTCTTTCACTCTGCACCCGACAATTTTGAAAGAAGTTATTTTTCTTTGATTTTTAAAAAATTGTGTTTATTTATTTTTAGCAAGAGTCCATAATTTTAATTGAGGCAAATCAATATTTAAAAAAAATTTTATTTGATTTTAGTTAGCAAGGAAGGGGGGAGAGAGACAGACAGACAGACAGACAGAAACATCAAGCTGCACTGTATGTGCCCTGACCAGGGGTTGAAACAACAACCTCTGCTCTTCGGAAAGATGGTCTAACCAATGGAGCTATTAGGCCAGGGATGATGTAAATCAATATTCTTAAGCCCCAGCTGTGTATCCTGGTTGCTGGGAACATGGTGATGAGCAAGACATCATGGCCCCTGCTGCTGTGAAGCTTCTTGTCTAGTTGCTGGAAAGCAAGCAACTAAATAAAGAAACAAGGTAATATGATAGAGACCAATGGGTCAGGGAAGAATTCTCTGAGGAGACAACTTTTGAACTGACTTAGAGCAGAGAGCTATGTGAAGATCTAGGGGAGTAGACCCCCAGACACAAGGAACAGCCGTCGCAACGGTCTTAAGATTAAAAACCAGTTTGGTGTGAGAACCACAGATGAGAGCAGGGCTGCTGAGGAATTAATTGGTGGACCTTATAGGGTGTAAAGGCCAGAGCCAGAGGGCTTAGGACCTGATAAAGCCACTATGGATTTGGGATTTCCTTTTCTAAGTGCATTTGAAAGCTACAGAGGACTTTTAACCAGGGGAGTAACCTGGTTGCTAGACACTTAGGAAATAATCTCAGTTATGTGAAGACTGGATCGGAAAATCAGTATGGAGGCTTTTGCCATGGGCAAGAAGAGATAATGGTGGTTTAGAGCTGGGTGGTGAAAGTCAGAGTGAAAGAGAGAAAGGATTAAAGCCATTATATCATGTATTTTGGAAGAAAGGTAAATCAAGTTTTGTCCATGTTAAGTTTGAGAGGCCTAGTAGAGCTCTAAGTTGAGACGTTGAGCAGGCAGATCAATCGTGTCTGGAACTCAGAGCAGGGACCCATCAGCTCTGGGAGAGTGTGAGTGTGGGTGGCACTGCAGGCCCTGGGACTGGATGGGAGAGCTACAGAGGAAGTATGGCTGGACAGGCAGACGACCGAGGACCATGCCCTGGCAAGCTGTGATGCTACAGATGTTGCAGGTCTCGTGAAAGGCTGGTGTCCTGGTAGC
This sequence comes from Saccopteryx bilineata, assembly GCF_036850765.1. Classification (NCBI taxonomy): domain Eukaryota; kingdom Metazoa; phylum Chordata; class Mammalia; order Chiroptera; family Emballonuridae; genus Saccopteryx; species Saccopteryx bilineata. Next base: position 229,528,045 of record NC_089491.1, on the reverse strand, counting down.
CAAAACAAGTGTTTCAAGAAGGAGGGAGCACTCATTGAGTTGCTTCCAAGAGAGTAAGAATAGGACAGAAGAGTGGTTGGATTTGACAAGATAAGTTTGTAGATGACCTTGATGAGCAGTTTTATTGGAGTTGTAGGGACTAAAGCCTGATTGGAGGCTTGGAGGCGGGGAGAGTCTAACTGAAGGGAAACAAAGTTGGAGGAGCAGGGTGCTACAGGGTGGTGTGTTAGGATGGTAGTTAGAGTAGGGGACTTGGTGACGCAGGGGAGATTCTCAACAATGAAGATTTTGCACACTCAAGAGGGATGGCTTCCCTACAGCTTTAAGTGGATATATATATTTAGTTAGAAATGTACAGAAAAATATTCATTCAGAAAAGGTAGTCAGCCAGTTGGTAAAAGGACATAGTCTTTGCAGTGACTGTTTAAAAGTAGGTCACTTAAAGTGGGAGAATTAGAATGTCAGAGAGCCGTTGCAATGACTGCTAGGATAAGACCTGTGAATTCTCAAAACTGACCACCAGGGCTTCCACTTAGGATGGCCCCACACAGAGGAGAAATGACTGGGAGTGAAATCAGGATTGAGCGGGACAGCAACACAGAGACAAAAAGAAAGGTCCAGACCAAAGAGGGGAAGGAGAACAGAGTCTGGAAGTCCCAGGAAGCATGGCTCACGTAAAAATGAGCCACAGGCGGTAGCCGGCAAGGTCAAAGCCCACACAAAGTTATTATTAGAAAAAGAACAACAAAGAGCCAAATAACACCCCCATGGACAATGACTGCACACCAGTAACCTTACTATTTCAAAACGAGCTGAAAGATACTAAGAAAATGATGCAAGTCATGAAAGACCAACAAATCAGAATTTTAAAATTACAGAAATGAAGTGACAAAATTCAGGAAAGGGTGAGAAATAAAAGAAAAATTCATTTCAGAAATGAAGTCTAAACTAGGAGCAACACAGGAAATACAGTTTGAAGAGAAATATAGGTAAAAAGAGGAAGATTTCAAAAATTAAAAGAAAATTTAAAAAGAGAAAGGGTTTGAGAAAAAGTGGCAAATACTAAAGCAGAGAAAGTTGAATATGTGGCTAGCTGGAGTCCCTGAAGAAGAAAACCAAAGCAGGGAACGGGACACCTATTAAGTAGGTCAGGGCAGCTTTCTTCAGATAAAGGGTTCGAGACCATTATTGAAAGAGTGTAGCATGTGCCTGAGAAGATTGGCTTGGAGAGACCAACCCTAAACTGAATTCTAGTAAAACAGTGATTTGGGCATGTAGACAAAGAAAGCACATAACTCATCTGAGAGCCATTTGGAATATCTTCAGAATTTTTCACAGCAGTGCTGTATGTGCCAGAAGGAAAATAGAATAATGTATGTAGGATTCTCAAGGAAAGGAGAAACCAAGACTTTTGTGTCCCAAAATACTACAGCAACCAGTTTTAACTCTCTCAACACTTGGTATCTTATAATTAAATGCAATTCTGATACTAGCTACCTGGAGTTAGCATCAGATTCCATAGGTTTAAGGGCTCAGTCTGCAAGACTGTCCTCACATGAGTCACAAGTAGTGGGCCCCTAGGTTCTCTGTACTTCTGTGTGACTTGACTACAAAGTCAGAGGTTCCCACAAACCCTTTTCCCCTTTTCTATAATTTGCTAGAACAATTCACAAAACTCAGGGAAACAGTTACATTTCTGGTTTGTTGTAAAGGATGTTGTGCAGGACACAGGTGGGACAGCCTGAAGAAGAGGTGTACAGGGAGGGTCTGGAGGGGTTAGCGCAGGAGCGCGGGTGAGGTAGGGGTGCCACTCTCCAGCACGTGGGTGCGTTCAGCAGCCTGGAAGCGCTGCAAACCCTGTTGTGTTGGCGTTTTTAATGGAGGTTTTGTTATGGAGGCATGATTGATTCAATCACTGGCCATTGATTATCTCAAACTCTAGATCAGGGGTAATCAACCTTTTCATACCTACCGCCCACTTTTGTATCTCTGTTAGTAGTAAAATTTTCTAACCGCCCGCCGGTTCCACAGTAATGGTGATTTATAAAGTAGGGAAGTAACTTTACTTTTTAAAATCTATAAAGTAGAGTTACAGCAAGTTAAAGCATATAATAATAATTATTTACCAAGTACTTTATGTCGGATATTCGCTGTTTGGCAGAATAAATCTTTATAAAACAACTTACTATAGTTAAATCTATCTTTTTATTTATACTTTGGTTGCTCCATTACCGCCCACCATGAAAGTTGGAACGCCCACTAGTGGGCGGTAGGGACCAGGTTGACTACCACTGCCCTAGACCCTCTCCTCTCCCTTGAGGTCTGTGTGGAATAGGGGTAGGGTGGGACTTTTTGTCCTCTAATCATGCCTTGGTATTTCCTGTTACCAGGTCCCATCCTGCCACTGTTTAGGGGACCCCACCACCACCAGCCAGCTCATTGGAATACAGAAAGACACTCATCCCTCCAGAGACTCCATGGGTCTGAGAGTTCTTGTATCAGGAACCAGGGACCAAGACCAAATATTTTAGCAAAAGATGTTCCTATCCTTCAGGAAATTACATAGGGTTCAGCAGCTGTAACCAGAAGTGGACAAAGATGGGATGTCTTTTTCTTATTATGTCCCAGTATCACAAGTTGAGACAGACAAACAAAAAAGGAAGGAAATGTTCATTTTAGTTCTATCATGTCTTTATATTTTTGGTTGGAATACTTCTAAGTAGAAACTTCCCCATCAAATATTTGGTTACATTGTGGTTCAGTATGTAAAGGAAAGGCAGGCTAAATATTTGATTTATTCCCCCCACCACCTTTAGTTACTAGCTTTCAAAATAAATTGATTACCCACAGTGACCAATTAGAGTTTTTAAGTGTATTTGTTTTTTAATGCCATTATGAATGAATGAATGACTGTCATTCTCTTTGGTGGTTTCCACTTCCTTGCAGTTGTTACTCTGATTTACCCTTAGCTGTGGCCAGTAGATCTGTGTTCAGGTTGGGTCTTGATCCTTGACATAATTTTTGGTACTCTTCAAAATGATCAATGTGAATTTATATTTTAAATAGGAATATATTACAAGTGGAAAATGATTTTCTTTTTCAAGCAGTTCTGGGTTAATTGTCATTAAATGTTGAAATGTGACTCTTTGTGACTTTTGTTGGCGCTTCTTCCTTCGTAGGTATAGGAGGCATCGCCAGCATGCCACCACTTCCAGCAGTTGCTCCAGTGCCAATGGGACCCATCCCAGTGGTCGGGATGTCCCCACCCCTAGTACCCTCTGTCCCTCCAGCAGCAGTGCCTCCCCTGGCCAACGGGGCTCCCCCTGTTATACAACCTCTGTCTGCGTTTGCTCATTCTGGTATGTGACCCGAGGAATCCATAGGCTGGATTTTTACAACTTACGTTCTTGATAAATCTATCTTCCCTTACTAATTCTATTTAAGTAGCATTTCATTCCAGAGAGAAATAAGTTCATTTTTTTTGTTTAATTCCTCATTTTTTTTTTTAACATCTCAAATGGGATGTGCAAGGCCAGAGGGGGAGGGATAGGAGGATGGAATTAGGGAGCTTTGTGTACTGTGTACAAAGATGAATTCAGCAGCTAACGCCAAGAACATAATTTCCCTTCAAGGGCTTGACAAAAGCCACTGAAGTTTTAGTAGTGTTTGAACATGTTTGTATTTCCATGTATCAGTTACTGTTTTTCTTCAGCTGCTCTGAATTGCTAATAAATAAGCCAATCCCTTCCGGGTAGAATTATAGGGGGGCAGAGGGGTAGAGCTGGAGAACATTGCTTTTCGTTATTGTTAAAGAGGTGGAATGAACTAGGCAGACAGGGGTAGGAATTCTATTAAATGCAAAAATACACTGCTCACAAAAATTGGGGATATTTTATCACTTCATATTCATTTGGAAATATCCCTTAATTTTTGTGAGCAGTATAGATTATGGTCATAATATACATACTTGCTTAATTGAAGAAAAGGATTAAATGTTCCTGGTTTAATTTTGAGACTTTATTCATAAAGTCTTTTCCCCTTTAATTTAAGGAAAGCATCAAGCATAGATGCCATAGTCTAACAAACCTTACTGAATTCACATTGATATGCAAAGTATATATATATATATTTAAAGTATTGTGGATATGTTTGAGCAAATTCAGTGGTGATAACTGTGGGATTTACATCGGTCAGGATGTGTCTTTACATTATAGCCAAAGAACCTAAATGTACCTCTTTTTGTCACATGTAGTTCATCTTTCATGTGTGAGCACAAGTGCAGATGTGACAGCAGCCAAGAAAGTGCTTACAATTGTTTTTCCAGTAATGTCAGAATCCAAACACCGTCCTGTTTGCTTTTGTGGTTCATGGCACATGTTGCAAGACATTAGGCAAGGAGGAGGGGAATGTGGCTGGGGCTCCGAGTTCTTTCCCTGATGCACAGCCAACCAGCCTCAGTGAGAATCAGACACAAAAGCTGACCCTCTCTAGCGTCACATGTTATCTGGCCAAGACTGCAAGTCTGGCTTCTTGGCTCTTACATCTGGGACTTTACTTGAGCATTTTTCCGTGTAGTCAGGAATATGCCATCCATATAAGTTAAGCTGTTCCTTCTTTAACTGTTAACAGATCCTATATGATACTAAAATATGATACTAAATATGTAATGAAAAGTAAAATCTTATGGATGTAAACATTAAGGTGTATCAGTAGGAACAAGTCTATCTAGAAACATTTCTAGCAAGAGGGTGGGAAGCAACATGGGAATAACTCTTTCTGAGTTCTGGATGGGAAGGAGGGAGGCATAATTTCTGCCTCAAGCTTGATGACTATGCATTTTAATTTTTGTAAATAGGGGAAGTTTCTTATCTTTGTAGAATTAAATTTATTCAACATTTATTTATTTTTACAGCAGCCACATTGCCAAAGAGTTCTTCTTTTAGTAGGTCTGGTCCTGGGACACAATTAAACACTAAATTACAGAAGGCACAATCATTTGATGTGGCTAGGTAAGTCTGCTTGTTTTTAAAAGAGCAGTTTGATTTAAATTATTATTTGATTAACTCCTAAATGTGAAAATGAATGAACTATATTCTTTATTATCTTTTACTTTGTTAAATGGCAAAAATTTTCCCAATTCTAGATAATGCTACTAGGTTTTATCATTTGTTTCAGAGATGACAGAATCAAGGATGTGATGTTTCCTTTAAAGGTTTTTTTTAAGAGGATAATAAATAAGCCCTGACCAGCTGGTTCAGCAGTAGAGCATCAGCCTGGCATGTAGAAGTCCCAGATTCGATAGTACGATTCCTGGCCAGGACACACAGGAGAAGTGCCCATCTGCTTCTCCACCCTTCCCCCTCTACTTTCCTCTCTATCTCTCTCTTCCCCTCCCGCAGCCGAGGCTCCATTGGAACCAAAGTTGGCCTGGGTGCTGAGGTTGGCTCCATGGCCTCCGCCTCAGGTGCAAGAATGGCTCCAATTGCAGCAGAGTCTGTCTGCCTCCCCCTGCTTCTCACTTTGGAAAAATAAAAAAATAAGAAAAAGGATAATAAATAGGTTGTAGTAAATGTTTAAAATTAATAAAGTAGAACCTAGATATAAGGACCAAAAGCAAGTTAACTATTTTGTGTTAATTATTAAAAGTTTATAAGATTTTTACATAAAGATTAAAGCCATAATTGTTCTTATTTTAAATTCTAGCTCAGATAACCTTACTTTAAATTCTAGCTCTGTATAAATTATTTGTAAAACCTTATTTAAGATCTTTTTTTTTTTTTTTTTTTTTGTATTTTTCTGAAGCTGGAAACGGGGAGGCAGTCAGACAGACTCCCACATGCGCCCGACCGGGATCCACCTGGCATGCCCACCAGGGGGCGATGCTCTGCCCATCTGGGGTGTCACTCTGTTGTGACCAGAGCCATTCTAGCGCCTGAGGCAGAAGCCACGGAGCCATCCTCAGCGCCCGGGCCAACTTTGCTCCAGTGGAGCCTCGGCTGAGGGAAGGAAAGAGAGAGACAGAGAGGAAGGAGAGGGGGAGGGGTGGAGAAGCAGATGGGTGCTTCTCCTGTGTGCCCTGGCCGGGAATCGAACCCGGGACTGCTGCATGCCAGGCCGATGCTCTACCACTGAGCCAACTGGCCAGGGCCAATATCAATTTTATGCAATGAGGTATTTATGTTAGTGAACCGTTGTTACCAATATGTGGCTCAATTTTGGCAAAGCTTACATGATTTTATTACTTATATTTTAGCCAATCTTGGTTTCATATTATCTTTTTTTTTGTTTGTTTGTTTGTTTTTCTTTTTCTTTTCTGAAGCTGGAAACGGGGAGAGACAGTCAGACAGACTCCCGCATGCGCCCGACCGGGATCCACCCGGCACGCCCACCAGGGGCGTCGCTCTGCCGCGACCAGAGCCACTCTAGCACCTGGGGCAGAGGCCAAGGAGCCATCCCCAGCGCCCGGGCCATCTTTGCTCCAATGGAGCCTTGGCTGCGGGAGGGGAAGAGAGAGATAGAGAGGAAGGAGGGGGGAGTGGAGAAGCAAATGGGCGCTTCTCCTATGTGCCCTGGCCGGGAATCGAACCCGGGTCCCCCACACGCCAGGCCGACGCTCTACCGCTGAGCCAACCGGCCAGGGCCTCATATTATCTTTCATATTTTGTTTTCTTTTAGTATATATGTGCTGCTGAAGCGAGCACAATATTTTTCTTTCTTTTACCTTTTTTCCCCCTTGCATATGGTTGCACTAAGATAAAAAATTAAGCTCTCTTTGTAAGCCCTCTCAAAACTTTTGGTTAACAAGTGAACCTGACTCAAAGGAACTGCTGAGCTAAAGCCAACCTCCTCTCAAAACTTTTGTAATGAAAAGGGAATGTAAATGAAGATGATTCAGGGTTTTTTTTTTCTTTTCCAAGTGAGAGGAGGGGAGATAGACTCCCTCCCACATGTGCCCCGACTGGAATCTACCCAGCAGCCCCCATCTGGGGCTGATGCTCTGCCCATCTGTGGCCATTCTGGCAACCAAGCTATTTTTAGCACCTGAGGTGGAGGCTCCATGGAGCCATCCCCAGCACTTGGGGCCAGTGTGTTCAAACCAATTGAGCCGTAGCTGTGGGAGAAAAATAGAGATGGAGAGAGAGAGAGAGAGAGAGAGAAGGGGAGGGGTCACTTCTCCTGTGTGCCCTGACTGGGAATCGAACCTGGGACATCCACATACCGGGCTCACATTCTACCACTGAGCCAACCGGCCAGGGTGATTCCATGTTTTCTTGTCTCAGTCCTCTTTAGAACTTTTGCCTGAATGAATGGAGCCATTTTCTACTTTAAAGAGAAAAGTACTTTGGATATAATTCAGCAATTCATTACCTTTTAGAAAATGACTTAAAGAAAATCTGTAAACTGAAAACACTGTGCCAAATGCTTTACGTACATTAACTCATCTAATGTTCACCTTCTTCCCCATAAAATAACTCTTATTATCTCTGTGTTGTAGATGAGGAAGAAGCTCAGAGACATTAAATGACTTGCTCAAAATGATATATTTCTTAAGTGATAGAGCTCATAGTTGAACTGAGTTCTTTCTAATTTTAAGGCATGGATACTTAACCATGGAAGTCTGCTCCAAAAAACTCAAGTTACCATATTTCCCCATGTATAAGACACACCTTTTTTTCGAAAAATTTGAGGTCTGAAAACTGGATGCATCTTATACAGTGGTTGTGGCATTTTAAATGCCATAGATGGAAGTGAGGACGAGGCAATATATGAAGACAGTGATTTGTCATCAGACAACAGATGAGGACAAGCGAATGGATGGGAGTTTTGACAGTGATGAGTTGTATGAATTTTATGATGAATAAAACTTGAGTTCAGCCCTGGCCGGTTGGCTCAGTGGTAGAGCGTCGGCCTGGTGTGCAGAAGTCCCGGGTTCGATTCCCGGCCAGGGCATACAGGAGAAGTGCCCATCTGCTTCTCCACCCCTCCCCCTCTCCTTCCTCTCTGTCTCTCTCTTCCCCTCCCGCAGCCGAGGCTCCATTGGAGCAAAAATGGCCCGGGCGCTGGGGATGGCTCCTTGGCCTCTGCCCCAGGCGCTAGAATGGCTCTGGTCGCAACAGAGCGATGCCCTAGAGGGGCAGAGCATCGCCCCCTGGTGGGCGTGCCGGGTGGATCCCGGTCGGGCGCATGCGGGAGTCTGTCTGACTGTCTCTCCCCGTTTCCGGCTTCAGAAAGAAAAAAAAACAAAAACAAAAAAACTTGAGTTCAGTAACTTTATGTAATATGTTGGTTTTTTTCTTCTTCAAATTTTGAGCCCCAAAATTAAGGTGCATCTTATACATGGGGACGTCTTATACATGGGAGCGTCTTATACGTGGGGAATATATGGTAATGTTCTCTACAGATATTTGTGTTTCACTTCATTGAGGTTCCATTCCTAGGATTCAGGAACCTTTTCTGAGCACCTACTTACCAGACACCTTATTAATTCCATTCAACCCCCACATCTTTCTATGCAGTAAATATTGTCTCAGAATTAATTGTGAGCAAGGAAATAAACTGATGTTACCTTCTTCACCCATGGCTTATAGCTCACTAAATGGCAGAGCTGAGGTTCAAACTCAGACCATCTAACACTGAATTCCCAATTCCTTCTTTCTCCAATACCATGTTGAAGGTTTCAGTTTTCTCTGAGGGATTTTGAAGTCTGTCTTAAAATTGATTTATGACATTAGAATGAAGAAATAATCAGTACAGTATTAGCAAATATGAAAGCTATTAAGACAACTGGGTTTTTTTTAAGGTAGTTATCTTTTCAGCAATTTAAATTTCTGACAAATTCTTGTCATCTTTTTGGTTGTCTATTAATGAATTTTTAGTTCATTTAAATTCTCAGGAAGTTAGCAGAAAATGATGACTTGATAAGTGTAATCCGGGACCACTTCTGTGTGTAAACACCCTGTACTCCGGGGTGCAGGAGAGAGATAACTAGCTTCTTGACAAATAGGCACGACTTGGAATCAGCAAAATGTTAGTTTAAAATGAGGGAGCTATTGCAGAAGTACACACAGCAGACTAGGCATTGGTAAGTGTTTTTGTTAAGACATTTATACAAATTGAAAAGATGAACTTGTATAGGTACTTTTCAGGTGCTTGGGAGCATTTCCTATGCTTATGAGGTGCATATAATAAGTGCACAGATAACACATATATATGATGGCTTAGAGGTTCAATTTAGGATTAAAATTTTGCTCTTATGTGTGTTTTGAAATGAAAGGAATGGGGCATTAGTTGTAATTGTCCTGGAAATGGTGTGCCTTTTTTACTGTCATTGTGTTTAAATTATTGGGCTGTTAATAAGCCATGGCTGCCAGTGTGATACATGTGTGGGATCTGTTCTGAGTAGCTAGTCAGGAGGTCTGGACCCAGGGTGCAGCAGGTGTCCTTGGGTCAGGGTGCCGCACTGCTGCAGTCAGGAAGTGAACCCCCTCCATCCCGCCGCGGGTGTGTCAGGACCCTCTGAACATTCTTTTCTTTCTGGGAAACTCCATTTGTGGGAATTTAAACTTTCCAGAATGGAATGATTTCTTTTCATTGAGAAATGCATCCTGTAATAGAAGGTTAAACAACCTGAAGAAGTAATATCTGTAAAGGAAGTTATTTGCTATCAGCATTGCATTGTAAACCGAAAGAAAACTGTTCTAGAAGTTTAGGAAACTTGGCCATAACTGTATCATCTCAGTTCCAAGGAGGTTTTCCATACTTTCCTAGATCCTTTAAGACTGATTAGGTTATGTATAGACTGGGAACAGCCACTCAGTGTGTTAGGCTTACCCTTGGTTCTGGAAAGATAAGCTTTATCTGTTTTAAAAGAAATGTTTTAACCTTAAAAAGTGGACACACTCATTATAGAACTTTCAGAACTTGTGGTTCAAAAGTGAATAAAAAGTTAAAGCTAGTTTTCTGGAGTTCTCAGTTGATTGTGTGTGAAAAACCTGGGTAGGCTGCTCCTTCCTGCTGACCGCTTCCTGTCCCTCCTCTTCCCCAGCGCCCCTCCGCTGGCAGAATGGGCCGTCCCCCAGTCCTCCCGGCTGAAGTACAGACAGCTGTTCAATAGTCACGACAAAACTATGAGTGGACATCTAACAGGTATTTACAAAGAAAAATTAACTTAGTGAAATATGATCTGTGTTCTAAATGCAAACTATTTCTAGATGTTGGGCCAAATTTCCAAATGCTTTCTCTACTGCTATTTTTGAACAGGGTTTTCACTGTAGTTCTTATCCTGAGTTCTCATTTGTTGATAAAGCCACAGTTACTTTATTCTTAAGTGTCTCAGACTTTGCCTCATTGCTTCTTGGCAAATGGCCCAGAGACCACAAATCCTCCTGCACACTGAATGCCAGTAGTATGCAGATCAAAGCACTAGCAAGGAAACCATGCTGTGAACAAAAACTGGTTCAAGTTCTGAAGTTCAGCTCTGAAGATGGACTTGAGACTGCGCAGAGTCAGTGTTTCAGGCGGTATGGAGGGGAGGAGCTGGCTGGGGAGTTTGCTGCCTGGCCCAGTCACTGGTGAGGAAGGTCACTTCTGTTTGAATATTTTTTATTTATTGATATTTTAGAGAGAGGAGAGAGAGAGACAGAGAGAGAGAGAGAGAGAGAGAGGAGCAGGAAGCATCAACTCCCATATGTGCCTTGACCAGGCAAGCCCAAGGTTTCGAACCGGCGACCTCAGTATTCCAGGTCGACGCTTTATCCCACTGCACCACCACAGGTCAGGCGTCACTTCTGTTTGCATCTAACTTTTTCACGAGGAAGAGGCCAGAGTTAAGTTCTATGATCTCAGAGGATTCTGTCATCCGCATCAAAGGTGGAGTGGCTCTCAGGGAACTCTCCAGAAACCTTTCTAATGAGAGATTAAACACTTAAATTGACTAGAGAATTATAAAGAAAAGTATAATTTTGATAAAGGAAAATAGAGACCTCTGGTAGGAACATTAAGTGCAAAAGGGAAAAATGTAACTACCTGTAAAGGAATATGAAAAGGAAGGCTCAAGGTTTGTTTTCTTGGGATAGAGAAATGCTGGTATGTAACTCAAAACATTGCATTTCTTATTTTCACTGTCATTTCTGCTGTTACTTACAAGTGCAATTTTTACTTCTAAAAGAAAAACTTATCTTTTTTAAAAATGTCAGGATTGAGTGGGCTTTTTGTAGGATCTTGATCCAATCTTGAATCATATCCCGAGAAAGATTTCAGCAATAATCTCAAATAAACATGTTTGTAGATGAAGTAGCGAGTTATAAGTCCACCCAAATTCTCTGTATGCCCCCTCTGTGTGTTGTTTTTTTTTCACAGCATGAAAACGTAGCCTAGCTTACCCACGCACTGAGAATACTCCATACTGTAGTGTTTTGTTGTTTTTTTACAGAGACAGAGAGAGAGTCAGAGAGAGGGACAGACAGGGACTGACAGACAGGAACGGAGAGAGATGAGAAGCATCAATCATTAGTTTTTTGTTGGGACACCTTAGTTGTTCATTGATTGCTTTCGCATATGTGCCTTGACCATGAGGCTACAGCAGACCGATTAACCCCTTGCTCAAGCCAGGAACTTGGGTCCAAGCTGGTGAGCTTTGCTCAAACCAGATGAGCCCACGCTCAAGCTGGCGATCTCAGGGTCTTAAACCTGGGTCCTCCACATCTCAGTCCGATGCTCTATCCACTGCGCCACCGCCTGGTCAGGCCATACTATAGTTTTATTTACTGTTTAGCATGGTTTGTTTGATGCCAGTGCTCCATACAGAACCAGAACTGCATTGCCAGTGAATCTGAAAACAGTTTTTCAGAGCACTGCTGGTATTTGCTGTGAGATAATGGAAATAGCATTCAGATGCAACGTGGAGTAGAAATTCCCTCTTGGTAGGATGTGTGTTTTCTGACTGAAATGCAGCCTCTCCAATGCAAAGATAGTGACCCAGGCACCTGAGTATGTAGAGCGATTACTGTCTGAAGCAGAAAGTAAAGTGGGAAATATAGTGGAAAGAGCAGATTTTGCTAATGTTTATCTGCATACTTATTACTGTTTTTTCCTGTCAAGAATTTAAGATGGGTCCTGGCTGGTTGGGTCAGTGGTAGAGCGTCGGCCTGGCGTGCAGAAGTCCCGGGTTCGATTCCCGGCCAGGGCACACGGGAGAAGCGCCCATCTGCTTCTCCACCCCTCCCCCTCTCCTTCCTCTCTGTCTGTCTCTTCCCCTCCCGCAGCCGAGGCTCCATTGGAGCAAAAATGGCCCGGGCGCTGGGGATGGCTTCTTGGCCTCTGCCCCAGGCGCTAGAGTGGCTCTGGTTGCAACATAGCAACGCCCCGGAGGGGCAGAGCATCGCCCCCTGGTGGGCAGAGCGTCGCCTCTGGTGGGCGTGCTGGGTGGATCCCTGTCGGGCGCATGCGGGAATCTGACTGTCTCTCCCCGTTTCCAGCTTCAGAAAAATACAAAAAAAAAATAAAAAGAATTTAAGGTGGGCATTGTATTTTCAAATTATATTTTTATATAGTCATGTCAGATAGAATAATTTATCACGGTAAATTTAAAAATAGAAATAAATAAATTTTAGTTTTTTGTTTGTGAAATCAATGTAAGGGCATGTTTTAGGCCAAATAAGAACGTTTATGGAAGCAGAGCTTGTTAGTTGAGATGGGTGAGACACAAAGGCCATTGTCACGATCATAATTCCAAAAATTATAATGTGACTCCTGAACCCCCAAAGCAGTTACTCAGTCAGCTTAAGGATAAGAAGAATAGTTGAGAAAAGGTCCCAGACTATAAAGAGGCCCAAGTGAAATAAGTAATTTAATATTCTTAATCTCTTATTTTTCTTCCTTATTGTTTCTTTTTGTAAGTTCTTGTTTTAGAGGAACTTAAAATTTAAAGGCATTTTTACAACTTGTACATAATTGTAATTTCTTAATCTAGTGATTTTCAACATTTTTTATCTCATGGCACACAAATTATTTACTGAAGTCTGCGAGATACAAAAGAAATATTTTTAGCCAATCTGAGAGAGAAAATAAAGTATAATTTTGATTCATTCACACCAGGCCGCTGTTGTGTTGGCTCTCGTAATATTTTATTTAACAATCTAAGGGAGAAGAGGTCCGTGCCCCTGACCAAACAGTCAGGTACTGCATGTTTTATAATTCTTGGGGTACCCCAGTTGAAAATCACTGTCATAATCCTTGGAGATATGGTATCCCATGTCATGAATACCAGTTTAGTACAGGAGTATTAACGTTGTGATATCAATTAGAGGACAGTCTGGGTCATCCTTACGTTGTCAGTTTCACTCACAGTCGTTCCACATGTTTTGGTGGAGAGTGGATCAGCTCATCAAGAAGTGCTCGCGCCCTGCGGTTGGGCTGAATGAACTGTGCTGCAACGTGTGTCAGGTGCCCGCTGTCAGTGTGCCACTAGCACTTAGAAGCATTCCTCATCACCCTGGGATTTACTTTCACCTCTCTTTGTGGGTGCCCTCAGACTGTGGCTACATCTTTGAGAGTAGGTTGTGAGCATATGAATGCCATTGATTGGTGCAAAGCAGAAGAAAGTGAGAACCTGAGCTTGTCCACTGGGGGTGAAGCTAATGTAGTGGTGGCACAGTTTCCCCTGTTGATACCTGAGTTGATTTTGCTGATTCATTTTGTTAGGTGAATGCCCCTTGTTCCTTCACAACTTGGTGTTCCACAGCCTTGTCTTAGGACATATGGAGTCAACTATTAGAATTGCAAAGGCAGTTGTGAGCTCCTCATGGAGAGTTTAATACATTTTTTCTGTAAAAAGCCAAATAGTAAAGTTTTTAGGCTTGCAGCTATCCACTGATACAGCTATTCAACTTTGCCATTTTAGTATGGGAGCAGCCATGTATCACTTAAATGAATAGACATGGCTTTGTTTCAATAAACTTTATTTACAGAAATGGTGGCAAGCTGAATGTGCTTGCAGGCTGTGGTTTGGCAGTCCCTATTCTAGATCACTTCCTTCATTTCAGAGATGAGGGAACCTCCTCTTAGAGAGTGTCGTGTCACATTAGGGGGTCGGAAGACAGGACTGCAATCCATGTCTTGTGATGCCCACGTCCAGGGCTAATTCTTTTCATTTGTTGTTATACTTTTTATAAGGAATAGGTGAAATATTTACTTTTTTTATATAGCTCTGAAGTGGGGAGAATTATTACAAGTATAAATTAAAGCATTCAATAAAGTTTTGCTGATTCAACTTTAATGTTGCCCATTCTAAATACAGTGTTAAAGACTAAATAATCTGTGAACTTTTTTTCATTCTAATATATCACAGAACCTTTAAGGACTTTCATATTAATTCAATAAAGATAGTTGATTTTTAGATGTTCCCAATACATACACAATAGGAAGTATACATATGTTCATGTTCACCAAAACTTAGGGTGTTTACTGTTCACAGTAGCTCCACACTGTATAACAGTTAGGATTGTGTTCCACAACAACATAGCCAGACCTAACACTGACACACTGTGCTGGTAGAAGTTAGGCTATACTCAGTGTGAGGGGATGACTGAGGGGAGTTCAAGAAGGGCTTTGGGGTGCTGTTTAATGACCATTTTCAGTGTGGAAATTAATTAAGCTGCACACATGTACACATGTAAAAATATATAGGTATATCTTCATGTGTGCTTTTCTGTCTACATTTTATATGTAAATATGAATTAAAATATTTTCCATAATATGAACTACCATTTATTTGAGCACTTTTTATGTGCTGGCACTATGCTAAGCTCTGTGTTACGGTTCCTTAGACTTGTAAATCCAGACAGGACTTCTGAAACAAGAAAACGAGGGTCCAGCAAGCCAGGAAACTACCTGCCCTGGGTAGGTCAGCAAATTTTAGGGGAAGCAGGCTGGAGCCAACAGCCTCCGGTTCCCAGTGATTTTCCACATGCTTTCTGGAGCCTCCTGTGCTGGGTGCTGGAGCCTCCCTGTGGCTATACTCAAAGACTCCTGCCCGCTGCTGCTTTGTGTTTTTGATGAGGTGCCATGTGAAAAGTGAAATAGGTACACAAGCCAAAGTCTGTACATACAGTGTTCCCAACCTGACTGCAACAGCCTTGTATTCTGTGGTCCGTTGTCATCCCAGAACTCTATGCTTCACAAGGCAGGGCTGGAAATGAGGGATCCATCTGCCTAGTGCTGGCTTCTTGAAGCCTTCAGTAGCTCCCACTGGGGCCTTTGATTCCTAAGGCCAGCTTAATCCCAGAAATGAAGATACTTACAAGAGTTTTAAAAAATAAGAGCTGATTTTGAGAGAAGAGTTGAAATTCCAGGAATTCTTTTTTTTTTTTTTTTTTTTTTTTTGACAGATAGGGAGAGGGACAGATAGAAACAGAGACAGAAAGGGAGAAAGTTATAAGAATCATCAATTCTTCGTTGCAAGTTCTGAGTTGTTCATTGATTGCTTTCTCATATGTGCCTTGACCGGGGGTGGGGGAGGGTGGGGCTACAGCAGAGAGAGTGACCCCTTGCTCAAGCCAGTGACCTTGGGGTCATGCTGTGATCCCACGCTCAAGCAGGTAAGCCAGTGCTCAAGCAGGATGAGCCAGTGCTCAAGCCGATGATCCCGGGGTTTTGAACCTTGGTCCTCTGCGACCCCGTTTGATGTTCTATCCACTGTGCCACTGCTGGGTCAAGCTCCAGGAATTCTTTTTAATTGTTCTGATATTAGCCATTTGTGCAGCTGTGAGTAAATCATTTTTTTCCCAAGTCTGTATAGAAATGGTTAGAAGAGTTT
Organism: Saccopteryx bilineata; assembly: GCF_036850765.1. Lineage (NCBI taxonomy): Eukaryota > Metazoa > Chordata > Mammalia > Chiroptera > Emballonuridae > Saccopteryx > Saccopteryx bilineata. The sequence continues at coordinate 229,512,231 of NC_089491.1, read as the reverse complement.
TTGCTGAGATCCTTTTGTCCTCTAAAATTCCCTGAAACGTCCCTGAATTTGTCTAATGTCAGTCCTTATGGAGGTGGCAGGTGGTGGCAGAGGTGCTGCATTTAGAGAGTGAGGGTCAGCTTTGTAAACAAAGACCTGCTTCTGATGGAGATGGGAATCTGGACCAACAGGTTACAATTTGAACCGCTGCTCTTTTACATACTCTTTCTTCATCATTCACTTAACACGCAGTTATTATGTGCCAGTTGCTGTGCTCTGCTCAGTGTTTCTCCCCTTTTTTTATGGGAGTTTAATTTCCTTTTTTAAAAGCATCTTGAATAATAGCAAATATTGTTTAAAGCACTATGATTGCATGAGGTTGCATAGTAGACATTTGTGGAACTCTGACTTCCTGGACCAAGTGAGGGTGTGCTGATTCATCTTTGTATTTTCTTTTTCTGGCTTCTGTTTAGGGCCCCAAGCAAGAACTATTCTTATGCAATCAAGTTTACCACAGGCACAGCTGGCTTCAATATGGTAAGGAATGAGAACTTCCTTGGTTTGTCTGAAGTGGAAACTTTATTTCTTAAATTGGTATGGCCTCATCAGTCTTTAAAGTAAGATCATTATTTATAGGGAGGAATAGATGGAGTAGGCTTAGTTTTTCAAGGACTTATAACGATTACCTGTCTTACATTTCCCCCTTTTGATTTTGAAAAATGCGGAGTCAGATTGGTTAATATAATGAATTCTCAGGAACTCATAACGTAAGTCTCAGCTCATGGCTAGTCCTGGTTTTCCCCTTCTCTTTCCCGATTATCAAAGTTAAATCTCAGTCATTTTATCATTTTCATCTGCTAATATTTCAGCTTGTATCTCCAAAAGAGACAGATATATTTTTAACTTTTTGTGTGTGTGTGACAGAGAGAGACAGACAGGAAGAGAGAGATGAAAAGCATCAATTCTTGGTTGCGGCACCTTAGTTGTTCATTGATTACTTTCTCATATGTGCCTTGACCGTGGGGCTACAGCAGAGTGAGTGACCCCTTGCTCAAGCCAGCAACCTGGGTCTTCAAGCTAGCAACCTTTGGGCTTAAGCCAGCGACAGTGCAGTCATGTCTATGATCCCGTTGCTCAAACCAGTGATCCTGTGCTCAAGTTGGATGAGCCAGTGCTCAAGCCGGAGACCTTGGGGTTTCAAAACTGGGTTCTCCGCATCCCAGTTTGGTGCTCTGTCCACTGTGTGACCGCCTGGTCAGGCGAAACAGATTTTTTTTAATATGATTATAGTATCAGTAGTCCACCTAAAATTTTTAATAGTTAATTCTTAATTTAATCAGCTAGTGTTCAGACTCCTTTTATATTGCCTCATACTTTTTTATGGTTGATTGAAATATATATATAATATATATATATTTTTTAATAGGGACAGAGAGAGAGTCAGAGAGAGGGATAGATAGGGACAGACAGACAGGAACAGAGAGAAATGAGAAGCATCAATCATCAGTTTTTCATTGTGCATTGTGACACCTTAGTTGTTCACTGATTGCTTTCTCATATGTGCCTTGACCACAGGCCTTCAGAAGACCGAGTAACCCCTTGCTCAAGCCAGCAACCTTGGGTCCAAGCTGGTGAGCTTTTTTTTTTTTTGCTCAAGCCAGATGAGCCTGCGCTCAGGCTGGAGACCTTGGGGTCTCGAACCTGGGTCCTCTGCATCCCAGTCTGACGCTCTATCCACTGCGCCACTGCCTGGTCAGGCTGAAATATATTTTGCAATGATTGGCTGGTGCGTCTGTTAAGTCTGCTTTAGCCTATAAACTCCCTCTTATCTTGTCCTCTACTCCTTGCCTGCCACCCCAAACCCTAATCTCTGTAGTCTAACCTTTGGTGATTGATTCCTTATGATGTTCATTTATTCTTGTGTTTTCTGTAAATTGCTAATTAGATCTAGAGCAAGGTTTCTCCACCTCAGCCCTATTAACATTTGGGGCCTGAGAATTCTTTGTGGTGCAGGCTGCTCTCTGACGCGTTGCAGTTATTTGGTAGCATCTCTGGTCTTTACCTACCAGATACCTGCAGCATAACCTTCACCCCCAGATGTGACCATCAAAACTGTCTCCAGAAATTAACAGATGTGCCCTTCCCTTTTTTTGTAAGACTGCATCAGAGATGAGACTGTTCTTTCATCAGGAGGCACATCACCATGTTTGTCTATTTTGTAATAATTTTTAACAGCTGTGGCTGAACTAGGATTCCTTTCATTTAAATGTTAACCAGAATTGTTTCTGAAGAAGTGTCTCTCCCTCTCAGTTATGCATTATCCTTCGATTCTGCCTGGAAGACAAACCTGCTGTCAGCTGCTTACGATCAACATTCATGACATGTCCCCTCTTCCCCAACCTCGGCCCCCTCTGCTTTGTGCCAGAGGGGTCTGCCTTTTGCAATAGCACAATAATAGACCAGTTCATAAACATCTTATGTCTGAGTCACATCCAAAACTCTTTAGGTTTGGGTATGTACCAGTATCCTTGAGCCCTCTGAAATACAAATTTAAGAGCTAACATTTATGGAGGTTGATAGGCAGTTTATTAGATTGTTCTCACAATACTAGACTGTATTGGCATGTTTTAAGTTTACAACCTGCCCTCTTTGAAAAAATACTTGAGACTTCTCATATTAGAATTTTATCATATTATTCTTCTACACAATAAAAAGCTATTTTAAATAGTGAGGATCAAATCATTATTTAGGCAGGTTTCAAGGGGGAAGGCAAATGAGAATTCTGCTGTCTTCTAATTGGGTTTACCTAGGAGTAGCTCGTGGTGGGCGTGAGAAGGAGGAGAGGCCAAGGCAGGGCAGGCAGGGTTTTCACTAGTGCCCTATTCTGTTTAAAACGGAGTGTGGTCCTGGCTGGGTAGCTCGGCTGGTTGGAGCATTGTCCCCATGAGCCAAGGTTTCAGGAGTCAACCAATGGGTGCATGAATGGGTGGAACAACAAATCTACATTTCTTTCTCTTTCAAATTGATAAATGAAAATAACCTAAAAAACAAAAACAAAAACCACTAGAGTGTGCATCTGGAAAATGCAAAACTAGAGAGACACAAAGGAGATCAACGGTAACCAGGGGCTGGGGGCAGAGGAAGGGGTTGACTACACAGATGTGGGGGGGCTTAGGTGGTGAGGGAACTGTTCTGTAGAACATGGTAATTCCTTATAGACCTGTACTCTTAGAAAGTAGGAATGTTTCTGGGTTGAAATTTTATACCTTTAAAAAAAGAGTTTATGCCACCTGAGGAAATTTCAGATTTAAGAGAAGTTTCTTGATTTAAGGCATCAGCTAAGCCAGTTCCCCAGTGTAGCAACTGTATTATTGACATTTTTATCAACAGCTTTGTTGTCCTGCATCCTGTCTTGGTGTCCAGAGTAAAATCACATTCTTGGACTTGCTAGAAAAATCTGTTTACTCTTAATTAACTACTGGAGCAAGTTGATTATGAAGACTTGTGGGGGTTAAATCCTGAGATTAAAGGGCAGAAAACACCTTCACTGTGGCTGGAGGCCTCAGTGGTACACCATGTGGGCCTGGATCAGGGCTCAGCCAGCTAAGCTCCGTGAGCTTGCCTATGTGTTTGTAAATGACTTGTTATTGTGAAACAACCTTACCCATTTGTTTCTATATTGTGGATGACTGCTTTCCTGCTACAGCAGAATTCAGTGTGACAGAGAGTATGTCCTGCAGAGCTTCTCTGTTTACTATCTGACCCTCTAGTGTGCTGAGCATAGTATTTAAACACATAGAATATGTAAGTATGATACATTTTAAAGGGCTTACAAGGACTGAGAAGAGTATAATTATATCATGGGTAACGTTTGTTGAATGTTGAACACCATTTCACCTATATGGTCTGTCTCATTTTATTTTTGCAATATTAGTATGAAATAGGTACTGTTTTTATAAACTGAGGCACAGAGAGACTCAGTTGGCCTAGAGTCAAAATAAGAAAATAGAACATTTAAATGAGTCGTGCATGAATAGTAACAAGCATGCATTTCTGTGAAACTAGATTTCAATTAACTCTTTGTTGAATAGGAATCTTTCTGACATTGATCAAGATGGAAAACTCACAGCAGAAGAGTTCATCCTGGCCATGCACCTGATTGATGTAGCTATGTCTGGCCAACCGTTGCCACCTGTCTTGCCTCCGGAGTACATCCCACCTTCCTTTAGGTAAGAGCATGTGGCTCTCACAGGAGACTGTGTGCTGAGTGTGTGAATTTCAAACTTGGCTTTGTCGGCTCTATGGTCATTTTAATTCCTGGCAGGGAAGTCAAATATCCATGAATTCAAGAATATCTTTTTATCTAGGTTCTGTGTTCATCTTGGGTGTGTTTCTTAAGTACTTACACATAGAGGAAGACTTTGGAGACATTGTGGGCCTGATTCCAGACCATCACTATAAAGCCACTGTCACAGTAAAGCGAGTTGTAATCTTTCTGTTGGTGAAGGGTCTTGCCTTCTTCAGTTTGTAAAATACTCAGTCTCTGTGGAGCTCAGTAACGTGGAGCTCAGTAAAATTAGGTCTGCCTGTGTTAGTAAAACATCAAAAGATTGGTGATCTTTGTACAATCTATATACAGTACTTGAAGTGCACCAGCAGTTTTAGCAAAGGAAAACTGTGTTTACCTATACATAGAAACTAAAGCAAGGACATTGTGCCTGTGAATTCTACATGATCGAGAGATAACAAAATGCTGTCAATGTAAAATCATTATCGGGAAGATAATGAGAGGAAATATTCCTGGTCTGATGTACAGTCCCAGTGGAGCTGTGGAGATAGTAGACCCAGGTCCGGTTGGGAGAAATTGGGAATGACTGGTACCTTCTACCTACACGCACACCCACACCCCCTCCCAGAAAACTGCCTTAAAAGACAAATATAAAATCTTACCAATACAAAGAAGAGAGAAATAAAGATAAGAATTTCTGTACTAAGACTGCAGGAAGAAGTCTCCTTAAGAGTAAGAGAAGCAGAGCCCTCACCGAGCATGTGCGTGCAGCAGGCACGCTGGACAGACGGACTGGAGGGAGAGTGCAGCCCTCTCTGAGCACATGCACGCAGCAGGCACGCTGGGCAGATGGGCTGGAGGGAGAGTGGAGCCAGGTAGTCTGTGAGCTCCCCCAACTGTAAAAAGCACTCTGACACACAACTCTGGCAGCTGATAAAAAAAAAAAACAATCTCAAAAACGTTGGTATGCAAAGACACATGCACCCCCATGTTCATCACAGCATTATTCAGGTAGTCAACACATGGAAACAACCAAAGTATCCCTCGATAGAGGATTGGATAAAGAAGATGTGATACAGCTTGACCAGGAGGTGGTGCAGTGGATAGAGTGTCGGACTGGGATGCGGACGACTCAGGTTCGAGACCCCGAGGTTGCCAGCTTGAGCACGGGCTCATCTGGTTTGAGCAAAAAACCCACCAACTTAAACCCAAGGTCTCTGGCTCCAGCAAGGGGTTACTCGGTCTGCTGAAGGCCCGCGGTCAAGGCACATATGATAAAGCAATCAATGAACAACTAAGGCAGGGGTCCCCAAACTTTTTACACAGGGGGCCAGTTCACTGTCCCTCAGACCGTTGGAGGGCCAGACTATAAAAAAACTATGAACAAATCCCTATGCACACTACACATATCTTATTTTAAAGTAAAAAAACAAAATGGGAACGAATACAATATTTAAAATAGAGAACAAGTAAATTTAAATCAACAAACTGACCAGTATTTCAATGGGAACTATGCTCCTCTCACTGACCACCAATGAAAGAGGTGCCCCTTCCGGGTGTGTGGCGGGGGCCGGATAAATGGCCTCAGGGGGCCGCATGCGGCCCGCGGGCCGTACTTTGGGGACCCCTGAACTAAGGTGTTGTAACATGCAATGAAAAACTAATGATTGATGCTTCTCATCTCTCTCTGTTCCTGTTGTCTGTTTCTGTCTATCCCTCTCTCTGACTTACTCTCTGTCTCTGTAAAAAAATAAATAAAATAAAAAAAAAAAGATGTGATACATATATGTATATACAATGGACTACTACTCAGCCATAAGAAATGATAACATAGTGACATTTACAACAACATTGATGGACCTTGAGAACATTAGGCTGAGTGAACTAAGTCAATCAGAAAAAGCTAAGAACTATGTGATTTCACACATAGCTGGGATATAATACAGATTCATGGACACAGACAAAAGTGAAGTGGTTACCAGGGGGAGAGGGAGGTGGGAGGGGAGTAAAGAGGAACAAATACAGGTAACGTAAAATGACTTGACTTTGGGTGATTGGCACACAATGCAATCAACAGTTCAAATGCTATAGAGATATTCACCTGAAACCTGTGTACTTTTATTGATCAATGCCAACCCATTAAATTTAATTTCTAAATAAAAAAATACATATATACTGTGTTTTCCCGAAAATAAGACAGTGTCTTATATTAATTTTTGCTCCTAAAGACACACTAGGTCTTATTTTTAGGGGATGTTTTATTTTTCCATGAACAAGAATTCACATTTATTGTTGAACAAAAAAAAAATCGACATTTATTAATATACTATAGTCATTCCATCAAGAATTTCTTGTGACTCTCTTTCCATGTACAACAATCTACCCTGTTTCCCTGAAAATAAGGCAGTGTCTTAATATTAATTTTTGCTCCTCAAGATGCACTCTTATTTTCAGTTGAGACCTTATATTTCTAAGCTTGAAAAAAATTGCACTAGGTCTTATTTTTGGAGGATATCTTAGTTTTGTGGAAACAGGGTATATAAAACAATTTTATTCTTTTTTTTTTTTTTTGTATTTTTCTGAAGCTAGAAACGGGCAGGCAGTCAGACTCCCGCATGCGCCCGACCGGGATCCACCTGACATGCCCACCAGGGGGCGATGCTCTGCCCATCTGGGGCATGCTCTGCCTCAATCAGAGCCATTCTAGCGCCTGAGGCAGAGGCCACAGAGCCATCCTCAGTGCCCGGGCAAACTTTGCTCCAATGGAGCCTTGGCTGCAGGAGGGGAAGAGAGAGACAGAGAGGAAGGAGAGGGAGAGAGGTAGAGAAGCAGATGGGCGCCTCTCCTGGGTGCCCTGGCTGGGAATCGAACCCAGGACTCCTGCATGCCAGGCCAACGCTCTACCACTGAGCCAACCGGCCAGGGCCTATAAAACAATTTTAAATGGTAGTTTAAAAGAGCAAGGTTAATGGTGTAAAGTGAGATTAATCAGTAAACTTAAGTGCTTTGTTTATTATGGATTTTAAATTATAGGCATTTCATGTGTTTATTTAGAGATAAAATGGAGAGACTTTATAAAAGAAATGCTCCCAATTAGCTGATCTGCTCATCTTCCCTGAACAGGATTTAACTTTCCATAAAACGGTGATGGTCGTAAAAGTGAACATTTACTGTGTCCTGGGCACTGTTCTAGCCACTGCGTGATCATTCACTAATTTATTTCTTTGGAATTGCCCTAATTTTGTTGATTCTGAACATTTGAACAAGCTTGGCAGTCAGAGTTGGATGCCGTTCAAATATTCATTTTTAAAAACCCTTTGTAACTAGGATCAAATCTTTATTTTCCCCTTCACTATTCCATAATACATGGCATAATCTTTTTTTTTCATGGAATAATCTTTAAAAATTCTTTTTCATAATTTGCTCAATTCCACCGAGACAGCTTTATGTGAATTTGTGTCTTTTTTCTTCCTTTCCACAATTGCAGAAGAGTTCGATCTGGCAGTGGTGTATCTGTCATGAGCTCAACCTCAGTAGATCAGCGGTTACCAGAGGAGCCAGTCTTAGAAGATGAACAACAACTAGAAAAGAAATTACCTGGTAAGGCAGTCTTTACATTTTAGTCACATTATGTTAGAGGCTTTCTATCTCTAAGACAAAGATAGAGGTAGAAAGAAATCTGGCCTTTGACATTCTTGCTGTGTTCCTTTAACTGACCTGAGTCAAAAGGAGATACTTTTAAAAGGCTTTTTGATTTGCATATATGTATATATAGAGATAAGACAGTGTGTATTGCACCCTTGTTCTAGCTTTTAAATGGAAATTTAATTCTTTACTACTAATCAAACTTATAAATGTTATCTATATAGCACTCACATTGATAAACCTTTAAGGAGATTGCTTAATACCACCAGAAATAGGAAGTGACATTGCTACTGTTACTTCCTCATTTTGTTGAGAGAATTGGAAACTTCTTAATAACAAGAAGCTATTTTATTTTATTTTTATTTTTTACAGAGACAGAGAGTCAGAGAGAGGGATAGATAGGGACAGACAGACAGGAACAGAGAGAGATGAGAAGTATCAATCATTAGTTTTTCATTGCGCGTTGCAACACCTTAGTTGTTCATTGATTGCTTTCTCATATGTGCCTTGACCGTGGGGCTACAGCAGACCAAGTAACCCCTTCCTCAAGCCAGCGTTCTTGGGTCCAACATGAAGCTATTTTAAATGTAATGTGAAGCTGTTGTAAATAATCCTTATTTACCATGATAATCCCATCCTGCTATTAAAATATTCTAGGGTGGCCATGAATTATTAACAATGTGATTATAGTTGATACAAATAAGCAAGTGAAATTTATTATGGAGTCTCTTTGTGTTAAGTATTTTGTCAGTGTTCTTTTGCTGCAGTTAAAGTGACCTGCTCAGGACACTAGTTCTCCCGGTTTCCTCTTTAAACTAAATTTCTTTTTGTTCACTGATAAACCACTTATTGAAAATGTTCTTTGTGCAGGTGTGTACAGTGAAGAATCTTTACTAATACATGGTCTTTATCCTCTAGAAGGTTATAATATAATTGAGGTTTTAAGACATCCATATAAACAGTCATCAAAGCAGTCTATTAAGTGTGATAAATTCCTGAAGGCAGTATTACAGAGGCACAGCAGAGCTTACTCATGGCTGGCTGTCACTGACTGGCAAAGACACAGGGAATTAAATTTCTGTGGAAGAGGACACAGTTGAGGTCAGTCATGGCTTACAAGTGGAATGGAGGAACATTTTAGGTTAATAATAATTGGAATAAAGAATCACAGCAAGCCTGACCAGGCAGTAGTGCAGTGGATAGAGTGTCAGACTGGGATGCGGATGACCCAGGTTTGACACCCCGAGGTCGCCAGCTTGAGCGTGGGCTCATCTGGTTTGAGTAAAAGCTCACCAGCTTGGACTCAAGGTCGCTGACTCGAGCAAGGGGTTACTGGCTCTGCTGAAGGCCTGCTGTCAAGGCACATATGAAAAAGCAATCAATGAACAGCTAAGGTGTTGCAACTCATGATGAAAAACTAATGATTGATGCTTCTCATCTCTCCGTTCTTGTCTGTCTGTCCCTGTCTATCCCTCTCTCTGACTCTCTCTCTGTCTCTGTTTAAAAAAAAAAAGATTCACAGCAAATAAGGACAAGAATTCTTAGAATTTGGAATTTTTTTTAATCTGTTGGTGGTTGATAAAGTTTTGAACAGGCAATGACATCAGTTTTTTTTTAAATATTTATTGATTGATTTGAGAGAGAGGGGGATCGATTTGTCAATTTGTTATTTCACTTATTCGTCCCTTCATTGGTTGATTCTTGTGTGTGCCCTGACTGGGGATCAGACCTGCAGCCTTGTCATATCTGGATGATGCTCTAACCAAGTGAACTACCCAGCCAAGACTCATCAGAGTTTTGTATTTGTGGATTTTTTTTCTTTCAACAGCCATTTAGTAATGTGCTTTATTTATATCAGAAATAAGGTCATATGTTGTAATTTAAAAGATGTATAGGAACTTGGCATGGTGTTGGGGCCAACTTGGACTTGGTGAACTTGTTAAGGACACTACTCTTTTATAGATTCTTGCTGTATTGGCCAAGAGTTTGCTTAAAGGCTTTAATCACTGTAAAAAAAAAAAATAAAAGACTGGATAAAGAAGATGTGGCACATATACACCATGTTATACTGTTCAGCCATAAGAAATGATGTCATCGGATTACTTACAACAAAATGGTGGGATCTTGATAACATTATATGGAGTGAAATAAGTAAATCAGAAAAAAACAAGAACTGCAGGATTCTACACATTGGTGGGACATAAAAATGAGACTAAGAGAACATGGGCAAGAGTGTGGTGGTTACGGGGGGCAGGGGGAGGGAAAGAGGGGGAGGAGGAGGGGCACAAAGAAAACTAGATAGAAGGTGACGGAGGACAATCTGACTTTGGGTGATGGGTATGCAACATAATTGAATGACAAGATAACCTGGACATGTTTTCTTTGAATATATATACCCTGATTTATTGATGTCACCCCATTAAAATTTAAAAAAATTAAAAAATAAAGCTTCTGAGGAAAAAAAAAGGATGTGTAGGGCCTGACCAGGCGGTGGTGCAATGGATAGAGTGTCGGACTGGACTCAGAGGACCCAGGTCAAACCTCGAGGTTGCTTGCCAGCTTGAGTGCAGGCTCATCTGGTTTGAACAAGGCTCACTAGCTTGAGCCCAAGGTTGCTAGCTTGAGCAAAGGGTTACTCGCTCTGCTATAGGCCCCTGGTCGAGGTACATATGAGAAAGCAATCTGTGAACAACTAAGATGCTGCAACGAGGAATTGATGCTTCTCATCTCTCTCCCTTCCTGTCTGTCTGTCCCTCTCTCTGTCTCTCACTGTTTCTGTCACTAAATAAATAAGCAAATAAATAAATAAATAAATGATGTATAAGGACTTCCAGGATTTTTTTTGGAGATAAAATTCACATAACATAAATTGATCATTTAAAACTATACAGTTCATGGCTATTTTAGTGAACTTGGACTGCCCAAATAAAATACCATAGTATGGGTGGCTTACACAGCAGAAATATATTTCTCACAGTTCTGAAGTCTAGGAGGTCCAAGATCAGGATGCGATCCAATTCAGTGCCTGGGGAGGGCTCTCTTCTTGGCTTGTGGATAGCTGCCTTGTTGCTATGTCCTCACACGGCCTTTCCTGGTTGTGTGCCCAGAGAAAGAGAAAGCTCTCTCTTTGCCTCTTCTTATAAGGCCACTAATCTCATCATGAGGGCCACACCCTCATGGCCTTATTTTAATAGTAATTATAAAGGCCCTACCTCCAAATACCACTACTTAGAGGTTAGAGCTTCAACATATGAATTTTTAATGGCATGTTTCATTCATAACAGTGGCATTTATTACATTCACAATATTGTGCAACCACCACCATCTTAATTCTGAGACACTTTCATCACCCTAAAAGAGAACTCTATACCCAGGCACTCCCCCAGTCTCCCTTCTCTGAGCTGCTGGTAACCACCAGTCTGCTTTCTGTCTTTTTGGATTTACCTGCTTTGGATAGTTCATAGAAATAGTATTATACAATGGATGACCTTTTATGTCTGGCTTCTTTCACTGAGCATATTTTTGAGGGTCATCCTCATTGTAGCAGGAGCCAGTATGTCATTCCTTTTTGAGGCTGAGAGGATTTTCAGGTTTTTGTTTTTTAATAGTTATTGATTTTAGAGAATGAGAGAGAAGGGGGGGATAGGAAGAATCAGCTTGTAGTAGTTGCTTCTCATATGTGCCTCAACCCGGCAAGCCTGGGGTTTTGAACCAGTGATCTCTGCATTTCAGGTCGTTGCTCTATACATTGCGCTACCACAGGTCAGGCAAGGGGACTTTCAATTTTAAGGTGACTGAGTAAAAGGGCTGCTGCCTACTCTGAAATTCCTAAAGGAGCAAGAAGAACATGAAAACCAGAGCGTGCTTACCATCTGATAGCTAATGCCTACCTGAATGTGCAAGGAAAGTCCGCCTGCAACAGGAGGGCCAGATAAGAATGTGGAAAGACGCCAAGATAGGATGCTCACAGCTATAGATCTGAAGACAAAGTGTGAAGTGACAGCTCTTGAAATAGATTGGGAACAATGGGAATGCATGCCACAGAGGCTGGCAGTGAGAACTTCCTGTCTGGGGCTGCATCCAAGGAGAAGCGTGTGCAGCAAACAAAACTGAGTAACAGACGCTGCTGAAAACATAGTAAGAGACGTGGAGGGTGGAAGTTTTCTAAAAATAAGTAAAATAAAGTGGGTATAAATAAAGCGGTAGCAAGGTTTAGAGAAAAACAATTATGGACTTGGCCTAAAATTCATAATTGGTGTTCTCAAGTAGGAGACTGAATAATGGATTAGAAAAAATTATTTATTGAATGTGATCTACATAATGATTAGGGCACAGCCTGCTTTTCAGTGTGTTTGAAACACAGCACATCTCACTTTCGACCTCTGCTTTCTGAAACTGTCTTGCTAGAATGGACACATCAGTGCCTTGTAAGCTAAAGGGAGAGAGGCAGAGATTCGTGATACAGAGGAGATGTGGGGGGTCATTCCTGCTGAATCAAGGTCACGGAGAAGGAGACAGATCGAGTAACATGAAGGAGAGGAGATTGCTGTAGATTATGTAGAATTGCTATGGAAAGAGTCTTCTGGAAACGGTGTTGGGTGTTTTGAACACCGCCATACAGAGTTCATCGTGGAGGGGCTAAGTGTGTATGTAGTAAGGACGCTCAGTGAAGGGCACTGCCACAGTGCTTTCTAACAAAGGTACCGGCAGAAAGGCTTAGGGACTCCTGGTGTGAGTTTATACTACAAATTCAAACATTCCATTGGATTTTTCCTTCCACAATGGCATGCTGACTATCATGACTTCTCATGTTTCTTGTTTCAAAGTAACGTTTGAGGATAAGAAGCGTGAGAACTTTGAGCGCGGTAACCTGGAACTGGAGAAACGGAGACAGGCGCTGCTGGAACAGCAGCGAAAAGAGCAAGAGCGCCTGGCGCAGTTGGAGCGGGCGGAGCAGGAGAGGAAGGAGCGTGAGCGCCAGGAGCAGGAGCGCAAACGACAGCTGGAGCTGGAGAAGCAGCTGGAGAAGCAGCGGGAGCTGGAGCGGCAGCGGGAGGAGGAGCGGCGAAAGGAGATTGAGAGGCGGGAGGTGAGGGCAGCACGTGCACTTGTTCACCTAATGTGTTCGTAGTCTCTTCTTTCTGCAGTTCAGCAACCTGAATATATTCACAACGTTGTGAGACCATCATCACTATGTAATTCCAGAACATTCCCATCACCCCAAAAAAGAAACTTCCTTGCTCGTTAAGAGGTTACTGCCCTACCCTGCTCTCCCCTCAGCACTCACCCTCCACTATTTACCTTCCTGTCATTTTAGGTTTGCCTCTTCTGACCATTTCATGCAAATAGAAGCCTACAGTAAGAGGCCTTTTGTGTATGGCTCCCACTTACTGTTTTCAAGGTTCATCTATTCTAAGCTATAGCACAAATCAGTAGTATGTTCTTTTTTACAGCTGAAGAATATCCCATTGCCTAAATATACTGCAGTTTCTGTATCCTTTATCAGTTGATGGACATTGGGTTGTTTCTACATTGGAGCTATTATGAATAATTTTTCTATGTGCATTCATGTATAAGTTTTAATAAGACAGTCTTAAAACAAACCACTGATATCAGTTAAGCATTTTCCCAGACTTTTTTTTTCTGCATTTCTATATAGAGAGAGAAATATAAAGGTTGATGTGGTGGAAAGATTTGAGATTTAGTGTAATTTTTTTTAACCACTATAATGGTATCATTTATATTATTCTGCACCTCCCTTTTTTTTTCATTTTAAAAAACAGCATGGATGGACCTAGAGAGTATTATGTTAAGTGAAATAAGCCAGTCAGAGAACGACAAGTACCATAAGCATTTATATGTGGAATCTAATGAACAAAATAAACTAACAAAATAGAAATAGGCTCATAGATAGGGAGAACAGACTGACAGCTGTCAGAAGGGAGGGGGTTCGGGGTTGGGTAAAGGGATTAGGTAAAAAGAAACAAACCTCATTGACACAGACAACAGTGTGGTGGTCACCAGAGGGAAAAGGGTATAGGGGAGGTAGAAATGGGTGAAGGGGGGAAAAGGGTGATGGAGGGAGACTTGCTTTGGGATGGTGAACACACATGCAGTGTATAGATGATGTGTTATGGAACCATCAAACCTATGTATTAAAAAAAATGTCTAGGAAATGTTCACTATATTCTATGGAAGGGTTCCTAAATTTGGTACCATACCTGTATAGGGGCCCAGCTCATCTTTTGTCTGTCTTTCCAGTTTTAGTATATTGCTGCAGAAGCAATGCTACCATTCTCTTGTGTGAATGAATTTTAAAAGTTTTAAAGTGGGGGGTTCAAAAAATTAATACTGTAATTTTAGCTCTTAATGATTGCTTTAGAAAACCTGTGGCCATCTGCTACCTTTTATTCAGTCAGATGCACACAGATTCTAACAGGATTGTAATTTCCAGAATGGGCAGCCAAAATGTAGATACCTTCCCTTAATCATTAAAAAAGTATAAAGGAAAAAATTTTAGAGTATTTATTTAGAATTATTTAGTGGGCTCTTACCATATACCAGGCATGAATTCTTAGAGAAATGATGGTGACTAGGTACTCCACCTGTCCTCTAGGCATGTACAGGGTAGTTGGAGGACAGGTGACTAAAAAGCAATTCCAATAAAGTGTCAGAGCTTTGACAGGTACTTTACCAAACCAGTCATCTTTGAAGAGAGCTGACACTGCCAGAGAAATTCCAGACCTGCTATGGTAAAGAGGAAATGAATGATTAGGGTGATAGAAGTCCAAAGTTTTAAAACTTGAGATAGGCCCTGGCCGGTTGGCTCAGCGGTAGAGCGTCGGCCTGGCGTGCGGGGGACCCGGGTTCGATTCCTGGCCAGGGCACATAGGAGAAGCGCCCATCTGCTTCTCCACCCCCACCCCCTCCTTCCTCTCTATCTCTCTCTTCCCTTCCTGCAGCCAAGACTTCATTGGAGCAAAGATGGCCCGGGCGCTGGCGATGGCTCCTTGGCCTCTGCCCCAGGCGCTAGAGTGGCTCTGGTCTCGGCAGAGTGACGCCCTGGAGGGGCAGAGCATCGCCCCCTGGTGGGCAGAGCGTCGCCCCTGGTGGGTGTGCTGGGTGGATCCCAGTCGGGCGCATGTGGGAGTCTGTCTGACTGTCTCTCCCTGTTTCCAGCTTCAGAAAAATACAAAAACAAAACAACAACAAAAAAAACTTGAGATAAATACAGGTTTACCTCACTATCCAAAAGTGGAATGTGTCTGTGAAATCCCTTGTGAGCCTAAATGGTGTAAAATGTCAAAGCAATTACTGTTAATCTATAGGGAAAGTTTTTGAGTGTTTCCAAACCCCCAAAATAACCTATCACATTATACCAAATATGTTTAATTATGTCTAGCTTATGCTAAGCATAACACCCTCATGAACTCTGCTGTTAGGCTTTTCTGACACCTTAGGACAAGCACTTCTTGCTAACAGTGCACAAAATAAGTGGAGATAAAGCCCAGGTGCTCACAGACACAGCTCAGAACCCTGGCGGCCAGATGCTGAGAGCTGAGTGTGCTTCCTAGGGAAGGAGCCGGCCGGGTCACTTCTCGCTGCCCGGTGTGCTGGCTGTCTCTGTAGCCGTTCTCTGCAGAACAAGCACTGAACGCTATTTTTGTTTTTTGCTTTTTTTCTGTAGAAGCTAAAATCCTCTCAAATTTCTTTCCGCTAGTGAATATAGACACTAATGTAATGTAGGTCCTTCCTAAAAGTGAAGTGGCGAACAGCAAACTATGAAAAAGAGGGAGACCTATAGTAACTTCTCATTTGATGGAAGAGAGTTTTGTTTGTTTTGTTCATGGGGTTTTGGTTTGATTTTACTAGGTTTAAGACATTTTACTTGCGCTACTTGCTCTTTCTGAATCAGTAAATAAGGAGGAACAATTTTGTTTAGCGCATCAATATTCTTGAAGGCCTAAGCAATTGAATTCCATCCGTCAAATGAATCTGCCTATTCTTATATAAATATAATAGCCTTTCTAAGTATTCTCATTTTCCTTTAGAAGGAATACTGTATTTCTATAAGTTTTATTTTGCTGTTTTGTAACAGAATTTCTTATAATGTTTAATAATATTTCATCCCTAAAAGAAATGACTTACTAGCATTTAACCTTTATAAGCGACATTGAATCGCCTAAGAACCGAAAAATCAATAAATCCTCTGTTTATGTGTGTCACAGGCTGCAAAGCGAGAACTTGAAAGGCAGCGGCAACTGGAATGGGAACGAAATCGAAGACAAGAGCTACTAAACCAAAGAAACAAAGAACAAGAAGACATAGTTGTACTGAAAGCAAAGAAAAAGACTTTGGAATTTGAATTAGAAGCTCTAGTGAGTGAAGTTTGATTATGCTTTGGGAATATATTAACATTGAACAATTAAAAAGGTAATAATTCTTATTATTTTTCATTGGTTAAAGAATGATAAAAAGCATCAACTTGAAGGTAAACTTCAAGATATCAGATGTCGACTGACCACCCAAAGGCAAGAAATTGAAAGTACAAACAAATCCAGAGAGCTGAGGATTGCTGAAATCACCCATCTTCAGCAGCAGCTGCAGGTGAGAAAGTATGTCCCTTACATGCTCAGCCAGCACCAGCATTTACCATATGCTAGGCTCTGGGATGTCACGATGACGTTGGTAAGGTCCTTGCCTGAAAACAGGCTGTCGAGTTAACAGACTCAGCACATTTGTTGAGTACTGCTTCATGCCAGTCCAGGCGCTCTTGTCGGCTCTGAGGAGCCAGCAGAGAGCAATTGCAATAAGACCTTTCCTTCTCAGAGCCTACCTTCTACTTGCATGGCAGACAGATGCTAACAAAGCAAGTCGAGTATACACTCCATTAGATGATGAAAAGTACTCTGGAGAGAGTGGGGAAGAGAGAGTCTTGGGTATAGGGAGGGCTGCGATTTTAAATAAGGTGATGAGGACATGCCTTTTGGGGAGGGTTCTGTTTGACTAAAGACTTCAGCGATGAACAGCAAAGCCTTGTGGGTGTCAGGCAGAGCGGCCTTAGGAGGGAAGCCGCAATGAGACAGTCCTGAGGCTGTAGTTGGTCTCTTGAGACTCAGGCTACAGCAAGGACACCACTGGATGGAGCAGATGGGGCTGGATTATGTAGGACCTGTCATCCTTCCCAGGGCTCTGGCTTTACCATGATAATGACAGTGAAGAAATGCACTTTAACTTGCAGGTAGAGTATGAGAGATGTACGTGTAGAGAGAGAAAGTTGGGGACAATGGAGTTCCACTTTCATTTTATTACCTTTGCAAAGTTGACCACTAAGCTGTCCTATCACCTGGTTTCAGTTGTTGAGTGGAGGGCAGGTATCAAATTCATGTAGATATTGTTCTACATATTATTATCTTTTAAGTTCATGAGTTTTACCTCAGCTTTTTCTCAGCATGATGATTTTGACGTGTCCACTTTGTTGAGTGAATCAGTAGTTATTTTTCATTTCTGAGTAGTATTTCCTTATTCATTCACCTGTGATTACCACTTAACTATTTTACTCTTATTATGGATGTTTTCATTTAAATTCATGAGGAATATTAGTTTATAGTTTTCTTGTAACAGCCTTGTCTAGTTTTAGTGTCAGAGTAATGAATACAAAAATAAGTTGGAGGGTATTCTTTCCTTTTCTGTTTTCTAGAAATGTTTGTGTTGAAATGGTATTTCTTTGAATTTTTGGTGGCATTCATCAGTGAAGCCTTCTGGACTAAGAGCTTCTGTGTTGTAGAACTTTATTTTATTTTATTGATTGATTTTAGAAAGAAAGAGAGGAAAGAACGACATTCAGTGGTTACTTCCCACATGTGCCCTAAGGATCGAACTCGCAACCTTGGCATAACGGGATGATGCTCTAACTAGTTGAACCATCCAGCCAGGGCCTTGTAGAATTTTAATTATAAAATTTCTTCCATAGCTATAAGGCTTATTTAGATTTTCTGTGTCATCTTGAGTCTGTTTTGATCATTTCTTTCAATGAATTTATTCATTTCATCTGAGTTATCAAATTTATTTGTGTAAAGTTGTTTATAGTATTCTCTTATTATTCAGTAGTCTGTAGTATCTGTGGTGATGTCACTTGTCATTCCTGATATTGAAAATTTGTATTTTTTTCTCCTTCTTCCTCTTTCTTCCCCTCTTCTTCCCTCTTTTCCTTCCCCTCTCCCTTTTCTTTTTCCTTCCCTTTCTTCCCTTTCTTGTCTTCCTCCTCCTTCTTTTCTCCATCATTTAGCTAGCAGTTTATTGGTTTTATTGATTTGGTTTTTAAAAAATAAATCTTGGTTTTTATTGATTTTTCTCTGTGGTATTTTCTTTTTCTATTTTATTTATCAAGGCTTTTTAAAATTTTTTCTATCTTTTAGAGAGCAGAGGGAGAGACAGAGAGAGAGAGAAGGGGGGGAGGAGCTGGAAGCATCAACTTCCGTATGTGCCTTGACCAGGCAAACCCAGGGTTTCGAACCGGCGACCTCAGCATTTCCAGGTTGACGCTTTATCCACTGCGCCATATTTTTAGTTTCATAAGGTAGAAGTTTACATAATTGAATTTTGTCCTTCATTTCTGATATAAACATTTTAAGCTGTAAATTTCCCTCTAAGCATTGTGATACATAGGTCCCTTGTCTATAGCGGGGGTTAGGTTCCAGATCCCCCCCCCATAGGCGAAAATCCGCGAAGTAGCAACCTTATATTTATTTTATTATTTATATATATTTAAGGCTTTATAAACCCTCCCCACACTCTTATAAACCTTTCCCACACTGTTACTAACCTTTCCCACACTTATTTTGCCTATTTTACTGCAAAAATAATTAAAATAATAAGTATGTAAAAAACCTATATACCGCTAAATCCCACAATATAGCGAAAAATCCACGATACAAAATTAGATATATATAATTTTTTTCATTAGATATATATAATTTAAAAATCCACGATACAGTGAGACTGCAAAAAGTGAACCACGGTATGAGGGAGGGATGACTGTAGCCATATTACAGAAATTTTTAATATGTTGTATTTTTATATTCAATTAAAAATCTTTTTTTAATTTCCTTTGTCATTTTTTTTATGAGTCATTTAGAATTATGCTATTTAGTTTTCGAATATTTGGTTTTTTTCCAGATACCTTACTGATTTATTTATGTTATGATCTATGAGCATACTTGGTGTGATTTCAATCCTTTTTAAGTTTATTGAGATTTACTTCATGGCTCAGCATACAGTCTGTCTCGGTGGCTGTTTCACGTCATTTGTAAGGAATGTGCCCTGTGTTGTGGCTGGGTGGAGTGCCCCATAAATGTCAGTCAGATTACGTTGATTCATGTGTTTGTGTCTCCTGCTCGGTACTGGTGACTTCCTTCAGCTGCTGAGGGAGGAGCATTGAAACCTATCATTTGTCTAAATTTTGTGTTTTTCTTTCAGTTCTGTCAATTGTTGTTTTATGTACTTTGAAGTCCTAATCAATTAGAGACATTAGAATATGACATAATGTAAATTGTGTCAGATGTTCCCTGCTAGAAATTGTTTGAAAATACTTTTAAAATGCACACACCTTTTAAAAGTATATTCTTCTATATCCCAGCTCTGTTTATAAAATATTCCCTTGGAGAATGTAGGCGTGAAGACCATGTGCTGATTTATCATTGCACTAAATGTTCTGTGACCAAACACATGTCTATTATTTAAGGTGGACACTTAGCCTGTTCCTTTATTGATAATAAAATACAAATCAGGGTCCCTGACAAAGTGGTAAAATAAAAAATAATACATGGTTTGAAGAAATCCAGGTACATAGTAGGTAATGAGATATTGGTTCTCTTTCCTTCTGGAATTAGCAGATATTCACTATGCAAATCAGCCAGGTAGCCCTTTCCATTAGTGTGACTTATTTTAGAAATGTGAGTTGTGACATTTATGTAAGTAAAAAAACGGCCTGAGGGATCTGAGCCAGACTTCCTCTTGGTATTTAAATGTTTGTCCTGGTTCAGGAAAGAAACTTTGTTATTGGGTAAGAGGCCTTGCCTTCATCTAGGGAGGTCAGAGATGCTTAGTTGACTCTTTTTGGAAAAACAATCTGATATATATGTTCTGTTTTGTTCAGATTTGTGTGTAAGTGTGGATTATTCGTATGAGAAGATGCTTCCAAATCTTCCCTGTTAAGCTAATAAATCTCTGCTATTCAGACACATAGTACACAAAGATTTGTAACACAACAAGCTCATCAATGTCTAAAGGTGGTTGTACCTTTAGATACATACAATACCTGACGAAGGGTTCTTAGCCTCTGATAGGAAAGTTTTAAAGTATTTCTGTTTTTTGCCTGACCGGGTGGTGGCGCAGTGGATAGAGTGTCAGACTGGAATGTAGAGGACCCAGGTTTGAGACCCCGAGGTCGCCAGCTTGAGCGCGGGCTCATCTGGTTTGAGCAAAGCTCACCAGCTTGGACCCACGGTCGCTGGCTCGAGCAAGGGGATACTCGGTCTGTTGCAGCCCACCAGTCAAGGCATATGTGAGAAAGCAATCAATGAACAACTAAGGTGTCGCAACGAAAAACTAATGATTGATGCTTCTCATCTCTCTCCGTTCCTGTCTGTCTGTCCCTATCTATTCCTCTCTCTGACTCTGTCACTGTAAAAATAAATGAAGTATTTCTGTTTTTCAAACCAAAAATCAATATATAGAGAGATCTTTTCTTTTTTTTTGTTGTTGCATTTTTCCAAAGCTGGAAACGGGAGGCAGTCAGACAGACTCCCGCATGCGCCCAACCGAGATCCACCCAGCACACCCACCAGGGGGCGATGCTCTGCCCCTCTGGGGCGTCGCTCTGTTGCATACCAGAGCCATCCTAGTGCCTGAGGCAGAGGCCACAGAGCCATCCTCAATGCCCGGGCCATCTTTGCTCCAATGGAGCCTGGCTGCAGGAGGGGAAGAGAGAGACAGAGAGGAAGGAGAAGGGGAGGGGTGGAGAAGCAAATGGGCGCTTCTCCTGTGTGCCCTGGCTGCGAATCGAACCTGGGACTCCTGCATGCCAGGCCGACGCTCTACCACTGAGCCAACCTATAGAGATCTTTTTTAAAAATTAAAGGTAAAAATAGAAGTTAAATATTCCTTATTATACATGTGAAAGGCTGTCATTTTACTGAAATGTGTACGGACTGTATAGGACACTTTGAGCTAAACTGATGCAAATATAGTGCTTGACAAGCCATCCATGAAAACTCCAAATACTTTGTTCTGTGTGATTTGGTATTTTTCTTACATCCATTAAAAAATAGTTGTTTCAAGACTTTTTATGTAGCTTCTTAAAATTGTAGCTCCATCCTGAGTGGTGGAAAAACCTGTGGCAGCTAAGATTCTAGCTGTTAAAAATCTCTTTGATTTGTATTTTCAAGTTCAGGTATATGGTAAACCTCAGTGCAGTCCTATTAGGTATCAAAGTTCAAATGGAGTAATTCCTGTTAAACTATAGTTTACAGACTACAGAGTCACTGCATTCACATTTGATCCCCTCACAGCTGAGAGATCATTACTTTTAGTTTTCTCTGCTGAATACATTTTATAATTGGCAGTAAGTTAAAAAAAATTTAAGAAATATCAAAGGAGCTATGACTGTCTTAACTTTATTTCAGCAAAAAGCATTTGGCAAATAGTTAACCCCTTGGGAATAAAGCAGGAACTGCCCTAACTAGCGATTCAATAGTTTCAGCCATAGAGGACTTGGGATGAGGTTAGAAGCATCTTTGAGGAACAGAAAACTGACTTCTGTCTGCTTAGATGTTTAATTTAGACATGGAACTTTTCCCCGTTGTTCATTGTCGTTTCCCTCCTTCTCTCCCAGGAGTCTCAGCAGATGCTTGGAAGACTTATTCCAGAAAAACAGATACTCAGTGACCAGTTAAAACAAGTTCAGCAAAACAGTTTGCACAGTAGGTGTTTGTTTTTCATTATTTTCCCCCATTTTTATTTTATTTATTTATTTTTAGAAAATTAAATTTAATGGGGTGACATTGATCAATAGGAGTACATAGGTTTCAGGTACACATCTCTATAGCATTTGAACTGTTAAATTGTGTTGTGTGGCCATCACCCCAAATCAGATTACTTTCTGTCACCGTGTATTTGTTCCTCTTTATTCCCTTCCCACTCTCTACTCCCCCTGGTAAACAATTCACTTTTGTCTATGTCCCTGAATCTCAATTTTATACCTCACCTATGTGTGAAATCATACAGTTCTTAGCTTTTTCTCATTGACTTATTTCACTCAGTATAATGTTCTCAAGGTCCATCCATGTCGTAAATGGCAATATGTCATCATTTCCTATGGCTGAATAGTATTCCATTTTATGTATATACTACATCTTCTTTATCCAATTCTGTATCATGAGACACTTTGGTTATTTCCATGTCTTGGCCACTGTGACTAATGCTGTGATGAACATGGGGATGCGTGTTTCTTTGTGTACCAGTGTTTTTGAGTGTTTTGGGTAGATAACCAGTAGAGGGATTGCTGGGCGATATGCTAGTTCTGTTCGTAATTTTTTGAGGAACCACCATACTTTCTTCCATAATGGCTGTATCAGTTTACATTCCCACCAGCAGTGAATGAGGGTTCCTTTTTCACTACAGCCTCTTCAACATTTGTTATTACCTGTCTTGTTGATAACAGTCAATCTAACAGGTGTGAAATAGTATCTCATTGTAGTTTTACATTTCTCTAATAACTAGTGAAAATGCGCATTTTCATATGTCTGTTCGCCAGTTGTATGTCTTCTTGGGAGATGTATATGTTCAGGTCCTCTCCCCATTTTTTAACTGGATTGCTTGCTTGCTTGTTGCTGAGCTTTGTGAGTTCTTTATATACTTTAGATATTAAGTGCTTATCGGAGCTGTTTGCAAATGTCATCTCCCATGTAGTTGGCTGCCTGTTTGTTTTGTTGTTGGTTTCTTTTGCTGTACAGAAGCTTTTTAGTTTGATATAGTCCTATTTATTTATTTTTGCCTTTACTTCCCTTGTCTTTGGGGTCAAATGTTCTCTATAGCCAAGGTCCATAAGTTTAGTACCTATGTTTTCTTCTATGTAATTTATTATTTTAGATCTTATAGTTAGGTCTTTGATCCATTTTGAATTAATTTTTGTGCATGGGGACAAGAGATTGTCAAGTCTCTTTTTTTTAATTTTATTTATTCATTTTAGAGAGGAAGGAGAAGGTAGGGAGGGAGGGAAGGGAAGGAGGGAGGCAGAGAGAGAGGAGAGAGAGAGAGAGAGAGCAGGGGGAGGAGCAGGAAGCATCAACTCCCATATGTGCCTTGACCACGCAATCATGGGGTTTCGAACTAGTGACCTCATCAAGTTTCTTTGTTTTGCTTGTGGCTTTTTCGTTTTCCCAGCACCGCTTATTGAAGAGGCTTTGTTTTCTCCACTGTATGTTTTTGGCTCCTTTGTCAAAGATTATTTATATATATGTGGTTTTATTTCTGGGATCTCGATTCTGTGCCATTGGTCTGTCTGTCTGTTTTTCTGCCTATACCATGCTGTTTTTATTATCATGGTTCTATAGTATAATTTGAAGTGAGGTGGTTTGATACCTCCAGTTTCATTTTTCTCAGGATTTCTTTGGCTACTCAGGGTTTTTTATGGTTTCATACAAACCTGGTGATTTTATTTATTTATATTATTTTAAAACAATATTTCCATTGATGTGAGAGAGGGAGAGAGAAGCATCAACTTGCTGCTCCACTTAGTTGTTTCATTTAGTTGTGCACTCATTGGTTGCTTATGGTTGTGCCCTAACCTGGGGTCGAGCCTGTGACCTTGGCACGCCAGGTAGATGCTTTATCCATTGAGCCACCCAGCCAGGGCCAGTGGGTGTTTATTTTTAAATTTGTCTGCCCTTTTGCTTTTTAATGACAAGAATTTCCATACCTGAAAAGAATATTAAAAACTGTTTTCTTGTTGCCCGTTTGTTTCTATCTTACAATGTTTTTCTGAAATAGGAGACTCACTCCTCACGCTCAAAAGAGCCTTAGAAGCGAAAGAGCTGGCACGCCAGCAGCTCCGAGACCAACTGGATGAAGTGGAGAAAGAAACACGGTCAAAACTGCAGGAGATTGATACTTTTAATAATCAACTGAAGGTAACTGTTCCCTGTGTTCCTCCACATGTGTCCTACCCTCCCATTTTTCTAGCGGACCAGATGATTCACTGATATTTAATCCCAGGCAGAAAAACTCCATGCAGATTGGTCAGCCTTTGTGAAAGCCTTAACAAGTGTGGCACCTAAAAATTATGGCTGAGTGAGTGGCCCTGACGTGACAACTGTCTTTAACCGAGTGACACTTTTTTGCACCTTCATCCTTTTGTGTATTGATGACTATGTCAAGTTGAATTCTAAAAGCAAGGCTCTGAAGGCTTCTTCTTTCTCATGTTCTTTGAAGATGACTAAAAAGGGACTGTTTTCTCTTTTAAAACTAAGAATTTTTCTGCCACTTCTTTTTTTTTTTTTTTTTTTTTTTTTTTGTATTTTTCTGAAGCTGGAAATGGGGAGAGACAGTCAGACAGACTTCCGCATGCACCCGACCGGGATCCACCCGGCACGCCCACCAGGGGGCGACGCTCTGCCCACCAGGGGGCGATGCTCTGCCCCTCCAGGGCATCGCTCTTTTGCGACCAGAGCCACTCTAGCGCCTGGGGCAGAGGCCAAGGAGCCATCCCCAGCGCCCGGGCCATCTTTGCTCCAGTGGAGCCTCGGCTGCGGCTGCGGGAGGGGAAGAGAGAGACAGAGAGGAAGGAGAGGGGGAGGGGTGGAGAAGCAGATGGGCGCTTCTCCTGTGTTTCCTGGCCAGGAATCGAACCCGGGACTTCTGCACACCAGGCCTACTACGCTCTACCACTGAGCAAACCGGCCAGGGCCTATTTTGTTTCTTAATGTTTAGATGTTTTATTGTTTAATGGAGTCCTTGTTCTGTCTCTGTCCAGAAGTGGTATGTGGTTTTGTCACTTTTATACAGTAAGGTTCAGAAAATGCCAGAGCTCATAGGGGAAGGTGTTTATCATTTCTGATGGGGGCTTTCAGTGTAACTGTACAACCTTGTCTCTTTAAGAACGTTCACTCTTATAATAAACCAGCATGCAGGCAGTACCATTCCGCACCAGTGAGCATGCGCTTTAGGTTGAAGTTGATAGTGCAGTTTTTAGTAGTTATGGGGTTTTTTGGGGGGGGGGGTTTGTTTTTTTGTGACAGAGAGAGGGACAGATAGGGACAGGAAGGCAGGAAGGGAGAGAGATGATAAGCATTAATTCTTCATTGTGGCTCCTTAGTCTCCTTAGTTGTTCATTGATGATTGTTTTCTCATATGTGCCTTGACTGAGGGGCTACAGCAGAATGAGTTACCCCTTGCTCAAGCCAGTGACCATGGGGTCATGTTTATGATCCCATGCTCAAGCCGAATGAGCCTGTACTCAAGCCAGCGACCTCGGGGTTTTAAACCTGGGACCTCTGCATCCCAGTCCGTTGCTCTATCCACTGTGCCACCGCCTGGTCTGGCAGTAGTTATGTTTTTACAAGAAATTGATTTTTACGTTTTTTCCCAAATTCTCATTTTCCTTTTCTAACTTACAATACTTCATACTTGATTTTGGTTTAAAAATTTAGTGTTTATAACTAGGAAAAACTAAAACTCCTACAATTTTTTACTAAAAATAGAAAAAAATTAGAAAGCATGTTTGAAATTTTTTAGTTGAACTTTGAAGTGAGATTCTAGGCCAAATTGTCTAGACATCTGAATTTGAGATATTTGTGCCTTTCTTTTTTTTTTTTCCAGGATGAGGGTAATGAACTTTTCTCAATTGTACAATTCCAGGAAAACACTCTTAGGGTAAATTTAAGCCAACTTAGGGATTTTCTTCACTTTGCTCTCATGCTCACAAAGAGTGTGTATGTGCATGCACGCTGTGTGTGTGGTGTGAGTATGGGGTGTGTGGTGTGTGAGTATAGGAAGCACAGCTGTGGGTTCTCCATCTCCAACATGAGCACAAGAAAAATGACTGTATTAACTCTCATTGTGATGTGCCACTATTTCAAGCAAATGGAATATGACATTGCTTGCAAGCTTAAAGTGCATTGTGATATATAGTTTCTTGGAATATAAAATTTTAAGTATTCAGATATCTTTTGAACTTAGGCAATAGTCTAGATTTCTGCCCTAATCTGAAGACTCCTTTTTTTTTCTTTTTTAGAAATTTGACTCTTAAAACAAACTTCACATATTAGACAGAGATACCCTAGTGGATGATTTTTGACAGATGCCTAGATGAGTTATGGATGACATTGGCTATTCAGTTGCTGTTGCCATTGCTAAAGAGAACACCCTTAAAATGTGGTGTGAGTCACTCTTACTGTGTTTCCTTGACTGATGCTGCCTTCAGTATTAGGGTGGCTTCTGCAAAGGCTTCTTTTAGCCCTTTATTCCATGAGCCCTTTTTAAAAATATTCTTATTTTTAAAATAAAAACACTTCTTTCTGTCTTAATTTTTATTTGGGTTTTCCATTATTACTTTAAATTTAAGTTAATCTGGAGAATATAAAAATCACAAGCTAACATAGTTATATTGTTTTGTTATTTTATAGCCCATTTGGAGGGCTTAATGTTATATTGTCTTATGGTTATTCTTTCTGTTATTCCTTTTAAACCTGGTAATACCAGAACAGAAACAGCTAAATTGAAGAATAAAAATATTTATCATTTGAAACAACTTAGAAGCCAATGTAAGGTTTGGTCTCTTGAGTCTCTCTCTCCTGCCTGCTCTTCTTGGTCGTGGCCATATTGGAGAACACGAAGTGGTCTGTGTCTGACCTGAGGGCATACTTCATTAGCAGCTCTACTTTCCTGTAAGAAGTACGGGGCAGGAGAGCTGCACACTGACCCCTGGGACCCTCCTCTGCCCCTGCCACAGCGGGGCCTGCACAGCCCCCACCAGAGACGCGGACCTTCCTCTTGCCTCCAGGAGTGCACGTGGCCACTTGGACACATCTGATTCAGTGGTGGCAGTTTGCTATCTACTGAACCTTCCTCTTCTGAGAGGAAACCAGAATGTAGAAAAGAAATTAAGATTTGGCAGTTTATTTTTTATTCATGGAAATTGCTTACCTAGAAAAGAAAGTGTAATTCATTCATTATTGACCCATATCTGACACTGGATAAATAGCTTATGGAGTGAAACCTTTGAAATTAATTGACCAGAACATTAAACTGTGTTCAGTGGCTGCTCCATAAATGAGGATGAAACTTAGCGAAGACCAGTTCTCGTGTTTCCTTGGTGCAGAACTGTTTGCAGCAAGCAAGCCATTTACTTATTTTCATGCACATTCAAAGTCATGTTTAGTACATTCTGTCATTTTTCTCCTTTTTTAAAAAGAATACAGTCCAATTTAGTCCTTTCTACCTTGTTCAGATTCATTTTTCTGAGTCTCTCTCTTTTATTCAGTTCAGGAAGAATTACACTCCTGCGTCCTCATCCAAAAATCCACAGCCAATGATGGACATTCTCAAGTCATTAGTTAAAGAGGAAAAAAATTAATTTGCATTCAGTTAATCTGTATTTGTTTCATATAGGCAGCAGCATGTTGAAGATATAAAGCATACTTGCAGGCCCTGGCCGGTTGGCTCAGCGGTAGAGCGTCGGCCTAGCATGCGGAGGACCCGGGTTCGATTCCCGGCCAGGGCACATAGGAGAAGCGCCCATTTGCTTCTCCACCCCTCCGCCGCGCCTTCCTCTCTGTCTCTCTCTTCCCCTCCCGCAGCCAAGGCTCCATTGGAGCAAAGATGGCCCGGGCGCTGGGGATGGCTCTGTGGCCTCTGCCCCAGGCGCTAGAGTGGCTCTGGTCGCAACATGGCGACGCCCAGGATGGGCAGAGCGTCGCCCCCTGGTGGGCAGAGCGTCGCCCCCTGGTGGGCGTGCCGGGTGGATCCCGGTCGGGTGCATGCGGGAGTCTGTCTGGCTGTCTCTCCCTGTTTCCAGCTTCAGAAAAATGCAAAAAAAAAAAAAAAAAAAAAAAAAAAAAGGCATACTTGCAGTTATGGTCAGTTGTTCATTGGCTCCAGATTCAGGCTGTGGGACATGAGGCCTCCAGAGCCTTGGACCTTTTTGTTTCTATCACATCTCGAGAAATTTAGGGCTCATTCTTTTAAGAAAAAGGCTACTTTAGGTGCATTTTAATAGACATGTACCTTATAGGTGTGATATTTTTATATTCTAGAAATGATCCCAAGATATAAATGTCTTTGTTTTTCTAATTTATCACCCCAGATCAAGAATTACTTGAGAAAAGAAGCAGGAATCTTACTGTAGCAAATAAACTTTGCTTTCATAAGTCTGTAGAAAAGGGAAGAGAGGGGAGAAGGGGAGGAGTAGCAGCCTGAGACACTGATGCGGCTGGTCAGCCTGAGCTTCCTGATTGGCAGCCTTTGTATTTATGTTGGTTTTTCCACAGAGAGTAAATTTTAGCTTTTAGGTGATTAGATAAAATATTCAACCAGTGATTTACCAGAAATAATTTATTTTGTTAATAATTATTACTATCATGAATTAATACTTCTTAAAATAGTTTTAGCCTGACCTGTGGTGGCACAGTGGATAAAGTGTTGACGTAGAATGCTGAGGTTGTCGCTGGTTCAAAACCCTGGGCTTGCCTGGTCAAGGCACATGTGGGAGTTGATGCTTCCTACTCCTTTCCCCCCTTATCTCTCTCTCTCTCTCTCTCTCTGTCCCTCCCTCCCCCTCTCTTCCTCTCTCCTCACTAAAATAAATAAATAAAAATTAAAAACAAAATTAAAATAAAAGTTTTTGTTCAGTGGATCAAATTTGTTTACCATGGTCTTCTGCTTTTACAAGAATTAATAATTATCTATGGCTTTCTCTTTTCACCTAATTTTACAAAAAAGTCAAAACTCTCAACATATTTTGGAGGATCTGTGTGTTTAAAGGGCACAGAGTAATTTTTTTAAGTGAGAGGAAGGGGAATAAAGAGACAAACTCTCACATGTACCCCACCAGGATCCACATAGCAACCCATATCTAAGGCTGATGCTCTGTCCATTTGGGATCACTTGCAACCAAGCTATTTTTAGCACCCGAGGCAGAGGCTCCATGGAGTCATGCTCAGTGCCTGAGGCTGACGTGCTCGAATCAGTTAAGCCATGGCTGTGGGAAGAGAAGATAGAGAAAAGGAGAGAAGGAAAAAGGGAAGGGGGTGAAGCAGATGGTCGCCTCTCCTGTGTGCCCTGACTGGGGATCAAACTCAGGACTTCCACAGCCAGGTTGATGCTCGACCACTGAGCCAACTGGCAGGGCCCACAGTCATTTTGATAATTGTTGTGTTTTTTTTTACAGAGATTACCTATTACAGATTCAAAATTATACTTCTAACAGGTATCAAATAACATTACCAATAGGGACTTTTTGGACAGTAGTTCCTGACTTCACCTTGCCCTTGGCAATGTTTCTAGTTTCCATAGCAGTTTTTCTTAGCATTGACAACCTAATGTAGTTTAATATCTTAACCAGGGGTCCCCAAACTTTTTACACAGGGGGCCAGCCAGTTCACTGTTCCTCAGGCCATTGGAGGGCCGGACTATAAAAAAAAACTATGAACAAATCCCTATGCACACTGCACATATCTTATTTTAAAGTAAAAAAACAAAATGGGAACAAATACAATATTTAAAATAAAGAACAAGTAAATTTAAATCAACAAACTGACCAGTATTTCAATTGGAACTCTGCTCCTCTCACTGACCACCAATGAAAGAGGTGCCCCTTCCGGAAGTGCAGCGGGGGCTGGATAAATGGCCTCCGGGGGCCACATGCACCCCTCTGGCCATAGTTTGGGGACCCCTGATCTTAACTATCTAGAGCAGTGACATGAACTACAGCTTATTGTTTTCCAGGCTTCATTGAAATAAATAAAGAGACTCTGGCACAGAGTAGCCGTTGTGTTTCATAGGGAAGGTCAAGTCCTCATTGGTACCTGTGTAGTGTCTATGCAGGGCCAGTCCTGATGGGAAAGGCGTTTCCAGCTGAGCATTTCTTTCTTCCAGTTAGTGGCCATGGAGTAGGCCGCGTGCAAGTGCCTGTCTGTTCTTCTGGGCTGTGCCACCCACTTAGACTCCTTCCTGAAGGTCTCCGTTGCTGCCCAGGCATGCAAAGCTTTCTCAGGCTGAGATGATGAGCTGTCTCCAGCTCTGCTTCCATTTCCCCTCACAGAGGAGTGCTCAGTGTCTAAGTGTTGACCATGACATGCTAAACTTCTTTGTACAACTTAATCATGATTAGTTATTATTAATCATCACGAATGAGTGACTCTTTCCTGCTGACAGATCATGTGTGTGATGGTGGAAGCTCCTAATTACAAGCTGCATAAAGTACTGTATACTGTAGTTTTGTCTTTATAACAAGCATCACATATCCTTGAATTTGCCACTTGGCTACAGAAATTTGAAAGCGACCACTCAGTGATTATTTTTGTCCACATGCGTATTTCCATCATATAGGAAACAGTACTATATATAGTCAGTAAACTATTGCAAAAATGGACAGTATTCTATTTCTTAGCAAAATTTGAATATTTAGGACGAATTCAGAATTTTATTCTTTCATATGCTTGGGAAATCCAGGCTTCCTAAATTAGACACAAGAGGCTATTAGAAACATAAATTCTGCCTGTAGTTATACCAAACCTAGTTATACCCTGCCCCCAGGGCCTGAGCTGTTGAAATGAGAGTTCTAGTCACTGTGAACGAGCTGGAACCAGGATCTAGGCTTCACAGGGTTACAGTGCTCCTGGTACCGATGCTGGCTCTGTGGCAGCATGGTCTCTGGGGGCGGGGGTTGCAGGCTCAGTGTTTAGCAACCAGGGGTCAAGCAAAGAGCTGGAGAAATACACTGCTCACAAAAATTAGGAGATATCTCAAAATGAATATAAAGCGATAAAAAAAAAGCATTTGATTTTTTTAAAATTAAACAAGAACATCAGAAAAGCAAATGACAAGTCAAAGTTATTCAATTATGCAAATGAGATACAAACTCAGTTATCGTGATTGAGTAGCAAGTGACCTATTGGTGGGGGATGAACAGAAGCATGTCAAACTGGACGAGTGCCACACATTGACTGTTCAGTAGGGTGTATGCCACCGAAGATGCCAAAACACAGACAGCAATAGGGCATGGACAGGGTCAGATTGTCCAGCAGTTCTTGTGAGATCATCTGCTACTCTTGCTCCAGGGCAACTTCCAGCTCAAGAAGTGTTATGGGAGGAATTGGACCGTTTGCCAGACATCTTCCCAGTGCATCCCAAGCATGTTCAATGGGATTCAGATCTGGAGAATGTGAAGGCCAGTCCATGTGTTTGATTCCTGCCTCCTGAAGCATGTTGTTGACGAGATGTGCACAGTGGGGCCTTGCATTATCGTCCGTGAAAAGAAAGTTGTTTCCAACTGCTCCAAGCATAGGGTACCACTATAGGGTGTAGGAGCTCATCTCGATATCTGACAGCAGTCAGTGATCCATTTCTGATGATGTAGAGGTTGGTACAACGACCAGAGCTGATGCCAGTCCACACCATGATTCCCCCACCACTGAAGGGGTCCCTTTCTCGCATGACACGTGAATTCTTTCATGTTCCTTGTTCATGCCAGATCAGTACACATTGATTGTCAAGCTGCAGACTGAACCATGACTCATCGGAGGACTGTTGACCACTCATCACGGGTCTAATGACAGTGCTCATCAGCCCACCTTCTACAGGGTCTATGGTGTTCCGCAGATAATGGAATGTATACCATTGGTCAGCGGGCATGCAGTCCAACATGATGGAGCTGGTTTCATATGGTCTGGGTGCATATCCGTCATCTAGTGGCAGCAAGAAACTGTCCCCATAGCTCTCTTGCATTGCTATACCTGTTCTTGCCGATAAGGTCAAGTAGCAGTCATTTCTTGCTGTTGTGGCAGATGGGCGATCCTGCCCTTGTCTTTTTCATACTGTGCCAGTCTCTTGAAAGTGATTCCACAGTCTGCTAATCATGCTTTGGGATGTTCCAAGTGCTGTTGCCACTGTCCTCTGTGTTTGACCGGCTTCAAGACGTCCTGTCGCTCTCCAGGCTTCACATTTGGCAAACCGTTTGCAAGGGTATTGCAAGGGCTGGGAAATTGCAGAATGTGCACTTTCAAGATCAGGGAACGAGCAGATACTCCAGGACTTTCAGCCTTTTGTATAGTGCATTTTCACCAATGAAATAAAAGTTGGTTTGTACCTCATTTGCATAATCCTACAACTTTTTTTTTACTTGTTTGTTTTTCTGATGTTCTTGTTTAATAAAAAAAATCAAATGCTTCTTTTTTTATCACTTCATATTCATTTTTGAAATACCCCTAATTTTTGTGAGCACGACTACATGTGAGGTCGAGGGTATGCATGCGAGGGGCAACAGTGAAGGAAGGAAGAGGTACAGAAAGAGGAGGTGCAGAGACAGCAGGAGAGTCAGCCCAGGGTCAGCTCACAGAGTCGCTGTCTCATGGCAGAGGGACGGGTGGCTATGTTGTTGTTTGCTGTCTTATTTGTTCAAGATGAAATTTTATTTTTACCTGTATGATCATTTTGAAAAGACCTCTTCTGCACAGAAATAACAAGTTCTCTAACTCTCATTCAATGTACTTGTGATTGTAGAAACTTCACACAGATCCCTTGAATGTGGAGAAATAATATGTTAGAGTCTGTGCCATACCAGTAGACTTGTTTGGTTGGTTGGTTGAGTATTTTAGTTATAGTGTGGGTTGTTTGGGTTTTTTGTTCTTTAAAGTATAAAAAATATTTAACAAAAGGTGATTTGGGAAAGGGGAAAGTCAAAACTCAATCTATTGAAAAAATGTTTTCTTCTTTATTCTCTTGTTAACCAAACCTCTGACAGTTGGCATCCTTTAGAATGACACGTGTGCATTTATTTATTTGAAAGAGAGAGAGAGAGGGACAGACAGGGAGAGAGATGAGAAGCATCAACTCATACTTGTGACATCTTAGTTTTACATTGATTGCTTTCTCATACGTGCCTTAATGGGAATGGGGGACTCCAGCTAATCCAGTGACCATGGGACCATCCCAGCCTGTGAGCCTGCGCTCAAACTGGTGGCCTCAAGGTTTCGAGCCTGGGTCCTTAGCGTCCCAGGCCGACACTGGATCCACTGTACCACCACCTGGTCAGGCACAAACTAATGTTTATGAAAAGAACTCCCACCCTATTGTTCAGGTGGATGCTTCTTTATATTTCAAGTCATATCACTTCACATAGCACATCAATTTGTGAACATCTCTAAACCCAAATGGAGAAGCGTACAGTGTTTAAATCCAATGATTCTGGGCCCTGGCTGGTTGGCTCAGTGGTAGAGCGTCGGCCTGGCGTGCAGAAGTCCCAGGTTCGATTCCCAGCCAGGGCACACAGGAGAAGCGCCTATCTGCTTCTCCACCCCTCCCCCTCTCCTTCCTCTCTGTCTCTCTCTTCCCCTCCCGCAGCGAGGCTCCATTGGAGCAAAGATGGCCCGGGCGCTGGGGATGGCTCCTTGGCCTCTGCCCCAGGCGCTAGAGTGACTCTGGTTGCAACAGAGCGATGCCCCAAATGAGCAGAGCATCGCCCCCTGGTGGGCAGAGCATCACCCCCTGGTGGGCGTGCGGGGTGGATCTCGGTTGGGCGCATGCGGGAGTCTGTCTGACTGTCTCTTCCCGTTTCCAGCTTCAGAAAAATACAAAAAAATAAAAAATAAAATAAATCCAATGATTCTGTGCCCATTGGCTGGCCATGGCACACCTGTGTCTCTAGTATACCTGAAAGTCTTATCTCAGGGCAAAGAGTTGGGTCTTCTTGAGTGTTTAATTTTTCAAGCATACTGCTTTAGAAATACTTTGTTCACTAGAGATGTCCAAAGATGTTTTGTGATGATAATACCTTAGTTCTTTATGGGAAATAGGCGACTTTTCCTCCTTGCTTGAAAGAATAATGTTAAATGCAAGCTGATGCATTGCCTTTTCATTTATCTTAATGCAAGATGTAATCTCTATTTGCCAATTATTTTCTTATTGTGGTTTATAATCTGTGTTTGCTCAAAGACCCTTTGAGAATCAGAGCCTTCTCTGCAAGAAGAGTACCCAAACCCCGGTTTTGCATGCAGTTCATTCGTGTTCGTGGGGCCAACACTTACTCATTGACCCTGGTTGAGAAACTCTGCTGTATCTTAGAACTCTAGTTATTATAGGTGATAAAAATTTTATGTTAATTTATATATACTACACATTTTATAGTTTTATTTTTTCCATACATTTGTTTGTAACACGTAGCTAAAATCTCTTGAAGCATGTTCAGTAATTTTTTGTTTATTAAAAAAGGTATTATACCTTATTAGGAGACACTATTAAATTATTGCACACTGTATCTAGTGTAAAACATATACCCTTAACTAGAACTCATAGAAGAAAATCAACAAAGTTGTACACTCAATACCATACTAGAGAATTGTCCAGCCAAGAAATAAGTGGTTGTACTGTTACTGATTTTAGGAAAACAGTTAGTTTTTGGAAGATCCACAAGTGAGATACTATGTTCTGATTCTTAATAATTTCTTATTAGTTCTTTTTGTTTTTTTAGAGAAATAACTGTGACACGATTTAATAGAATTTGCTGGATCACTTTAATAAGGTTGACCACCAGGAAAAGTCAATAGAATTTGCGTGAAGTTTTTTCTGAGCGACTTCTTCCAATAGTTCTCATTTCCAAAGTAAAGAATTTAATGACACCAGATTTGTCACCTTAAAAATGTTTTCCCTGGGCCTGACCTGTGCTGGCACAGTGGATAAAGTGTCAACCGGGAACACGGAGGTCACTGGTTCAAAACACCAGGCTTGCCTGGTGAAGGCACATATGGGAGTTGGTGCTTCCTATTCCTCCCCCTTCTCTCTCTCTCTCTCTCTCTCTCTCTCTCTCTCTCTCACTCCTCTCTCTCTAAAAATGAATAAATAAAATATCAAAAAATTGTTTTTCCTAAAAGAAGTAAAAGGGCACTTTTAAATAACTGTCATTGTACTTTAGTTTTTTAAACAGTATTGAAAAACGATGAAAGAATAGGGCAGCCCTCTGCTCCGCATATCAAAGGACCCTGGTGTTCTGTAAGGTCCTTGTCAGGCATAGGGAGAGAGGTCATTAACTGGTTTTTAGTACACATTCCTTCATTCTATAGATTGCCTTCTCATAAGTTCAACTTTCTTTTTTTTTATTAAGTGAGAGGTGAAGAGGCAGAGAGACAGACTCCAACATGAGCCCTGACCAGGATCCATCCTGCAAACCCCCTACCAGGCGATGCTCTGCCCATTTGGGGTTACTGCTCTGTTGCTCAGCAACCAAGCTATTTTTGGCACCTGAGGCAAGACCATGGAGCTGTCCTTAGCACTCAGGGCCAACTTTGCTTGAACCATTCAAGCCATGGCTATAGGAGGGGAAAGGAGAGTGGAGAAGCAGATGGTCGCTTCTCCTCTGTGTTCTCACTGGGAATCGAACCTGGGACTTCTACGTGTGGGACCAATGCTCTAGTGCTGAGCCAACTGGCCAGGGCCAAGCTCAACTTCTTAAAAAAGTTATCAACTTAAGAATTATAAATTTTCTCCATAATTTTGGTTCATGCCATCTTAAACTTCGAAGTCCAAGAAAAGAGAAGATCAAGAATGCCTGCCTGTTTTGCAGCATCTTGACTGTCCTACAACTGATTGTATCTCCCTTAATGAAGGAACTGATAGAAAAACTTCACAGTCAAATCTGCATCATAAGATGCCAGATCCGTCTGTTACCTTATTTAACATCTGCTGTTCTATGGCTTCTGCAAGCTCCATTTTTTTGGACATACTTGAAGCCGCAACTTATTTAGACAGTTCCAAAGATAAGTTCAGCCTGTCATATAACGCTGCTATACTAAAACATAAATGCGCTTTAAAACTTTTAAAATATCTTCCCTCATGTATTTAATACACTTAAAAAATTTTTTAAACTATCTCATTAGGGTGATCTTTTTTCCGTAGATTCTTGAAATTCACTTCTTATTGCTTTTCATTTTATAGTGCCTCCTAACACATTACTAGCTTTTCTGCCGAATAGCTTGACTTTGTATCTTGTAATTATTGACCTATAAATCAGCATCCATTTACTAGAGACCTGTATGGAAAGATATGTAGTGTAATTCTTTGGTAAAATGAAAAATCTGCATTTGTGCCTACCCACTGTCTACCTGGTGCCTTGTGCGTCTTTGCCAGTGACCACGCTAATGGACAGTGCTTGTGCAGTACCTGTTGTTAAATATTTTGAATATTACCTACCTAAAAATATATTTGTTTTAGATAAAGTAACTTTTCTTTTTTAACACACAATTGGGTTCCTGAACATCAAACTAAAATGTCCTCTCCTGTCCTTTCTTACTCCTTTGTATTGAATTTCAGCTCAGTTACCTTGCTTACTGGTTATACCTTTTTGGTTTATTCCTGCAATAAGAATAAAGCCCCAAACTAAAAAGATACTGACATAAAGAATAATTTTTTTGGTAATGAAACATTGTCTAAGGATTTAACTGATCTTAAAGCTAAAAAGAAAACT
Source organism: Saccopteryx bilineata (assembly GCF_036850765.1). Classification (NCBI taxonomy): domain Eukaryota; kingdom Metazoa; phylum Chordata; class Mammalia; order Chiroptera; family Emballonuridae; genus Saccopteryx; species Saccopteryx bilineata. The sequence goes on along the minus strand of NC_089491.1, from coordinate 229,475,587 downwards.
TGCCAATCAGCTCTCTGACTCAGCCTTTGGCCACGTCAGGAACCTGGGGCAGGAATCCAGGTTTCTTTGTTCCCAATTCAGTACTTTCTAATTATAGTCTATTTTGGTAAAATATTCTTTATATTTAAATTTTTTCTTACAATTGAGGGTGAAATTTTAAAATAGGAAATAAAGGAAATCTTTGTATTTATTTATTTTATTTTATTTAAGTGAGAGGAGGGGAGATAGTGCATACACCTTGACTAGGATCCACCCAGAAATCCCTATCTTGAGCTGATGCTCAAATCAACTGAGCTATTTTTAGCACCTAAGTCTGACAGACTCAGACCAACCGAGCTATCCTCAGCTCTCAAGGCTGACTCTCAAACCAGTTGAGCCACTGGCTGCAGAAGGAGAAGGGGAAGAGGGAGGGGGAGAGAAGCAGATAGGTTACTTCTCCTTTGTGGTTTAACCAGGAATCAAATATGGGATGTCCATACCCCAGGCCGACACTCTATTCACTGAGCCAGCCAGCCAGGGCCTAAAGTGAATCTTTTCATTACTTCTTATGTTCCTTTTTTAAAAAATTATTTTTATTTATTTATTCATTTTAGAGAAGAGAGACAGAGAGAGAGAGAGAGAGAGAGAAAGAGAGAGAGAGAGAGAGAGAGAGAGAGAGAAGGGGGGAGGAGCAGGAAGCATCAACTCCCATATGTGCCTTGACCAGGCAAGCCCAGGGTTTTGAACCGGTGACTTCAGCGTTCCAGGTCAACGCTTTATCCACTGTGTCACCACAGGTCAGGCTCTTATGTTCCTTTTTAAGGACGTTTGCCATTGGGCTGAGGGCAGAGCAGGCACCTGTCTGCAGGTGTATTTGTGGATCCTTTCTCAAGACAGAGTTGATGCAGTGTCTCTCTGCTGCTGCCTTCCCTTTTATGGAGAGACACTCATTTGAGCCATGGGTCAGATTACATCATCAACAGGAATTGGACCATTTTATCTATTTGTCTCTGAAATACCAAACATTAATCACATTTTAAATTTGTTATTCAAGAATACTATATATTTATACTTGACCCCAGATTTCTATGAAAAGCAGTACTGCTGAATTTTTTAAAACATGGTGAAATTTTAAATTCCACTCTTGGCTTTTTTTTTTTTTTAAAGATTTTATTTATTCATTATAGAGAGGGAAGAGAGAGAGATTGAGAGAGAGAAGGAGGGAGGAGCAGGAAGCATCAACTCCCATATGTGCCTTGACCAGGCAAGCCCAGGGTTTTGAACCGGCAACCTCAGCATTTCCAGGTTGACGCTTATCCACTGCGCCACCACAGGTCAGGCCCACTCTTGGCTTTTGATGCCCCCTCCCTAGCTACACTCCAATCCTAATTACAGTTCATAATTTGGAAGTCATGTACCCAGGGCTACTGCCATAGGGAGCAGTCCTCCAATTTGTGCCTTACAAAGTTGCCTCTTCCTGCTGCATCCTGCTTGGATAGTCCCAGTCTCATCTGTGGGGTTGCTCACTAAAGCCCCTTCTCTTCCCCTCTCTCTGGTGCCTCCCTCCCTCCCTCCGTCTCTCCCTTCCTCTAATCCCTGTTTCCCCCTAACCTCCTAATCTCCAGTGAAACTTTTTCTTGTATTTTATTCATCCCTTTTAGGCTCTCTCAAAGTCTCTCATAGTATATATAAAAAAATGCCTGTATATGTGTTCTAACTTGCTCTTAAGAACAGTCTAGCTAATAAAAGGTTAGCCTAATACTCAGGGCAATTCTCTGGGAATAAGTGCATGTTAACACTGATCTTCTATAGATACTTCCTCTACCCTTGCCCAATATCTGAATGAATCTAAATTGGGAACTTAAGGCAGGAAGAAGCCTGCCCATGTGGGCGTGCTGGTGAGGGAAGCAAGAGCAGACAGGCAGGCCTAGCACTTAAATCTCACCATGTAGACCCTTGGGCTGCCCTGTGGGCACTGACCCTGGTTAGCCAGACCAAGAAGTCAACTAGAAATCCACTTTTGGCCCAGCTAGATACTTTAGCTGATCGGATTATTGTTGACACAGTAAGAGGAGTTCTGGTGACTAAACCTGATAGTGACCATTTGGTTCCTGTGGAATCCAGGTTTTTCCCCTCAACTGGCATTCCTTTGTTTTTCATATTGTGGGGTGTTTAAACTTCTGACTTGAATATTTGAAGTATGGTAAAATGCATTGTATTTTCTGTAGCTTATGAAGGAAATTCCTGTTATTTCTGGAGCTAATATCAAATTGGGACCCAATGTGGTGATCATAAAATTACAGCTTTTTACTTTCCCCCTGACTGCTGGTCCAGTGTGGGGCAGCTGACAGCTTCACACGTGGTTTTTTTAGGAGGAGGTGCTTTGAAAGGTGACTGGAAGAATAACGCCCTGGGTGAGGAGAGTGGAGGTCATGGAGCAGGGCAGCACAGCCTAAGGAGGGAGGCTTTAATGGACAGTATGTGAAGAGGTGTGTGTACTTCAGAGCCAGTAGAGCTCGTGTTGATTCATTATCAGCAAGAGCCCAAAGTTTTATTCATGATCTTCAGCATGTCTTACAACCGGTGAAGTCCCGTTATTATTGCGAGTCTGGAGGGTGGAGCTTCTCTAGCTCCCTTCACAGCAAGTGCCTTGCGGCGGGCGCCTCCTGGAGAATGGCAGCATGGGTGGCTCACTCCAGTGTCATCTTGATCAGCTTTTGGAGATCTGTCTTGTCAAAGTGGAGAGCGATGTTAGTTTTCCAAGTTAACGTTTTTCAGATATGAAATGTTATTGACTAGGCTTCTGCACTGTGAAATACTGCATGCTCAGGGGCAGGGGCAACGCCTGTCACCTTGCGCATTACCCATTCTTGATTATTTATAGGAACTAAGAGAAATCCATAGTAAGCAGCAACTCCAGAAACAGAAGTTCGTAGAGGCTGAACGACTGAAACAGAAAGAACAGGAGCGAAGGGTCATCGAATTAGAAAAACAAAAAGAAGAAGCCCAAAGGTGAGTCTTCCCAGTGGGCCATGGATCATCCAGCAGGACCTGGGAGTGTTCACTGTTCTCTCTGCCTGGCTCTCCAAGGGCTTCCCGCACCAGGAATAGCCTTCAGCCTGTGTTTGTGCACGTGTGTGTAAATCTTTGCAGATAGAGGTACCCTGAAGTTTTTGGTTGGTTCCCAAAACTCTCCTAAGTTACTACTACGTAGATATATGGAGTACAGGGAGACTGAGACACTTGGTATGCTCGTTTGCATGCCAATGACCAGAATACTTTTCTAGTCCACAGCCTTTTAATAACAGTGTCGGCTAGCTGGAGTGCCGGGTTCACCACACAGGGTCTCTGCGGGAGGACCAACATTCCCACTTCTTTCTTCCTTTTTTCGGCTGCCCATTAAACTGAGTACAAAAGAGCATTTGCTACAGCTGCTTAGGATACAGGCACATTTTTGTTTGTTTTTGTTTGAATATTTGTATTTGGGGTTTTTATTTGTAACTTCCCGCAGTAAATTGTAGACACTTTTTTTAACTTCTGGTGTGTCTGTTTTGTCATTGGCCGTTTTGTCATTGGATAGTATACCAAGAAACAAAAATAGCAAGTACTCCAAATGATATAGTATAAATTATAAAGATTGATTGAAATCAGACTGAAAAAATGAAGAAGCAGATAGTTGAGGCAAGTCGTTGTTGACATTAGTGGGCTGGGCCCGATTAAACCTCTGGATAGGTGATGGATATATGCAGCATTTGAGTCAGGTGCTTTGGGGCTTCTTTTCATGCCAGTGAGTAGGTGGGTAGAATCTTAAACCAATTTAGAGGACAGTTCTATGGTTTCCTTGGGGATAGGAGTAGGATCATGTACCAAGTATTAATTCCTTGGATGAGTTGATTAACTCTTAATTCCCTCCGCTTCTTATCTCCAGAGTTTACAAAGTGCCTTTATTATAGCATGCCAAACTGAACTTTGACATTCCCACAGTGTAGAAATGAACAAAAAATATCATAATGCAGAAAGGTTACATTTTCTGCTTGCAGTTATATGATAAATAGTTTCCAAAATATAACTTGAGAAATTACATGGTTATACACTATAGATGATGACTGACCTTTCTGGTAGAGTGTTAAGCTAATTTTATTGTATTTTTTGTTGTTGTTATGAATAACAACCACACTATGGCTCCAAAATAAATTTTTTTTTTTACTTTATTAAAAGATGTTTTTAAAAATTTAGGTAAAATGTTTATGTTAAAAAAGAATTCTAACCCTGGCCAGATACCTCAGTTGATAGAGCATCATCCAGAAGCACAGAGGTTGCTGATTTGATCTCTGATCGGGGCACATACAGGAACAGATTGATGTTTCTATCTCTCTGTCTCTCTCTCTCTCTCTCTCTCTTTCTCCCCCCCCTCCCTCCCTCCCTTCCTCTCTCCCTCAAAAAAAAAAAAAGAAAAAAGAAAATAAATCTATTGCACTAAATTTTCACATCCATACAGAGTAGAAATAAATATTTTTTAAGTGGAGGATGAAAGTTTTATTTGTTTATATTATGTTCCCTTGACAATTTCCTAATTCTCGAAGATGAGCTTTGTGAGTTGACCATGTCACAGGAGAGCAGGTTAGGGTGCAGCTCTAGGGCCAGGCTACCTGGAACTGAAGCCCAGGCTACTGTGGCTGTGTGACCTTGGACAAGTCACTTAGTATCTGTGCCTCATTTTCCTCATCTATAAAATGTGGATGATAATAAAGATCTTGCCTACCCAGAGTGAGGATAGAAGTAGTTAATAAATGTGTTATTAACATATCATTTATTAATGCATTTAGTTTCATTTAAAGTGTGATCATTTACAGTATTTTCTGGTTGCATAAAATATTATGGAACAAGAGAAAAACCATTCCCAGTCTTCTGTGAGTTTCAGGTTGAGGCCTTCATAATTTTCAAGGTCTACATTTAATTGCAATTACATCTTTGGGTCAGCTGCTTTGAAAAACAGGTACAGCCTGTCCAGGCGGTGGCGCAGTGGATAGAGCATCGGACTGGGACACAGAGGACCCAGGTTCAAAACCCCGAGGTTGCCAGCTTGAGCCGAAGGTCGCTGGCTCGAGCAAGGGGTCACTCACTCTGCTGTAGCCCCCGGTCAAGGCACATATGAGAAAGCAATCAATGAACAACTAAGGAACAACAATGAAGAATTGATGTTTCTCATCTCTCTCTCTTCCTGTCTGTCTGTTTCTATCTGTCTCTCTCTGACTCTCTCTGTCTGCCAAAAAAAGAAAAAGAAAAACAGACACAAAATAGTCAAATTCAGTGAACTGTTCACGAATTATTGCTTAATGATGGATGGTTACCACCTCAAGGGCTCGGAATGATCTGTTGCTTTCCACATCTTTCAACCTCAGTTTGGGGAGCTACATGTGTGCATTAAGTATGGTCGCCTGGGTGGTCTCATTGCTCGGGGACTTAGGGAAGCAATATTTTATTTGCAGTGTTGGATGTACTTTCTCCTCATGGAAGTTATGTTCCCATGTGTATTATGGCTTTATATTTTTTACAGTTACACACCAGTTTTAAAATTGAGAAGTGTTTTTCTTATTGTTCTAACCACTTGATAAGCTGAATCAGACATGCTCCTTCTGTGTTCCTCCACATCACACAGTTTCATTTCACTCGGGATGGGAGGGAGCCCTGAGAGTCGTCGTTTCACTGATTCAGATTGCTCTCTCTAAAGGTCAGTGACATCCCACTGACTGGGTGGAGCTGCTTCTGTGCTAAATTGGAGTTGCTTCCTTGCTGTGATCAAGCATTTTGTTGACAGACGATCTCAGGAGACAGACAGGCAGCACCTTGAGCATGTGCAGCAGGACGATGAGCACCAACGGCCAAGGAAGCTCCACGAGGAGGAGAAACCCAGAAGGGAAGAGAGTGCCAGAAGGAAGGATGGCGAGGACAGAGGCAGACAGGAAGTGCAGGACAAGCTGGGCCGGCTTCTCCCACAACACCAAGAGCCAACTAAGCCAGCTGTCCACGCGCCGTGGTCCACTGCAGGTATGAGGGGCCAGAAGCGTTCTGGAAAATAAGTCCTCTTCTCTCCCACATCTGTCTGAGAAATTTCCATGTCGAATCAGGCCCTGTCCTGGCTATGTTAATAGAGGTGAATATCAGGGTTTTTTGGGGACAGTGCAGCTGTTCATTCTTTAGGGGCCCTAGGATCTGATTAGTTCTGTCACCGCTGTGCCAGCCTGTGGCTGCATTCTACTCACATCAGAAGTCTTTGCAGGCAACAGTGGCATAAGTTTCCCTACCAAGCCCCATTCAGACACCTGGGTTCTAAGTAGAGGTCATCCTTGCCTGCTGCCTCTCCAGTTCTCCAGTTATTTTCTCCAGGAGTTTTTGGGCTCTTTCAGGAGCAGGTAGTAGTACCTCTTCCTTTGCCTGTACTGACGTGAAATTCACTGTCTTTGGTGTTTGCCTTATAAAACTGTGTTCTTCACCTTTTGAAGAGTGTGACTGTTTTTGTCTTTGATCATACGTTGCCTCATTAAGTAATGATAAGTGGAAAACTTTGAAACGCTAAAAAACATCCCTAATGCGCTCTCCCTCCCAGGAGCACGCCTGTGCCTTTCCCTTTTTCTTCCCCCACAAGTGTGCATCTCCTAAACTCTTAACAGTCCCCACGAGACCTGCAACTAGGGGAGCAGCGGCCAGTAACAGCTCATCCCAGGCTCACCCCCTGAACCTGTCTCCAAGGCCCCCTTTTCTCTGACTTCCCAGTGAGCTGAGGCTCTCTGTCCTAAGCTCTTCCTTGTTTCACTGTCCCCAGCTTTAATGATGTTCTCTCAAAATGAAGAGAGGGGAGAGAGAGAGAGAGAGAGAGAGAGAGAAAAGGAGGGAGGGAGGGAGGGAAAAAGAAAATATCCCTTATGTTAGATGCAAACTAGGATGTGTTTTTAAAATTCTTGTGTGGCTGTACAAGGTACCACTTTGCAGATAATACTCAGCTAAACAAAATGATCGCCTCTTCATGCAGTATTTGGTCATCAGTGTGTTTTTTACTAGTGTGTGAAAGAAAACACAGAAGTGCACTGTTCCGTAAAGGTTTGTTTTCTGTTTGCACAGTGCCAGGGGTAGGAGTGCGGGTTCAGAGTTGGGCCCACCACCACTCCTGCCTTGAATTGCACACTGTCCAGGCAGAAGGGCAAGTAGATATCTTCATATTATTTTGATATAAAAATCATCTCACCATGATTTGACCTTGGGCAGTTAAAGTTCCTTCTGTTTCCTTCTATGTAGTATAAGGACGTTTTTCTTTCAGTGGGAGATTTTGCACACCACCCAGTTTCCAGACAAGAAGATAGTATTTTCCCCTTACTGCTTTCAGAGAAAAGAGATGTGAGTTAAAATATTTGGGAGAAACAATTCCAAGGGCCATGAATTAGTTATTGTTAACCAGAATCCAAACTATTCTCTGCTCGCATGCATTTAAAAAATTTTTATTTCATTTAAAATCCAAATATTTTTAATCTACGGTCCATCCTTAGACTCATCCCCCTTATTTTACCAGGGATTATCAGTAATAACTATTCTTGGTGTACGAAGCATTTGGTTTTATAGGACTACATTCAGGGCCTAAGATATAGATGTTTCCGTGTCTTTTAATATGGAAAGCTGTCTTCTTTGCCTGCTCTCAAACGTGCTTTCTTGTTGGCTTGTCCAGACTTTGGGTCCCATTAAAACTGCTGCTTTGTAGTGGACACCCTGGGGGGGGCCGGGCCGTGGTGCTTACAGATGTGCAGTGCTACAGCCTAAGCCAGGAGGCAGAGAACAGTACCTTAGCCTCACAGCACTTGGCATTGGGGCGACCTTTGTTTGGAGGGCCCAGCTTCTGCTCCCTTTGGCACTCAGCCAGAGTGTGCTTCAGAAGCCCCTGAAATGGGGGAGGGGGGGTTGTTCAGGTGTTGAGTTGAGGCAGGCGGTAGAGGAGATGTCAGTAATTTGGTTTGTTGTCCTGCATTTGTGTTCCATGTAATGCTTTTATTTTCCATCCCCCCCCCCATTTTTTTTTTTTTTTTTTGGTAAACAGAAAAAGGCCCACTTACAATTTCTGCACAGGAAAATGTGAAAGTGGTGTATTACCGAGCACTGTACCCCTTTGAATCCAGAAGCCATGATGAGATCACAATCCAGCCAGGAGACATAGTCATGGTAAGAACGACTCTAGCGACTGATTTCTGTTCATGATTAGCAGCACGCTTTTTTGGACTTTATCTAACACATGTGAAATTGTCACTGAGTGTGAAATTCAGTAATCCACCACCTGGATTTTGAAGTATCGGCTCAACCTTCTTTCTTTTCTGTTAGAATGAAAGAACTTTAAAAATGAACTCTAACGTCACTTTAAAATAGAGATGTGAAAGAAAGTGGATCTGTATCACAGCCTTAGCATTTTTAAAAAATCTGGAATAATCTAGTACTTTCAGAGTTTAGATTACTACTTACATAAGAAATAGTTTTAAATGCAAAATATTATAGAATCATTTTCATAATTGTCAATGATAACTTCTGTGTCTTTGGGTCAAAAGCATCTTTTTCCCTCCTTAGATTGTGTACCCTTTGATTGTGTGAAGAGTAATGACTTGAATACAGTTAATCTTCTTTCTTAAATAGATATAATCTTATGAGTATAACTAAAACTATATTAAGAAAGAATAAAACAGTGTGGTTGACCTAATTCATTTTCTAAAAGAAAAGTCATTTTTCAGTTTAGTGATCAATTTAAGAATAAGAGTCTTAGAAGTAGCCCTACTTTGCATTAGTAGCCAACTTAGCATTAAAAAACCAAAAAGGATGGGAATGAGTCAGCATTTTAAAAGCATTAGGAAAGTTAAGAATTGAGACAAACATGTTTCTCATACCAGGACTGTCTTTGAAGCACGGAAGGGTGTTGTACTCATGCATTTTTGTGTGTGTACATTGGGTCTCTGTGTAGAATATATGGTCTTTAATGGGCTAAAATATAAAGAAGAAAACAGAGAAATCAATCCCTTTTCCTGCTTTTTGTTTTGGATAGCTTTTTCTCTAATCTTGGGCTGGAATAGGGGAGTCCCAGCCAAAGGTCCAGAATCTTACTGAAACTTCAGTGTTGCATATATCTTCAAATATAGTCCAGTCTTTTCAGCAGAGTTTTTGAATGCCTGAATGCACTGGGTGCCAGCCTCACATTCTTTACAGAAAGATACTGGTTTCCCTGAAATGCTGGCACCTCTCTGAACATGAGTGGCAATGCCAGGGGGCGGGGCTTCCAACTTCACCACCACCTCCTGCTTCCTCCACTGTGTTGTCTGGTGGCCTCAAGCCACTTCACCACTGCCTCAGCGTTGAAATGCCACACCTTCTAACGCGGAGGGTGACTGTAAAATACATAAATACCATGCCATAGCAGAAATCTAAAAACTATGAAAGTATAGTGAGACATCAGGTAAGACCTCATTACAAAGTTGGCTTGTTACAATGTTTCTAAAAAAACTAAAATTTTTGAAATTGTATTTTGTTGCAACACAAGGTACATAAAAGTAATGTTCTCTTCTTGAGATAAGGAAGTGTTAAAAATGTTACAATAAGAAAGTGTTACAGATGATTTGCATTTTAATGAGAAAATATAGCTCTCTTTTTGAAACATGATTTGTGTACAGTGATATTGAGTCCTTTTAAATTGACTAGTTTTAATAGAGTTTAGATATACTGACTAGATGAAGAGTTTAGATGTATTTTAAGAGTCAAACATTTCATTAAACATTTATTTTGCCTTGCTTTTGAACCTTTGCTTTCCTGGTGGAGGTTAAAGGGGAATGGGTAAGTGCTCCATAACTGTCAGGAAGTCTGCATCTTAGTAAATGTTTTGTTCTTTTCAACCACTTTTACTCTGTGTAAGTACACATATCTTTGGATGTCGTCATGGTAGTAAAAATGCTTTGAGTTTGTGTAGTATGTTGTGCTTAAAGAAGAAAAGAAAGGCCTTGGCTGGGTAGCTCAGTTGGTTAGAGTGTCCTCTTGATGCACCAAGGCTGTGGGTTCAATCCTCAGTCAGGGAACATACAAGAATCAACCAATGAGTATGTAAGTGGAACAACAAATCGATGTTTCCTGCTCTCTCTCTCCCCTTCCTCTCTCTCTAAAATCAATCAATAAAATTTTTGAAAAAGAAAGGGAGGAATAAAAGGTACATAGATCAGTGTACCAGGCTTCTCTGCTAGATGCCATTTAAAGACCAACTTGAAGGCTCTGTATTTGGCAAGTTATTAGGTCAAGTCTCTATCTCAGTTCATGGACAAAAATAAGTTCCGAGTAGGTTAAACTTAAAAGATCAAATTCTAAAAATACATTCTTAAAAGGTGTATATTTGAGTAATTTTCTGGCTAAGAAATTTTTAAGTTAAAACCAAAAGCCATAAATGACAAAAATGGACAGATTTGACAATATAAAAAAATTAAAATGTGTATACAGTGGTACATTGACACAAGAGTTTCATTTCACGGCCGAGCTCATGACTCAGTTTGCTCGTGTGTCAAATCTAGTGGAGGGTGGCGGAAGTTCATGATTCAAAAATCTGCTCGTGACTTAAAGCAAAAAATCCCGCAGGTTGACTGCTTGTGATTTAAAGTGCTCATGTGTCAAGGTACCACTGTATTACCATAATATATAAGAGATAAAAGGTTAATATCCATGTTACTTAAAGATTCCAAAAAGTTAACATGAAAGAAACCCACAACTTAGGAAAGTTGGCAGAGAATATGGACAGTTACAGATGAAGAAACATAAATGAGTTAAAAAATAAATGAAATGATGCTTTTTTTTGTTGGTGATCAGGGAGATGCAAGTTAAAAAAATGAGTTTTTATCTCTCAACTGAGCAAGTTTAAAAGTTTGATAATATTCAGTTTTGTCAAGAGTATAGGAAAGTAGACATAATACACATTGTCAGCATGGTTATGTGAATTGGCTAAGTCATTTGGCAGTACTGTTCAAATTCTAAAAATTCTGTTATTCTCTCTCTTCTGGGATTTCTGGCATATACTCAAATATATATGTATGTGATGTGCATGCAGCATTATTGGTAAAAGCTAAAAAGGAGCATCCCAGTGTGGTCTGTCAGGAGAAGAATGGTTTAAGTAAATTACAGTACAGCTAGACAGTAAATGTAATGAAGATGTTTTCAAAAATTGCATAGATCTACATATACAAATAAACTCTCCAGTAAAACAGAAACAATGTAGAGTATAATTGAGTTTTTATTAAATATGAGTTTTTATTTAAATATTATCAAACTTTAAAACTTGCTCAGTTGAAAGATAAAAACTCATTTTTTTAACTTGCATCTCCCTGATCACCAACAAAAAAAAGCATCATTTCATTTATTTTTTAACTCATTTATGTTTCTTCATCTGTAACTGTCTGTATTCTCTGCCATATTAAAAAACTATGTGTGTATATGTAAATATTTATGTCTATGTGGTAAACAGTCTTGAAATACAGACATCAAACTCTTAACAGTGGTTACCATCGGGCAGTAAAGAAGAGGCTTTCATGTTTAATTTTATGTATTTCTCTAGTTTCATATTTATAGAATTGATAAATTTTTAAAAATGCATTTATTAATTTTAGAGAGAAGAGATAGGAGGGAGGGAGGGGGGGTGGAGAGAGAGAGAGAGAGAGAGATATTCCTGTACTGTATGTGGCCAGGGATCGAACCTACAACTATGGTGTATTGGGACGACCCTAAGCGACTGAACTACCCAGCTAGGGCAACACTTGTAACTTTATATAAACCACTAAAAATAAATCCAGTATCAATGAGTATAACAGAAAATGCCTACCCAGGACTGGATTGGTGTTCGCGTTGCCTTAGGCGTTCCAAATACCTAAGGGAGTATTGAGTGCAGTACAGGGCATAGTTTATTGGCTTCCTGAGGGACTGGAGCAGTAACTGACCACACCCCCCCCCATCCACCCTCACCACAAGTATTAACATTTGTGAGGATAATCAATGCAAAACAAAGGAAATTGACATGTAATAATAACAATTTTTTTTAATTTCATGCAGTTTGCAGTTAGGAAACATGAGCAAAAAAAAAATAGGTAGTTAGTTTCAGCCTCTTAGTTAAATAATCAGGAGTTCACTTACTTTTGTGGGCATAGTAACCTCAGATTCTCAGACCGCTTTTAAACATCTTTGAAAAGTAGGCAACTATACCTGTTAGATTTTAGAAATCCAATAATGTTTCTTTTTGAATGTAGACAGTCTTGGAGGGGGCTTTAGAAAAATACTTTGCTTTTGAAAAAAACTTGATTATTGGCCCAGTTTTATTCCAAAAATATATTTTTTTGTATTTAACAGAAATTCAAGTGCTATCTTATACGTAGTCCTGTTTTAAATGTTGATAATACGAAGAAATAGAAGGTGACATTTGCCATTCATGTTTAAAACCTTTTTAGGAACATAGGAAGAAACACATGAGAAAGCCGATGTAGGATTCAGTTCTCAGTGGATGCTCACTGGTTCTGTCAGGAGCTTTAGAAAGGAGCAGAGTCAGAGTGAACTGATGTGCTCAGACTTCTGAATGGAAGCTTTTTAGTTGAGTTTGACCTTGACAGCTAAGGCTTACTTTGAAAATCTATGGCCTGTCTTCTAATCTGAATGCCCTAATACTTGGAAGGTGAATAAATCAAATTTGACATCTATCATGTGTTAGAATAGCAAAAGAAATTAGAAGACCTCTGGTCATGGCTGTTTTGTTGAGGTTTATCTTATTAAGCAGGTTTAGATGGTACAGGACCAAAGTACATCAGAATGCTCAGGGAGCTTAAAAAGTAACCATTCCAGGCCCATCCCCAGAGACTGGGAACTTGGAATCCCTATATAGGGTTAGGATCCGCTCCAGGTGATTCTATTAGGGAATTAGCTTCGGGAACTACTGATATAACCACTGATAAAACTAATCTCTTATTCTTATCAGGACTAAGCCTAAATTATTTCTGGAAAATATCTTCTTCTTGAAATACTCAAAAAATGAGACTTCTATAGCTGTAGTCAGTTATCAACCAGTCAGTTCATTCTGGAAATTGTTTATCTTCTAATGTAGCATTTCTCTCATAACAATTTAAACTTATTTTTGCCTTTTCTTCTCCTATGGAAATGTAGTCATTACCTTTTCTTTTCTGCCTTCCTTAGATTTACATAAGCTGGACATGTGAGCGCTGCTTGTGCAGTAATAATTAGTCATAGTGTCGTGGCTGTTTGGAGGGACCAGTGCACGTCTGAGCGATTGCAGGGGTGGGCCACATCCGCTCAGGGCCTATTTTGTGGTGAAGTTGTTGGCACATAGCCAGGCTAGTTCATTTGCATATAGTCTTCAGCTGCTTTTGTGCTGAGGTTGCAGAGTTGAAGAGTTGCCACAGTTAGAAGGAAAATTTGCTAACCTCTGGATTAGAGCTTCAGAAAACAATTTTCCATATTCACCCAGGAGTTTTGAGGGAAGCCTTAGATTTCCAACTGGCAAACGCATGAAACACACTGCTCCTGGCTCCTGGGCGCGTCCCAGCGCACGAGCTGGGTTGAGTCCTCCCCACTGTTGACCTGTTTGCTGTGCCTGGTCTTCATTGTGCTTGTGAGGGGACAAGGGGTTTCTCTTTTCCTTCTTTGTGACAAAGTCAGTGGTTTTACAAATATCAGTGCTACCTACCTAATGAAAATGGCAGCCATGAAGCATATAAACATTGAGAAAAGACAATATTGGGCTTCAGCCACATGTACTTGAACCTAACTGTTGGCCTAAGTGCCCTCCAGGTCCAGTGTATAATTACTAATAGTTTCTAGATGGGTAACATATTCCCAGACATGTGGGTAATATCTGGAGTTCACACTTGCCTCTGGGATGATGTTCCACTGTAATTACCCCAGATGCTTTGAACTGGTACCTTGGGGCTGGTTAAATGAAACTATGGAGAACAATACTGTTAATTCCTCAAATCCCCCTGACTGATAGCCACCAATAGATAGGTCTACATCATGTATGTAAAAGTGCACATTACAGCTGGCCACGTTACAAGGAAGTTTGCATGCCTAACTTTTCTTATTCTATTCTAATCTTTTATAATGTTTTTCCACAATTGGATTGGCATTTTGGGTAAAGTTTCCCAAGTCCAGGAAGAAATGTTTCTCATTTTCATATGAGAACCTTTGTATTTTCTCTAAGTGGTTAATTTAATGTGAAGAGTGAATTTTTATTATAGCTTTTGAACCTTAAAATTTAATTATTCATAAAAATTAATGGCATTTTATAAGAATAAATCAAATGATTGAAACCTGTTTGGTCAGAGTTGACCAGTGAATTTCCTTGGTTAAAAGTAAAATGCCTTGAAGGCCATGATAAACCTGTTGGCACAGATAAGGGCGGCGCGTTCGCCTTCCTGAGTATTCCCAGAACCTCTCAGTAGGGAAGCTATTGCTGTCATAGAGGAGACAGGGCTGGGTATGATCAGTTAGCTAGGTTGGGGGCTAGACCTGCCCACAGTGTGCGGCATTCCTGGGACCTCAGATCCAATTACAGGTCAACCAGAAGTCTGTTACCCAGATAAGACCCTGTGTTTCAGGGGATCATGGGATATGAGTCAGGCAGCTGACATACCAGCAAGTCCAATTTGTACAGACCAGACAGGCCACAATCAGGAATTGAATTCCAACCCCGAAAGCATTACTACTGGCTAGAAAGCAAACCTGGAGGGTTCCTACCAGACAGGTTTCTGAGCAGGGAGCTCCCCGTAGCGGGAACAGAGATTGTCACCTAAAGCAAGGGTCACGTGGAGACCAGGCTTTTAGTATGAGCAGAATACCAGAGGGGACTAGAGTGCAGTCAGCTGGATAGTAGGAGACATGGCTTTAACAAAAATTTGTCATGAAACACTTGTCATATGCCACGCAGTGCTCTAAATGTTTAACAATCCGCACAACCACCGTAATAGGTGCTTTTATTGTCCCCATTAGGGCAGGGGTTGGGAACCTTTTTGGCTGAGAGAGCCATGAACGCCACATATTTTAAAATGTAATTCCTTGAGAGCCATACAATAACCCATGTACATTACGCATTATCCAATAAAAATTTGGTGTTGTCCCGGAGGACAGCTGTGATTGGCTCCAGCCACCCGCAACCATGAACATGAGCAGTAGGAAATGAATGGATTGTAATACATGAGAATGTTTTATATTTTTAACATTATTATTTTTTTATTGAAGATTTGTCTGTGAGTCAGATGCAGCCATCAAAAGAGCCACATCTGGCTTGTGAGCCATAGGTTCCTGACCCCTGCACTAGGGGATTAGACTTGCCCAGAGTCAACCAGTTAATAAATTGGGGAACTGGTATTTAAGTTGGGGCAATTTAATTGCTGTGCCCACCCTTGACCATCCCCCTTTGCAGACTCAGGGCTGTTACTGTGTAACCTCAGCTCCTTACTTCTGCCTGATATCACCTTTGGTCCTAGCATGAAAAGAAGAGGCCCGGGCTTGACTGTTGAACTTTCTAAGAAGTTGGGGGTCAACTGGCACAAGTTGGCCTAAAAAGAACTTGCTTCCAGTGCAAAGCAGTGGCAGAGTTAAAACATGTCATAATATCACCAATAAATATAAACGAGAAAGGAAAGGCAGTGTAGCCATTTGAGTTTAATATAAAATAAGATTCAAGTAGAAAAAATGTCATCTGAAATTCTCATCTGGAGAAACAGTTGGAGCTGCCCAGACGATGGGAAGTAAGAACAGAATAGTGTGGGGAAGCTGAATGAAAAGGGGCCAACATGTTTAATCTGATTCATCTTCAGTGAGAGTAGCAGAACTGTAAAGCTAAACAGAGAACCTTCGAAGCAGCACTGCAGTTTATCTCAGGGAACTCCTGTTTGGAGAGTTCCCAGCTTTAAACATTGCATCTCCAGCTTTAAACATTGCATTTCCCGTGACAG
This sequence comes from Saccopteryx bilineata, assembly GCF_036850765.1. Classification (NCBI taxonomy): domain Eukaryota; kingdom Metazoa; phylum Chordata; class Mammalia; order Chiroptera; family Emballonuridae; genus Saccopteryx; species Saccopteryx bilineata. The sequence continues at coordinate 229,459,601 of NC_089491.1, read as the reverse complement.
TAAGGCAGGGGTCTCAAACTTGCGGCCCGCCAAACAATTTTGTGCGGCCCACAGACTAATCCACGGGCTTACTTAATTTTATCCAAAATATTTTGAACTTCGTGGATTAGTCTGCGGGCCGCACAAAATTGTTCGGCAGGCCGCAAGTTTGAGACCCCTGCAGTAAGGGGTTCCCCAAGGTGAGGCAGCAGGCAAGCGTTCCCTCCACACTGAATATTTTGTAGACAACACACAAAATTAAGTAGTAAGCTGAATATTCCACTTTCTCTACCCCATATGAAGCATCTTTTTAATTCAAGTAAGCGAATGAATATTACAGCCTGTTACTCTACACCAGTGATTTTCAACCTTTTTTGAGCCGCGGCTCAAAAATTACAAAATCCTGGGGCACGCCACCTACCAAAATGACACAAAATGACACTCTAACACAGTACATATTGAATATTATACATATAGTTAATAATATAGTTTCTAAATGTATTTATACTCACTAAGTGTGAAACCTGGGCCTGTTTTAATGAACACAAAAGGGATATCCTGGCAGGAATGGTAGAAAGACACACACAAAGCTCTTCCTCAACAGTTCTCAGTCTCTGTTTTTAGTTTTTATCGCAGTCAAGCTTGAGAAGCTCAGCTCACATAGATATGTGGTTGAAAACGGGAGCAATATCAAAATAGCTTTGTTGGCCAGAATGGGGAACTCCTTGGCAACAGATAACCAAAAACTGTCCAAAGGAAGATCAGCAAACTTTAGCTTTAAAGTTAGATAACATTGTGATGCATTGTATATCACCCTCTGCAGGGGGCCTCCTTTTTTTTTTTTTTGGTATTTTTCTGAAGCTGGAAATGGGGAGAGACAGTCAGACAGACTCCCGCATGCGCCCGACTGGGATCCACCCGGCACGCCCACCGGGGGCAACGCTCTGCCCACCAGGGGGCGATGCTCTGCCCTTCTGGGGCGTCGCTCTTTTGCGACCAGAGCCACTCTAGCACCTGGGGCAGAGGCCAAGGAGCCATCCCCAGCGCCCGGGCCATCTTTGCTCCAATGGAGCCTTGGCTGCGGGAGGGGAAGAGAGAGACAGAGAAGAAGGGGGGGGGGTGGAGAAGCAAATGGGCGCTTCTCCTGTGTGCCCTGGCCGGGAATCGAACCCGGGTCCCTCGCACGCCAGGCCGACGCTCTACCGCTGAGCCAACCGGCCAGGGCTGCGGGGGCCTCTTTTGAAAAGAAAAAGGTCAAATATCTATATACACCATCAGGATAGACATAACCAGCTGAGGCTGAGGCTTCATCTTGTGGTGGCAACATTTACCTCCAGTCCTGACCAGGATTAGAAATCGGGACCATGGGGAGGAGTAGCAGCTTCAACTACTCGCTGCGGCCACACAATGACAAGTGCGTGGCAGCCCGAGTGGGGACCTTCCTGGGTGTGGATGAGAGGCGGCCTACTATTGGTTCATCGCTAGTGGTCGGGATGAATCCTAGAAGGTGATTGGTCAGTGAATGTTCCCTGTGCCTCCACTCTTCCTGTCGCTGATAGCTGGAGGGATTGTGAGGGGAATGTTTATGTTCAGATGGATGGAGGTGGCTGGTGGCGGGCTGGATAAATAGCCTCCATGGGCCGTATCCAGCACGCAGGCCGTAGTTTGGGGACCCATGTTTAATTTCCCCACGGCACACCTGACCATGTCTCATGGCACACTGGTTGAAAAACACTGCTCTACACAGAATACAGAGAGATGTTTGGTTCCATAGGCTTTTGCTTTTTTTTTGTTTGTTTACTGAATAGTTGAATGAATTAGAAAACTAGTATTTTTCCAAAATTATTGTGAAGACCCTACGTACTCATTTATTGATTTCAGAAAGGTAATGTTAATGTTCAAAAAAGTGTTAAATGTTTTACCTCCTTAGGCAATGATATGTTAAGTGATTCAGAACAAGATAAGGTCTCTGATTTGACTTAACAGTAATCAACATAATTTTCTAATAGTGAATGTAATTGTCTTCCAAGATCGTTCTGCTGCTGCTCATAAAATAGTAGGGTTAACTTGTAAAGATAAGCAGACTCATCCTGCGGATTTTGAGATGGAATCGAGATATGGTACGAACATTAGCAGTACTTGCTGTAATCAGTAGCCTCTGAAAATTTTAAACAGCATAATTTTATATTCTCATGTGCACTATATGAATACTAAAGTAAATTTATATAAATGAAGACTATGAGCCCTTAGTAAAATTTGTTGTTGCTATGAATAATTATTTAGTTTCCTCGTCATATGTCTGTGAAGTTGTAAATGGCTAAACACAGCAGTCTGCTTTGCTTCCCGTGGAAACCGTCGAAGGTGTGTTTTTATCTCTTGTGTCCCTATGCTGAACAACTCCCTAGTTAATCAACCAAGTCAAACTCTTTGTAATAATTACATGACTTCCTGAGTGATTAAGTATGTCAGATCACTTTCCAATTCAAAAGAGCTCCAAACATTTAAACTCTGGGCCTCAGGATCTCAGGCACTTCATTGAACTGTGTTGTTAGGAAAAGGGAACAAGGAAAAAGCTACAACAGCACAAGGGTGAGAGCCAGAATTACAGCTCGAACTGCTTCTCAGAGCCAGAGTCTAGAGACTGTTTCCCAGACTCCAGTGTGAGAAGTCAGGCCTGTGTGTAGTCCGTCAGGCGCAGGGCTCTGCCTGTTGTGTGTTTGCCGTCTGTCCTGGCCTATTCATCCCCCTCGAGTCCAACCCTGTGGCTCTCCTGCAGGTGGATGAGAGCCAGACTGGAGAGCCGGGATGGCTGGGAGGAGAACTGAAAGGAAAGACGGGTTGGTTTCCTGCCAACTACGCAGAGAGAATCCCAGAAAATGAGGTTCCTGCTTCCATCAAGCCAGTGGCAGACCCGGCCTTCCCCCCTGCACCCATGCTGGCTGTGCGGGAAACGCCCGCACCTCCGGCGGTGACCTCGGCAGAGCCCTCTGCGACCCCCAACAACTGGGCCGACTTCAGCTCCACGTATGTGCAGCCCCGCTATTGCCAATAACTTGAAATTCCCACATAGTGATCATTGTTTCTTTAAATGTTGTCCTGGTTTGGGGGTGTGGCTCGCACACAGGAGTTGGCTCACTTTCTCTGTCTGCTCTACTGGCAAGTGGTGGGCACATAATCCCAGCTGGGTTAGAGCATGTCATTGCTCAACCATGGTTTGCCCTGGTGCCGAGCAAGCCTGTATGTACTCTTGTAGGTTCAGTTGTCTGTCTGCCTTTTTCACTCCTGTGAAAGAGATGGAGAAAGTACCCTAACAGTCTATATCCACGCAGTCAGCACTCAGTCATTTCCTATGTGTAAATAGCACTTTTAAGCTGGACAGAAACGGAAGTTGACTTCAGTCATATGATTCTGAGTAGGAGAGAAAGCTGTTTCTTTTACAGCATTCCTCTTCATCAGTCTTGTACAAATGTACCGTGTGAAGAGGTGTAGGTGCTTGGCCGCTGGTGGGGCTGTGCCCTTGGTCATCAGGAAATGGCATTAAAAACAGGTGTGAGCAGAGGTTGGGGACAAAAACTGAAACCACTTCCCACCTTCCCAGTTCTAGGACCATGGTTGAGACATGCAGTTGTGTAAAAATAATCGGCACCAGCATTCTTGTAGAAGTGATTTGAATAAGAAATGTTTCAAATTTTTTTCAAGTCTCACCAGCTTTCAGAAGAAATGAATCAAAGACAAGTAGTCAAATCTGGAGAAAGATCAGACAGTTCAGACAGAGGGAAAAGGGGGCGTGATGGCCAAGGGCAGCAGGAGGTAGGTACAGGGGAGGGTGGAGGAATAGCAAGTGTTTCCTGCTTATATTCTCATACAAGAGGTTGAAAGTGCCACATAGGTGTCTGCCCTGTCTAATCCCTGCTAGAAAGTTGCCTTATGTTGGCACAAATCCAAGTTGAAACTCCCTTCCTTCCTCGATCTTGATTGAGAAGTGTTGACTTTTTTAATTAAGGCACAGGCTAAAATACAAGATAAGTATCACGTTTTCCAGGATTTTGTTTTATTGTGGATCCAATCAGTGTGACACTTTCTCATTAAATGTGTGGTGCACAGTCTCCTGCTATAATTACGGGTGTCTTATTTTCTAAACCCCAAATCAGGATGTACCATCCAACAGAGGAATTATCTGAATTTCAACTGTGTAAATGTCTTATAAAGAAGTAAAAAGTAAATTGCATGTAAGAGCTACACTCACACAGATGTGTTTATTTAAAATTGTAAGATTACAAAATTGAAAGTGTCCCGCAGATTCAGGAGAACTGGTATCTGGGCCTGTGGCCATTGCTCACTGTGTGATGGATGGCACAGAGAAATGATGGGAAAAGGCCCAGCTACCAGCTGCATGTTTTCACACTGGTGCATAGTGTCTTTCTCCTGCTGATTGGCTATTGTTGTTACAAATGACAGTGATGGTCAGGTTAGGATGTTTTTCTGGTGCCTTAGAGTTACAGAGTATTTCCTGATCCAGCATTTCGTCTGACCCTCTCAACCAATCAGAGTAGCAGAATCATGTTCCCATTCTATCAGTGAGGAAATCAGGGTACAGAGAAACTTACTCTAATTTACCTAAAGTTCATTGCTCGTGTGCAAAGCTCCGACTCAAACCCAAGTCCAGTGCTTTTTCCTCTCCTCCTTGTTCTCGAACTTTAGAAAGCCCCGTCCACATGCTGGGTTTGTGCTCATGGTGGAGAACGCTGGTGTGGCAGGAAGTACTTGCTCCTCATTGAGGCATGCCTCTCCTTCTAGGTGGCCCACCAACACGAAGGAGAAAACAGAAACAGATAACTGGGACGCCTGGGCAGCTCAGCCCTCTCTCACCGTTCCAAGCGCCGGCCAGTTGAGGCAGAGATCGGCTTTCACTCCGGCCACGGCCACTGGCTCTTCTCCGTCTCCTGTCCTAGGCCAGGTAAAAGCAGTCGGTGGGCATGCGAGGGCCTGGCATGCAGTAAGGTGCCGCACATTCAGCACCTGCTTGTAGGCCGTGTCATCTAAAAGTAAACCTCATTCTGTGCTTCTGGGTCAGCAGGCACCTGGTTCCGGTCTTCCCAGTTGCCTACAAGGAGGCTGGAGAGTGTTGTGAGCAGGGAAGGCGGGTAAACTCCCTGCCTGCTTGACCAGGGAAGCGTCACTGAGGAAGTGGCCTTCACACTGCATCTTGTACTATAAGTTAAGAGCTTACTAGGAAATGGAGAGGGCAGAAAATACCATGAGAAGAGGCTGTGGGGTCAGAAATCAGAGTGTGACTAAGGAAAATTGTGGGTCAGTTCATTTGGCTAGACCATTGAGTATTTATTGGAAACCAGACTGATGGCAGCTTAATGGGAAGCTCATAAGTGCTCTGCTAAGAAAGAGTCATGTCAGAAAGGAGAAAACTGGCTTTTCTGTATTTGTTTTTACTTACTACAGTAAAGGAATGAAATTTCTGTAAACAATCACTCAAACCAAACAAGAGCAAACGGACCTATGGCAGGCACATGGCAGTTAGGGACAGTCTCTGACCTGGAACCACCAGATGGAGCGCAGGCTGTGGGGAGAGCCCTGTGGAGGACACTGGGAAGCACCCCGTTAAGGAGGACGGACTCACAGTGCATGTGGGAGCAAACGGGAAAGGAACATGTCCGGGATTTGGAAGAGGAGCAAGGAAGACAGAAAATTGACTTTTAGTTAGCGGGAAGAGTTGGGTGTTAGATGTGTCAAGTTTAGGATGAGAGTGGGACGTCTGGGGGTCCTGTCTGGAGCATAGGTCAGCTCTGAGGACACATGTGAGACCTCCAGAGGAGAGAGGACAGAGGATGGTGGAGGATCCCAGAGTACGTGTGTTTTGTGAGCTGGGGGAGGGGAACTCCTAACAGGTGTTCCTTTCCTTTGTATCCTGTCTCATGCTGAGTGATGGTGACTTAGTATGGGGGAGGGGGTGGTCAGGGCAAAGAAGAGACCATTTGGAACAGTGGGCAGGATGGATGTGTGACCTGGATAGAATAGGACAAAGATTGCAGAGGGTGAGGACGAGATGGTTTGCTGACAGAAGAGTGATTAATGAAGAAAGAGCAGAATTGGTGTGAGGTGGACACGTGAAAACCAGAGGACACAGGATCTGTCTCTTCTGGGAGAGGAAAGG